>NC_048533.1:27087979-27702214 GCF_008121235.1 Drosophila subobscura
TGGGGCCCACAATCGGACGCACGAGCCGAGCACGTTTAAGTTTCCAGACACGTTGGCAAGCTTCTCATTGGAAATTCGTTTTGGCCGAACAAGTAAATTGGAAACTTTAAGCACCTTTCATGCCGGCTGTGAGGAGAGACTGGTCTGGGCCAGAATGTGGCCATAAAGTAATTAAGGCACAGGCCGTAGCCAGATGGCTAGCGAAATTCCCATACATAGTATACATACATATGTACATATATTCCAGGCCTACCTTACCCTTTAACTATTGGCATCTTATCAGAGGCAGCGGATAAGAAATCAGCAAAGTAAATGGAACCAGCCATAAATAAGTTCCGTGTACATACATATGTCGGCAAACCCAAAATGTGAATCGAACCATTTAAAGTTGTTCCATTGAAATATTTAAATTTTGTTTCGCATAGAGAAGCTTGACTGTAAATATGTTCATACTTAATTGCTAGCGTTTTGATAGCCTTCAAGCCTTCACCTACATACATAAAAACATATGTACACATGTGTAACGAATGAATATCCCATGCCAAATAACTACTTAACTACTACTTATTTTAGCATACGATCAAGGTATTATTTGTTTAAAGTTAGACTCTAACCTAATGCCGTGTTATTGGAGGAAATATTTTCAAAGTTACTTCCGCAAATGATTGCTTTGTATAGAATTACAAGCCATCGAAAATATTCAGCACCTATTAATGAATCAACCATGTTACCTTAATTAACAAAATTTAACTCAGAAACGAAGCTCTACTGTACACGCACACGTGCAGACTCAACCCGTAGCTTGTTTACTGAAATTCCAGTTGTTTTCGTCATTGTGCATAGCAACCAAACCCACACAAACACTTCATACCGGGAGAGGGGTGTGGTGGAGAATCGCATGTTGTTTTCGTGCGTTGCAGTCGGCGTCTGACGTCGACCGCAAACGACTCTTGGCGACTTGTTTTGATCGAATTCGCTGCATCTGCCATCATTGTCTGGCTTCGCCGGCAGCCCAGGGGCGCAGCCAGAGTGTATGAGCAATGCAGTGATCCACCTCCAATGAGCGCAGTACGCCCCTGGACAACACGAGTTCGTTGTCCAGCCCAAGTCTGTTTTTCTGCCACACGCTTTGTTTCACTTTGCATTGACTTGTTGCTGTTCTTTTTGCCATTCCGTTTATCAGCACGAACGTTTGACGGCGGCAACAGCGCTGGGAGCTGCTCCAACACTTTCAGTTGTGTCTTGCCAGAGAGAGGTTCACAGATCGCAAAAGCTTCAGTATGGTTATCAATTTCGCAGCCGGTCCAGCCAAATTGCCCAAAGAGGTCAGCCGCATGGTCAGACGAGATCGTTTCAATCCAGTTCTAACCGAAATTCTGGTATTTTGTTCCCCCAATCTGTAGGTTTTGAAGGAGGTGCAGAAAAATCTCCTTGATTGCAATGGCAGCGGCATTTCGGTTATGGAAATGTCCCACCGTTCCAGCACCTACGGCAAGATCCAGGAGACAGCCATCAACGATCTCCGCGAGCTCCTCAACATTCCCAGCAACTACAAAGTTCTTCTCATGCAGGGCGGTGGCACTGGGCAGTTTGCTGCCGTCGCCCTCAATCTGATTGGAGTCACTGGCACCGCCGATTACGTCATCACCGGCTCATGGTCAGCCAAGGCAGCCAAGGAGGCGGCCCAGTATGGCAAGGTGAATGCCGTTCTTCCCAAGGTAAACAAATACACATCCGTGCCACGACAGAGTAGCTGGCAGCTGGACCCCAAGGCCTCGTACGTCTACTACTGCGATAATGAGACAGTCGAGGGCGTGGAATTTGACTTTGTGCCAGAAGTGCCGGCCAGTGTGCCGCTGGTGTCTGATATGTCATCAAACTTCCTTTCTCGGCCCATCGATGTTGCCAAGTTTGGGGTAATATTTGCCGGCGCACAGAAAAACATTGGACCAGCGGGCACAACGGTGATAATTGTGCGCGAGGATCTCATTGGCAAGCATCTGAAGAGCACACCATCCATCCTGAACTTTGAGCTGATGGACAAGAACAGCTCCCTGATGAACACTCCACCCACATTTGTGTAGGTTTCCAGGCGTTCTGTCTTTTCCGTTCGAGAAGCTAATTTCCACTCTTTGCAGCATCTACGTGATGGGCTTGGTTTTCAAGTGGATCAAGCGAAATGGCGGCATCGCTGGCATGTCCAAGCTGGCCAATGCCAAGTCGAAGCTCATCTATGACACCATCGACAAGTCCAACGGCTTCTTTTACTGCCCCGTGGATCCGAATGTGCGGTCCCACATGAACGTTCCATTCCGCATTGGCAGCGCCGCCGGCAATGATGCACTGGAGAAGGAGTTTCTGGCCAAAGCCGAGGCTGATGGCATGATCCAGCTCAAGGGCCATCGCTCAGTGGGCGGCATTCGTGCCTCACTCTACAATGCCGTCACCCTGGCGGAGACGCAGCAGCTGGCAAATCTCATGTTGGATTTTTACAAAAACAATAAAAATTAATAAATTCGATTGATTTATATTTACAATAGCCCGCGCTGTCTGAAGATCTCGTCCAGCTTGAGTTCCAGGTTAGTATTGGTGCCGCGCAGATTGTCCACCACCTGCTTCGCCCAAACGAAGTACAGCTCCCGTCGTTCCTGCAATAGAAAAGGGAGAAATGATCAGAATGGTTTTCAGTGCCGGCAACACTGTTTACCTCCGTCCATCCCTGCGGCGTGTTGACCAGCAAGTCTCTTAGATTGTCCAACTTATCAGCCAGCTTAATGAGCTTAGCCCTGGAGCTCGTCTTGGCCGCATTGGCAATTTGCAAACGCTTGCGTTCCTGCTTTTCCAGCGATTTGTCGTCGGTCACCTCGCGTACCAGACCACAGACGTCCGCGCCAAACAATGCCTCCAAGTCTGCAAACGTAGCGTCCGTGTCCTCGACCACATCGTGCAGTATTGCAGCCATTAGAACGGCCTCATCCTCAATGCAAGCCTCCACAGCCAGAATTGTGCTCACATTTATCACATGATTTACGTATGGCGTTTGCGCTGGATCCTTGCGCCGCTGGTCCCGATGCTTGTGTGCCGCATACTGCAGACATTCCATAAACCTGCTGGATGGACGCGGTGTCATTTTATAAATTATAAACAAATTGGTGTACGGGTTTCATCTGTTTTGTCCTGTTTCTGAAGGAAAAAATGGACAGGGTTTGGCAAAGTTATGAGAGATAATCCATCCATATACTTACTGGAGGCTTATGTGACCAATGTTGCTATGCTTGGGCCCTAAATTACACGTTTTAATTGTTATTTATGTTTGTCTTGCTGTATTTATCTTTATCAGCAGACCTATCGATACAAACTCAGCCCACTGAGTCCCGAAAACATAAAAAAAAAAATATCGGTATTTTTGTGCGATAAATGGAACAAAATTTGTGTGCAGCCCTGGGTTGTCTTTTGATTGCAGCGCGCGCAGAATTTTACTTCTGAACATGTTTTATTGTTTGATACAAATTAGAAAATGGCAATTGGTGTTGTTTTCCATGAATAAATAAATATTACTTGGTCTTGCCGTCTCCGTCGTCATTCTTGCCACTAACCTCGCTCTTCTTGTGTTCAAATTTTGGGCAACCTTCATCGGTCTTGGCGCTGCCATTGCCCTGGCCCTTTCTTTTGCTCTGGCCATTTCCATTTCCAGTAACCTCCGGCACGAAGAAAATCTTGCGTGACTTCAACGCCGACCACTTATGGCGCTTAATGTAGTAGCTGATTCCAATCAAGAACGAACTAATAAGGACCACCTTGATCAGCAGCAGCTTGCGCTCATCCGACTCCGGCTCCGAGGTCCACTTGAGGAACGTGACCACATCCTTGGCAATCTGGGAGCCCGATGGGGCAACCTCATCGTCTGCGTAGGTCACAACCTCGTTGTTGATCACCTGGCCCATCGATATGGCGCCGCCAGAGAAGTACGGATTGAAGTACTGCCCATCGCGCAGTCCGAACCCTGCTGGCGGATCACAGTAGCCTGTCAGCAGTGCAAAAATGTAGTCCTCGCCACCCTTGCGGGCCGACACGATGTAGCTCAGGTCCGGCGGATAGGCTCCGTTGTTGGCCGAGCGGGCGGCTTCCTCGTTCGGATAGGGTGACGGCAAGTAGTCGGACAGCTTGCCCGGGCGCTCGAAGTACTCGCCGTTCTCGTCGGGTCCATCCTTTACCATCACCTGCTCGGCCTCTGCCTTCGCCTCCGCTTCGGTCATGCAGTTGTCGGCCAGGTTGCGGTACGCAATGTACTGCAGCGAGTGGCACGAGGAGCACACCTCCTTGTACACCTGGTAGCCGCGGCGTACAGCCTCCCTGTCGAGGGCCGAGAGTAGACCCTTGTGGGACCACAACTGCTTCGGTGGGTGCACACAGTCGTTCGAGGCATCCACGCTCGCATCCAGGGCATACAGCAGAGCTCCCATGCCGGCAGTCAGAGCGCCCAGCGCCAGCAATTTCGGACGTCCTGGGATCCAGTTGCGGGCCGAAAAGCTTGTCTTTGGTCGCACGGATGTGCGGTTCAGATAGCCCTTGGAAAATTGCAGAAGCTTTGAGCTAACATATCCAAATTTGTTGGCCATGACGAAACTTTTCTTTTTGCAAAATCTATTCACGGCGACACAAAAATTATATTCTGGCGTTTGGTCAGTGTTGTACAACTTTTTCCTTGAGGAAAGAGTTGCCAAGCAGTTGTAAAATCTAACAAATCAGGTTGCTTCAAGTGATTTATGAGCTTAAACACCTTTTCAAGCTGAAAATTGCTGAAGCGCAGCTTTGGCTTATCTGCGATCTTTCTTCATAAACCATATGTAAAAAAATACCCACCCAAAAATTACTGTTATTCTGTAGGAATCAGAAACTCTCTTACAGATTAAAAAAAAAAAAAATTAGAAACTGTTGAATCAACTTTGTGTTTCTTTTGTTGTTACGATCGCCTCCTCTTGCGTTTTCTTCAACCACTTACAACCCCAAAGGCCCCAGCCAGCGGAGCAACAACTGCCGGGGCACTTTCATTTGTTATCTGGCGCAATAATCTGTTAATCTGTAACAGCCCACCAAACAACGGTGCATACAATATTTCCTAGCCATTCTTCACACTGTGTGACCACGAAATCGTCAAAGTCAGGCCGAGAGCAGAGCCCAGCCCCAGTGTTCAGACTGCAGCTCAACGGTCTGGCCCCCCGACGTCGACGGAGCGAGCGATGTAAACTGTTTTTGGAGAAAATTTGTACCTGATTTTATATTTCCCTTTTTTGTTACACTGTTATTACGTATTTCCATGTTTACCATATTTTTACACGCGCTTACAGACTGCTTTTTTCCATGTTTCTCTGTGAGTGTGGAGCGAAGTGACTGTTTGTACTGCGTTCTGCTTCTGCGCAGCGATGCATAATTCCCACTTTTTGGATTTTTGTGTGCCATGGTGTGGTTGTGGCGGCCGTTGCTGCCTTCTGCCTTCTGCGGTGGTGGTTGCCTTTGCTGCTGCGCAATTAATAATTCTTTTCGACTAGCGTGAAATTTTCATAAAACAAGAAAAAGCAACAACCGCACCAACTTTCCATGAAAATCTCCGGCCATTAGTAGCAATCGCAACGCTTTTCCCTCCCCCCTCGAGACCAAAACGAAGAGAAAGAGACAGAGAAAGAGGTAAATGAGGAAAGAGACTTGGAAACCACAGAGAGATTGGTCGACCTCATAGAAATGGGTTCACGACATAAATTTTATTCAAATTACAAACTCATTAATATATGACGTTGTTGATTTTTCCAAGTCAACGTCGCTGATTGTTCAATTTGATTTAACTCTATCTGCCAGTGTTGCGCAGCGCATGGCCAACGCAACAATGACATATTGGAATAGCATAATATAACCATGCATTCTTAAGTTGATTATTCGCAAAAAAGGCGATCTGCAAATAAAAATGCCTGCATACAAACAGCAAAAAAGTATGCATAATTTTGCAATAAATGTAAATATTACTGGTCCGTCCGCTTCCTTTGGGAGAAGAGACAAAGCGCCATGCTGCTGTAGTTTCCTGTTGCGTTGCCCCAGCGCCGCTCTGCTCCACCACGATGATGATAATGACGATGATGCTGTGCGCTTTGCTGGCCTGGCCATGTCCCACTCCTTATCTTGGCAGCACGAAAACCAGAAACAAGAATTATAGACCAAAAGCCAGTTGCAATGTAAGTGCACCATGTACCGTAGGTGTGTGTGGGGGCAATGTACATATGTATGTAGTTGGTGATTGTGTGCGTGCCTGCGGCTAGAAGTGAAGTGAAGGCAGAACAAACATCTGCTGCAGTGTTGGTCAGCGGCGAAAATATATGCATTGATTTAATGTGAGTACATATGGGGCTCCTAGATTTATTGCATGGAAACAATCACATTTATCAATGAACAATAGTCCACTAGAAGGATTAAATACTATTTATGGGGGCGAATCTTTACGATTTTTTGCACAGTGAACAGAACAGCTGATCGATCGTCAGAATCAAATGTGAAACATTCTCTCTTATCTTTCAGGTTCTTATTCTCGTTGAAATGTACTTTTCAGTCTCTCAAAAAAAAAGCCAATGCTCCCCTATGTACAACAACATCACGATCGGGCCTGTCAATGTGTGTGAGTGTTTTTATGTATAGCATGCGGTTGCTGTGCTTCGGATTTTTGTAAACTTTTGCCACAGCTCTCGCGGTCGTCACTCACACAGAGAGGCGGCTTGTGGCATAGGCACTCAGGGCTTGCAAAACGAAAGGGGAACGGAGGAAGACCCAAACTTCATAATGACGTTGTAACTGTCTTTTCAATTTCTCGTTTTGCCCGATTCGCTTTGCCAAATGGAGCCTAGTAGATACACAGCTTAATCGCTCTTAGCTGAATCGAACCCTTTCACGGTAGCAGCAGAGCTGTTAGCAAACATTTAGGGATGTGCAATCCAAACTATTATTCATCTATTCGAATTACTTTGAACTGTAAGAAAGGAAGCAACACACAGCAACTAATTATTGCTTCTTTCTCTAGAGAGGCTGAACAAAATCTTAAGAATTAGTTAGTCAGTTAGTGATCCCTAATATAAAGCTTATGCTCATAGCCGAGTATTGGCCCTTTTGCTGGAGCAGACCAGAGCTGTTAGCTAAAAATTGTTCTGCTCAAGCAGAGACAGCGGCTGTGGCAGGGGCTGGAACTGGAACTGGGAACACTGAGTGTGGGGCCAGGCCAGATGCTGAAGATGGATCTCTGTCAGAGCGTTTGTCCGTGTTTTGTTCTCTTCTCTTCTGTTCTTTTCTCCAGCCACAGCAATTGACTCGTGCGTGTGGCTAAGTGTGTGTGTGTGAGCAGCTCCCAAGTGAGTGTTGGTATCTCCCCAACGACGTGGTTGTGGATGCCGTTGATGAGTTTTGTTTTAATTCTGCTTCTTGGCTTCAATTTCTTATAAAAATTGTTTATATGCACGTAATAGTTGGTCCCTCTGTCTCTCTCTGTGCGAGTGTGTGCCTGTACAGCCTCACAGATACTCGGATACAGATGCAGACACAAACACCATCACAAAGAGCGACTGTTGTTGTTGCTGTGATTTGGTGAATCGCGCGTAGCCGATTGTAATTATTGTAATCGAGTCTCGAACCGATCCAATCCGATACGATACGATCGCCTTAGCAATAGCAATAGCCCATTGCCGCTTCAGGTCCAACTCAGGCCGCCTCGACATCAACATCAACATCAGCATCTGAGCATCTGAGCATCATCGTCTTCGGCTGATTTGATTTTGTTTTAGTTGTTTTGATCATTTTGTATTTTGTAATAGTTTTCTCAGTGCAGTGCTCTGTTTAAATCATCTTGGCCAAGGCAGAGTAGAGCAGAGTCTGAGCCTGAGTCAGAGCTAGAGCAGAGCCAGAGCCAGAGACTCCAGCCAGATCTCGTGATCGTTGTGGCTTGGCTTGAATTGAGCCGAACAGTGCCCGAGCCGAGCGCGCGCTTTTCTCTTTGATGCCAACGTCATAGGCCCAGTCATGATTGTTGTTGCTGTTGCTTTTGACTAAAAGTTGATTGACTGTCTGTTCATTTAGCCGCTGCTTGTCCATGGCTCGCTCCGTTTGTTGGCTTTGGCTGTGACTGCGGCTGTGAAGCTTGTTGGTTTGTTTTGTCCATTTGCCATCTCTGTCGTGCCCCCATCTTCATCTTCGGCAGCGTCAACGGCAACGGCAGCGACAGCGGCTTCTCTTGCACATTTCGTTTTAGGCCATTATAGTTTTGAACATGTTCAAGTGCCATTCTCACGATTGTTTATAGTCTTTTAATTTCAGCTCGAACACAAGAAATAAACAGTGAAATTTAGCAGCAGGCGAGTTGTTGTTCTTAGGCTTTAATGTTCCTCACTTGAGGGGCCAAAACCAAACCAAGCCAAAGCCGAAACTGAGCTTCGAGTGCAGCCCTCAGTTGCCGGTTGGCGCTTACCGCTTCGGCTTCGACCTCAGCAGCATCAAATCAAACTCCACTCCAAGCAGCAGCAGCAGCAGAAACGGTGAAAGGCTTCAAGTGGTCAATAAGTACCAACCAGGGAGCTTGACAGTCGTCTGGCGGCCACACAATCTGAAGTACTCCAAAATGTTTGCCTATTAAACAGTCATCAATGATTGTTACATTCTACAAATAGAAATTGGAAGAGCTGGGATTAGGAAAGCAAAGAGGAGAATGTTTAAAGAGCTGGAAGCGGTTCTCTTCCATTGAGTCAGACATCTACACACATCCATAAATATGTTTCTTGTGTGTGTGCGAGTGTGTGTATTGTGCTAGTGGCAGATCAACGTTGATCTGCTGATCTATGAGAGCTTGATGAATCTATCTGCACTTATCGCATCGTTGAGATGTGTCTCAGATCAATCAACTGATCAATAAGTGCATCTCTTTATCCCCTGCAGCTATCCTAGATCAAATTTATTGTGTGCCTAGTAGAAGTATTGTCTATCAATAGATTTTCTTTCGTATCTCTGATATCATTCCCAGAGTGTACAGAGTATTGTGTACTTTCAAACAAGCAATTCGATCACTCGATCGTTAATTAACCTCCCATCCAAATTCCACCAAATTGACATTCTCAGAGGCGTCTTCAAGCCCAAAAGCTTACCATTTCCACTGACATCTCGACATTTGTCCATTGCAAAAGGGGGCCTCTCCACTGCAGTCCGCTCCACTAAAGTCCATGATCACATGGCATGGCATGGCATCTCTCATGATCATCTTGGGCAATTTTCGCGCATGGAACTTTCAACTCCAAAATGGACTGACAATTGATTTGTGCCAGCCAGCAAAGGCAAGTTAGACTGCAATTTAAATTAAAAGCGCAATTGAACTGGAAAATTCGTCTAAATTGTTTTTACAATTACCCACACACGTACTCAGGGAAAACCTGAGATACAAGAGACACAGAGAAAGAGAAAGACTTGGGGAAACGAAGAAGAGTTTCAGTTTTTATTGTGGCACTGCCATGGTCACAATCAAATGCCATCCTAAACAATCGCAGCACTAACAACATGCAATAGGAGACCCCAAAACGACGAGACCAGAGTACCGAGCACAGAGCACAGAGCACACAGTCCATACAATACATAAAAACCTCAAAACTAATGATGCTGAAGACGGGAGGACGCCGAGACGGAGACGGTGACGGTGACCGATCCGATGCCCGGCCATGTCTATGACTACAGCTATGACTATGACTATGGCTATGGGATGAAATGAAACTGCTTTCGTTCGAAATTTATGCATGAGAAGAAAGATCGCTTTGGCAGGAAGAGGATCCCCAACAGCAGGGTAGCTAGGCCAAAGAAATGGTTCGCTTGGTTTTTTTTTCGTTTTTGTGGGAGTTGTGCATTTATTTATTTTTATTTTCTTTGCTCTTCTGCGATAAAGATCGGAAAAGCCCGAAGTTTAGAAAGGCAACAGCAGCAGTTCAGAGCAGAGCAGAGCAGAGCAGCATCCAAGCCAGGTCCAGGCTAGCAACAAGCAAAGCCCAAGCCAAAGCCAGCTTCTACGGGTATCTATGTATCTGCAATACATAAATTGTATGTATCTATGGCCTGCCACCACTGCCACATACATAAGTACATTCTACAATGTATCTTCTCGGCGAGTGTGTGTGTGTGTGTGTATCTGTATCTATGTAATGAGCATGTAACTAAACTTCTGTGCAGCCAAAACTCCTACAACAGAGACACAAAAACAAAAAGAGACAAACACCACGCCGAAACCCCAGTTGGAGGAGACCCAGAGACCAGCAGAGACAGGGGGGCAAGAGCGGAAGGTACGGTACGTGTAGAGCTGAAGCTGAAGCTGAAGCCAAACTCCCTCAATACCCGTTTGCCGCAACTTTACTTCAATTCAACTGTACTGGCTCTTTCGCTGGGACTCTTGGCCGTGTCTCTGGCTGCGGCTGCGGCAGTGGCAGCAACAGCAACAGCGACTCTGCTCTATCTGATGATGGCCGTTAACGTTCAAGTTAACGCTGAAGAGCAGAGCGCCCGACCGACCGACCGACCCGACCTGCGCTGCCCTACCCTACCCCTGCTGCCCTCCCTCCCGCGTTCTTGGTTCTCCGCTCGATTGCTCGATCGTCTGCTGGCTGCTAGCTGCTAGCTGCTCGCTCGTTCGTTTTGGCCAGAAGTTTTGTGTTGCCTGGTTCTGCTTCCCCACTCGTAAACATGAGGTACGTTCTTTCCTCTTCTTGTTGTTCTCTTCTCTTCTTTTCTTTTTTCCCTGCCTCGGCTTGACTTCATTTGTTTGGCTTTTTTGGGAGACAAAAAACTGGTTATTACTCTTTTCTTCTCCTTTGGTTTTGTTTTTGGCTTTGGCTCTGGCTTTTTCGGTTAGAGGTTTTCGGTTAGAGCGGTGGGTCTCTCTTGGTCTTCGTGGTCTTCAGGTCTGGCCTGGCCTGGCCTGGCCTGGCCTGGTCTGGTCGCGCCGTTGACTCTTTTTGGACACAGTGGCGTATGCAAAGGGGCCAAATGAGCACGTTGGCCCAGAGCTTACCAGCCATCTACGTCGCTGGCCTGAACTCTACAGGCTACGCAGCTTCCCAGCAGCTACCATTTTCGATCCGAGCCACGACCGACGGAGGAGGCACAAAACCAAATCTCAGCTTCTAAGCAACGTTTTGTGGGCAGCAGCGGCAGCGGCAGCGGCAGCGGCAGCGTGCAACAAGTAGGAAGTGGGCGCGCATTGGCATAGGATAGGCTTGGCCCGGACTGGTCGGTCTTCCTTCTAGCCAGCATCCATGCCACCATGCCACCACCTCCAATGCCTATCTCTGCTATCCCCCAGCCGCCCCTGCCGCCGCTGCAATGGCAACTTTTTTAACGTCCAACTCCTTTGTTACATTTCGCGAGAGAGGTAAACGATCGTTAGAAAGGTTTTATATGAAGCCATGGCTTCAGATTTGCGCTCATGTCTATTTATTGGACTTGCCGTTGCTGGAGCTGATGCTGGTGCTGGAGTTGGACGTGGACCTGGACCTGGAGATGTTGCTGTTGCTGTTGCTAGAGCTGAAGCTGAAGCTATCGTTTCTATGGTCATGTTACCGCAGCCTGTCGTTTAAGATGGCTTTTGGCTGCGTTCGTTGCTGGGTTATGTTTGTTTGGTTTGGTTTTGGTTTGGTTTGTTGGCCTGCAAACTTTTTTATCCATTTTGGTGGCCGTGGCCTGTGTGCCATCCCATCCCATCCCATCCTCCAGCCTGCTGAATCGTCCAGCTACAGCCTCAACTTCAATGGCAGTGGAAGTGGCATGAAATGCTGTTAACCTCGTTTGAACTTTGCCATTTGTTTGAGCCATTTGGATGGGCCGATCTTTCTTTCTTTTCTGCTTTTGGACTGTTTAGACAGGCCGGCCAAGCAATTTAAATATATTGCAAACAAAAGGAGTGTATGTAATTTAATGTGAGTGGACGTCGGACGTCGGCCACGGACATGCCTGGGGATGGGGAGATCGAAATGGGGTTGGGGTCCTAGATGGGGCACATGAACGTGGCCTGGCAGTTGGGCAATGGCAAACACACAACTGACATTTACAATAAAAGATACGAGTCCGAGCTGGAGCTGGAGCTGTAGCTGTAGCTGTGGCTGGAGCTGGAGATTGTTTGGGTCACACACCCTCTACCTCTCTAACAGCAACACCAACACCTTTCCTCTGCACACACCTCAAAGTTTCCGCAATGACAAGTAGCCCAGGCCAGGCGTGTGTGATTTTTTGTAATACCCGGCGTACTCGCGGAGTCTCTGGGTATATTAAGGTTGTAACGGCACGAAGGAAGAGTTTCTTAATTCATTAAAAGATGAATGAGATGGCCATCAAAAGCTATGACTGCCATGACTTTTTCCTTTTAAACAGATTTTAAGATCCTATTCAAATCTGATTGCTACTCTGCGAATATGTTTTAAAGCCGTAAATGATATTAGGCTTGTATTGTGGTTGGAATACATTTTTAGAGCAAAAGAAATGATGAAACAAATTCACTATATTTGTCCCCTAATTAGTTCCATCGGATATTTAGCGCCCAATTAGAAAATTTTCTAGTTAGTGCACACACAATGGAACCAAGTAGCGGGTACTTCCTAGTCGGAAAATATACTTTGACGTTTTTACCTGCTCTTTAATCTGCTACAGAGCTGGAGAGCTGCTGGTGCTAAACCCGAGATGGGGCTGGGCTTTGAATTGGGTTATGCGATGGGGCCCAGGCCCGGCACTGTGGGAAGAATTTAGCGTTTAATTGGGGCAGGCAGCAGCAGGAGAACTAAAGAGAGAGGGAGTAACTGGAGTGATATGAAAGCAGAGAGTACAGATGCTATAAAGATGTTCGTGGCTTGTCAGATGGCTTCGAGATAAGGTTATATTGAGGGGGAAGAACCCTGACAACCAAACGGTAGTAGATGACCTGATCTACCCCCAATTAGTACTTCCATCAATAAATGGGAACACCGGGGAAACCATTCATTCTCAGGAATGTCTCTCGCTTTACTCCCCCGAATCACACGTCACTGAATTTTAATTGCAGGAAGCGGAAAATGAATGAAAATACTGATTCGTATTTAAATACAACAAAATTGTCAAACTCTGCACAATTCCATTGAAGACGAAGACGCAGCCCGTACGCAAAACTGTGTCACCTTGGACAAGCAAAAAAAAACAAAATCGACCAAAAACGGAAAAGACAACGAAAATATTCTTCCCGCTGGGCAGTTTGGATAATGGGATTCCGAGACAGACGCAGCAACAGCTGCGCCAGCGCTTTAGCAGGGGAAGGACGGACGTTGATGTGAGGCAGGAGGGCGGGAAAGCTAAGACGACAGACGACAGACAACGCAACCCTTCCTGTAAAGATATCGCCCTTAGTTTTTGGCAACAACAAAAAAAGCAACAGGAATTCCGCATATTGTGTGTATGTGCTGTACATTAAAACACACATACATTTGTGCATACATACAGCGTCTGGAAAACCATTCCACTACAATTCCTCAAGAAACCACCCTGTCAATGGCCCGGGAATAGGAGTGTGAGTGAGAGGGAAGGAATAAACAACAGCCACAAACAAGCTGCAGCTAAAAAGGTGCGCGCGTAGATGACAACGACGCTCTCTTGTCGAACCGAACGTCGACGTCAACGTCTTTACCAAGTTGAACGCGCCGTTGTAATTATTTTAATATAATTTTTTCACTGCGTCATCATTATTTTTCTCTGCCTTTGATATAATTCTTCTGTGTATCATTTGCACACGATTGCACACACAAACACGCACACTAGGGAGAGAAATTCACGCTCAGCAATAAATGTATATATGTGACTAGAGTTCAACACCACTCTCGGGGCTGCCAACCTAACGCAATTTACGTCAACCAGTGCACTTAAAAATTAAAACTTTTTAAAAAATATTCTTGTAGATCAACGTTTGGAGATACGATTTTTTGTTGTGTGTATTTCCAAAAAAAAATTCACAAATTAAATGCAGTAAATTCGAGCGGGTGGGCAGCCCCAGATCGCGCACAGAGAGAGAGAGAGAGGCTTCGAAGAGAAAAAGGTTCGGAAAGAAGAGAGTAGAGGGTATAAATACAAGCGCAACACTCGGTAGAGGTTTTGTTGTTTCTGCGCCGCCGTCGCGTCGCTCCAAAAACTATAACTATAAAGAAGAAATGTAAAATTCCAAGTGGCACTCCGGCGAAAAATATGTTATAAACAAATAATATATAAATCCGTACCGAACCCCAAACAGTATTTAACGCGTGTGTTCCCATCCGCCAGTTGCTTTGCCGCGAATCTACGATTGTGTGAGTGTGTTTCTGTGCCTGTATGTATTCGTTGAATGATGTGGCTGTGCCGTTTTTTCAAATTGCCGTTGATTACAAGCCGAGACAGTACGATCACACGCACACACTCGCAAACAAAGACTTTACCGAAATAATGAGTGGGGACGGACGGATGCAGGCAGCATTTACAGTTGGTCGAGCTCCGCGACGCTCTGCTCTGATCTTTTCCTTCGAATGCAGCACCTAATAAGAAATGATTTAATTTCAATAACGATTTAATAAAAAATGAATTTGCGAAACGAAATTGACGAGAGGAATAACGTGAAAGGCCTGAGCAGATCACATCGGACCAGACCAGGCTCCTCGTGCGTGTGTATGCATGTATTGGTGTGTTTGTGTGTAATTCGCCATACTTCTTCCTCAATGCCTCAATTCAAAGAACAGACAGAAGAAGAGCACTAAAAAAACAAGAACAAGAACAGCGGCAGAAAAGCAGCGGCGGTGGCGGCGGCAAAAGGCAAGACATACTTGAAAAATAAAAGCAGCGCTGCCCCGATCGTTACTCACTCACACAACGGCACTCACTCACTCCAGTAGTCTCTCTCTCTGCCATTCGCTTTGCTCTCCATTGCTGTGCTCGCGCGCGTGTGTGTGTAAGCTTTGCCTGTTCTGTGCTGGTATGTATATAGCAGGCGAAAAAAAACCTATGTATATATTACGTTCAATTTTCCCTATATTTTTTGCGCCTGCCAATAAGCGGTTCTTTGTCGGAGTTGCCACACAGCCTCGAAATTCGTCGAATTTTAAATTGGAAACGAGCAAGCAAGCGCACGGACATTTCGTTGAAATAGTTAAACCATGCATGTACAAATAAACGAGTGTATGTAGGTTCTGTATTCTGCTGATAAGACACGCATAACAGCCTGCTCCAGAGACTCCCGGCTTATCAACGAAAAGAGGAAAAAACTGTGTAGCAAAAATGGGTCGAGCGACGACCGAGCAAGCACATTGTGTATTGTTTTTTGTTGTGTTTGCACTATCGCTTAATAATTGAAATTAAAGAAAAGATTGTAAAAAAAAACGAAAAGAGAACCAGCATTCAGTCCCATTTTAAGTGAGTGTTCGCGATCATACTACTGTTTTTAGTGAGTGAGGGTCCAGTGTTTCACATTGATTTTCTTAGTATTTGTGACTAGATCCACACTCATTAATAACGGTAGTTCAATCAACAAAACGCACGTGTTCCCCTCCACCTACACATGACGATTCGTGGAAGTGTTTCTTTGACATTTCTTTCCTGCAAACCCCGTTCCGTTTTTCCTCCTCATCTTTTCGAACAGCCACCACTTGTTTGGGCCCTTTCTGAAAAAGGTAATTAGTCAACTGGCCGCTCTCACACGCACGCAATGCCAGCCAGTCAGAACGAAACCACCTGTCCGTATGGGGGAGAGAGAGGGAAATATCCCAGTATAACTGTCCGAATGGAAACATGAGAAAGGGAGAAACAGAACAGATCCCCCCACACACACTCACACTACACACATTTGTGGGCTATTTGGATATCTATCTACATATATTACTCAGCACTAAATTACCATTAATGCTAATGTGGATCACTTTTTTGAACAGAGTCAGTAACAGAAGCAGCGAAATTAGAAAAGCAGAAAGAATGAAATTAAAAGAGGGGGAGACATGAGAAGAATAAAGGGAATTCAAAGAGCAGAAAGAACAGAACGAAGATAAAACAGTAGGAAGAACAACAAAGAAGGCCCGAAATTAACTCACAAATTAATTGTGGAATCGCTTGAGAAAATGTGGACGGAAAATGTTGTTCGAGTGATCCGTTGTTCCGTCTGTAGTTTCTGTAACTATAACTATAACGAAAAGGTTAAGAGTTCAACCGCACCACTCAGTCCAGTCCGCCGCCTATACATGTGTATTCATGTTTTGTAGTTCCGCCTCCATTACTACTGCTGGGTGATGTTTCCTCTACTTCGTTCCGTTCCTCCGCCGCCTCTCTCTTGGTTGGGTTTCTGCCGGAACAAATTGCTGAAAATTCTGGGAAGACTTGCCATAGTTCAAATTAATAGGTGGTGGTACTTGGATCTTGCCATGGGGACAAACAAACAATTTCCGTTGAATCATTCGTTTGCCATATCGGATTTTGTCCTACTCTTATTTTATTTTTGAGAACTTTTGTCCAGATCAGCAGAAATTCAAACTGCAACGACGCCGCGCAATTCTTCAAAAATCGAAAGACGCACGGGGGCGGGTGTCAACGACGACGAATACGACGATGTCTGTCGGCTTTTGAAAGATGAAGGGAAGGCGGTGCTTGGTGGCTGGCATTTGAGGCGGGGGATATAGTATTGTATAAATCAGCAGAAAAACCAACAACAACATGAGCGAACGGGAACGGGCACAAAAAATAATAAACCTTAATTCGAAGCTTGAAGCTTGATTCATTCATATTACACCCCACCCAGAGCACAGCCCAGAGGGGTGGATGTGGACGGGACGTGGGGGCAGTCACAGTCTCGGACCCAATTGAGCTATGAAAACCGATCAAACGTCGTCGTCGAGCCCACAATCGAAAATTGTTGCCAGGCACGAGAGCAATGACATGCCATGCCATGCCAAAAACAACAAGAGAGAGAGAGAGAGAGAACCCGATCTGAAAACCTAAACTAAACCCAATCACCACCAATCGACCGTCTCTCGGGCGAAAAATGCCACAGAAAGTCGTGCACTGGCAATAATCATCATTTGGAGGAGGAAGAAAGGATGGATCCCGTACTAGTACCGGAGCCTGATTTGGCAGCGTTTGCTCTTCTCTGACTCTATTTTGTCGGCGAACATGGATCTAGTGCACGGTTGTTCATGATTAAGTTCGTGACTAGATTTCATGCTCGTCTATTAAGTTGGGTCAACACAACGAACCGAAAGAGCAGAGCAACGCAGTTGTCGAAAATTGCACCACAGCTGCACTGCAGCCAACACTCCCCCAGGAGAAACTTTGGGTTGGGTCTGGTTGGTTTGGGTGGGTCTTGGGCAATTAGCAGACGCATTAATTATGGGAAAGATATTCTCATATAGTTTGACGGGATTGGATTCGGTATTGCATGATTGACCCGTGACCCACATAATGGCACACGCCCCGCAGCAGCTTATTCAATGAGGGCGTGTAAGTTGGACGAAACAGAAGAAGAAAAAAGAACGAGTCAATGGCCTTTAACCGATGACTGAAGTATGGCGCTGGCTCAGCGGCGGCTCACACGCCCCTCGAGCGCCCAGCAGCAGCCCGCATCTCGCGTCCCGCGGACAGTAGCATAGCTTGACGCTGGGATCGCTGATTTGTGTGTTGTGTGCCTTTTTATCGGTACTGTGACAGAGCTGCAGAGTGGAGTGTCAGGCTACAGCTAGTGACAGCAGCAGCAGCAGCAGCAGCAGCGGCCCACCAATTTATGGGCTAGTCGCACGCGATTAAAAAAAAATCGAATGCGCGCTCGGCCTGGGTTGACAAAAACAAATGGAAAATGCAATGCAATGGAGGGAGAGTGGCTGTAGGAGCCAGCATTCGCCATTCGGCGTGTGAAAATCCAACAGGGCTGACTTGACTGTGTTTGCTAAGGCTGTGGCGCCTGCGGGTAAGTGTTGCCATCCATGGAGAGTAACGGTGCTTGTTGTTTTGTGACCAGACCAGCGTTACCAGGCAGCAGCAACCAAGCCAACGACGATGACTGTTGCGTGGGCGTCTAACTGTAACACCTGCTGCTGCTGCTTCGGTCGCTGCTGCCTAATACCAACTTTTGCTATTAAATTAACATTTCTCTGCACTCCCTCTCTCTCTCTCTCTCTCTCTCTCGCTCTTTCCAATTTTAATTTCAGCTAAAGGAATGAGCGAATGAAGCCGGAACACCTTTCAACCCAGGTTCATTGTTATTGCTGCTGCTGCTGCTGCTTCACGCTCATTTAAGTGCCAACGCACCAGAGAGAGAGAGAGAGAGAGAGAGGGGGAAAAGAGAGTCGAGTCTACTTTACATATTTTCTAAATGAATGCTGTTTGTTTTTGTTTTTTCCTGTATGGTTATTTGTAGGTACAGACACAGGGACGTATCCATCGAGTTTCAACCCCGGCCAAGAAGAGCATTGAATTGCGACGTTTGCAGTGGAAACTGATGACTTTCTGGCCTGGCTTTCCCTGCACTGAATTTGCACTTCCTCCCAGCCAGTCAGGCAGCATCGAGTTGGCAATCAGGAACAACGACAAGAAGTCGCCTCGTCAAACGCTGAAACTAATTGATATAATAGTTAAAATAACAAACTAACGAGAAAGAACCTGGTGGGCAGAGCGGTAGGAGAAGCCAAAGAGGTTGAACTGCATCGCACCAACAGCAGGCAGAGCGGACAGAGCAGAGCGCGGCGTTGGTGAAGTGCAAAACCTTTCCAATTTGAAAATAGTTTTCCTGCTATGTGTGCTCGTTCCCACAAACAGAAATACCAACAACAGCAGCCAGCAGCTAGCAGCAGCAGCAGTCAGAACAAGCACAGCAGCAACAATGCCTGCACTTTACAACGACGCCATTGGGCAGAGGAAGAGGAGAACAACAACAACTACAAGAAGCAGACGGAGAAGAAGAGAAGGAGTTGCAGCGGCAAGCGGATCGGGAAAAGTAGAAGCAACAGCAATCGGTGGAGCGGGAGTAGCAGAACCACCAGCAAGCGATGATTGGGAAAAGGAAGGAGCCAGAGCCTCAGCTGGATAGTAGGGGGACTGGAATGGTGGGGGGATACTCGTAGTCAGCAAAGATGACAATGCAGCGATTAAAGCAATGCAGAACGAAGAAGCGATGCGGCGGAACAACTTGAACTCTCTAGTCGCTGTCGATGCCACAGCGACAGCAGAAGCAGCTGGAAAAATGTTTACCCCAATCCCCAATGCGCGGCATTTCCGTTTACCAGCGGAGGGGGGAGGATGCGGCTGCCGATGCTGATGCACTTTGCAATCGCCACTGCAATGTTCTGGCGGCAGAGAAAAAATAATCACATTTATTAAATCAAAATAAAATATGTTTGTATGCACTTCCTAAAAGCGCTGCGTCTTTGATTTATTCGTTTTGAAGGGGTACAAAAGAGGACGAGGGGAATGCTACGCCCCTTGCTTTGGGCAAATTCGAACTATTGCAGCTGCAGTTGGTCTAAGGATTGGACGCGATACCACTGCCAGGTGAAATAGCCGATAACTGCAGAATGTTGCATAGGTCAGGTTTATTATTCTGTCTCTGAAAACATCCAAAATCGAAGCAGCAATCCACAACAAAATACGAAATGTACCGCGGATCCATGCCAAGATTTGTAATTTGGGCGCCATTCATGTTTACAGTGTTAGGCTGAAAATGTGCTGTTATGCGCGTAGGATACAATGTGCTGTTAAGCGCGAAGCTGCTGCTTTACAACACTGCGATCGTTTCGATAACAACATTTTCACCTCAATTCACATGGAGCGCATGCCATGTTGAATACTCACAATTTGAATTTTAAAGGTTTAAGGTGAATTCCTATGATTTGAACATTATTTTGCATTAAGGAGCTCTAAAGTTGATTAATTAATTAAGCAACTGCTTGGGCACTTAATTAAAGTAATTTTAGCTGCAAACCATTTGTTAAACAAGATAATTACTGGCAGTTTACTCATAAATTAAATGCTTTAATACGAGTTTTGTGCGTTACTCCCACTTGCCTTGAATGGAACTCGAAGATTACAAGTGCAATAGGCTTGTAAGCTTTTCCTTTTGCGCGCAACGATCAGTAGCAAACAAAACGAACGTAACACGAAGGCGGAGCTGCGCAGCCGCAGACGCACTCGGCCACAATAAATTACACACTTGTTCGTGTGCAATGGACAAGCAGCAGGCAGAGCAGCAGCAGATATGGCCATATAATCTCGCTGTGCATAAATTTTACGAGCCGAGCAGTTGTCGGACTTTGTTTTGCACACAAATTCGCAGCGGCCGAGCTGGGAAAGCAGCAAGTCACGCTGCAGAGCTGCCCCCACTGGCCCACAGCGAAACTGTGACAATTAAAGGCCGCCCTAAAAGTTGACCATGAACTGCTTATGACTGCGTCAAAGTGTGGGCCTTAACTTGGGGGGAGGTCGTCTGTGGCGCGCGATCTGGATCTCTGGTCCATTTTCCTGCCCGTTGGGAACTTAATGCGAATGTGGGTAACCCGACCAGCCAATATTTGGGCTTCGGTGCTCGAAATTGTGCCAACGAATGCCATCGATACGTATTTATAGCAGATCTGCACCAAATCCGCTGCCTCCCCGCCTGTCCGCCTGTTCGTTGTTATTGTTTTCGGCTTCTTTTTGCCATTAACACGATTTTGAGCAGTTTATACTTGAGTTTTTCTATGTATTGTTGCTGTCTGTCTGTCTGTCTGGTGTGTCTGCCTGCCTGGGTGGGGTGTACTTAGCCGCGGGCAGTTGGCTTGGCCGACTGACTACCGCATTTCGTCGACCGGGGCAGCTTCAATTTTTGATTGGAGCTCGACTCGTGCGGTTCGCGGTCGGTGCGCATGCGCAAAAAAAGCAAGAAAAGGCATTTTGATCGTAACGCGAAATCAACTACAGTTCCTGGACAACATGTTGTGGCTGCTGCTGGTAGCGCCAGCGCTGTCGCTGCTGCTGCTCAATTATCGCTGTGGAGCTGTGGCAAATGTCACGGTAATCGAAGACATTAGGAACGCCTTCAGAGGCATCACCAACGACACTGAGCTGCTGGACCACATTATACCGGAAATGTACGGCTCAAGTATGCGCAGTGCGAATCCCAGCTTTGTCTTCCGAATGCCCAGCGGTGGCAGTGAGGGCTACGAGCTGCTCACCATGCAGCGTTCTGATTTTGCGGAACCAATCTTCCCGAATGTCAGCGAATCAATAGCACCCACGGTCAGCGCACCCTCGACCGCTGAGCCGCCGGAGACGAATGTGAAGACCAGCCTGGTGACCTCTCCCCAAGCCGAATGGCAGCAACTGGGCCTGGAGGGATGGGCGGGTGAATTGAACCCTCCCCTGCCCTGGCTGGAGCAGAGCCACAAGTGAGTTTCAATTTTGGTTTTCCACATCGACCAAAGCCTTCAAATTACTCTCTAGGGATTCCCGTCCAGCGATCAGCTGGCAGAATACATACCCGCGCGATGAGATACTCCTCGATCTGAAGAACAAGCACTTCGATGGCCGTGTGACCGACATACGGATCATAGCGAGTGGCGCGAGTGGCAGGCCAGCAGAGCTGGAGGATCTCATGGACGGACAGAATGTGTATATTGCGCGGGTGAACGATCCCTTTGGCTACTCCATGAAGTGGACGTTCAGCAACGACAGCAGCAAGGAGCCAACAGTCGCCGTGGATCGCGGCAAGCGGGACGTGGCCAAGCTGTACTCCATGATCAAGTGCTCCACAGGCTGCGATCCGTTGATATACAAAGGTTATGGCTGCTATTGCGGCTTCGGTGGCCATGGAGTGCCCGCCGATGGCATCGATCGCTGCTGCCGCCTGCACGACAAGTGCTATGGCCAGAGCAACTGCATCTCCTACCTGGAGTACTTTGTGCCGTACGTGTGGAAGTGCTATCGGGGCAAGCCCCTGTGCGCCGTCGATCATGGCGAGTGGGGAGGTCCCGACTCCTGTGCGGCACGTCTCTGCCAGTGCGATCTGCGGCTCTCGCGTTGCCTCAAGAAGTATTACTGTCCAAAGCGCAGATCCATTTGCCACTCCTCCCGATCGCGACGCTTGCAAAATTTAATATTTTTCGACTAATGAAATGTTATGAATTATTTATTGTGGATGGAAATGCGTAAAAATGTTCCCTAAATTGGTAGTTGTGAGTGCACTCGATATGGAATACTTATCTGGTGAGGAATCTTTTGTGAGCTATCCTCCTCCCCTGGCTAATGATGCCTTTGGCTCTTCCTGAACCCACTTCGAGCCTTGCTGCCGTGTGGCCGCTCAGCTCTGCTGCTGCTGCTGCCGCTGCTGTTGGCTGCCGGAGTGGAGTTGCTGGCGCTGCTGTTGGCTGCCGTCTCCGGCACCACCGAGAACTCCTTCAGCGCCTGGACATCTTCCAGGAACAGACGCGCCGTCTTGTACTGCGTGGTGTGGGGCTTGTAGGCCAGCAGCACGTTGTGGGCCATGAGCAGCACATCGCGGTGCAGCTCGTTTAGGCTGCGTATCAGGCCAGAGTCGATGTTGCGCTTGATGGTGGGGAGGTCCATGTGGCGCAGGCAGATCTCCGCATGTCGCTGGGCGTGCTCGTCGTGAAAGGGTCGACGGAAGGGGGCTGCGTGCTTGCTCTCCTGCAGCGTCGCATAGATGGAGAGGAAGAGCTTCTTGGTGGCGGCTCGGGTCTCGCGCTTCTCGTCGGTGTGCTCGCTGGAGGCCGGCGAGTTGGGTATGCTGTCGATCACTGGCGTCGATGAACATCGGCGCCGTGTGCTCGATCTGGCCGTCGAATGGTCGCTGGCTGTCGTTGCATCGTCGTCCACCATGGGGCTCTCCGAGCGATCGCGATGGGGCAGCTTGCGCAGAAGCGGTGCTCGAGCCGGTGCCGAGGGGGGCTGGGGAGTTCCAGCCTGTTCCTGGTCAGCTTTGGAGTGCTCCTCGGTGGCCGAATGCTTGGCGGCTTGCTGCTGCTTAGATCTGACACTGCGCGGCGGATCGTCCTGCTTGCTGCTGTCCGTCAGCGAAGAGGTCTCCTCGTCCGTGTCGTGCAGGGACACAGCAACCGGTGCCGAGAGTGTGGCAGTCTTTTCCTCCAGCGTCTGCTGCTTGTCGGCTTTCTCCTGGCTTGCTTTTGCTTCACCTGCTGCCGTTGTTGTTTCCGGACTAACTTCGGACTCCTCTGTAGCTTCTGCTGTGTCGGCGGCTTCGCTAACAGCTTCAGTTGTCGCCTCATTTGTGGATTTCTCTTCCTCGTTCTTTGTGGCCGATTCGGCAGAGACCTCCTCCTCAGCTTTAGTTGGGGGCGAGCCGGCCGTGTCCTCACTGGATGTGCTGATGAGTGTTATCGTCTCACCAATCTCTTCTACAGCCACCTCGCTGGCCAGACGCTCTGTATCCTCCGGCGTTCCATTTCCTTCGGAGGCCGTCACAGTGCGGTCTTTGCTGTTGTCCTGCGATGCAACTGCCGCCAGTGGTATATTATCGTTGGAGTCATCACTGGAGCCAATCACCACCTCAACTGGCTTGGCCACTTCGCCGGTGGGCGTGGATCTGGTCTGTTCTCGCTTTAGTGCGTCCAACTTGTCCTCGAAGTCAATCCCCTCGGCTTTGTCGGGCACGGGAGAGGCAATGGCCTCATCCACTTCCTTGAAGATCTCATCCCCGATGACGCTGGCCATGTCAATCGCCTCATCCACTTCCTTTAAGATCTCATCATCGATCACGCTGGCCATGTCAATGTCAATGTCGTCGATGTTTGACATCCCCTCCAGCAGCTGGTCGGCCTCATCGGCATCGACCAGGGCGTTCCCTGCGTCATCCAGCAGAGGCTGCTCCTGGCTTGCTGCGCTTTCAGATTTCTCCGAGCTGTCGCCAGCCTCGGCAGCCTTTGCCGCCGCCGCCGCTTTGTTCTTCTCCAGCAGCATTGAGAGCGTGGGAGCCGACTGCGAGGGACTGCGCTCCAGGGTGGGAGTGTTGGTTGTGAGCGCTTCAGTGGCTGGTGGCCCGGAAATGGGGCGTGACATGAATGCCGCATCGGTGGGGCTCTTCATGGTGATGGCTGGCTGGCTGGACACAGTGCTGGCTCCGCTGGTCAGCAGCGAGGTTATGGTGGGCGCCGTAGCTCTAGCCACACTACTGCCTGTGCCGGGCGTCGAGGGAGGAGCAGCTGGACTGCTGCTGGTGGGCGACTTCAGCAGGGATGTGAGCAGAGGAGACGGCCCAGATTGCTGCTGTTTGTTGCCACCGCTGTTGATATCCTCCACATCCATGTCGACGGCGGTTGTGTCCGTTGTCTGTACGGATCGCCGTGCGGCGGGACTGTTGTTGCGCCAGTTTGCCGTCATCTCCTTTTTGCGCTGCTCCCGCTCGCGCATTTGGTTCTCCAATTTCATTTCCTCAATGCGTTTCGTCTCCTGCTCCTTCTCGATCTCCTGCCACATGTCCTGCATCTCCTGCTCGTTCACCTCGTCCGACTGCAACGAATCGATCTCGCGCTGTATCTTGAGATACATTTCCTGATCGGAGCGCATCTGCGCCTTTATCTCCTGCATTCGCTCCTCCGTCAGCCGGCGGAGCAGCAGCTCTGTTGGGGTCTCCACCGAGGCCGGGGAGGAGACCCCAGCACTGCTCTCACTGCTACGCTTCTTGCGTTTGGTGGCCTCCACACTCTCCAGCAGGTTTCCGTACTGCACCGCACAATTCTTCTGCGAGTACCAATCTGCCGGTCTGCTGTTGTTGCTGTTGCCATTGCCGCAGACTGTTTTCAACGTGCGACTGACTGTAATCCAGTTCTGGTCGCCGCTGCAGGAAACCGACGACGCCAGGCACAGATGCTCCCGCTTGGTCCACGTGTCCAAAGGCGCTCGGTTCATTTGTAAACGCTATTTTTGCACTTTGTTTTCACAAAACAACAATTGCACGAGAAGTCGAAATTATAGGGGGAGAACTATTGATGGCACTATCGGTAGTATTGATGGTTGGACACTATCGAACTAGCTCACTATCGATGTTCAAAAGTCTCGGTGGTGGTCGATAATATCACGATAGTTTCAATTCGATACAATTTTGAAGATAAAAGAAAACTAGGGAATGACCATATCTCAGATCACCGAATGATCCTATCAGAGATCATTATTATAGCTAGAATAAAGAAATTAATTTCCAGTGGCTATACCCACCCCGTCCCTCAGCTTTTATTTGTTTTTTGCACATTCTCTCATTCACACTCTGCTTCTGCAGCGTGCGGTTCTTGGGTAGGGGGGCGATCGGGAAAGATCGGGTTGGCGTGAGAAGCTATGTAGATGTAGATGTTGATGAAAGATGTAGAAAATATTTAAAATGTAAAAATAAAAATTTGAAAAAAACCGTTAAGGTACAGGTGTTCTACAGAGTACCGGGTATAAAAATTGTGACGCGTAAGAAGCGTCTCACAAGTCCCTTCTCGTTTTTAAACCAAAACGTAATATACCCTGTTAAATCGATGCATCAGGGACGCATCAGTCAAGAGTATTATTAAGAGCACATTCTGTGCCGGAAGATGCGCGCAACTATCGACTCGACTACAAAACATCGATAATATACCAACATAGCTGTATCGCAGGCGCCATTCGAAACAACAACAACAATAACAGGTTTTTTCAGACTCGCAGTCTACAACATATAAGAAGATATAGAAAGCCTCGAAAATGGAGCCCATATCACATCTAGTTAAATCTACATTACCCAACTACTTGTCCAACTTGCCGATTCCCGACAGTATTGGGGGCTGGTTCAAGCTATCTTGTAAGTTGTGAGCAAAGTGAACATTCGATCCAAATTGGAATTCGCCTGTAAGGGCGCCCTACATTGAACTGACCATCACCACACGTCAAGCCAACGATGACACAGCATCAAGGGCTATTACTGAGTTAAAGATTATAAACATAACGTGGTGTGATTATCGTAGGAAATGCATTGGCTATCAGATTGCAACGCATGCACTTTTTCCAGTGGTAGTAGCTACGGTGGACATGCTGCACCTGTTATGCAACGTTTGTTGAACTCTCGCCATTCTGCCGACTGTGGGAACACGCAATTTTTAATTGGCTTCGGTTTATCTGCAAACGATAGCGGGAAGTGAAATTAGATAAAAGAATAAGCAAGAAATATGCGTTGACGCTTCATCAAACAAATACACTTGCAGTTACAGTTATGTGTAGGCTATCTCTTTCATGCCAAGGCATTTCGGCCTTGTGCCGGTTACAGCTCAGTGATGCTGCTAGATCTGCTGCTTAAAATAAACATGCTAACTGCTCGGAACTTATCCCATTTACAGTCACGGATTGGCTCGCTCTCATTCCACCCACGGTTGTGGTGGCCGGGCTTGGGTACACCAGTTATCTAGCCTTCTGCCCTGCCGCGCGATGCAGTGACAAGAAATCTGGCCTCTGCAACAGCTTGATCCGCAAAAATGAGGCTAAAGTGGTGACCATGGTCGACGTGGAGGATATTGCAGATAAAGCGGCATTCTGCCGTTGCTGGAAAACCAAGAACGTAAGCTATCTGTTTATGCTTTATCGTTGACGTGCTTTTAATCCTTTCTTCTTTCCTGCAGTGGCCCTACTGCGATGGCAGCCATGCCGAGCACAACAAGGTGACGGGCGACAACGTGGGACCCATTGTGGTCAAGAGGAATTAATTCCAGCGGTGCGTCGATGATATTCACGTTTAGCATTTCCTTGTTGAAATTTTCTTCGCCCCGGAAGGGGTGGGAATTCTTTTGTTCAAATACTTCAAGCCCTGTCGAGCCTTTTGTAATCGTAAGCAATGATTGATATCGAATCAGATCTAACCAGAAGCCAATAAAAATTGCCTAATCAGATACTAAATGGAAATTTAAAGGGATGGACGTATCATTTATAGAAAACTGTTTATTCTTTATATAAATTATTTTCTGGCTGTAAGCTGGTTTTGTGGACAATATCATGATATATAAAGTATGGGCGATACAAAACGATTCTTCAGTTGACAAATGCAGAAGGCAAACACAATACCAAACCAGGACACAACACAGCACGACGGACGATAACGTCTCATTATGAAACTATCAGTTGGAACTTAAAGAATAGAATTAGGCATCGTGATTTTGCTTTTGCTGCATTTTGAATCTCAAATTTTTATTGTTGCTGCTGTGTTGCTGTTGGTGTTAGTTGGTTTTGCCATGCTTATTTGAAAATCTTGCCCTGGTTGAATTTGCGGCCATCCTTGTCGGCGCCGGACCAGGAGAAGTACTGGGTGACGAGCTTCTTGGTTTCCTCGCTCTTGGCATCCAATTTCTTCCAGTCGTAGGTCTCGTAATCTATCTGCCAGTCGGGCGACAGGGGGAAAGCCAGCTCCTGTCCGCGCCACACCCACACACCGGAGATGGTGCTGTTGTTGTCCTCACCGAAGAGGCACACGGAGGCGAAGGACTGCTTGCGCATCTTGTCGAGGCGCTGGAACATGCCAGTGATGAGATTGCACGACATGAACACCTTGGACAGCTCCTGGCTGTACTTGTATTCTCCGAACCAGATCGAGTAGTTCTCGGCGTCGAACTTCTCAAAGAAGTAGGGGATGGACTTGGCCTCCTCCTCGTTGGAGTAGACGCGCTTGAAGTCGTCAAAGTTGAAGGTGCCCTTGGGCATGGCATCGAAGGGATCCTTGGATTTGGGCTCCAGAGCCAATGCCTCATCGGCGGCATCCAATTCCTCGGCCTCGGCGGCCTTCTTGGGCGCAGCCTCCTTCTTCTCCTTGGGCTTCTTCTCGTCCTTTGGCTTCTGCTGCTGCTGGGGCTTGCCACCGCCTTGCTTAGCCTGGAATTCGGCGTACTTCTTGGGGTCGAAAACCAAGGCCTTTTCGCACAGCTTGTAGTCCTTGACCACAGCCTGCACTTGTGGCTGGTTCAGGATGGTGAGGAACCAACGGTTCACATTACCGAAGGCAGCGCGTGCAGTCGGCTCCAGAACGTACTCGTACAGATGCAACAGGCTGCTGAAAACAATGATGTCGGCAAGGGTGATGCGCTCGCCGGCTAGGTAGGTGACATTGAGCAGTTTCTGGTTGAGCTGGGCCAGGACACCTTCTACGTCCTGCTTGGCAGTGGTGTTCTTCTGCTGGGGCAAGATTCCCAGAAGGGGGAACACCAGTGCGCAGGAGGCAGGCACGATTTCGTTGTCAGCAAACGAGATCCATTGCTGCACTTGAGCCTGGACGAAGGGGCACTTGCCACCTCGCAGTTGCTCGTTGGCCAAGAAGTAAGCAATGGCATTGGACTCGCTCAGGTATTTACCTTCAGCGGTCTCAAATGCTGGAACCTGCAAAAAGAACATGACACGCGGCACAAGTTAGTATTTCGCACAGTAAAGTATCCATTTTTGCTGATGACGTAGCATGCCGGCTCAACAGAAGCGAGCACCAGCACACACCCAAAAGCGATAAGGATAAATGCATGTTTTTGCCTGCAATTACTATATGTATAATTACCTTGCCGCTGGGGAATTTCTTTAGAAATTCTGCCGATTTGTTGGTTTCACCAAACTTGAAGTTATCGGCCACTTTCACCTTTGCGCCAGAGTACTGGGCGGCAATGAGCGCCTTGTACGCGCGGAAGTTCTCGGGGTAAGTGTAAAGTGTCTGCAATTAGCCAAATCCGAAACGAAATAACATTAGTATCAAGTACTCCAACGCATTGGGCATGCGTTCAACATTCAACTGCCAATTATAGCCGCATGATTGCATTGTATTTTGCGAATTTTTGCGGCATTCTTTTTTACTTACTCCAGTCGACATCGTGATTTCTGCCGGAGAGAGTGTGACCGTGTGACCGCGGAGTTATCGATAAGAAATATACCAGCATATTTCATCTCACTTTAAAAATATACCGTAACATACCATAGTCTTAAAGACTTTTAACTCTGAAACAATAATTTAATCCAATTGAAAAATAAATTTAGCTTTTTATAAATACTCCTTTTTATTGGATTGACCTTATATAGGAGGAAAGGAAATGCAAAACCATCGATAGCAGATTGATACTATCGGATGAAGCAGTGATTTGTCGCTGACTTTCAATTATCGATCCATCGATTTCAGCCGGTGATTTGCAGTGTGACTGGTATATTTTCCAATAAAATGTTGATTATCAAGTAACAGTCGTGTTTTGTTCTCAAACGATTTTTCTATTAAAATAACAGTATTTCTTCATTTAAATGACCACGCAATAGGAAAAAGGTAAATACGCCGTGCCATCGATAGCTGCACTCTTATCGAAGTCACTTCACATCCCTAGTCGTCCGCTGCGGCGCATAATTTTACACGAATATAAAACACAATTTAATATTATTTGTAAAACACCTGAGAGTGCTAGTTTGCGGTGATGCAAATGTCTACTTGACGGACACCTGGAACATCTAGAATGCCCTGCTCGAAATAGTCTATAGTGAGCCAAATTTGTATTGTGAAAAAAAAGTGAAAAGTGGTGTTGAGCAGAAGAAGAAGAGCGGAGCGGAGCAAAATCAGACTTCTCAGCGAGTACAAGCCGTGTTGACGCGTGTGTGTAAGTGTGTGTTAGAGTGCATGTGTGTGCGTGTCTTACGTTGCAAACACACAAATTTCTTTAAAATTTCGCATTTGCTCAGCGGCGTTTTAATTCCTTTTACCTGACCCGTAGAAGGACTGTAAAGCTCCAATTGCCTTCAAATGTTGTTCCTCCAATTATGTGAGTTTCCCGAAAAGGACAAGCAGAAAAACAAAAAAAAACAATCATAATAATTAATCAAGTCCTTGAAGCATGCCGTGCATAAATTAGCTACATAATTATAACTGTTTACCATCCCAATTGTTGTTGTTGCTGCGATTTCTGGGCTTTCGTTTTTTATGCATTTGTGTTGGAGAGGCAGAGCTTTTCGTGGTTCCGCTGTGGGCGCATACAGATTTTAGTTTGCCGTGTTCTTTTTTTTTTTGTGGGACGTGTGACCTTCATTCCAGCAGCTACAAAATCAATAGTAATATCGTTTACGTTCACGTTGCATTCACTAGACCCTGAGACCAAGACAGACTAAATAGCAGAGCCCGGGGAGCCTACCCCACCAAAGCATAAAGCAAACGAGCGCACGCCCGCCACCGCCGGTAAAACCGTTTGCCACCCTCTGAATTTTGGCTTTCACAATATTTTTTGTCAAGTTCATGATACACAATATGTATGTATGTATATATACAATTGCGGGACAATCAATGAGCTGGCCATAATGAGCTGGTGGGGGATTATGACGTTAATTGATATCGCATGTGATCGGATGAGGCTTTCCAGCAACAGCTGACCATAGCCCTCCAGCCAAAAAACAATAAAAGCTTCTGCTTGAGCTTTCGAAGCCATCAATATCGCAGAGATCAAACTGAACGATGGATAAGGGGAAGTTCCATGTGAGACCTTGTAGATTCTCTCTTGTCAATCCCCATTTAGCAACCCTATTAAGTATGAATCACTGCTCGACCCAACGTAGGCAGTAGGCGTAGATTAATGATTGATTATCAAACAGTTTGTTATCATGTATAATAGAGGACTTATCAGGCACACAACAAAAACGATGACAAACACCTGAGAAACGTGTGAACTTGTGGCATTCACATAACATTGCTCATACCGCATGGTTCACATTCCCTCCTTACCTCTTTTCTACGGCTTAAAGATGTGTGTTACTACTTTCATTTTTGGTCCTTGCAGTAGAATGAAAAAATGCAAGAAAATGACTTAAACGAGCGTCAAGAGGAACCAGACAGTCTTCCACATACAAGCAACGACACGAACAACAAAAACACAAGCTGCACCGACAGCAGCAAACTTCAGACTCCCAGTGAGGCGGTCACGGTCACGGTTACGGATCAGCAGCAGCCCCAGGATACCAAGGATACGCAGATAACAAAACAAGTTGATTCTTCCACGACAGCTTATCCAGAAGCAGGAGATACAACTAGGACAGAAAGCCCCGATAAAGTCGTCGATCAATCGGTGGACGAACAGTCGTCGTCAATAGTAGATACAGATAGAGAAGCGACATTGCAGCAAATTCCAAGACGAAAACGTCAGCGTCGTGTTTATATCGCAGACACCTCCCGCTGTTACAGCTTACGATCCAGACAAGGGTCCAAAGACACAGCCGAGACAGGGTCGAAGCAGGTGCCGACAACACCGCCGCCAGCGCAGGTCGCCTCCTCACCGACACCCACAGAATCCACAGAGTACACTAAACAAGGTGGGTTGGATATTTTCTCAATTCCTAATCCATTCTACGATCTAAAAAGAGTTTCACCTTTTCAGAGCAATTTAATCCGACATTCTGGAATTTGATTGAAGAAGAGGAAGTTAAATTCGTTGACAAGAAGCGACGTGTTGCCGGTGGACGAGGTCGCACGCGACGCTCCAAGCTACTGAGCGAACTCGGTGAAAACTACTCGCCGGAAACAGCGGCCGCTATTGCGGCGGCACAGCTTGAGCTCGATTCGACTGGGAAGCCATCATCACGTGCCACCCGTAAGAGAAACTCCGCCATGTCGCTGTATGACCGTCGATACCAGAGCACCTCCGATGAGCGGCGTGTGCCGAACGGGTATGGCGGCAATGGATTGCGAACAGGCAGTGCGGCCACATCGAGTGACATTGAGCCGCAGGAGCTGCAGGTCCATCAGTATTATGGATCGTCTGGGGGCAGCAATCCATCGGGCGGCGGTACGGGCCTAAATGGCAGTGGAGCCGCTCTCAACCATGCGCCTTCAATGGGCACCCTCTGCAACATTGGCAACACTTGCTACTTGAACTCGGTGGTGTACACGCTGCGCTTTGCCCCCCTGTTTCTGCACAACCTGCACCATCTGATCCACGATTTGAACGTGGTGCAGCAGACTATAGTGCGCCAGCAGACGGCCAAATCGGCCTCGTTGGGCCGAAACGTGAGTGCCACGCAGCTGGAGCATGCACGCAGTTGGAGCAGCAAGGATCTGGCCACCTCAGAGCACTTCAGCAACAGCACCAATGGCAGCAGCGGCGGTGTCAGTGGCAGCAGCAACACAACCAACAGCTTAATTAAGGCAAGCTTTCAGTCGGTCACCGAGAAGCTGCATGATCTGTACCACAGCCTACATGGCAATGAAATGGCCGACTCGACAGAGCCCTACCATGCGGACACACTGCTGCATGCAATACAGGATGTGAATACCACATTTCAGGGCAACCAGCAACAGGATGCCCACGAGTTTCTCATGTGCGTCCTCAACTGCATACGCGAAACGAACCAAGCTCTGATCAAAGCCATTGACGAATGTCCCGAGGTCATTGTAAATGGGTAAGTGTTTCGATCACTCGCCTAAATTCTAAAGAAACTTTTGCTTATACTTACACAATTCATTATCGCTTCAGCTACATAGCCAATCCCGATGAGTTGGACTCTGGGGACGCTGCCCAAGAGCGTACGGATGCAGCGATGGCTCTGACAAGCTCTGGCAACGGAAACACGCTGGCCACTAGTCAAACAACCACGATAAAAACGTCGTTCTTCTCACGCAAATCGAAGAGAAAAGATGAGGTCAAGTCATCGAAATCGACGCGGATACAATCACCGCTGAAGGATAATAGTCCGACGGCGGGTGGCCTAACCGCGGCACCGGCGCATTCCACTGCAAACAGTCTCTTTTATTTGAATACAGTTGATCTCAGCGGCGCCAGCAGCGTTGCGGCTCCAGCAGCAGCAACACCGACTGTTTCGCAGCCGGCCTCGACCACAAAGTACTCCAGTGACGATGAAATGAACCCGGCCAGTGCGCTTAAGGATAGCATGCGATTGAAGGACCGTATACTGGATCAGAATATTAACTTCTTCAATGCCGACTTTGAGGGCGTTGTGGTGCTGACCACCAAGTGTCTCAGCTGTGAGACGGTTACAAAGCAAAAGCAGGGCATGCTTGACATCTCCGTGCCGATAACAGGCTGCGACACTGCCGACCTGCAGGACAAGCCCAGCACCTACATTCAGGTGAGTGAATCCCTCCAGAGAATCCATTGAATCGAATTTAATTGTTGTGCTTCTTTCAGAATTCTTGCATCACAAAGGAATACTTTCAGGGTGATAACAAGTATAGTTGCAGTCAATGCACCGGCTACACCGAGGCCATTCGCTCAATATCGTACGAGGTGCTGCCTCGTCTGCTGGTCGTTCAGCTGAATCGCTTCTCGGGCGGCATGCAGAAGGTGAGCACGTATGTGCCCACGACCTTTACCCTGCCCTGCTTCTGCGCCAAGTGCTGCGAGCTGAGCGACGGCAACAAGCTGCATGTGTACAAGCTGTACAGTGTGATAACCCATGTGGGCGCCACACTCAGTGTGGGCCATTACATTGCCTACACGTGCTTCCTGGATCTGCCCAGTGACTATATAAACTGCCCAAAGGATCGGCGGAATACCATGTCGGGATCGCAGACACAGCAGTCGGCGGCTGCGGCGTCCTCCAATGAGAATGCGGCACCAAATAACGGAAGCAGCCACGTGGCCAGCACACCCGTGTCCGCGGCTGCCTCGGTCCTGGCCTCCTCTGGCACTAGTCTGATAAAAAAGATGAAGTTTGGCCGCAGCAAGGCCTCGAGCAGCGGCGACATGAGCAAAAATGTAAAGCAACTGAATGGCATCAGCAGCAAGAACATCACCAATGGCATTGGCAAGCTGAGCATGAACACCACCTGCCATGGCGTGAGCTGCTGTGCCATGCGTCTGTGCTGTAGCCAGCAACCAAGTGGTGCCGCCGGCAACAGCAACTCGGCCAGCTGTAGTGACTTCAGCGAGGAGTCCCTGCAGAACGGCAGCAACAGCAATCTCAGCCATGGCAGTGGCAGTGGAGCAGCAGGCGGCAGCAGCAGCATCAACAGCAGCAATGTTCTGCCAAATTATCCTACGGGCTATGGCAGTACGGGACGTGGCGGTGTCAAGGCCAACTATGCACACGGCGGCACGGATCCCATTTGGTACATGTGCGATGACGACAAGATCAAGGCGATGACACAGCGAGAGTTCGAGGAGCTGTTGTCCCCATCACGGAAGATAACCATAACTCCATACTTGCTATTCTATGCACGATTCGATCTGCAGCCGCCATCGAAGGCATCGGGCACAACCTCCTCAACGCCGCCACCGCCATCTGCGTCATCGCAAAGCTCCTGGTCGAATGAGGCATTGTCCGGCAGCGGTGGAGGAGCTGCGCATAAGATTTGAGGGTATGCGAAAAAGCAGTGGAAGCAGCAGCATTAATCAACAAGCCAAGCATGTGCGATACGTATGGGCATACTGATAGAATCGGATAGGATCGGATTGGATGTGTCTCTAGAATAATATAATAAGAAGATGAAGTCTGTTTGTTAAACAATATAATCGTACTAAGAAGATCTATCGTTTATCTACATGCATAACTATCATTAACATAACTAACCAGCGGTTTGACTGATGCCTCTCTCCCCCATACTTCGATGCCCAAGACAATTGTCTTGACAATTTTACACACATACACACTTCTACTTCTACTTACCATTTTCAAGGGATAATTTCATCGTTTCGTTTAACACACAACCTTTACATTTTATTTGGCATTCACGGTTAAGAACAAATGCTGCGTAAACGGAACACGAATTTAAACGCCGAGAATGAAGACGGTCTAGAATTGTTTGGCTCCCCCGCGCAACAGGCAACATTTTCGATATACTCCTCGTGCATAAATTAAGTCCCTAATAATACATGTAATACAAACAAAACAAAAACCTTTGATTCAAATAGCGTCTTTAAGAGCGAATGTTGTAATAATAATAATAATAACAATACTAATAATATATGTACGTATGAAATATGGAATAATCGTGGTTATTCTCATAGAACAAAACGAAAAGAAATCCAGTTGCAGGGAGACCGAAAGCAGTAGCAGTCTCAGCAAATCAATCTGTAATAATTACAGCATCAAGTATACATCTAGTAAATGGAATGGAATGGTTTATTGTAAACAATGAGCTATACATACATATGCATACATTTAAGTGGATACATATGTGTGTGCATAATATTCACGAATTATACATATACGAAGTGTTGAATAGTTGTTAAACGCAGGACTATCCATAGGAACACGCAGCTAGCAGGCGGAATATAATTGATTCGAATTAAAGGAAGTGTGGAAGAGATGAGATCAGATCAGATCTGATAGAACGGAGCGAAACGGCATCAAGATGGAACAACTGAGAATTGTTATAAAATGTTGAGTGCATAGTTTATAAAAATGTTTTCATATGACAAAGGAGAACAGGAGAACTTCATCACACAAAAACCACATAACATAAACCACGTGTAATGTAACATTGATAAATAGTTTTAATAATTATTATAATAAATACGAAATAATAATAATAGCACACACACTCTCTCACCACACCCACACACACATACTACTTATGCAATATGTTTAGTATTTAGATTTAGTTTCTCCATTTGCATTCTTATTCATCAAATTCGCTAGTTTTACTGTCAATTTTAGTTCTGTTGCGTTTAGTTGTTTTTTCCTTATTTTCAAGAGCGCTGCTATAGTGATATTAACATTTACAAAGCAAATAATTATGTAATGTACATTAACAAACAGGAAACACACACACACACACCACACAACAAGGAGATATGTATGTATGATTATATTGGAAGGGACGATGTTGAACTCCAATTCTATTTATGTTCATTATGAATTAGCATGTTCTAGCTTAACTAAATATACGAAATATACAAACATCTACATATGGTATGTGCAGTATCTCGTATCTTCATATTTCTAACCCCCATACGTATCCACTCTTATCCGCTCCTCTGCATCCTCAAGCTTCATAACCTTCCTCAGAGCACTGGCCGCCTTCTTGGCATTCCGTGCTCGCCATTTAACATTCCCCACCATGCTGCTTACCGCCTGGCGTAGCTTATACAGCAGTTCCTCCGACTGGATTTCCGGCATGTGATTCCTAATGAGGCTGGCCAAGCTTTGCGCATCGCTCTTGGTGTGGATCTTACGGGTCACGGCAATCAGCAGATGTGTAAAATTAACAATGGTTTTGCGGCTTTTCCTATTGCGAGTTCAAGTTTAAGAAACATTTTCGGTAGAGTCTTTCATTACTCACGGAAGTTTGCCTGCGAATCGTTCCATCAGATAGCCCTTGGCTATGTGAAAGCCCACATCCTGATTGGTCATCGCCTCCACTGCAGCACTAACATCTTCATCGGGCATGACGCCACTTGGGCGCATAATGAAATCCAAGAACTTGAGCACCACCCACGGCCTCTGTGTGCAGGCCAAGGCGCTCAGGAGCATGCCCCTGCTATGGAGATCGGTGGGGCTGCTGTAGCGTCGCCACAGGAAGTACCAATTGATTTCATCGCCCTCGGCAATGGCCGTACAGTAGACGGTGGAGCGCATGTCCACGGGTATGGGATTGTGTTTCTCCGGATCGCTGACTGACCGCCAGCGGAGAAATAATTCTTTGGCATCCTTTATGCAGCGGTCCACCCTGTTGGCACATGCCCACGCAACGAGTTGGGTCTTCAGCATTTTCTGTTTGAGCTTCAGGCCCCTTTTGTCTTTCAGTCCACCCAGATGCTTGTAGATGGGCGTCGTTATCAGCTGTGCCAGGCCCTGGGGGCGAAAAGGAACCAATGAATCTGTACAAGTGATGGAACCCCATCGAGTTGCCTACCCTGAAGCTGGGATAGTGAGCTGTTCGCCTCATGATGAGCGTCAGTTTCTGCAGATTGGACATGGCCATCAGCCAGGGCGAAGACTCTAACTCCCTTCTCAGGTACTTAACCAGCGGCAGGGCCACATCGTATCCGATGTACCCGCCCCAGGCCAGATTGAGGGAATCGTCCAGCAGCTGTGCTCGGTTCAGGGCATGAATTTTGTTGTAGTGTTCGCTGTTCAAGGTGTCAATGATCAGCTCCCAGTTATCCCTGTCGTAGTTGACTTTATAGAGCCCGGAAATGCGCAGATTGAAAATGGCCCACTGCTTGGCGGAGATGTGCAAGGGAATATTCAAGACATCGGAGTCCGAATCCGTCTCCTTCTCGGAATCTGATTCACTGGGACACTGAAACCAATGGCGAGGTACGGTGTCCATGAAATCCAACCGCTCGGACGTTGTGAAGGAGAGTGGTATCCACCAGCAGTCCTGCCGCGCATCCTCCTGCTCATCCTGCAGGAAGCGCTGCTGCGTGACATTCGCTGTGCCATCATTGTAGTTGCGGGTGACATTGATCAGCGGATAGCCCGGCTGCCTTGTCCACGTGTTCATAATGGTCGCCACACTAAAGTTGGCCGGCAGATCTTTATTGTCTTCGGCCACCCGAGTGAAGGCTGCCCAAAGATCCTTCTTGCCAGCATTGCCGTAGGCGAACCGCTTCAGAAAGTCACGCATGCCCGCCTTGAATGTGTCGGTGCCCAGGAAGTGGTGCAACATTCGCAGGACAATGCCACCTTTACCGTAGGAGAACTCATCGAAGGTGGCGCTGATCTCCTCGCCATCCATTACGGATCGCGCGAAACTCCTGGAATTGTTGTTCGCATCCGCACTGAAGATTGTGTTCAGACTTGCGACGATCGTGTGCTCGCAGGGCTCATGGGCAGGCATTAGTTCCTGCAGGGCGTAGCAGCCAATGTACGAGGCAAAACCCTCGTTCAGCCAGAGATCCGACCACCATTTGGCCGTGACCAGATTACCGAACCACTGATGTGCCATCTCATGGGCCACCATCTCTGCAATTGCATGCCGCTCCGACACTGTCGTCTCGGCTGTGCTGAAGATCCGCGACTCTTGGTACGTGACCAGGCCCCAGTGTTCCATCGCTCCCGTGTAGTTGGGCACGGCCATCTGATCCATCTTCGGCAGTGCGTAGTTGATGCCGAATAATTTCTCCAGGATCTGCAGCACCTTAAAGCCAATGACATTGCCATAGATCATGGCACGCAGAGTCGTGGAGTTTCTATCGTGGCGCGCCCAGGAACGGAACTCGAAGCCGCTGTCCGACTTCACGGTCGTTGTATGATCAAAGTCGTTCACGGAGAAGGCTACCAGATAGGTGGGCATGGGTACGGACTCCTGGAACTCCGTCCAAACGTAGTTGTGAAGCTCGGCGCTGTAGAGAAAATACGCTTTAAATTCGAACAGAGTTCCCCATGATCGACTTACTGTGGAGTGATTTGCTTAACGGGCATATTGCTGAGCGAGTGATAGGCCTTGTCGTGGCCCAATGTAATGGTAAAGTTCGCTTTCAGATGGGGCTCATCGAAGCAGGGAAACACTTCCCGTGCGAGTGTTGGCTGGAACTGAGTGGCCGTCAGATATCTGCAAGGACATTTCTTTATACGAGATACCAACTACTGGGAGCCCGTACCTGGTGTCGTTTTCTCTGTCCTGGTACTTGTTCCAGTAGTAGCCATCTCCGCCCTCAATTATGTCGCCGGAGAAGGCCAATCTCAGCTCGTAGACCACATCGGGCACAAGCTTCGCAGTCAGAAATAACATATAATATTGCAGCTCTGGCACTTCGCCAGTTCCATCCAACTCAAATGCTGTATCATTGCCATCCAGAGCAATCAACTTAATTTGGGACTCATGGATCGTAATGTTTCCAACATGTAGGGTAACATTATCTGTCTCGTATCGGGTGACCATTTGAATGTGCACTTCCCCTTCGAAGGTGAACTTTTTGGGTCCATGCAAATGGCTGACAATCTTTAGATTGTAGCTCAAGGGTTTCAGCGTTCGCGGCAGTCGGGAATGGGTGTACTCTGCTCGGCATAAACTTAAGCAGAATAATCCTACACAAAACAGAGAATACAAAAGTCCAGGCATGACTGTAAGGAACTATTATTCGTCTTTTGAATGCTTTAACCCTTGGAAAAACATTATCTTTCATTCAAATATTCACTTGAGTTCGCGCATCGGAAGTTAAGTCACAATATTCACTTCCATGATTTATGTTCGGTTGATTCCTTTACTTGTAAGTCTTTATCTTGCTCCTTGCATATATTTTTTGGTTGAATTGGAAAAACATCCACTGCCACTTGTTTAAAATAAACTAAACCCAAGCCAAGGCAAACCTGCCTTTTATACCCCATTAATGTAGAACCCAAAACATATTTCAATCAATGAAACTTTAACGACCAGGCAGGGCCGCAATCATCTCCGGCATACCCTACACAGAAATGGAAAACTTCGTTGTGGATATACTCGGATAATACGTGTACTATAGTATTGAATAGTTTATTAGAGGATTTTCTAAATATATATATCGTATTCCTGCTTAACTGAAGAGATTCCTTCGTCAATGAGAGCTGATGAGAGCTGGATGGGCTGGGCGAGGAGGACACTGGCTTAGAGGAGCTTCTGAATGGAGCGCGACATTTGATGGTAGTTGCGATTTTTCCATTGCACGTTGGTGAGCATCGTCTCGAGGCTCTGCTGGATGGCCTGCTCCAGACCCTTGAGCGAGTCCCGTGACATCAGAACAAAGTTCCGGAACTCATTGAAGTCGCTCTGGGTGATGACCTGCTCCGAGATGGGCGTCAACAGGCGACCCATGTCCTTGGTTAACGGATAGTAGCTGAAGCAAAACACAAAAGGGATTAATATATAATGCCCATCACTCCTCCAATCGTTATTTGTGAGACTTACAACTTGAACAAGAAGTTCACGTTGTCCATGAAGTATTTCTTGGCCAGCAGGGAGCCCACTTCGTTGAAGGCAATCGCCTGGAAGGCCCACATCGAGTCCTGTTTGCGTATGGCCTGGTTCGGGTCGTAGGTCATTTCCAGATACCTCTGCAGAATCCAAACCTCCCGCGAGCAGCCCAGAGCCGTCAGAATGGTACGCTTCTCGGCAGCCACATTCGAGTTCTTGTAGCGCGCCCACAGGAACTCCCAGTCCGAGTCACTGCCATGCCTGATCGAGGTGCAGTAGACGGTGCCCCTGAGGTTGAGCGGCACGGGGTTCGTCTCGTCGGGCTGTGCCTCCGATCGCCAGTTGCGATAGTACTGCAGGGCCTGAGGCACACAGTCACCCACCTGATACTGGCACGCCCAATTGGCGATCATTGTCTTGAGCAATATCTGATCCTGCTGCTGTATGCCGCTGAATGTGTCGTTGAGGCCGTTCAAGTCCATGTAAATCGGTGTAACCAGCTTCTTCATATAACGCTGCGGGTGAGGCAGAGGGGCAAACAATCGGTGTTAGTGGATATTAAGTAAGTGTTATATGATGTCTGGGGAACACTTAAATACCCGGTAACCGTACATCTGTTTGGATCTCAGAAATTACAATTTAAAGTCAACCTTCTGCGATTACCGAATATTTTATAGTCGTTGAATTTACACGACTATTTTCTCAGTCTTACTTGTTCTTACATCATGCATAGACTTACGACAAAAAATAACTTTTCGTTTGGAGTTTTGTTGGATGGATTTTTGGTTGGGAGTGCAATTTAAAGACAGTTTAGAATGAGAGCCAGAGGTTATGCCAAGTGCAGGATTTGGAATACAATTTGGAGTACTTGTGGGAATTTGGGGAATTTACCTTGAAGAACTCAAACTCGGGCGTCTGTCGCACAATGCGACCCACACGCCTCAGATTCTCGAGTGCCGACTTCCAGGGCAGATACTCGCGTTCACGCTGCAGATAACCAATCAATCGCATGGCAATCTCGTAATCCTGTTCGCCGGTCCAGGCCAGGTACAAGGCATCGTCGATCAGTTGTGCGCGATTGATCACATGAATCCTCTCGAAATCCCCCTCGGTGAGTGTCTCAATCAGCAACTTCCAGTTGTGCGAATCGTAGTTCACTTTGTAGAGCGTCGACAGCTGCGTATTGAAGATGACCCACTGATCGTTGCCGGGCAGATCCTGGATGGTCTTGGGCAGACTCTCGCCCGTCTTGCCGCACTCCATCCATGCCTTGGGCGCCGTGTTGTTGAAGTCCTGCTCCCCCTGGGTCGTGTAGCTGAGCGGCACCCACCAGCAGCCGCCGCGATGTGCCCGCGAGATCTGAGTGTTGAGCAAATATCGCTCCTGGCTGAGCTTGGCACTCTTGCCTGCGTAATCCCGAGTGACATTGATCACGGGATAGCTGGAAGATCGAAGAGGTTTAGCAATTGTAATTAGAAGAGTTTCGAAAGAGCATTCCCTACCCCGTTTGCAGTGTCCACGAGTCCATGATGCTCTTGATGTCATAGCTCTTGGGCAGAGCACGGAATTTGTGCGCCGCCTGGGTCAGCGACTCCCAGAGATTGTCCTGCTCGGCGTTCTTGTAGGAGTACATCTGCAGATAGGACTGCAGACCCGCGCGGAAGGACTCTTCGCCGAGGAACATGTGCATCATGCGCAGCACCGAGGAACCCTTCTGATATGAGATCTGATCGAAGCTCTCGGATATCTCCGATACCATTTCGATGGGTCGTGAGATCGGGTGACTGCTCTCCAGTGCATCCTTCCGGAAGATGGCCAGCAGATTGGAGAGCGAGTCCTGCTCCAGGGAGCGCCACTCCGGATTGATGTTCTCCACACCCAGACTGGCAATGTACGTGGCAAAGCCCTCGTTCAGCCAGAGATCCGTCCACCACTTCATCGTCACCAGATTGCCGAACCACTGATGGGCCAGCTCATGGGCCACCACATTGGCCAGCCGCTGCTTGTCCGCCAGCGAGGTGTGATTCGGCGAGAAGAGCAGCGCAATCTCCCTGTACGTGACCAGTCCCCAGTTCTCCATGGCACCCGCGCTGAAGTCGGGAATGGCAATCTGATCGATCTTGGGCAGTGGGAACTTGATGCCGAAGAACTGTTCGTAGTACTGGAGGACCTTCGGGCCGAACTCTGCCGCATAATCGCACTGATCGATGGCATTCGGGCGGGCCCAGGTGCGGAAGAGCGGGCTGTTCGGCAGTGTGGAGGGTTTGTTCGCAAAGTCATTGACGGAGTAGGCCACCAGATAGGTGGACATGGGCACCGACTCCTCGAACTCGACCCAAACGTAATCGGCCAGAGATTCGCTGCAAGGGAAATACTTTTCACTCTACAGAAAATTGTATAATGATCGAAACTTACTGCGGTTTGGTTTCCTTCACCGGCATGTTGCTGAGACCCGTGTACTTCTTGTTGAATCCCAGGGTAACCACAAAGGGAGCCTTGTAGCCGGGCTCATCGAAGCAGGGGAAGGCGGCACGAGCCGAGGCCGGCTCGAATTGGGTAATCGAGAGCCATCTGTCAAGGAGATTCCATCAGTTGTGTATAAGTTTGTACCCTGAACCTGTCTCGCACCTTGTCTGATTGGTTTCGCTATCCTTGTAGGAGCTGCGATAGTAGCCCTCCAGCTGCTTGTTCAGATCAGCAGCAAAGGGCAACGACAGCTCGTAGACATTGCCGGCCAGCAGCTCCTGGCACGAGTTCAGCACGTAGAAATCATGCGCAGAGTTCACCTCCGTGGAGGACACACAATTATCCTTCTTCTCGTCGCCGCTAGTCTGTCGGAGCGTGATCTGGCTTTCGTCTATGGTCAGATTCTTCGAGTGGAGCGTTATGTTGTTGGTGTTCTGCAGCACCTCCACGAGAATCTTGACTGTGCCGGCGAAACGCAGCTCCTCCGGATTATCCAGATGCGTCAGAATCTGCAGATGGTACTTCTGGGGCCGCACAGCCGACGGCAGGCGGTAAAAGTTGTAGCTGGAGCTGGTGCTGGCCGCGGCCAGGCCCAGTCCAAGGGCCACCACGAACAGCAGAAACCACTTCATGGCCGAACTCTACAGAGGAGACGAAGCAGAAGAGGAGGAGAACTCGTCAGGGGGTTTCTGTGGGGATTACTCGCAATGCAATTAACTAAATCACTTTGGAAATTCATTAAATTAATCAAACCGAACGAAGCGAAGCGCAAACACTTGTTACTGTTTTACGTTTTCCATTTTCCATTTTCTCTTCTCTGTTCTCTGTTTTCATAAGCGTAATTTACTATGTTTCTCATTGCTTTATTTCGCTTTAATGCAAATCGCACTTCGTTTAATTTGTTTTCATTTACGATCGCGGTGCGGGAGCTCCGCTCATTATGCCGGACACGTATTAAGGTCTGGGCCAATAAAACTCGATTCATTATGCTCAGTGGAGTCTTTTTGGGTTTGGGTCTGAGCGAGCACTTAAGCACGTATGCCCTTGCCGGCGGGAGGCACTACTTAGTTGTATGGCTAAATGTTTGATCAAGCAATATATAATCTGTACTTCTGCTGAATTCGATAAAAGGTATGCGCTGTGGAATGTAATTGCTCATTTTATCATCTTACATTTACTCCACACTTTACTAATTACACATTTGACTAGGCGCAAAGTTGAATAGTTATGGGATGTCCATAAAAATAATTGAACATTTGAATAAACCAAAGAGGAAAACGCTTTCAATATTTCCATATCTATGTTCCTAGAATAAGCATACTGAGAGAGAGAGAGGCTAGGAAACACTTTGAAAGGTCTCGTGCAGGCATGTTCCAATTTATGGAAATTCTGTTGAATAAAATCAGAAATAAATATTGTAAAACTCTGAAGAAAAAGCTACTCCTAAAAGCTATTCCTCATTTGCATGGACTTTATATGCAATTTTGAAGCCTGCTCTTCAGATCAAGGTGTAACCGCACCCGAAGCAGAGTAGAAGGAGGTGGAGTTGCATACTCGTAAATGTTCTAGACTGGATTAACCAGATTGCAGCTCCCTCCCGTTTCGCTTTATTCCGCTCTGCGCGCTGGCACTCTTCATATTAATTATGCAAAAGTTGTTCAGTTGTTTCTCGATTCTGGCTTCTGCTTTTCAAGTTCTTTGGGTGCATACATACATAGGTACATTTGTGTGTAAATGCGGGTGCGGTCAATGAACCTGAATAATTAGCATATGAATATAATATGGAAACCGATGGCAAGCCTTTGGAAGCTTCAATAAGCATAAATCAGAACATGCCACACCAAAAGGTGCGAGGAGAAAGAGAAGAACGTCACCCAGGTATGTACTTGACTCTGAAATAATTCATTTTTGTATGCAGAAATGGTACTGGAATATACTCTGAGGAAATTGCTTTGTAACTGAAATCATTGAAATGTTCTAAAAATCGATTTGAAAATCATTTAACCAAACTGAGATTTGTATTTAAACTCCCTAAACATCCTTAAAACGAGCTTTAAATTGGGAAATAATTTTGTAGAGAAATGAGTTGTCTAATTGGTGTGAAGTCAAGTGCTTTCTAACCTTTAGGAGTCTCATTAATTAGCCACAAGTACCTGTAAAAAGGTAAGGCAACATTTGTCTAACTATAACTAAATGCCAGCAGCTGTGACCAAATGGTTTTCACACTTCCTAAGACCACAGATGATTAAGCAGACGATTTTTGAACGGTTGCTGGGCGCAGTAAATGTCAAGCACGTGCTGCCGCAGGCGATGCTCTGGGTCTGGCATTGACTTATCAATTGAACCCAACGCCGGGCCATTAAGGGAGTACAGCCCCACATGTCCAATATGTACTCGCACTCGGACCACACATTCGTACACTCTACAGATTTTTTTGCCAATTGATTTGCAAGCGGTTTACAAAGTATATAGATTGAGCTCTATCGTGTTTATTGCTGGGGCGTTCTGCAGTTGTTTTGCCTCTCGGCTGGATATAATAATATTTACACAATTCCCCAGTGTCTGGGGGCACCGGTCATATGTCATTGTTTACGGCTGCAAATATGGCATTATCCGGCAAGTGTTCAATCAAATTCTGGCACAGCGAGTACCGCAAAATGTTCGCCAAAAACAAATAAGTTCAAATTTCTGCCAGCACTTGACACACAGACACAAACACACAGACACAGAATAAAAACTTGTTCTGGCTATTTCGGTTCTTGAATGCGGTCTCTTAACACACTTTTATCACTTTGTTTTGCGAAAGACCGAAACAATTTCATTTGTGGTTGTCCACGGTACGTGTTTCATGAGTTGCTCTTGAATTCGGCTGGTTATTCTTTTGTAGCTGTTGTGGTTGGCTTCAAGCTGCACTTGAGCACAAAACTGCTTGACACACAAATGCTGTAGAGACGCACCAAACCGTTAACAGAGCTGCCACACACAGTTGGATGCCACAGAGGGGACAGACAGCGACAAGCAGCAGCCAGAATTACGGGGCGAAATGTACGACCTGCTCGACGGTCGACGCGTATCTAAAGTTTTCTGAGCAGCGCTTTTGTCTTATAGCCAGACGACTGCCACGCACACAAGTACAGCAACACACACACACACACGTACAAGTGCAAGTACAGTTGTAGAACGAGAAATACAGATAAACATTTGCAGAGAAAATTCAAAGAGAGAGAGAGAGAGAGAGAGAAAGACTTGAAACGTCGACGGCTTAGAGGTTGCGCAGTGGAAGCTTTTCGAGCATCTTTATCATGCATAAACACACACATACACACACACATACGTGTTTTGGTGTGTGTGTTTGACACACACAGAGAGTCGCAGCGGGTGGCTTGCAATAAAATAATGGCAGGGCTTACCCGGCGTATGCGCAATTTTGTGTCACACTGCAAAACGCGCACACACAAAAACACACACAAAAAACAAAAATAGAGACGTGGTTTTGACCTTAATTGTGCTGATTAACCCATTTCTTTCTATTTGGTATGCCAGCAGCACCTCAGCCGCCACCCGACCCTAGAGTCGGGTCCACCCCCCGTGGCGGGACGCGCACACCCACGCCACACCCCCCACACAGATAAGCGGAGGCACACGCACACACAAACACAAAAAGAAGTGGCAAAACAAATGTTGGGCTACCCCCCAAAGGGCAGGGACTCGGAAGTACACAGACGAGACACTCATAGAAAGGCTTTTGCTTCCGACTAATTGGCACCACATCACATCACATCACATTCATGCGATGCGATTCAGTCCCCCCCTTTTTTCAGGGAATTAAAGTAAGAGTGGGTACCCTCAGACATATGCGCTGCAAGGAAATCAAACACTAATCTGCTTACGAGCATGTGCACTTGACAAGGGGCAGAGAGAAAGCGAGGGAGAGTCCGCAATGAGTCTTTGGTGCGTGCTTTAAATACCCTTTTCAGTTTTCAGTTACAGTTTTGGTGAAAGTTTCGTGTATTATGTGACTGTAAGCTCTGAAGTTTCATTGGTAGATCTGTGTTCTATTTTATCAGCAAGAGTTATAAAGTCTTAAGCATCCAAGTGAAAGGAACAGGCACATCCCCATCCCCAAATTGTAAGTGTATAATGAGGATAAACGCCTACGCCAAAAGGTAAAGCGTCATAAGATCACGGCGGCAACGTTGCGGCTGATTGATGTGGGAGAAACTCAGTCAACCAGCCAGCCATAGGTAACAGTTTCGCCAGGACACTCGAAGGCTGCACAATGGCAGAACGTAGCGGAGTGCCGTATCCCAAGTATCTCACCATATCCCGATTGAACTCCGGCGACGGACTGCAACGTGTGTCGGTGGAGCTCATCAGGAACGTGCTGGAAAACATCAGCTGCGGTCCCATCGAATACTGCCAGAAGCTGAGCAACGGCACGGTGCTCGTCAAGACTTGGGGCAGCCTGAATGCCGCAAAACTCGCGCAGGTGGGCTTCTTCTCGCTCTCCAGCAGCATCGATTTGGCGGTGAGGGAACATTGGAGTCTCAACCATGGCAGGGCCGTGATGCATTCGTACGAACTGGCGCAACACTGCGAGGCGGAGATACTCCAGCAGCTGCAGGAGCACGATGTCATCCATGTCAGCAAGATCACTCGTAGGAGGAAGCGCAACAAGGAGCACGAGACGGGTTTGATCATACTGCAGTTTGCCCATCCCTATCCGCCGCCCAGCATTCGAATGGGTGACAAAGTCATACGACTCCATCCGTACGTGCCACATCCAACGCGCTGCAGCAATTGTCTGCTCTTCGGCCACCCTGCCAGGACGTGTCAACGTCCCAGGACCTGTGCAAACTGCGGCTATGCGTACCACCTGACCGCCGGCGAGAGGTGCCATCGGGCGCAGGCGTGCCTCAATTGTCGGACGAGGAAGGTGCCCCACTCCAGGCATCACACATTCGACAGGGAGTGTCCCACTTTCATCTGGGAGGATCAGATCCGGGCCATCTCCATCGTTTCGGGTGTCTCGCGGCGAAGAGCCATTTCGATCTACAAAAGCCACTCGCGCAGAGACAGACCAATGTCCCATTTTTCCGAGGTTGCCAGATTGTCCTACCTGAAATTAAGAGTGAGTGAGACCGTGTTTAATTAAGTTTACAAGTGTTTCATAAATGTGTCAATTTCTGTGTGTACAAAAATATTTGAACATCGCGCCTGCACGATTCTTACATCTGAATCGGTTTATTACCAGTTCCATTTGTTGCCGCATAGATGGCACTTCTTTCATGCCACAAATATCGCGCCCTCTGGTGCTGATTTATCCAATCTTACATAGATGTCGCTGCTGTGACAATAGTTCAATGCGCGCCAAATTTTAACTGAGAAATTAGCATCAACATTTTTTTTTTTCCCGCTCTTCAAAGGCTTTTGGCGCCAGAAATATAAAAATATAATGCCAGTGGTATAATTTTCAGTTCAGTTTTCGTTTTTCTTGTATTAAGTATTAAGGTATATTTAAAATTAAACAAATAATAAGCGTAAATTGTACCTAGTCAAAGTTTGCAACTTTAACTCTTATATAATCATACTTAAACATTTAAACATGGATTGATGAACGTATGTGTGTGTGTGTGTGTGTGTGTGTTTTTAGCCATTTCTTACTGCTTATCATCTAAAACTTGATGAAGGAGTCTGATGGGGTGGTTTGGTGGGGTGTGGGGGTGAGGACATCTACAATGTATAAAATTCTGTTTCGGCCTCTTAAATTTAAATGACATGACAGTTTCTCGCTTTACCTCTTTTCGTTAGCTTATAATGCACATTTTTTGTTTGTTTGTTCGTTTGAGCTTTTGCTTCTGCGTTTGTTTCGCCGCTCTTTACGTTAAAATTTGAACTAAAGGTCTACAAATAATTGAACTAAAGCCGAATTCATAAAAAACAATAGACAACTAAATAAAAATGAGGGGTGACATCGAAAGTTTTGTGTTTGCGTGTGTGTGTGTGTGACAGAGGGGGGTGGTGGTTAAACTTAAGCCATAGATTAACAAATGAAAATCAACAAAAATCAACTTAAAATGCTGCGTGTGAAATAAATATCCCCCAGATGAGCGACCATCTCTATTATTATATACAATACCCAGATAACACCCAAATTGATAACGACTCAAAGCCATACTGCGGCCCCCTCCCTTACAGCATGAGACGGGAGCGGGACTTCTTGAGACGCCCAGTGGCACCGCCGAGACCATCGCCGTTCCAGGACTTTGACTTGGCCCTGAAGTGACGATACGCCTCGTTGTAGGCAGGGTCCAGCATGGGGCGGTAGGTGTGCGGCTCGCAGTGCTCAATGTGCGTCTCGAAGAACTCCTTGTAGCCGTTGTGCAGCAGGTAGATCTCGGGATAGTGGAGGGCTGGGTAGGCGTTGGTGTTGCGCTCCCGATCGAGATTGCGTAGGAAGCGCGACATCTTGGGGCCCCGCTCCGAGGAGAACTCGCAGTGGAAGATGATGATGTGGCGCTTGGGGCCGGCTTCGGCCGCCTGCTGCTGTTGCAGCTCAGTCTGTGCCACGGAGAGGAACTCCTCGAGAATCTGCTCGGTGGTGTACAGGTTCTTGGCCCCCGCAATGTGGCCGCCTTCGAACTCGTACGGGTAGCGGCAGTCGATGATACGGTAGCTGGCCACATCCCCGTCAAACTCACCGCGCAGCAGGCGGGCCACCGTGCTGCTGGATATGGACTTGAGATCGCGGTGGCGTCCCTCCATCAGTGGCAGGGCGTACGTCTTGCTGAAGTCACCGATCAGCTCCGGCTCGTTGTGGTTCTCAGAACGGGCCATCGCAGACATGATCTCGGCGTCATTCAGCGACATGCACTTGCGCAGCGGTGGGGGATGGGAGCTCACTGTCGTGGTGGTGCCACTGTGGCTGTGTGGTGCGGTGGCGGTGGGTGTGGGGCAGTTCTCCTTCTCGGCGCAGCGGTGGCGCTTGCTCTGAATGGGCGAGCAGCTGGCCGATGCAGGGGGTTCGGGACGCTTGAAGCAGTCCCGGGCAGTCTCTTTCAGAATTTCGGGCGTCTTTGGTTGGGTTTGGAGCTGCTGCAGCTGATTGCTATTCGTCTCCGTCATGCTGAGGCAGCGTCGGACCGAGGGACGGCGCATGGTCAGGGCGGGCGATCTGATGGGACGGGCTGGCGAGGCCACCTTGATCTGGCCGCTGATCAGCGAATTGAGGCCGCTGGGGAAGCCCAGGGAGCTTGGCTGCTGTCCCGCTAGCGACTCCATCTCGAACAGCTCCATGTACTCATCATCCATATTGGACTCCATCGAGCAGGTGGACGAGAGGCTGTTGAAGACGCGGAAGCCGCGAGCTGGCGTCTCGGCTGAGCTGCCCTCTCCCGCTGTCGCCGGCAGCGCTTTCTGCTGGCGCACAATATGGAAGTGCTGGGGCGATCCCTCCGGCGAGAGCAGGCCCATCAGCTCGGGACTTGGCACGCGCTGTTCGGGCAGGACATCATCGTCGTAGAAGGACAGCTCCTCCATGGCCATCATTTCGCTGCAGGCCAGAGAGCGGCGGGCGCGACTGCTGTTGTTTTTGCTGCTCGAATTGCTATAAGGAGAGCGCAAGAAAGAGAAGGAGGATTAGTCAGCTGCATTGAGAGAGAGAGAGTGTTTGAGGGGTCTCTGTTTCTTCCCTAAATTCTGAAGCGGGTCATTAAACCCAGGCGGCGCTGCAGCTAAAAATACAAGCAGGGGGAGCGCAGGCGGGCGGCGGCGGTGATGGTGGTGGTAGCAGTGTTGTAAACACAACAAAAACGCTAGCGGGGTTGCTATTCCCCTTCCCCTCGCACTTTCGTAAATTGGAATTCGGAATTAGAAATTTAGTCGGACTGTTTTTGCTTCTTCCCTCCTTTTACTGTGCTTCTTCTTCTTCTTCTTCTTTGGCACGCAAACACGCACACACACATGTGCACGTTTACCGTTCTGCTCGAGTTCTTTTCGTTTTCACTGCAATTGTTGGCCCCCCTTTCCTATGCTCGTGCCCCTGACTTTGGGTCACGCAAACCGGGGGAATTCAAAAAAACTGCACAAAGAACCGCAACAACACAAAAAAAAGTGACTGACTGACGACCGACTACCTTGTTGTTGGTGTTGCTTTTCTTCCGCTTTTGGAGCCTCGCGGAAGCCGGTTTAATGAATGAAAAGAAGCAACAATAAAATCAAGAAGAACAACAACAGCACAGCTGAGTCGAAAAAAAAAGTAAACGGTGTGGAGCATGCAAAAAATAAGAAGCACACAGCAGAGGAGCAATAAAACTCTTACTTTTGTTCAACTGTAAAGAGGCAGCGCGCGCAGAGGCGCCGCAGTCGACTTTGTCTTTTTACACCGTTTATTCTATCCCACTTTTTTTTTTTTTTTGCTGTTATTGAACTTGCACTTTAGTGCCGATTTTCTATCCTTGTGTTCTCGCTATTCTTGAATTTGCAATTTTAATTACGAGTAAAGTTGGTGGGGTTTTTGCTTGCTATTCCTGGGCTGGATATTTGGATAATTACCTGATATTGCAATCCATGTTGTTGAGGCTGCAGTTGTTGCTGCTGCTTTCTTCCACAATCGTTTCCCAGAGCATTTTGTTGGTGTTGTTTTATTGGATTTTCAAATTGATTATTGATTCCCTTTAAGCGGGTCTCTTTTTATCTTCGAAAAATTGCTAAAACACAATTTTCTTTCGATGGATCACTTTTCACTCTTCATTTACAGTTAGTTCTACTGTTTTCGGTTTTTGCACTTTGTAGTCCTTTAGTGGTGGTAAGTTATAACTAATATTGCATTTTATTAATACTTTTTTTTGGGATTGTTTAATGTGTCCGTTTCAGCATGTTTAACTGTTTTTCATTTGTTGTTGTGTGTGTGTGGTGTGTGTGTTAATGTTTATCCAATAGTTACTCCACACAGGCGACACTACCGCACGGAGAGAGGAGCAACAACAGATGTGTTCACGACGGCGGTTGAGAGAAAAAATGTATGGTTTTCTCGGGGCGCATCTGGTTTTTATAGACTGGCGAAAGGTGGAATGGAGGAATGATGATATAAATAACAATAAAAAGGTCTTCATTGTGAATGGGACATTTTTACCCATTGTGAATGTGCAATTTGTCAGGATATTCTCAGGGAAATACTCTCCTGTGCCTAAACGGGCAGGGAAATACTCTCCTGAGTCAGGGAAATATTCTCTCCGGAGAGAAAAATGTGTGGCGCAGCTGGTTTTTACCCCCGCTCTCGATCGAGAAACAGGGTAGAAATAGCGAACGAGAATGCACAGCTGAGCGGTGAGCTGGTGTGAGTGTGAGTGAGAGGGGAGTAGCCAACTATATTAGTTAGTATTTTGTTGTTGCAGCAGAATTTTTGAGTCTTTTGCCTTCTTAGCAACTGTGTCGGGGAGAAGGAGACGGAGTACATACTCTTCTCTTTTCTTGTCGCTTCTCTTCCAGCTCTCGAAGAGGGAGTAAGCAGTGTCGACTATACGGTGCGGTGGCCAGAGCAGGATCGGGAGCTATGTGCATATTATGTACTTGGATATATAGTGGACAATTTTCCGTTTCCCAACCGAAGAGTGGAAATAATGGAAAATCTGTGCAGTTGGAGCGGTTCCAGTGCAACAGGTAGCTTGCACTCACATTCCTTTCCCCTACATTCTTCACGAGAACCCGACGAAACGAAACGGAGCAACCAGCAAGAAGGAGAAGAACGAAGGCGCCAAAATCGACGGCGTGCACTATGGAGGGCACTGATTTTGGCGCGCTAGCTTTTATACCAGACGCGAAGCCCAGACCCCATCGGCAGCCAACCCGAATGGGGTTCGAGTGGGGCCCGAGTGGAGCCGAATGCGAGGGAACAAGCAAAAACACATGTGATTTAGTGGAAGTGTGAGAGGGAGAAGTGGGAGAGAAGGCTGCTGCGGCAGCAGAGAGCAAACGAAGGAGGCAGAGCAAAAGAATTGAGTAAATCTTTAAGCAGAATTCAAGACATCGGCTGGCGGTGGCAGCAGGGGCGGCGTCGGCATCGATTGTGTCGTTTGCAGGTAATAATGTGAGATCCACGCATTCCTTCCCCCCTCTGCACGCCTCCTGGTGGCTCCAGCAAGCCATCAGCAGGTAGTGGGATCATATGATCAACCCCATGCCTTGGCCGACGCAGTGGGGCGGTGGGGAGGCGTGTCTCTTTTGTGTTTTTGCAGACGTAGACGCCAATGTCGTCGTTAAATGAGCAGCAAAGCGCTCGCTCCCATCCTTATGTGGTGGAGTGAGCATGTGTTTTGTGTGTGTGTGTGTGGTTGCGGCAAAGTTAAAGCAAAAATCGAGTTACATATGCGCTCAGGGCCCTGCGGGAGTCATCTCTCACAGTACGTTTTGGAAAGGGGTATGGTGGGGATGGGGAGTGGACAGTGGGACACCCATGGATACTCCAGTGCAAGTGTGCTTGTGAACTCCCCTCCAGCTGTAAGGCCCCCCTCTTGGACGTACATATGTATGGCAGGCAAATATGAATGCAGAAACAAAGGACAGCAAAGACCGGGCCGCACCAACATATGATATCATTCACAGTTATTGCCATCATATGCTCACGTGAATGATTTCCGCTTGATTCGTCAGCCAAAGCCCACCAAATGAGCTACGGTTTCATTCTTCTGAATTCCTCTTCTCAAGCGAGCTTTTGTTGCTGTGCTGCTGCAGGAAGAGAAGAGGATCATCTTTATGGAAAACAACCGAGAAGAGAAAAAAAAGGACGCAGAAATCATAAAGTGGTTTTGAACAAGTTAAAAAAGCGCATTTGTTGTATGAGTGAAAGACTGTGTGAGTGTGAGAGAGGGGAGGGAAGCAAAACAGGCAGCCGTGCAGCGAAAAAGCTCGAAACTCATTCATAGTGCGGGACAGTGGGCTGAAACACATTATAATATAGATCAAAATAGATCGCGGTACCTGCTGAAGAGCAAATGAATTTAGTTTTAATGAGTTGACACAAACAGACACTCTCTCTGTGACTCTACCGATTTGCTTTGGCCAGAGCTCAAATAGTTCAGTGACACAGTGCGACAGCCTCCGGAAGAAGAAGCAGAAGAGCAGAAAAAGGGCAAACTGAGAAAACGTACATATGCAAAAAAAAGCACACTCATATACACATCCATATGTATGCTGCTGGAGAATTTGATTGCGGGCAAAGAACAAGAATGAGAATAGGCTGCACACACATATGTACATACACACAAAGCAAGCAAAAATTGCAGCAACAATGTGAATGGAGCAGCACAACAATAGCAGCGGGAGCAGCAGCAGCAGAAAAAAAGCGGAAAAAAGTGAAGAACTAAATTGTAAATCGAAATTCCAAGAAGTGAGCTTTGAGATTCGTTTTTTTTTAAGCGCCTGACGTCGGGCGACATACGGTCGTGTATGTGTATGCGTACGTGTGTGTCTGCAAACACATAAAAGCCCATAAGTGTATAACAAGCGTTTGAGATACATTCGCGCGCGCGCGCAAATGCTGAAATCTGGGCGGAGGGGCTGGCCGGGCGGTCCCAGTGTACGTGTATGTTCCTGGCGGGCGGCAGAAGGGCAAAGGAAGCTAAAGAAGGCGCGCAATGCAATTAGAAGGAAGGTACAAAGCGGAGAGCCAGCAATTTGATGTCTAGGTGAGTTATTCTCCACACAAACACTGTTCCAAATGTATGTATGTATGACTACAGTGAAAGCTTGCTGGAAGGGAAGCTGATATCTCTAAAAGTATGAATGTACGTTAACCATAGTTACCCTCTTCCACCCAAGGCGGACTCCACTGTACATGCCCAGTTATTTACATATCGCGCATGACGCGGACTCCCCCAACAATTTGCATTACAAATTTTTGTCGAAGGTGTCGACAGTCTGTCATCGAAGAATTGCGTCTTCACCTTCTCCAGCCCCCTCCATTGATCTACAAATTCTTTTCTCTTCAGCCCGTACACAGAAATAAAGTAGGGGAAATCACAGAGTATATAAGGAATAGGAGAAATACACAAAAACTAATCAGAAAAAAACCCATGAAAACACACTCATAGGCACAAGGAGCAAAAAAGGATCGCATGAGAAACAGTTAGACAAGGATAGCGGCGGGGAATGACCCGTCTCGTACTCTCCTTACCCATCCCACTATGTGCTCCTGCCTCAATACATGTGTTCAATCAGCTGATCAAGGGCCCAAGGAACCGAAGGATACGAGCAGCAAAGAAAAAAGGAATTAGTCCTGCTGAGAACGGCTCGTGTGTGTGTGTGTGTCACGAGCAGGAGAAGGTGAACAGGAGTAGAGGGTACGTGGACGTGGACAACAACGTGCGCGCGCAAATTCCTTAACACGAGCTCGGCTGCGCGTGTGTGGGTTAGTGTATGTGTGAGAATGAGTGAGAATCGTTGGAGAAGAGTGGGGGAAGGGAAGCCACAGCCGCAGCGGACGCGGCGCTGAGATTTCTTGCAGTCGACAAAGTGCAGTAGAGAGCGGGCAGCGCGGCGCAGCGCAGCAGAGAAGTAGGTGAAGAGCAGGGCCACAGAATGAGTGTGCAAGGAGGAATAGGAGTAGGGGAAGGAGGTTTTTGCGCCAAAATATTGTACATGTATGCAGGACTCGTTTTGAGGAGTTTGGCGTTCAATATGTATTGGTGTCTCTGTCTGCGATTCTGTTTATCTTTCAGTTCTTCGCCTTCGTCTCCTCTTGCTCCCAGCGTGTTCTTGTGATTTCTTGCAGTCTTTGTCGTTGTTGTTGTTCTTTCTGCTGCTGTCCGGTTGTCTTTTTGCCTTCTCTTTGGCTGCGGCCGCATTTGTTGTTGTTGCTGCTGCTGCTACTTTTTATACCCTAGCCGAGGGTATGGTTGTTCTTGCTCACATGTGAGAAATGCAGAGTCGGAAACCTTGAAACCCTCAAGAACGAATTACTATGCATATCTGATAGCTGTCATAGAATCAACGATAGAAATGCACATCCAAATGGTATCCAAATTATTTAGCTAATGTCAATGGCATCAGAAGAGTATCAACAAGTTACCCTTTCTCTTCGTTTAAGTCGCGTTCTGTAAATTGTTTTTGTCTTTTCCTTCTTCGTCTTGTCTACAAACCGATTGTGAGAAATATTCTCGAGATACTTTTCGCGTTACTTGACTTTCGACTGCGTGCGTAGGTCCCTGGTGCGCCTCTCAATGCCCCTCCCCTTGGCTGCTGTTCCACTGTCCCGCTTTTATGGTCTTCCTCCACTAATTGATTCTCTGCATAAATTTTATTTAAAGCTTTAATAAATGTCAAAATAAGCAATTCATTTCGATGTTAGAGAACGCATTCATTCACACGCACACCAACAGACCAAGGGACGGACGGACACTGACCGCCAAATGAAGCTCTCTCGCCGGCAATCAATTGCTGGGTTCAGAGTTTAAATGCGCTTCGAGTCGGAGCCGAAGAAAGCTCAAAGAGGAAATCAATAATTGTCCATTAACCAATGCTGAAATTGTTCTGTGATGGGGGCTCCTTGGGTGGGTGTGTTGTGTCATTATACAACGAGAAGAAGGTTATCCTGGCATCAAGAAGGAAGTAAAATGAAAAGATGATTTCAACTACTGATTTATTTAGATATTTGCCATACTCTTTGATAGATGCAGAGCCGGAACAGAAGCACCTGAAAATTCATTTCTTTCTATCAGCTTTTGTAGGTTCTTCCGTTTCTACATTCCTGCATTCAGCTTGCATTGGAACCCCCATGAACCCTCCTATGCTGGTGCCACTGATAAGCTGGACTCAAGCTCTCTCCCTCTGCCTCCAAATGCTGCAGTTGTTTGTTTGTTTGTTGGCAAACCTCGCCCTCTCTCTCTCCCTCTCTATCTAGCCACTGCGTGATATGGAATATCTCGACTATAATACAGAAAAACAGCCTCAGGAAGTACTAATCAACGATGCTTTCAGTTTTCAGTGCACTCTCCCAGTCGCCCCGCCCGCTCTTGCTCGCCTTCCCGCTCTGCTCCCCTCTCTCTCGCTCCCCACATATTTATAACGGCTGGAGCTGTATAACAAAAGTTGGTATTGTGTGTGAGCAAGAGAAACAGAAACAACAAAAATTGCGTGGAAATAGGGGGGGACTGTGTGTGTGGATGGCGATGTCGTCGCTGTTCCGTCGTCTAATGAGCGAACAATGTTCTTGACACGCTTAGATATGAATTTTATTTTTATTTGCATACTCTAGCAGGAACCGAGGGTGTAGTACATCATTTTGTCCCTTGAGTTTTCACAAATATTTCCGAAGCTATTTGGATCATCTAAGCATAGAGTTTTTTCGAGTATTTGTTGGCTAAAATTATAATTAAAAATTGTACTTAAAAGCCCTTGTTTTAATTAAGTTATCTACAATTTAAATGCAGTTTTGGTAACCACACACGGGTTTTCTTTTCAAACAAGAAAATCGTTTAATTCTTTTTTGAAGAAACACAGAAAAATATGTGCATTATAAATATACAAGGGTACTACTCTTCAGATTCGTTAGTCAGAATTTTCTTCATGTTTATAGCATACAATTTTATGACTTGTTCGCATTTCAATTCGATTTTGATATGCCTGTCGCACATATTGGGGTTTTCAGGCCAGCCATACTCATGCAGAGACCCCATGGACCCATGGCAAAAATAAAGATTAGATTATAAGGCCAGGCTGATCATCTGCCTGCCACATTGCATCCATGCCACACAATCGATACCCGCTGTGTGCCACTTGAGTTTCCCATGCCCGGGCGGCCAGACTCCACACTCCAATGTGATCTTTTGCGAAATTGATGAAAAAAATGAAGGTTTTTCCCATGGCACCCCCTCCCGGGTTTGGCCCGTTCGGTTGCATTGTACGGGCCAAAATACAATTAGTTTGTGTTTTACTGGCAATTTTCTATATAATTTGAATAGTAGCAGCTCTACCGAACCATTGTCCTGGTCAAGTGGTTGGCCATTTATCAGGACATGAGCTCGCCTTGTGCTCGGCACATTGCCAAATCCAAATCCATTTCCCTTTCCCATCACCGGCTTTGTTCGGGATCTCTGCTCTGTTTTGTTTTCGCCAAAAAGCAATTTGGGTCACAATGTGTGTGCTCGAAACTAAAACAAGTGCCACACAAACACAATGAATGCAACAGTTTTTGATCTTCTTTCTGTCTGTCTGTCTGTCGGTATGTCGTCGTGTCGGACAGTGCCAAAATGTTGTTGTTCTTGTCACATGCTGCAACACGGGACTCGACTCGACTCGACTCCGTCAGTGGTTCCCACACAGCAGGCTGCTGAAATTCTTTCCCATTTTTCGGTTTTTTATGAGCCCTTGGATGACTTCTCAAGTGCCTTGACTTTTTGGCGCGCAAATCTTTGATGGTGACAGCGGTATAGGGGCTTAATAAAGTGGAGAGATAAGAAATAAACGCCCGAATCGTACTTAATTGAAAGATATTTAGAGTTGAATCCTTTAAACAAGGTCACTGAAGAAAGATCATCCTGTATAATCCTCGCTTATCATTGATATTCAATAAATAACTCATTTCCCATTGGGATTCAAACAAATGTTTCTTGCAGATCAACAAACCCCTTTTGGCTATCATTCTCAACCCTTTAGACTGATGGTCAATATTTATTTGTATATTAATATCAGCCACGCGACTGACCCACGTACCGCTGACCGATGGTCAAGCTAATTTTCTGGCCCGCACACGGCCGCCGGTCCCATGCCAATTTATAGATAGCCTTGGGAAATGTTTGAAATTAATCAAGAGAAAAAAAAGGGAAAAGGAGAAAGGGGTAACCCCTGGGCGGTGGCGAATCCTTTATGCTTGATCTTCTATCCTTTCTTTCCGTTCTCCCTCCCTCCCTATGGCGCATACGCAGCATGTAATTAATTGATTAACATTCTTAGGGATAGCATTGCCCTGTGGATTGATGTGAGACGATCTTATCGCGTTACATACTCGACTCGACTCGACTCGAGCGAGGCGATGCGAGTGAGGCCTTCAACACATTTAGCCCTCACTCTACCAAACCCCTTTCTCCTGTGAAATGTCGGCGTATGAGATCAGCGATTTGTTTGAGTTGGACCAGATCTGGGACAATAGGAATGGGATAGGAGGCAGCAAGGTAGAGACTGAGGGAAGACTGGACATCGTCACATCTCCAGAGATCCACTCTAATGCGCGCTGATCTTAATCTTCATCTTGCCTAATGCGCAGTTTTCGTGGTTCTTGGAATTCGGACATATGACAGAGAGGCAAACTCCAACATGAGTACGAGTTTGTTAAGGAAATCAGTCACAAAATCATCTTAAGATTGTCCTGGTCCAGTAATTTTTCAATGTCTCTAGGAATTATACAGCACATTAGATGCCATCGATGATGTCTTCGTGGTTGTTGTTTCCGGTTGCCGGTTGCATAATCATCAGAGGAAACCCAAAAACGGTTTTCCCACTCTCCTCCACATACAGAAGTTGCGGCAGCTGCCCAAAAGTTGTGTGCAGCACCCCTCGCAATGAGCAGATTTCGCACCATTCCCAGTCGATGGGACAGGACAGAACGGGATGGTATAGGATAGGATACGGATGGGTCTGAAGTCCTGAACGTAAAGGACCTTGCTTGCTTGGAAGGGGGAAAGTAAGAAGTAAGAAACGAAGGAACGAAGCCAGCCCAGCAGCAGTCGGTCTCAGCTTGGGACAGCCAATTGCATTGTTTTACTAACAACATCAAAGTTATGACAAGATTTTGTCTATCACATGCCCCCGTCCACGTCCAAGGCAGGAGGGTTAGGAGGGATGCCAGCGATCGACAGAGTGAGAGTGCCGTGCCGTGTCTGTCTGTCTGTCTGGCAAGATGACTGACAGGCAGGGGCAGCCGTGTCTCTCGTGTCTCGTGGAAATGCATTACGATTCGAATTTCAAATTTAATCGCATATACAAATTTTATTTATGTGACATGGGTATGGGTGCATTTCCACGTAACCGTGGGATGAAAGTCGGAAAAGAAAACTTGAAGATCACCGAAGATCGACCCGAATACATACAGTAAATGGTCCATGTCGATTTGCAATTGCCTTCTGCCTCATGCCTCATGTAGTTGCAAAAGGTGTGGCGGGGTGAGAACGGAGAAAGTTGATCTTCTGGGAAGAAATCAAAATCACTAAAAGTCTAAGAACAGTCAAGTCAAATCATCTATGAGAGAATATAAATAAAATGGTGAGGAGCCATCGCTTCAAATTCTGCGATAAATAATAAATTATGTACTTTATTGGATCTGATCTGTCAACAAGCTTCTTGTTTCTTGATATACAATATTTATGGTTTCGTTTATACATTTGTGTTCTTCAGGTGGGTCCACTATCCTATGATTTATATGCAGTTCCCCGTTTTCAAAGATCCTATACAATGATTAACCATATTATTTATAATATCAAATTACCAGATCGAAAGTAAAGTCTGTTTGAATTTCCACCTTGAACGATAATCCCAGCGAGGAAATGGAATGATCCATAATTTTTCAACTAATTGAATGATCTCTGAGTAATTTATTTCCCCCCAAGATGATCTCTTCTTAAAAATCTCTTATTACCAGATGAAAACGAACATATCTATATCTAGATAAGATTTGTGTTGGAAATTGAATGATCAATGGCAGATTTTCTACTTTTGTGGTCAGTGATTCTCTCTTTAAACCGAAAAACCGCAGCAGAAATTACTGTGTGCTACCAAAAATATTGAGGGCGGTGCAAGTGCAATCATATGCCCATCTCTTGGGCAGCCTCATTTGCGGATCGTTGTTCTGCAATCTTTTGCTGGAATATCGATAATTGCACACACATTCAGCATCCATTGTGAGGCCTCTGGAACAATGGACTAATGACGTATATGAAAAATATCGATCCATCAACAGATCCTAAACATATATCCTCGCCATATGTGTGCAATATTAATCTGCGAGCAAAATTTCTGTGCGGGGGATTCTACTTGTCTTCTTTTTTTCTTCTTGTTGATGCTTGTCAGCGCCTGACTGCCACAAATGAAGTCATTGTCAGCAGTTGTCAATGCAGCCACGCCCAACGCCCCACGCACCAACGTGTATGTAGATGAAAATTCGAAAAATTGTTAAAAATAATTTCCAAATTATGGGTAAAAATGGTTAAAAAGAATCTTTGAGCTGCCACTGAGAGTGGAAAAAGGTTTTCTTCAGTTCGTTGTTTTCGGCTTTTGGTCTGTAAAGGAGTGTCCGCTGATCCAACCCATAATTAACTATTCAAACAATAGGCCAGATACAAAAGGATCTGCAATCAAATACACACACACACAGCACAGAACAGAGAACCCACTCGGAACTTGGTCTTTCGAGTCACGTTTGCTGACACAAATCCTTCTTAGGAAAGGCAATATTTCCTAGTCATTGCCCATGATCAACATCAAACATCATCATCATCAGCAAGAGCAACAGCAACAGCAACAGAAACAGCAACCTGAGTGAACCTGAGAGATGGGAAACCTTATTGACAGGCCCAAGCCCCGTGCATACCAAAGCAGATTGCGCAGATTTTAAAAATGTTAGAAATGAGAGAGAGGCGCACACACCACAGAAGAAACATCGATGATTATGAGTACGTGAGTTCTGTCTACCTATTGTTCAGATCCGATCCGATGCGATGAGATCCCCGAACTCAGTTGCTGCTGCTGTTGTTGCTGCTGCTGCAACCTGTTCTGTGCATTCGGCGGCGTAAGGTGTGTCTCGCCCTCTCTCTCCCCTGGATCACACCTATTTCTACATATAGTATTGTCTGTGCTACCCCGTTCCGTTCCCAGCGTGTGTGAGTCGCTTGCCAGGCATCAGTCCATAGCCTTGACAGACCCTGCCTCATAATTCACTCACTGCAGGTTTGAATTTCTTAAAAAGAACTTCGTTTGCATGGCATGTCTCTCTCTGTCTGCGACTTGGGACTTTGGATTGCCACTGAGAACAGAACTCCAACAGAGGTCCGGTCCGGTCTTTGGTATTTCTTTGGGGTCTTCAGATATTCAAAATTTATACGAGAATACACATACATATGTACATATATATTTTATATGAATAGATCTGTGTCTTGATTGCCGGCCGCCAACTGATTCTTCACTGCTGACTGGATTGCTGAGTTAGTGCTATGGGATATACTTACATATAAGGGATATATAATGTGTGCCATAGATCATATTTATAAGGGGGTTGGAGCGGGACTGTGAATGGTTTATTAGCTTGAAATGTTTTGCTCGAAATTTGAGTTTGTTTACTTCGTTTAAGACAAAAGAAACTAAATGAGATTATGCAATGATTATGCACTTACACTTACAATTGCAATAGAGATCTTGAAGAACTCTCTCCACTTTTCTTTTATATTCATTGAAAATATTAATTACTAACTCTTTCTTCCTTCCTTCCTTTTGCAGTTCCTCAATGTAAGTAACTGAATGGAAGTTTACCTATAATTTACCACTATAATTTGCTCTGCTGTCCTCACGCCCACCAGCACCGAGCACGAGCATCGTGATCTGCATTTTTCGGGGGGAATCCTTTCAATTTGGCACGTGTGCCGGATACAATTTTCACCATTGGAAATTGCCATGGAAATCGAGAGGCACGCTCTATAATCCTACTTTCTGTACGTACAAATATTTTTGGGCCCGCATAAAATGTATTTATGTGGAGGACAAAATTGTTAATATGCATCGCTGACAATGGGGTCCTTTTGAAAGGATGCGATTGTATTTGCATTAGAAGTGGCATTGTTTGGGCCGGCATCAGGATATCAAACATAAATGCTAGAGCCCCGGCACCAGGATACTCCGTGTAGAGGGGGTGTGTGTGCGCGCCAGCAGATCCTTTTGTCAGTCAAATGCGCGAAAGTGTGGCGCAGGCGCAGCAGGATCAGAGACCAAGGAAAGAGCGCACGTGCGCTTCAGTCCTGCGCAAAATGGGAATCGCTGTAAAGGGAATATGAATCGGAATATTCAGAGAGAGAGAGAGAGAGAGAGAGAGAATTCAGGGGTGAATGAGGCGCTTCGCCCCCTGAATTCTGAATTGGAAAAATGAGAACAAGTGAACGGCATTTCCGCAAGGCAAACAAAATTGATATGGCATGGTGGTGGTGGTACGGGTGGTGGTACGGGTGGTGGTGTTGCTCCTGCTGGTGGTACGGTGGTACGGATGGTGGTGTTATCCTGGGTGTACACTCAACAGCATTGCTGGTATATCCTGGGAGTAGTACAGTGCGCAAAACTGAGCTGCGCCAGGATAATGCGCGTGTGAATCTAACGGCTGTCTGTGAGTGCCATGCGCGAGAGGGTGGCTGGAGTGCTGGTGCTAATCGTGATGTTGGTGGTGGTGGTGGCTGCTTTATATTTTTGGGGTGGTTGGCCAACCCCCAAGGATATGGCACGGGCCCGTTTGTTGTAAGTTGTAAGCAGGCAAGGCAGGTGCAAGGCTCATGGGCTCATTGGCTCATGACTCGTGGCTCATGCCTCATGCTGGTGGCGCGGTGGCTGATTTCCCGTTGATGATACTCCGCTGCTGCTGCTGATGCTGCTCCTACGGGTGGCAGCTGCTGCTTCCTGCTCGGATCGGTCTGCATGTCCTTGTCGAGTCAACGACCGAGTAGCTTAATCAGTGCGGCGGGGTCTGTGCTCTGATTACATGGGTGACATAAATCAGAGCGGCAGGCAGCTGCAAAAGCTTTGCTCCCCCCGCCGTCTAAACAAACTCGAGGCGCAGCTGGGTACAGTCTCGATGGGATGGCTGGCTGAATGTCTGGCATATTATTTGGGCATCAGGACAATAGTCAAATTTGTGCAACGGAACGGCAAGCAACTGACCACAGAGCCAGAGCACACATTGTTGGGCACACCGGGCCTGCCAGGCGGCAGCGGCACGAGACAAGGAAATCTCTTTCCCTCTTTCCCTCTTTGCCTCAGTCTCCAAATCCCTGAAATCATATAAATAACTGGCAGGACATTAGCTGCGCACAAACGGTAATCATTGCGCAATGTCACCAACGGAACGGACGGACAGAAACTGTGCAAAAATGTTTGTGGAAAGAAGAAATGGAATCGAAATCAAGAAATCAACAATGCAACAAACAAAGGCGAGGCAAGGAAAATCAGTGCAGCACCGGGCTCTGGGCTGCTCCTGGCGCACATCTTGCAGTTGCAGTTCATTTTCCCTCCGCTCGGCTGCTCCTCCAGGACAATGGGCTCTATGTTTATGCCATTATTCTTCCGGCGCACCTCGGCTATTGTCCTGCCCAGTGATGCTGATGCTGATGCCCGGCAGCTCGCTGGCTTCGGGCTTCCATCCCCCGTAGTAGTATCCCTCTTCCGTCTCCAAAATGCAATCATTGTAATCGATTTTGCACAATATTTCGAATGCCCAAGACACTCGTCAAGACATCCACATCTACAGCCACATCTAGAGGCGAATGTCTTAGGGGTAGGTTAGTTTTTACTTGCATTAAGGGCTAGGGGCCACTGCGTACAGCTAGGAGGAAGCTAGACGCCGCCACCGCCACCTGGAAGAAGAACCCCGAGTTTCATCCCCCTTCGAATGTCAACGTGCCACAGCTGATCGTCGTGGCTGTAGCTCGTGCCAAAGTGCGCGGGGTTTTTTTCTCGTTCCTTTCTTGAAGGAGGAGGCAAAACTGTAACACAGCCAAGCGAAGCGATCCGGTAAATGCAGCAAGTAATGAGGTCCTTCCAGCCGGCATCTCCTACTCCTTCGCCCGCGCGTCAGAGTCAGCCTGACACCTTCAATTTGTACGTGGAACGTATTTTTCTTTGGCACAAGCCAACTCCGCTCCGCCAAACATCTGTCCCATATTTTGTGCGGTTTTAATGTGCCTTTGGACATTCCTACTACTATCCTTCTGAAGGAACTCCTTCTGCATTGCGAGTGGCATGTTATCGCGGGGCGACAAATTTGTTAAGTGATCCACCGGCTTCCCCACAGTTAAAAGCCGAAACGAAGTGGAGACACTTACCCCAAATGCTCACTATTTTTACAGTCAATTGGGGGATTGTTAGTTAGTTAATGAGTTCGATTTTGGGGGAATGGGGCAAAAGTTGAACTAAAACTTCAATTCAAGGGTTGCTGTGGCTCCCTCTCATTCTCTCTGGGGCTCCAATTGAAGTCTTGTTTAGCATAATTGTGCTTAATTCGAAATTATTAACCTGCAGTCTCCCCATGTCGATACACTTTCATAAATACTTAATGGGCACAAGGTGAAAATGATATGCTAGGCTACCGCCTATGCAAATGAAAGGCTCTAAAGCAGCTTGCAGTTGGATTTTCCGTTAAAGCTAATAACAATAAATGAAGTTCGAACTGCCGAAGTTTCATTGCGGCAGTTAACCCCTTAATAATCCATAAATTGATGGCACAACTTGATGGAGTTCAATCGCGTAATCTTCGGTAAAGAAATGTTGATCAAATATTTGACATTTACCGAGTACAAAAATTGTTTCTATCATTTATAACCCATTTCTATGGTGCTCTTTTTCCACTATAATACAGTCTTAATATAGCTACATCTAATCCCCTATTGCTTATCACGTGTCATGGTTTTTCTGGGAAGTTTCTGCATTTTATAGGTTTGGTATCGTTTATATAGATACGGCTGTCTATGTGGCACGCTCTAAGGAAGTTCAACGAACTGTTTGCTTTGCCCCAGACACGCAGACCCGAACCTAAGACAGTAGCAAGATAAGTGCCCCACATATGGATCGAATGGAATAGGCGGACGGACGACGACTTCCCATTTTCCACCCCAAACTCGACATTTCCCGCGCGTTCACGCTCCACTCCCCTCTGCAGTCTAACGGAACTGCTGTTTCAGCGGCATATTAATAACATTTGGGGTCATTGTCATGCCGGCACTTCCATTTATTTACGACTGCCAGAGCCAACATATAAATGTCGGCAACTGTCTACTCTCTTCCCAATTCCATTTCCCCAAAATCCCCCCTCGCTAGACGCATAGTTTGCTAGGCTGCAAGAGAAAGAAAAACCCCCCTAGGAAAAGTGGATGAAAAATCATATACGGAGCTAAATGTAGCAATATTTCCAACAACAAAACTGCAGTTGGACTACACTGTGGAAAGATTGCAGAGGATTTAGATGAATAAATTGTAAGATCAACTCTTTTTCAGACCCCATAGGGTGTCAGATTTCGCGTCCTCATTGCTAGTTGTCTCTCATCTATGCTCTCAAATAGATTCGGTTTAAGCGGGTCTCAAAAAATCCAGTTTTCATTCCTCATCAATATTCTAGGCAATGCTCTGTGCATTCTGGGAAAGTCTTGTGGTGGGCTTAGTCCATCGATCGATCGGGTGGTAGTTGCTGCTGGTGTTGGTGCTCTTGAGGATGGTGCTGGCTGATGGTTGTGGTACTGGTACACGTACTGGTACACGTACTGGTGGTGCTTTACTGCTAATACGAGTTCGAGTCGAATGCGAGAATCAAGTTGAACCCTCCTCCTGGGCAAAGGAACTGGCATTGAGCAGCTGCGCCTCTGGCTCAGACTTTTGGAGAGTTTTCCCTGGGCTCTGGGCTCTGGCTCTCGGTCTGACTCTGGCTGTGGCTGTGGCTGTTGCTGTGGCCCTCCTTTTGCCCCTTTGCCACGATTCATTAAATTTTTGCTTCATTTCAAATGCGATTGCATGCCCCTGTGTCCTTCCAAAAGTGTGTGTGTGCGTGTGTGTCTGTGTGTGTGTAAGGAGCAGGATTACTTATGGGCGATCGAGGTGGCATATGCGTTTTCTTGGCGCGAGCTATGTGGCAAATGCACACGCAAGGAAGCGAAGGAAGGAGGAGGCAAGCAAGCAACCAAATGAAGAAGGAAGGAAGTAAGGAAGCAAGGAATGTGGCAAGAAAAAAGGGAGGCAGACAAGGCAGGCGCACACAAAAACTAGGGAGAAGCAAGAAATGGCATAATGAAAACTTTGTGCCCATGGGGTGACGTAGGGTTCTCCTTCTCATCAGGATCAGGATCGGGAGAAGGAACTGGAGAAGGATCAGGATCTGTATCAGGAGCAGCAGCAGCAGCAACAGCAGCCGGTGGTGCTTTTTTCTGGTGTAGAAATGCGCGCAAAATGCAAAAATCTCGGCAGCATACAAAAAATTGATGTGAAAAGTAATCAAAAAGTGCAAGGAGCATTCCGTTGCCTCCTGAGTGTGTGTGAAAATATGCAAAAATAATGCGCTTTATGGCAAAAACACACACATAGACATAGATCCAGATCTCAGGAGGACACACTCACACACACAGAGTCTATCCATTAATAAGCGAAACATTTCCTTCCTTAAGGGGGCCGAGCCTCAATTGCTTGAGGTCCTTGGCATCGTTGCAGCAGCGAGCAGCAGCTGCCCCTTATACCCCTGCTGCAGCAGTGGATGTGTGGCAGCGTCTGCGGCAAACTGTGGCAAAATGGGAAGAAAATTATGAAGCTGCAACAATGCTAGATGCCGGCTGCTGGTTGTCATTGATAATCTAGCAGGAATCCCCGGGCTGTTGTCCCGTGCCAAGACATTCCACGATCCAAGGGGACTCCAGGCCATAGTTGGATTGACTTTCTTCCTTCTTCCTTCTTTTGGAGATTTATTTGCCAGACGGTAAGAGAGCGAGTGAGGGAGTGAGGGAGCTGCACAGAGAGGCGTGTGTGGACATATTGTGACGTGTCACGCCCAGGGAGTTCGGGGAGAGTCCCTCTCTATCAATAGGAGCTAATTATTTTGGCATTGTTCCAGCAGGAGGGGGTTTCTCCTTTTCGCAAGCTGCGTTCCCTGTTTTTGGTGGAGTCTGTGTTCAAGCAATCCAGGAAGTGGTCGGCATCCCGACTCTACTTCCAGGCGGGACATCAATTAGAGAGAAAGTGTCAAGTCGGATGAAAGGGAAACGAAGAACCAACTTCATTAGCAGGTTCTACAGCATTTCAGCTTGCACACACGTTTCCTTCCCTTCTTCCTGGAAGCAAAGCAGATTTGCATAGAGCAAAACTGTTTCCATTTTCATTTCTAATAAGCCAAAGAAAGCCCACCCGCCAACATCTCAACACCTTGATGGCAAACAAAGGCTCAGCCGTAGCCTCTCATTTCCCTAATCAAAGTTGATCAACAAAAAAGAAAACCCTGGTGAAATGCAAATCTGCGTAAAACTTCAAACCAATTAACTTGCTACCCGAAAAGAAAGCAACTTAAAACGCCTTGCGGCCATATACATATGAGGCACTCCATGTGCCAGATTTGAATGAGAAAAGCCCATCAGGACAGCCCCCCAGGGGGAGACTAGCACTGGGATATGGCACACGCGGCCATTCAGCTCCAACGAAACGGAAAATTCCAGCAAAAGCTGGTGGAAAATGCAAATGGGCTTAGCTTCAAGAGAGAAGTACCCTTTCACCTTTCCCTTAGGCTCATTAGTCGTTTATTGATCTACGGCAGGAGGCAATCAAATTCACATTTCGCAACATTAACATGACAATGGATGCGCACCGATGCGTTGCTAACCGATTGCGGCGCATTTCTACCGATCGATCGATGGATGGTTGGATCGATCGATCCTCGAACCGAGTTCCAACTGTGCCCGGAGCTGAAACGAGACTCGAAATTCTGGTAGAGCCAGCTGAGAATTCGCAATCGAAGCGCGCGCGCGCTTTAAAAATGCAATTAAATCCCCTTGGGTTGGGTCTGTCTGTCTGCTTTTTTTTTTTTTCTTCTTTCTGTCCTCCCCATAGAAATTTGTAGCAAACGTCTTTGGTTTTTTGGGTTCTTGATATATCCGTATGCCCCCTCTCCCCACAGAACCCGTGTTCAGAAGGCAACCCAAGGCAACCCTTCCTGGTCTTACCCTTTTCCCTTTGCTTTGTCTGAGACTCCTGCGATGCTTAGGGTGTGGCAAGGTGAGGCAAGGTGAGGCAGAGTAAGGTTACCTACCTTCAGATGCTTAGAGCGCAATGTGTCATGGGGTTTTGTTTGTGTTTTTTCGCAATTGATTTGCGGAGAAAGCATCGATTGTAGGGTAATTGTGCCAAAATTGGGAAAAGTCACAGGCGACATCCGCATTTTCTTCTTTTCTTTTTTGGAAAATGTCAAATGGGGAGGAACATTACCGAGGTTCCGATGAACACGTGATAGCAAAGAACTTGACAGGGAAAATGGTGTACAACATTTAAGAGAAAATCATTGAGAGATTATAAAGATAGGAACTAAAACTGAAAGCTAACTCTAAAGGGAGAATTCAGCTATGAATTTTGATTGTGGCTCTCTTTCCACTGAAACGTATTCTGATTTCCTTTATAAATATTCAACTTTTCTTAGTAATTTGTTATCATTCAAACTAAAAGTTGCAGCTGTCTTACAAGTAACCGCGATAACTCCCCCCAAATATGATTTATGACTGCCACATCGAAGTAGAAAACAGTATTCATTTATGAATAGAAGTAAAGGCCAAGTCTAAGGCATAGCATGCCCCATAATGGGGCAATTGAGGGCTCAACTTGAGCAGATAAGCCGAGCAAATAAATATTGTAATTACATTAACATAAACATAAAGTTGGAAGCAACCCCTACAACAAAAAAGAGCCAACTATCTAGCAACTGACCTACTTTCACCTCAAAGAAGAACGTTCCCATCCGTGTATCAAAGAAATCCCACGACAAAATCAAGGAAAGTGAAATTGTAGCACTCTCGACTCCCGACTCTGGCTCAACCCTCTATGGTCGCGGTCCCCTCGGCAGTGTCTGATCAAAGCTGCACAGCTGCTATTTATTTAATTACCAAATATTTATTGAACATACATTACGGTTAATATCATGCTGCTATATACTCACTCCATCTATGCTTCTCCCCCCTCTTGCCTCTTGGGAAAAGGGATCGCGATTTGGGTGCGTCACGAATTTTTGCAATTTGCTAGGACTCTTCTCTGGCAAACAATGATTATTTCGCATAGCATACCCTTCAAGAAGTGCCCCCAACCCCAAAACGGAACACGAACCCCAGACTTTGTCTCAGTTTTTTTTTTCGCCCAAGATTAGGTAAGGAAGGAAGGAAGGAAGCAAGGACAGGAAAAAAGTAGGTCCTTTAGGGTGCCGATATTCCCATCGATTGGGAATTTGAATCGATCTGAAGATCTGCGCATGCGCACCCTTCATTGAAGATTTTCCATATGCAAGGCCTAGGGATTTTCTCGTGTTTTTTTCTTCCCATTCTTTTGCGAATAATTTATTGCGTTTCTGGAATTTGAAATTGCAATTTTGCAATTTGAATTTAAGGCGTTTGGGAGGGTTTGATCTGGGATTGTCGTCTCACCCAAAAAAGGGATAATTAGAAATTCCAATTCCGCATACAAATGCCAGATGTCAGCTTTCGATTTCCACTGCAACGCAATAAACCTTAATTAATATTTATTGCGAAAAGAAATTCATGAAAAAGTATCTCAAATTGAGTGTCATAAGCTATTTTCCCTCTGGCACTTTTATTTACATTTATTACAGGGAAAAAAATCGTGGAAAAAAATGTCTCCTATTGTGGTATTTTTTGCTTCTTACGTATTGAGACTTCTTGCGCTCGAACACGCTTCGGACGCATTTTGTTAAGCTAATTTTTATCCCATTTCGAACAAAACATTTTCCCTCAAAAAGAAAATGCTTTTTTCTTGTCTTTTTTTTCCTTCACATGTCTCTCCCTTTTCCCTGTCATGTAAAGAAAGTGCCGCCCCATGGCCTGCCATTGATAGGCCTGCGGAAAAAAAAAAACAAAAAAACAGTCAAAAATTATGTTATAAATTATAAGAAAAAGGGTAAATTCATGTTGAAAATTTCAAGTGTTTTGTAATAAGGAACGCTGCAACGCAGTCAAAAAAAAAAAGGAAAAAAAAAACTGCATCAACCCCAAAGATTGTTGTGAATAAAAAACAAGCAGAAGAGAAGTACAAAAGATGTCAGGAAAAAATGTAAAGAAAGAATGGAAAAAGTTTGCTTGATTATGTTCCTTGTTTATGGGCGTATACACTTTCCCAGGGGGTAACCCATTCCGATAAGAAGTGTTTGATGATGGAGAGATTACTTTGGTTATACTAGTTAGTTCTGAGTTGTGAAAGTTTACTCGTGTCTTTTCAGTTTCTCAAACATCAAAACTGTATAGGTAAAACACTTTTATGTTTTCCTACCTTAAAATCACTAAAAGAATTACATTTTGTGAGAGTATTCAAGTTTCGTTGAACCCTGACAAGCGGTATCCTGATTCCATTTGACTGTTTATTGTGTTTTGCGCTGCGCTATGCAGCATAATGACGATGATCATGATACCCCAAGACAGGCGCAGCCCAATGGCATAAACCCAAATCCCACAAGAGCTACAAATTGCCGTTACCCGCGAATGCAGCCAAGCGGCTGCAATCCCAAGAAAAACATGGAAAAAAGCTAAGAAAGATCTAGGGAATGGGGAGAGGGCAGAGAAGCAGCGAATGCTCGTAACCTTGCGCCAGTCACTCACCCAGGCCTGCCAGACCACCCCTCGCAAAAAGGGGAAACGAAACAAAAAAAATGAAAACCTCACCCTCCTTTTGGCAGAGAGCTGATATGCCAGAAATAGCATCAGTTCACCCAGTCCAAAGCGTCACCAGTCGTCGTCCTACAGCTCTACAGTCCTACAATCCTCCAGTCACCAGCAGCATCAGCAGCACCAACACCATCACCATTCGCATCTCAGTGCTGTGGGCCCATGGCATTGAGTAGCTCTAAGTAAACCCAAAGATTTCACACGCCACGCCGTCAAAGGCGTCAGGCTCATGTTTTTTTTTCTCCTCCTTCTCTCTTCTTTGGCTCTGTGGAGAGAGGAGATGGTTGTGTAGTTTTCTGGGAGGGTCTGGCGGCGGGATGCTGGCAAATGCAGTTTTTTACTTGACGCCTTGGCACAAAGCTGCTGCATAATCATCATCATCACCATCACCATCATCAACCAGACCCCGACCCAGACCCAGACCTCAACCAGACCCTTATCAGGCGTTGGGAGTGCGAAAAATCGGTGTGGAAAAATCTCATTTGAATATCCCCCGGGCACCCATTGGATTGGTACTGGGAGGAAAATAGAAAATGTGGTGCGAGGTAAAATGGAAATGGAAATGGAAATGTGTCTTGTCGCTGCACAAATTAATGAATATTTCCGAATACTTTATGAGCCATGGTTAAACAACAGGCAAAATGCATTACTAATTCAGTGATCAGCATTTGCATGGGGTTGCTCCAGGAGCAAAACTAGTTCTCAGACTCATGCATACTCTTGCATCATCTGTGTGGCAAGATACAGATACACACAATATTTATACTGTATGTACATATTGCCGGCTGGAAGGGAGACAGGAGCCACCTGTGCCCTGGCATCTTACAGCTCCTGGAGCTACTTAAAACGCAATTAGGACCATGTGGATGGTAGCACTTTGGGCCGAACCGAACTCTCATCCTCTGGGAAAGTGCGCATTGGGCATGGAGCATCAGCCACATCCACCGCTCTAGATAGAACAATGGAATTTGTGATTAATCATCGGAAATGCTTGTCGCTATATTACGTGACGTCTAACCCATTTGCGGCAGCTCGTAAATAATCAATCGCGGTACCAAAGTAGAGCAGCAGCGGCAGCAGCCCAAAACTCAAACCCCAAACGACAACAATACGCACGACGAATCAAGCTCGAGAATCTGAAGTGCCTCGTATCCATCCAGCTATCGGATTTCTCAAGTGCTTGTTTCATAAAGTTTCGGCTTCCCTTGCCACATCTAGGGGTAAGCTTGAACACTTGTGCCCCGTTCTGTCTGCTGCTCCCCTGCCTATGGGACTATTTTGGATTTCTATGAATTTTGTATGTGTATGTTTTTTGGGGGGTTCGTTGTACTCTTTTGTGGCCTCATTCTCAGTAGGGATCAGTCTCGCTCTCTTTCTCCATCTATCTCTCTCTATGAGGTCTAGGCGTTATAAATTGAAATTTATGCTGGGGCATTTTTAATAGATTTCTCCCCCATATTCAAAATTCATTTCATTTCAATGATTTAGTGTAATCAGAGAGTGCGCCCCACACTGAATACACTCGCACATAAACATTCTGTTCTTTGGTCTGCTCAACGATTAAGATCTCCTCCTTCAAGTGAATTGAGACCGAGAAAGTGGGTTGATTGTGAGATCATCAATGGCATATGCATGTTCGTTCCACTAATTGATGATTCGTAGTTGGTCTTGAGTTTCGGGTCTTGCAAAGGGCTTTTGCCGGCTAATTGAGACATGGGAAACAGCCATAAAAGTTTTGTTCTCTCTCAAATTCTGTGGAGATATTATAATGAATTCGTGTCTGGATATATGGGGGTTGTGCCTGCCTTTCACTCACTCAAACCCTGAAATTGACTTGTAACCGCCAAGATCTTACTTTTTTTAAGAGTTTTCCATTTCCATTTCCATTTCGGATTCTTTTTACACAAAAGCGTTTTCCATTATGTTGCTGTTTACTTTTGTGCCCAAGAAAGATCACAATAGGAGCATCCCGCCTCTGGCATCAGCCGACAGCTTTATGTGGCACTTTTATAAGAAAAGCTGTAACGACCTTTGTGATCCCGATCCCGTCCGTCCATGGTTTGACATGGGCCTGCCGGTGTAAAGGCGAGCGTAATTCCCATAAAGCAGCTTAAGACACTTTCCATTCAATGGTCGTTCGCTTTGCTTTACTTTTCCATTCTTTTCTTTCGCTTTTCCGGGACAAAAAACACTTAAAATTAAGCATAACATTTTCTACATGGTTTGAGCGCTAAACGAAATGATCAGCAAATGGGATGGGTTGGAGATGCTGGAGACACATGAAAGGGTAAAATCTCGTAATTTACATGAAGTGTAAAGCCCCTTTTCATTAAACTGAAAACTGGACCAGGAACAGGACCCAGCCTCTATCCCAAACTCAAATAGAACTTTGATACATTTGATTGCCCCGCGGTTGGACAGGGGATCGCAAAAGGGGTGGCAAAGCTGCTCTTGATGATGGGAAAGTGCCCCGACAGCATCTTCGTTTTCTTTTTTTCTGTTTCTGTCTTTATAGCATCTGTAGTTCTGCGATGCTCAGGATCTGCGGGATGGGATGAGTGTCCGCCACGGGGTCACGGATGCGGCTAATGACCGTGCAACGAGCGCAGAAAAGGAGGCAAATGCCCAGTCGCGCTATTAGCAAGACAATGCCATCAAATGGACCCTAGAGGAAATTTGCATTCAAAATCAGCTGAGGCTTAGCCAGGGGATCGTGGACCGGGGTTCTCTACGGTTCATCTGTTGGTTCTTTTGGGTTTTGGTTCAGCTTTTACGAGTATTTATATTTTGGATTGTTGTCCCCTTTTGTGGACACTTTCTTTGGACATTTTTATTTTCTTTTGTGATTTACTTGGTCATTGAGCTGAAAGCAGGAGTGAGAAAGAAAGGGTAATGAGGATTAGCTGGGGTTCGGATCGCTTCGGTTCGGGATGCTGCTGCTGCGCCATCATTTATCCCGCGGCTTGACCTATTTTGCCAACTTTGTGCCGGCCATAAATGTCAGTGCCGTCATTAAAGTTATATAATTTATTAAAAGCCGGCTCTCTCCCTCTCGCTACCTTTCTCTTACTCACCAGAAAAATTAGTTAGATTTTAATTTCAAGTTTTGAGACAGCAGCCAGGCAGCATTTCTCCTCAATTGTTTCGTTTTTCTTGGAGTGGTTCTGAGCACGCGCCAAAACCGGAAGTGGTTTACTTACCCCCACCTTCAGGCTCCTCCTTGAGTTCTATAGCAATTGATCTAATTATAGAACTGATATTGAAAACAGTTTTGTTTTGGTTGTGGGGGCGTTCTCTGTATTGTCATGTAACAGAAATTCTGAGCTGTTTGTCAGCACTGCGGCAAATTGGGGCGATCCTCCAGCATAATGCCCATCAACAGTCACTTATTTCGAGATCCCCCGAGAGACGGGGGAGAGAGTGAGTCAGGGAGTGTGAGATCTCCAAATGAACGACAGCTGCAGAGTCTTCGAGTCTTTGAGTTGTAATTTTGCGGCTTTCGAACTTGACTTTTGTTAAATTTCATTTACAGAGATGCGTGCGGCATTTGCAGCATCAATGGGCTACCGTTAGTCCACCTGCCCACCCAGCAAAAAAAGCCAGAAAGAAAAGATATATCCTTTTAGTCGCATTTTAAACTCAATTAGCGCTCATTAGCAAATAACTGGCGGCACAAAGGGCGAAGGGAATCATTCACAGCAGTGCCCCAGAGCCTAACACGCAACCCAAGAGGCTCCTCCACTCCATACTCCATACACCATTATATTGGAAGCCCCGTCCGACACAGAGTGAACTAAACGGAAACGAACATTGACAACGACAATTGCTTGTTATTTGCAAAGCGAATTCCAGTGCTTCATCAAGTTTGAAAGGAAGCCCCCCGGTCCGAATGCGGAACCAGGGGAAGAACAGACTTCAACTCGGTCGCAAAGAGAGAGAGAGAGAGAGACAGAGCGAGAACGAGTGAGGGAGACCCTTCTTCTGTCGCTCCCTGTGCCGGGGCGTAATTATAATTATGAGATGGGATGGCCTGGGTTGGGTTGGGTTGGGTTTGGTTCAATTGGTGGAGAAGAGGGTACCCTGAAGCAACAGACCGGCAGCATCATTACCGCCAGTCGAAACCCGACTGGAGATCATCATTGGCATGATTATCAGACAGAGAGAACGACATCATCAACAGCAGTGCGAATTGGTGCGAGACGCACTTTGACTTGGACAGCGAAAAGCTCTTTATACCCTAACCGAAAATTGGGCAAATGCAATCGAGGGTATGGCAGAGGACTTTAACTTAAGAGATGAGCCAAAAGATATCTGAAATATGTTAAAGATGTATTTTCATGACATAATTCTTCATAGATTTTTATTCTAAGTTTTTAACTTCAAACATTGGAGATGGATAATGATTTGGAATGCCTGGACGGCCTTCAATACTCCCAAAATCAAAGCAAATTCAACCTTCGGCTTGTAAGAAATTAACTTCCTTCTCTGGTTCCTCTGTAGAGTGCCCCGGCTGATCGGACAGAAGAAGCATAGTGCGTGGCATGTTGTGAGACATTGCAACACGCTCTTGTGTCCCCCAGCATCTTCGTCACTTGCTGGGGTCGGGGAGGGAGATCTGGAGACCCTGCCAGAGAGCTCCCAGCGGATACTTTGTTCTCGTTGTCTGCTCTTGTTCTGCTTTGCTTTACTTCTCATCTTCCTCCTCTCTGGAGTGGAGCCTGTGTCCCTCTGTGTAATGCAATTTTCAAAGCGCGAGAATTACAGCGAAACAAAACAATGAAAATCATCTCCGTCTGGGTCTCGAGTTGGAGTTGGGACTGGAGTCTTACTTGTAGTTGGAGTCAGAGTCAGCAGGCAACAGGCAGAGTTGGGGGTCGGGGGTCGGGGGTCTGGTCTTCGTATTTATATTTGCAATGAGTCTGCGGCTGGAGAGGCTCGTTCGGATGCCTGGTGGCTCTTTCAATCGACAACCTACAGCCTGGGGCCTGGGGCTTAGGCTGTGCCGGACCCAGCTCCAACTTGCAGCAGGACTGGACCTCTGTGTGGACTTCAATTTCAATTTAAATGAAAACAAACTGTAGTCACTTTGTATTTATGTATTTTTGCCGTTGTTCTTGTTGTTCTTGTTTTTCTTGTTGTTGCCGCCATTCATTCAGCTTGTTTGCATCTTTAATGCTTCGTGACTTTTGAGTGTACTTAACGACACAGATGGATGGACTGCATGGTACGTGTGCGATGCAGTTGCAGATACAAAGTGCAATTGCAATTGGAACTCCATACCATACTCGGGCAGACAGAAAGAGAAGAAATATGGCACTTGGATCACATGAGAGTGCGTTTCGTGTGGGCTTGCAGAACCTTTGAACTCTTCTGCAAGTGCTAATTAATTTATTGTGAGAGGATGTAGAGAAGATAAGAGTATTCTTTGTAAAAAGATTGAGTAGAGGCTACTTAGGATAAGGATTGATTGCGTTGAATCTACATTAAACTTCTATAAAAAAGTTCCTCTTCTGAAATTAATTGGAACACAATTATGAATCGGTTCTACTTAAATTTATACAACATTTCTTGAACAATTTCTTATTCTTTAAATAAATATTGCAGCTCTTATCATCTTTCAACATTCCATTCATAATAAATACTGCAAATAATATTGAATTAAGGCTAATCAGAAATGTGCGAACTTTACTCCGTATAATTCTTAAATCTTTAACTTTGCTTAAGCAAAATATTAGCTGAAATGTACTTATTTGTGTGGGTGGCCAGCCAGTTCGAATAGTTTTCTGTTATTTGAAGTGACTAACACTCGACTTATCTGAACGCACACACATTCCTCGAGGCCACCCATGCGAGCATCCCATGCTCGCTCTGCACAAAAACTTCACGCTTTAAGAAAATAAACAGAAGCATGAATGAAACTCAAAACTTGAACCCGAACTCGAAGTCAAACTCAAACTGGAAGATGCCTGTGTAGAGTAGAGGGTGGAAGGGCCATAGAAAGGGTACACTAGCGCCTAGGCGAAGTGTGAAGAGCATTTGACGCATTTCGTCAGCCTTCTTCCCGCTAAAACAATTGTTTGTGCTTGTGTTGCTCCGTGGCACTAAACGATCATGTATTCTGCGAATGCAAAGTCAAGTCAAGCCCAGAGCCAAGTGGAATGTCTACCCCAAGCTGTGACAGCATGCAGCATCCAGTGTCCCAGCATCCCGTGAATCCCAGAATCCCAGCATTCAGTATCCCCCAACCAGACCGCAACCAGCTGACAAACGGAAACGCTCAGCGCCGTCAGTCATACTACGTGTGTAGGGATGTGTGTCTGATGTCTGTTTTGCGCCAAAGTTATTTTGAATATGCAAAAAATTATGAAACTAAAAAGCGAGCAACAAAAAGGGGAAGCAAAGAATGGCGCAAAGGAAAATGAACATCAGCAAAGAGTTTGCTCCATTATGGTATTCAGTCAATGTACATATGCGGAGATGTACGTACATACATACATACATATGTACATATTTGTATACTCTTTAGCAGGGTATTCTAATTAGGCTTACATTTTTGGCAAGAGAAAAGGAACCCACTTCTGCTCATTGATCACTGATGAAAATTAAATTAAATTGCAGCAATTAAAGTTAAGCTTTTTGTAATAGTTTTCTGCCAGGGTATTGCCCCCATCGACCCACTGTTGATATTTTGCTCCTGATCTTTTCTTTTTTTGTTTTTGCAAAAGTCGCGTTATGTGTGTGTAGTTGTTGGCTGGCTGTTACTTTGTTGTAGAACACACAGAAACCGCTGAGACAGTGGGCAGGGGCACCTCAGACCAGGGACGAGACGGGCCAAGGGCTCGACAAAGCCAACAAGTCGATGAGGTAGGGAGGAAGGGAAAGACGGCCAGAGGCTGCGGAGACATGCATATTTGAAGATCATAAAACGACAGCAGCAACAACAACAACAGAAGCACCAGAGCAGCCGCAGCAGCAGGGCAGGAGTGGGAAAGAGATGGCCATGGCTGGCCATCTGTAGGCTGTTTCGGTGCTGCTCCGATCTTCGCGGACGAGTGTGAAATTGTCAAGTTGTTTAAAGTTTACGCAGCATATTAAATATTTGCCAATCGGCGTTTATAGATCTTGCCTGATCTGGGTCCAGGTTCAGCCGTTTGGCCTGCTCTGCCCTGCCCTGCTCTGCCCTGCCCTGCTCTGCCGCCCTGCCTGCCTGCTGTTGCTGGGTTTGCCGTTTCTCTGTTTCTCTGCTGTTTTCTCTAATTTTTTAGTGTAGCAAAAACGTCTTAAGCCGCAGGACTGTGGGAACATTCTAAGAGCGTTGATTCCTCTGTTGTTTGGTTTCTCTTTTTGGCGGAGACCCATATCATGCCTCCCCAAATACGAGTATTGATGGCTGTGATAATGATGATGTTTATTTGTGTTGACAACAATGTTTGGCGGCAAACTGTGGGCGTACATCTGTATCTGTAGCTGTGCGAGTTTCTTCACTCTGCGATGGAAAAGTTGTTCTCCCACTCTCGTTTTTGTCCGTTACAAAATAGAACGCTCGTGCCCCCAGCCTGTGTGGATGCTGTTGTGCCCACATAGAGTCTGTATCCACAAACTACAATTACCAGATATGCAGCTGTGTGTGTGTGTGTGTGTGTGTGTAGAGTTGCTTGAACCTTAGATACGATCCAAGGGCGGGGGAGGGCCAGCCAGGAGTGGCATTAATATAGCTCCTCTTTGCTGCTGCACATCTGTGTGGGGGCTGGTTGTGCTCCAAGTACAACTTGGGTACTACTACTACTATCTCGGCTCCAATGTAAACACACCGATGCACAATGGCAGCACACACAGATACACAGATACCGACTGGCGGGCCTGGGTTGCATTAACTAAATGCATTGACCTTTCGGCTTGTGCTGCAGCCGCAGCCACAGCCGCAGCCGCAGCCTCCGCCTTGCTGCTCGCTGCTCACTTGGTGGCAGAAATACGAGTTTTCCATGTATCTATCCCCATGTATAGTATGTAACAGCCTAACTGCACGACTTGTGATTGTATCTGTATCCCTCTCACTCTCTCTCTCTCGCTCTGTGTGTCTGTGCTTGCCTGGTGTGGGGGGGAGTTGTTCTTGAACTTGTCCTGCATCTTTTCTATGCATCGCCCCGAACAACAGCTTCGTGTTGGCTGATGTCTGATGGCCATGGGGGCATTTGATTTGCTCTTTAGTATTTTTAGAAACAAAAGGGAAAACTCTAACTTGGGGGAGCATTTAGTTGAAGGCGGCAGTCCCTTGCCCGTTCACTTGTAATTGCCCTAAATGGATGCACAAGTTGAACTCTGACTGGGACCCCAGTCTCAAGACTTGATAAAACGAAGAACTGTAGTCATATTTCCAAAGAAACGAACCCATTGAATTCAGACTACAGATATGCATTACATACACTCAGTTCGGAATACGTGCTCTGGAGAATACTCCTTGGTGTGTGCAGGAGCCCTCGGATCGGAAGTAGTATGCGTATGCCGGACGCATATTAAATGTGCAAAAAGCGAGAAACTCTCTGATAATATTCCCACGGGACCCATGCTGGACAAAAGGCACCAAGAAGAGAAAACAATGAGCAACAAGAGACCAAAGCCGAAACGTATTCATATCCGATCCGATATAAGGCGATGAAAAAACAGCGACCCAACGCGAAACGCGCTAAAAACACAGAAACTCCAGCAACGGCACCCCTCGATAAGAAGGGAGCGAGCAAACATATCTCTCCATATATCCTAATCACTTAATTTGTTTGGTTTTCGCAGCAGCAGCGCAGGTACAATGACCGATCGAAGACCACCCGACCCAATCGATTGGGTCCACCGACCACCAGTAGTCAACCACTAATTGGCCAAAAGTAGCCCAGGGAAATCTCTTTATAGCCTGATGAATCACAATCACAGGAAGCAAGTGCAATAGACAACACACAACAAAAGGGAAATCTCTCTATTCAGTCTCTTGTTTCTGCTTCCACTTTTTTTTTGCACAAAGACCAAGGATCTACGCTGCCTTAAATGGCAAATGTATGGACCAAAGGAGAGAGACGGGACAGACGGACAGGCAGACGGCCACATTATGATGACGTACAACATCCTAATCTCTGTGGCCCGATATCCAGGTTTCAGGCTCAACATTGTTGCTAATTTTCCCCAGGCTGACCGCAAATAATCAGACAGGAAGCTGCGCTCGGGAATGCGCCCTCAGAGAATTGCAGCAGAAGCCTCTCGTGTGATTGGGTCCTTGTGTGTGTGTGGGCTTAATATTGAACAATTTCATTAGCAAGTGTCTGCAGGATACTCGGTTACATTTTGTTCAATGCATCTTCGTATCTGTGTGTGTCCAGAAAGCTCTCACCAGACAGGCAAGTCCTCGGATCAAGTTTGCTGCGTGCTCCGAAAGTTTAAGTGGCTTTTAATGCCTCTATCTTGGCGCCCAATTAATTTTGTCCAATAAAACGAAAATTATATGCATAAAGGGTATACACACACACACATACCCACACACACTCGCGTATGTGAGAGAGAGAATGGGATCGAGTGAGCACACGAAGGAAGGGCGGCCAAAGCATAGAGTGGAAACAAAAAGATTTGCAGAAATTTTGGCGCCAAAATGCAAGTTGATAAACCAGTTGCGTTGCATATTTGCCTCAAATCTTTTTTTGCGCCTTTTTCCCCCCCGTCAGCACACACACGCATGCAGATACAGCAATACTCAAGTGTGTTTGTGTGTGTGTGGGTTTGAGAGTCGAATCGCTTATCGGCGCTCTTCAGAGCCATTGAGGCAGTCAGTGCGGTCTACATTTATAGCGAGCTTTCACACATACGCAGGCACATCACAGACGGACTCCCAGATACTTGTGCACACAAACTTTTGGGTTTGAATTATAAAAGAAGGGACAAACAAACAGGAATATGGAAGTATTTAATACCCTTTCTTGGGGTTCCATAGGAGTCTAACATTTACCCTTGCCGGTTGCCTTTCTTGTAGTTTTTTTGATTCACTTTTATCCTTGTTGCTTGACTGCCAACAGACGTCAATCTTATTTGATAAAATAAATCAGTTGGGGGAAAGCCTCAAATGGCAGATATTTTCCATATTGAGAGACTAGGATACCTGTTCCTAGAAGTTTCTAGAATATTTCCTGTTAAACATTTTTTAGCAATGTTTATTCACATTTCCGAACCCGACATTCCTATAAGTACTACATATATGTAGACTTTTGTGAGTTCTCTGAAGTGCCATACCCCTGCCATGGTATGGTATGTCAAACCCAACCCAAAAAAGGGATCCGATCCCAGAATAATCAGACGGAAAGCAACGGCAAAGGCGACGCATAATTTGTAATAAACCTTCAGGACTAATGTGTCTTTCTACCTCCACAGACCGTGCCGAGCCCCACACCGCCCCATGCCGGCCACCCCCTTTTTGAGACTTGGGTCATAAAAATCAACTGAAAAGAATGAACGAAAAATTTGAGCCTTTAAACTTTTCACTTAATGAATCTAAGCGGAGTGAGGCGGCATGAAGTTGTATGTGATCGTCGTCGTCGTCGCCGCCGTCATCATCTTCCTTCTTGTCGTCCCCAATCGTCCATCGCTCACCATGGGGCAGGTAGTAAGGTTGTGCAACATTTTTTCCCAGGAACTTTAGCTGGTGTTGTTGCTGGTTGGAGCTCCTTATTGAAGCATATCGAGAACTGGTGCCACAGCATTCCATGGGACATCCACCAAAACCGAAAGCAAAGCCAAAGGAGCCACAGAGAAAAAAAAGAAAGAAGAAAGAAAAAACAAACTACCAAAATGCATGCCGGCAACACCGCGGACGTATCAAAGACCTAAACAGCCATTGATCAATGGTATTTGTTGTTGTTTGTATGTACATATATATGTAAATATATTTATGTGCGGGTATTTCTGCTGCACTGTCTGGTTAGAACTGCAAACTTACCTGACCAAACCATTTAACGTGCCAGACACATTTCGGCGAAATGTTTTTAACAGCCAAAAGTGCAGGGCCAACGAAGGATTGGAACGGAACGGTTTGGATCTGAGAGGTTTGGCTCGAGTCCGGACATGCGAAAGATAAGAACTTTTGATACCCTTGGTAGTTGTATGGAAAAAGGGAATATTCCATTGATTGATTCAGCTGGAGAAGATGGAAAAGCCAATCTTAAGTGATTCCTACACCAAATCGTGTAAAAATGGATGTCTCATCTTCCATTTTAACACTTTATAATTCACAATTTCTTGGTGATTAGCAGAATATATTTTCATCCATTCTTATAGTTTCCAGCCATGACTTCAGTATGGATATATTTTCCTCTCCTTCTGGGATGGAAATATCTTTTAGTGGGTATCTTACAGTCTCAGTGCGCGACCATGAACTTCTTTTTCTGATTTGCTTTTTCCTGTGGACTGCAAGGCCCACAAAGAGAAGAGCTCCAAGAATTTGCCAATGCGAGACTCTGCGTGATTAGAGAACCAAATTGAGCATTTCGCCTTGGCTTGGCTCTGCTCTGTGGCTGTGTTTGGCTATGGTATTGGTTTTGGTTTCGATTTGAATTTCTTTGTGTGCGAGAGATTTCGATTTGTGGCTGTGTGGCATATGCCACCTCCAGACCTCGTCTCACCCACAATCGCGACATCTTTCTGGTGCACGCGTATTGAAGGCACAACACACGCGTACATACAGACGTACAAGTTTGTTATCGCCGTTTGCCACGATCGTTATGTGTGTGGTTTGGTTCCCTCGCTCCGTGTAGCTGAGTGTACGTGTGTGTGTGTGTGTGTGCGTGGAAGACCGCCAAAGTGCAGGCAATCCAATCGCTTTTTGGACGTGTGACGCAATTTTTGGCGCGAAAAGTTGGCGTCTGTTTTGGGGCTGCTTTTGGGGCAGGCTTGATGACTCGAGATGGGATGTGATTTGATTGATGATGATGTTGGCTGATTCGGAGGGGGAGAGGGAGAACCTTTTGAAGTTCCCATACCTGTGGCTGCTTCCGTTTCCTTCAGGGCGATTCCTGTTCTCACTTTCACCGGAAGGAAGTTCCGGTCATTTCCTTGGCTAAGTAAACTTTTGGCAAACTTCTTGAATCTTTACAGCTCGATTGGTCCTAAGTAAATAAATACCAAACGTAACCACATCCTGAGGTTCCTCAGGCAATCGAAGTCGGGGTCGCCCAAGACGCAGAGATCATCACTGAGGCCGTTAAGCAAAGTTCGCTTGTCAGGGCGATTGACCGCAGAAACCCATAAGTAGAACCGAAGTGACATTTGGTTGCGTGTAATCCAATACGCCTGAAGAGGCTGCGAAATGGTTTGGTCAAGGCTTGCCTTACATAATCGATATACACGTCCACTTGGCTGTCATTTCAAGTTGTGTCTCGCTAAGGATCGGCAGCGGCATCGACAGCGGTAGAGCCTGAGGGAGGGCGGAACAAGGGACTGTTATGTTCACGTTGCGATTTTCATATCTGTTCGTGTATTTGGCCCCTCAAGTGTTTGGTTTAGCGGGAAATTCTCAGGATTTCAGAGGGGTGTGGCACCTGTGACTAACCGTTCTGAGGACTAGGACTGGGAGTTGCCGCCGCACATCCTTGCGCAATCCTGGATTTGGTTTCGTGGAAAAATAAACCCACCGACCACCGCAAAAAGTCCTCAGCCTAAGCGCCGTGTGCATTGAGAGGTTCGGTGGACCTCCGGTGACAGTTATATGGATAGATGCAGGGAGGAAGAGATAGTAGTTGGACTGCCGACATTCGATACCCATTGAGTAGGGGAAAGTGATCCTGGTTTAAGGATGCGGCTATCGGTAGACAAATCTAAGCGCGGCACTTGAATGCCGGACTCTTGAGTCGCACAATTTTCTCATCATTGCCAATGCGTTGGTCAATTAATGGACTGAGAGATACTCACAGAACCGAGTGCAGAGCCCAGACGGAGTTGGAGAAGTGCAAAAGGATCTTTGGACAGCATACAAATATCCTGTTGTGCACTTTGCTTAGCCGTTGACACTCCAAATAAAGTGCAACAACGGCAGAAAGATACGTTTTTTTTACGGCTAGTTAGAGATATCCCTCGTTGGACAGACAGTTTGACATTTTTGTGTTCCTGTCGCCGCCGTCGCCGTCCTGTGGTGCTGTGTTGTGTCTTCCCATCGTCTTCTCCTGCCGTTCCATTCTGTCCTGTTAGGCAAACAACAAGTGAACCTCAAAGCCGTTGCTTTTTTGGGTTGAACAGGATCTTGAGACATCTTGGGGGGACATCAGCTGAGAGCTGTTCGGTCGAGAAGTGCTGGGAAAATGTCTGTTCAATCAGCTGTTACAAACACATAAACACAATCCCAGTCCCAATCCCAGAACCGAAACCGATGCTGATTCCAATGGAAATTGTTGTTGGCGACATCGTTATGGGAAAATGGGACGTTACTATGTGGCTTTGGTTGGCAGTAGGGGACGTACACCGGGACCTGTCCACCGTCCTACCAACCTCCCGTCTTGACTTGGCTGAAGTGTAGCTAAACCTGTTTGACTTTTGTTGTTATTCGTACCACCACTGTCTTGGCTTCTCCTCTCGTTTCTCTATCCGTTCGGTTTTTTAGCTGTGTGTGTTTTGGGTGGACCAGTCTAATACCCTAACTTGCTGCTGGTATTGCCGGTGAGTTGTTGGCCTTTGTCCTGATTTTCGAAGCCAACAAAGGGCTCGGCAAATCATCAAGTGCTGCTGCTGATGCTGCGTATGGTTGGATGATAATGATGGCTATGGGAATCGAAGTCGGATTGCACCATCATTTTTCCAGCTGCACGAGCGTGGCAAGTGGGCGATGTGATCCTGGGACCGATCGTACCTGCTCCTGCCGTGTGCTGATCTCACGCTCGCCAAACAATGACAAAGTGCTGGGCCTGGCTATACGGCAATGGGGTCTTGTCCTCCTTCCCATCATCCTCACAAATGGACCATAATAACGCTGTTTCTATTGCCATTGTGTCAATTGCTGGCATGTCCCCTTTCCCCCTTTCGAGATGTTACAATTGCAGAATTATTGTCCTGGGAAACGGCTCCACCCAGGATTCGTAGGACCACCAGGTTGATGTCGGATGTTTGACGTTGGATTATGCTTGTGCGAAATGGGGATAGATAATTCGATCTGTGTATATTTCTACAAACATCTCCCCCCTTTGAGGAACTTTCCAACTGTATTTGGGGGTGTTCCAATTGTACTCCACCCCGGACTTTGTATTACCATTCAGCCCTTCCACATTGGACATTGGATCGGTCCCCGGCAGTTAACCCACGCCATGAACCATAAAAATACAACAAAAACTCCCGCTCAATGAGCGAAATATTATGCAAAAGGGGCCCGAGGAGAGTGTGGCTCAACAAATTCTTAATTCTTTTTTCTGTTTTTAGCTGTTGAGGCGGTTAGGGCAGGCGCACGGGCACGGGCAGGGGCATGGGCCAAGGGGCGGGCGGGTTCGACAGCGAAGTGCATAAGAAAAAAAATGTATTTGTCCGTTACGAAAATCTGCCGAGCAGATAGATAGACAGAGAGAGAGTGAGCGAGGGAGCGAGAAGTACATAGAGTATATAGAGAAAAACAGGAAGAGAGAGTGAGCGAGGCGAGGCGAGTGTTTGTGAGTGTGTGTTTATGTTTGATAAAATGCGATATGGGCACATTCCCAGTGAAACTCCCCTCGCGAGCTGCCTGCCAGCCTGCCCTGCCTCGACAACTTTGAGGCTGTTGAGCGAGCGAAGCGGGCAGAAGTCTCAAAGAGCGGGAGAACCATCGAGAATAAGTCTCGCACACAGAGAGGGAGAGACAGAAAGAGAAAGAGGGAGAGGTAGGCTGTGTGTGAGCGAGCCAGAGAAAGGGAGAACGTGTCTCAACGCGCGCGAGCAACATTGAGCAGGCGCGCCACTCTCTGCACACGACGACGGATATGTATGCACGTGTGAGTGTGTGCCTTCCCCCACTCCGACCCCTTTGAGGCGCAACATAAATGAGCTTAACGTATTTTTGCTGTCGGTGTAGCACCAACACAGTCAGAGAACAGAAAACCAGAGACTGAGAGATTCGGAGAGGAGATCCCCCACACACTCACATAAGGCGAGAGGCACGATAGAGTGTCAACTTTTCAGACTTGAAGTCAAGGCAATAAAAACCAAGTAATTGAAAAACAGACACAGGGCGAAATAGATAGAGACACATGAAGAAAAGAGCTATAGAGTGGGGGCCACAACATATCTCCAATATTAGATGCCGGCCTGGCCTTCGAAAAGGAGGGACTCCCTCTCTCTCTCTCATTGAAGTCTGGCTCCGTCTCTGTTTCTGGAGCCAGCATCAATTTGGGGGGCGCGTTGACGACGAACGCAAGACACTTATGATTAATGTTCTGGCAAAATTGAAAATATATTTTTAACCCCACAACCAAACATCAACGAGCACGACACAAGCAGAAACAGAACGGAAATGAGGAAGTCTTCGTATGGTTTATGTTCTGCCAAAAAGAGTTGGGGTGTGGTAGAACGGGGTACGGCACGGCAAGGAGTTGGGCACCGATCATCGTTTTGGAGCATGCTCACAACATACGGGGCCGATCACAAGCATTGAGATTAGTTTTGGAGTCGTATCTGGCTGAGCGGGATGTGGGAGGAGGCGGAGGCCCATGTGTTGTGTACCATTTCCAGAGGAAGTTCGAGTTGTTGTAGTTGAAATTCGTGGAACAGCGCAATTGTATACAGGAGAATAGGGTTTTTTTTGGGCGAAGAAAGAGTTTTGGGGTATAGGGAGTTGAGGAGGATGTTGTGGAGAAGGAAAGGAGACTTAGGAGGATGTAGACTTCACGGGCGCATCTGAATAGGAATAGAGCTGAAAAGAGTTGAGAGTTTGGTGGCCAAAAATTGAGAGAATATCGAAATAAATTTTAAAATTTCAACGAAAATAATTTTTTTGGATCGTTCAAGTTATGACCCACGGAAGTATGCAACAGATTTCGAGTACAACTTAAAATCTCAGAAATCTGGCTCATGAAAGTTAATTTTTACGTGTAAAAATATCTTAAAATGTTCCAGAAATGTTTTTTCTGTTAAAGAAAAACATACCAATTGATTTTTAATCATCTTCCATGAAGCTAATTATAGATTCAAGATCAATTATTATTTCCCAGAACGATTTCATGGCATTCGCATTTTGGGCAGGGCCATAAATCTCCCTCGCTCTTCAAATCGAGATCAATGCACGTGCAAATTGAGGATTGGGAAACGTTAAGAAGCATTTATTCCACTGGCAATACGAGAGCAAATTGCGCAGTCGTAGAAAATAAGATAAATGACCTGCCGTCCCTGCCCATAAACGATGCTGTCACTTGGCCGAAACCAAAGACCAACACTGGCAAGTGTGTGTGAGTGTGTGCCAAGAAATGTATTTTCCCAAAGTCACCTTTGGAAAGAAACGGTGCCCAAGTAATAATAATAATAAAGTAGACAGCAAACTACGACAGACGAAGAAAGAGTATTGTAAAAGTAAACACGCCAGGATATCAAGTGTACACTGCCCGTCTCCGACTCCGACTCCGACACGACTCGACACGACTCGGATTGGATCGGATAGTGAAGAGCATGAGTTATGTTCGACTGTGGAGAGACCCAGACTCATGCGAAAGATCTCCAGTTTCTGCACTTGCACTGCCATGCCATCTGAAATTGCAGGCATTGTGCGACCGATAGATAGCCCAGTCGCAGTTCCAGTCCCCTACCCCAACCCGGACCCAGGCAGAGTCAGTGCCAGGGGCCAGCCGAAGGAGAGTATCGTGGGAATGGCCATTGTGACCAAAAAATGAGAGGAAAATTGTCTGTGGGCTTTGTCGAACGGTTCAAGTGTCGCCAATGTACTTGTTGTTGCCCGTTTCTGTTCGTGTTTTCTTAGACAAATGTTTCCAATTCTCGTTGTTGCTGTTTTCCCATTTTCTTCCCACTGGCCACAAAGAAAGTGCATGTAGTAGTACGCGTTTACCATGCGTCCCTGCATCAGAGGCAGCGGAGATCCTCAAGTGGTCAGCGCTGGGAAAAGACAATCAGAGACAGTCTAATTTGTGCGCGGGCCACTTGAGCCAGAGAAAGAAAGGAGACGGTGCGAGCATCTATCTATAGACAAAAGTGAAAGAGTAGTCGGGCCCAGTTGTGGTCCTTTCCATGTCCATGTCCTGCCTATGTCCTGCCCAGAGGCAGATGCATTTGGCGTGCGTGGGAGTCAATTTCTGTTAGGGCCAATATGGGCATGATGATGACGCAAGGGACAACAATTTGAACATTAAATGCAGGTTCTCACGGGTAAGAGTAAGGTGTCATTTTTTTGGAGAAAGGAGCAGGAACAGGGAAGTCTATTCTCATCATGAATTACCGATGTATACAAATTTGAAGAAAGATATTTTATCTGCAATGATTGTGTGATTTTCTGATATATTAATAGATTTTGCAAATAATTTTGCCACATTTTTGTACTTCTTCATGTTTGGGTATATCTACATAAATATATAATTTTTTAGATGTCTTTCCCATTCTTCCCATGCACATGCTATTCCGAAAAAGTACTCAATTAATACTTAACACGTCAACCTGTTGGATAGCGCGAGATTTGAGTCTAATTTATGATGCCTAGGTGACATTTATGACCATTTACACCGACTCTTCCGGTCAGGAACGCCAAACGATACTGACTGACCGAGAGAGAGGGAGAGGCAGAGCGGGACAGATCACCAAATATCGTAAATCAATGAAATCCCAATCAAATATCTGCTATATACTTAGCACAAAGGTACAAAATCCAACGACAGATACGGCGGTAGAGATTGCATGAATGAACCGTCGAGGCAATGAAGGAAATCAAACGAAATGAAAGTAAAGAATTTCAATTTGGACATGGATATGCAACAATGTTGCCAAGTAAGTCTGTGCAAACATTTGAAAGTTTGTTGCCTCTGCTATTTGTACAGAGATAAATGCTGTTTCGTTTCGATAACGCAAGGCATGTTGGAGGAGCTCTCAGCTCTGGTTCCGTCCCAGAGAGCCGGGTCGATAGGGCATCTCGCATGATGGCCTGTTGCACAGATAAAGTCGGAGGCAGCAACAAAACTGAGAGAAATTCGTTGTGTCTGGTGTTTGCCATTGCAAGAAATCATTTCTTTCACTCTCTCTCTCTATGGGTCTTTCGGCTGTGAGGTCTCGATAAAGACTCTGTTCAACTGCCAAGCGGTGTTTGTTTGATAAGCAAATAAGCAGATACTGAGATATCGTCACAGATGCAGCCACAGATACAGATATGGCCACATTTGGTTGCGAAGATACGAACCAGAAGTGTGCAAACATATTTGAACTCAGTTAAAAGCGCGTAAAAAGTCGATAAATGTCACTTATCTGTTTGTGGCAAGTCAATAAACAGTCAATGGGTCTGCGGGGGAGGAGTGTGGGGCAGGGGCAGGCCCAGAGGCAGAGGCAGTGTGGGTAGCGAAACTGCCTCTGCGGGTTGTGCAAAACGGAAACCGTCTATAAAAAATAATAAAGAATTAGCGCCAGCTGCACTTGGAGTGACGTCATGGCAGATATCGCATGCATACATACATTCGTATACACCCTCTCTTCCCCTTGGCATCACACACCCCCCTCTGGAAACCGACCCGCATATTCATATGCACAAACATATGTATGCGCCACGCCACTGATAAACAAAGTTTTTATGAATGAATGAAACTGATTTTTGATTGCTTTCGTCTCCGATCCTTCGTTATTGTTGCGCGCTTATCAATGGAACGTGGAGCCCCAACATTTCGCCTGCAATCTGAGTGATACTTTCGGATGGTTGGCGGCGGCACGCTGCACAAAGTTCTTTTGAAGCGATCCTGACCTTGAATGCCGCCTCTACCCCGGGATATAAAAAAGAACACATAAGACAGTCACATACTATGCATGATACTCTGGAGTGCAAATAATGTGGAGGCAAAACATATGTACATATGTATGTCATTTGTGCGAATGTATCTCAGCCAGCGTATCTCAAGGGTGTCCGAGTGTGTTTGTGTGTGTTTGCATTTTGGTGGCAGTTCGGGGAGCGAGAGAGAATCATATTATATCTTACTACGGAAATGTCGGCTACGTGCTCAATGTGGAATTGTGCAAAAACGTACCCATGCCCCTCTGCTCCTACTCCCCGTGACTTTGGCCAACCGATTCGCTACAATTTCAGTCAGAAATTCATGCAGACACATATGTATCATCTAAGCACATATACAAATACGACTGCGAATATGGGTATGAGTGTGCTACCTTCATGTGTGCATATTATTTGTATATATTTAATTTTATTTGATTTATTTGGCTTTCTTGTTCTTTTTCCTTTCAATATTTACCATAACTGGCGCGTGCTTTGGGTTTTGAATGAAGCAAAATATGTTTATAGTTGAGAAAGAGTGCTCCAATTCAACCATCGCGATCATGCCATGAAATATACCCTACATTTACAGGTTTTGGGGAATGCAGGTGAAGGTATATAGAATCGCAAGTAATGGCTACATTCCATGTTTTGAATGAAATATAAATATATTCACTAGTTTATTTAATAAATTTACATTTTCAAAGCTCTAGGGAAGACTCAAAGTTTCCTAAATGAAATACATTTTGGTTTGTGGCCTTAGGGACCCGCTTCCCGCTTTTCAGGGTATCAAGAATTTCTTATCACAGCTGACTCTCTTAGCTAACATGCATTGACATATGTATGTACATGAATATGTATGTTCATAAAAGTATTCTGCTCAGTTTGCATATGTTAATACCCTTACAACGCGCAAGGTTCCGATCCGCAGTTCTTGTTTTTCTACTTGAAACTAAATTGAATTTTAAACAGTTTTTCTTCAAAGTAAGAGTATCCCCGGTGTTGCCTCACCAAAAGCTAGACCTCATATCTCACCCAGCTGCGTTTTTATGCCGACATACGTAGCGTATCGTATCAAAACAGTTATATGATAAAAACGGAGAAATACTTATGAAAAATTCTTAGAAATTACCCAATGAATCCATAAATAGCTGAGGGCACAACCACATTCCGGGCATAGTCAGGTTTTATCATTGTCGGGTCATCTCTCAATGGGATTTCATTTGTGGCCACTCCCAGCCATTGACCAGAATCATTTATTGAATGGTCTTGAGAGGCACTCTCGTTCCTGGAACGCATTTAGGTGACACAGTCGGCGACGGTGGACTCGCGGCCACTTCAAACTGTTCGAGTCTCCCTCCCGCCTGGCTTTCAAGCACTCGAGAGAGATTTTATTATACGAGCAGCGTCGGTGACAATGGCCTGGATGCTGGAAATTATGCCGAGCACGGCTCGAACAAAAGTGTTAAAATTGCGTAGAGAAATTGTTTAGAAAATATGAATTACAAGCCTCTCCCAGCGAGCCCAGACCAGCGCCCTGAAGAGTTGAAAGAGAGAGTCACCTGCCGCGCTCCGCAAGGGGTTTTCCCTGCAGCTCTTCTCCGCTGTGGTGTTGCTCCGGTTATGCAAGCCATTGTAACAGGTTTCCTGACATTGACTTTGTCTTCCCTCCGCTGTGTTTTTTAAGTGTCTGCTGTAAAAAATCATCTTTCTGGTTCGCGCCAATCCTTGAACTAGGTGTTAAACAAACAGCAGCCCGACCTGAAGCTGTGCGGAAGTTGGTTGAAAATGGCAAACCATAACTGAAGTGAATAGCATTAAAGGGGGGTGTGATTCAAAGGGAACATAATACTTTATGGGAAGTGCCTACTGTTTAATTTAGGAGAATCATACATGGTTTGTTTCTTACAGGAGTCTCTCGTGGTTAGTCGTCTTCCTTTAATGTTGTGCTGCTCTTAAGATTCTTCAACTGTGATCCTCTAGACAGTGATTTCAGTTGTTTTCCACTTGAGTGTTCTTTGGTGTGTAAAGGTTAAACTATGATCGTCTGGAGAGTAGTTGTGTTCCCTTTTGATCTGAGGAATTCTAAGATTTCTTGTATATCAGAGATTGGTTCCATTTCTACCTATGTACTTCCATCCACAAGGACCATCCAATATCAATGTTTATACAATTAGTAATTTAATGTTTCTTTTTGATCAAAATTTGTTTGATATTTCATGGCTAAAAGAAAGTTTTCTCTGACCTTTCGATTGTGCAATCTCCGGCCATTCATTTAAAGTCTAACAAAAGGCATTTAAAAACCTATTTCATTCAATTAATAACAATAAAATTACACTAAAATTGCAACAACACCACACACCCACCACCAACAATAACGAAGACTACAAAGGACACCAAGAAATGGACTACAAAGGACATTGTCAAGGCACTTGCCACTGAGGGCTGAATGCCGCCGCCGCGCTATTCAAAATACCTCGTAATTCTGTTTCGGATCGGCTGGGTTCATTCAGGAGTGTCGCATTCGGAGTATTAGTTAGATATATTGTAAAATGCCCATGTGACAATGGGCGTGGCAATACGCACTCGACTCTGACTGCCAGAGAGACATTGCACGTGCGTGAGCCGAACAATTGTCCGGCAACATGCAATTGTGTCATGTACTGATCTCCTTTCTGTCCTGCCGCTGCAATTGCACTGTCCTCTGTCCACTGTCCACTGTCCAGTCTATTTGGAATCAGCGATGTGAAAATGTCTCAAGACGTGATTTTTATGTAGTTTTTCCCGTATTCTTTTTAGCGTTGAACAACCTGTAGAGGTGCATTGTTTGGCCAGTTCATTAGTGGCCTGGATTGGCCCCGGGTGTGTTCATACTGGTGCATGGCCATCAGTTTCAGGACACGTACAAGACGACCTGACTGTGTGTTTGCCGCCAAAAAGTGGTGCCTCCAGGGCAAAGGATTCTACTGGGAAGCTTTGCCGCCTCAGCTGCGGTCGATTGCCTCTTTTTTTTTTGCTTTTTGCTGGTTAGGATTGGTGTTTCAACCATTAAACTAATTTATCACCAATATATGCCAACATCCCAAAGGATGGATGGCATGGAATAGGAAAGGAAAGGATAGGAGAGGATAGGAAAGGCCACCCCTTGTCGCCTTGCCGCGGTGGGAATGCTCGCTTGTGCCGTCTCTAGGATACCTCCACTGAGGTTGATGACGATCGCTGTCGGTTGTTGGGCTTTTGTGTCTGTTTACCATAATGAAAACATTTTCAAATATTTTATGCAAAGTTGTTGCTGCACGGCAAGCCCCTGACATGACCTTTGCTGAACCCCAACGCGTCCCGGCGTATCCCGTCGTGTTCCTCGTCGATGTCCTGTCCTGTATGGGAATTGCAGTTGCCACCTCGGATATACCCATACCGGTTCGTAATTTGCAATCTGAACTAGTTTCCTTCGCTTCGTTTCCTTGGATGGCCTGTCATTATGTAGATTTTCTAGACCAGAACTACCTACTACATAGACGCACGCAAGTACGAAGTTCCCCCCCAACATGGATTGATGGTTAGAGCGAGAGAAGTCTTTCAGCTATTACTTGTTCTTCAGGGGGTCATCAGAGAGCATAGAGATTTTCTCACAGGAAATTCGTTAAAACGTTGGAAACCTTTACGGCCGCCTGCCCCTAATAAACCTTGAAAGCACAAAGAGAACCAGATAACGATCCAAAAATACAGCAACAAATGTATCCATCAGAATGAGAAAAAAGGTAACAAAGCCGCAAAGTAATTTGGCTTGTGAAAATCGAGGCTGATCCATTTGCAGGACCATTCCAGATTCCCGGCTTCTACTCCTACGCGGGGACCACTCCTCCTCCGAGCTGACTGACTGACTGACTGTTGGGTTGACTGTCTAAGCCGCAGGTACAAAATGATTAACTTCAATGCCGCTGAAGATACTATTTCTACCGCAATTAGGATCTTGGGATCCTGTTCGGCCCTGGCATCCTAATAAAAAGCAAATTGAATCAGGAACTAGTGCAGCGAGAGGACAGGTCCACAATCCAAGGACCAAAGATCGGGCATCGTGAATCGGGAATCGGAGTATTGAGGGGCTGTTACAGCTGATAATGGCAAAGAATTGCGTCGTCACAGGTTCACAGCGACAGAGCGACAGAGAATGAGGGAGAGCTGGAGGAGATTGCCGAATCAAACCGACATTACACTCGAGGGGGGCAAAAAGGTAGAACAATTTTTTAACATCAAACGAATAAAGGTCATGCACGCACACACAGGCGCTCAGATACCCTCACACACTTCGTGGTAGAAAGGAGCTCGTGATTTGTTGCAAGATTTCTGTGTAAATGGCATAAAAAAACGGCTCGAAAAACAAGGCGACAAGCCGTGGGATCGCTCTGGATGATGTGGATGTGGCTCTCTGGATTGTTGTTAATGGCCCCAGACCTGTTCACGTCCACAGCCACAGCAACATCCACATCCATGATCACAATGCTGGACAATTAACACACAGCGGCAACAGCAGAATTGGAGGCACATCCTTGGGAATGTCGAGCAAAACAGAGGCTAAAGAAATCAAGGCCTACAATATTTTTTTCTCTCTTCTTATGAATTGTTCATATTTTGTGCCTCATTCAAAAGGCCAATGCCGCCGTCTCTGCCATCATCAGCTGATCTGTTGCGGGGGGGAATTCCAGATTCCAGTATCCAGAATCGAGAATTTCCTGGGATTAATTATGTTGACAGGTTCCAAGCAATTGAAGTGCCCCCATCCGCCCGCCAAAGATTAGGGTCTAAAATGTGATCTGAAATTGGAATTAACTTTTTCAATGATTTCTTTATTCTTTCCTTCTCTCAGTATTTTCGGTTTTGACTCTTCCCGGAATCTTTGGTAAATCCTTTGGGGGATCCGTTTGATTCCCGTAGAGTCAGAGATCACAAACCTTTTTTCATTGCATAAATTGCAATTTTCCCAGCCTGGGAAAGTGTGTTTTTCCCACTTGTTCATTTTGCAAAAGGAAATGATTTGGCCAAAAATTTGAGTACAAATATTTTCATTGGAAATTTAATAAATATTTGATAAATTCATGAAATCAAATGTGAAAAAGAAAACCCCGTCAAGGTCGGTCCCCCGAGTGTGAGGCTATGAATGAAAATTTGTGTAACGGTTGAAGGGCGAAAAATACGGAGAGTTACCGTAGTAACTGAGTTCGATTCATAAAAATTTGCTGCCACCAGATCGTGGGCAAATGAAAAGACCCAAAAGGTGACAGGGCTCAAAGCAAAAACTCAGCTGGAATGCGTTTTGCCTCTGGTTGAATGTCGCCTCAGGTGACAAATTGCAAAGGCTTGCGTTGCAGCACAGACACAGACACAGTCCGCAGGGCAGGTTGCCACAGTCCGCAGTGCAGGATTCAGCTCAGTCAATGACGCGGCAGGTTCCGTGGGCCAGACCAAAAGAATGTGCCATTTCGCACCTCCATAAAAACGTGTCCCAAATGGCTTTCCCCTCCCTTCATCACTGTCCATCAAGGGCAACGGCGACCTTCGCTTTGGTTCGCTTTTTGGCTCGGACTTGGACCCTGTTCTGCTTGCATAATGCTTGACTGCTGCTTCTGAGAGTTACATGTGGGCTCTAATGTGCGATTTGCCGGGCAATCTGCATACGGCGGAAGGGTAAAGGCGAGCAGGATGTGAGAAACGCTGAGCCATGAGATAGATTTTCACACAATGTTTACCCAACGCGATTTGGCGCGCAAAAATTACTGGGCTGGATGTTATTACCGAACATCATGCCTTTCAGCATGTCACGTGTGTTTGCCTGTGCCAGTGGCTGAGGAATGTGTGTACCACCCAGGTTACATAAACCCATAGACACTTGTCCCGAACCTTAATAGACTTGTTGGCAAGGCCGCAAAAATTCCTTCCTTCTCACGCCTCGACTGCATCCTGAATCCGGCTTGGGTTCCTTCATTTTTTCCAGCTAAAAACGCGGCAATCTTTCAGATATATTTATTGTACATGTGCACCGTCCCCATACGTCCGTACGTACACTTCATTCATGCAATTCCTGGCTCATTCATGCTCTCCCTCAACAATACACTCGACAGCAGCATAATAAGGACACAACTAGCAAATCTCTACAAGCACTTCAGGAACAATAAGGAGCCGCGTCCCAAGCAAATTTCTTTTTTTATCCTCAAAGGACATTCAATGTTCTCACGTTTATTTCACTCATTTTCGGTTCCTTCTTTGGGTGTTTTTATTTTATTTTTTTGCCTCTTTCGGCTCTTTTTTTTAATGTTGGCCTAAACCTCAAGTGACCGAGGGTTTGATGAGGTTGATGATCAGAGAATTTGCAAAAAAGAGCCCGAGCGAAAACGGATACTCGACCACTCCACACAGTCAGAGGCGCAGGGGTGGGTGTTCGCATCCTCATCATCCGCTGATCATCCCGGATATAGTTCAATATTTTTTTGCGAAGTTCAGTGCGGTCCTGTGATGTGCGGTACGGGATGGTTCGGGTCGGTTCCTTTAAGGTGCAATTTTCATAGAATTTCTCAAAGACATAATCAGCAGATAATGCTGTTGATTATCTCAGGAATTTTGGGAATCTCTATTCAGCGCTGGCGCTGCTCCTCCTTCCGCTTCATATTTCCTACGCTGTGTGCGGCGGCCTGCCAAAAAATGAGAAGTGAGAATTTATGAGGTTTTGTCGGTTAAAGGAAGGGGGGGCAATTTCCCTGGAAAGACAGTGGAGCTGTGCGGTAACTGTGGGAAAACTCGCTGCATTTTCCTCCTTGACTTTGGCGTTTCCAATGAATACCGGACGGAACATTATCAGAGATGTTGTTGTTGTTGTCGCTCACCTTTCTCATTGTTTAGACAAACAGAATTTAATTTGATTACAAATCAGAGAAGGAGACGGACACGACATTTGCATTGACAACTTTTCCCAGCAACCCCAAAGCCCGCATCCCTCTAGTCACACACTTCCACACTGGTTGGTTGGCTGCTTGGCTGCTTGGATGGTCAGTTGGAAGTTGCAGCCGAAAACAATTTATGCAGTTGATAAGCACGTTTCGGCATTTCAAAATCTGTGTCATTGTCGCTCTTGATGAAGATGAATGATGTAATAATTCCGTCATAAAAATTACGCATACTCAGCAAATGGATTTGAGTTGTGTCTGCACAGCACAGCAGAGCACAGCAGAACACTCGGATCTCTGTTCTATCTGTGGTTCTAGCTCTTATATCTTCAGGGTTGGTCTAGCTTTTGAGCGGACGAAAGCGGACCGGACCAAATCAAAGCTAAGAATCCTCGGGCCAGCTGCCAGCTCAACAAGTTTCCAGAAAAACTGCATGCTGTGTGTGTGCTCGTATATACATTTTCATTTAGAACTGGTTTACTCTGCTTAACCCCATCATATCCATTTACATTTATCGCATTTTCCTAAAAACCAAAAAGCAGCTTTGATGTTGCCTTCCAAAACTACAAAAAAACAACAACCAAAACGCTTCGTCTGTCAGATGGAGAGAAAATCCATTAGCATGCTCAGCCAGGCAAATCCATCGTAAGCCATTCCTTAAAAATGAAATGAAGAAAAAAAAGATGAAATACTTAAATCTCTGTTTGCCTTGACCCTGTCTCCACTCACAGAGCGAACACACACAGAGACTCGAACACACAGACACACAGATCGTGCATCCTTTTTTTTATGTATTGGATACTTGTTTTATGTCTTCTTTGGGCCTCGGACTCGGCCTCTTGCCCTCTGGTTTCACCTCACCACCAGGTATCACATTTTCTACAACTTTGTTTTTGTTTCGACTCGGGCCAATGTTCGATGAATTTTGTTTTGATTACGTTGTCCGCTGTCGCTGTCGCAGTCGCTGTCCAGGTTCCCGCATACCCCCATACCTCGTGGAACCCATGCCATCCCATACCTATGCCCATTTCCATTCTCATTCCCGATTGCCGATACTCCATCTCCCTCGTTTGTAAAGTCAAAGTGTCGAATTGTAAAGATCAGTCACCTTTTGGTGGATTGGATCCACCAGGGGCTAGGCCTACACACTCGTAAATACATAGACTGGCACTCGTACTCGTACCCATGTGTTTGTGTGGAGATGCATGCATGGGGGGATACATACATATGTACATATGTAAGGTATCCCATAGATACATAAACATTTACATTGCTCTTCCTTGTCTTCTTCTTTGCTCTGCTGGAGTCGTAGTCGCAGTCGCAATCGTTGTTGTGGGCTCTCTACCCCTTTATTATGCCAGGCATGTTCACCGTCTTCCTCTACGTTTCGATTCCACTGTATGCAATCACGCTCAAGTCCAGTTCATTCCGTGCCCCCATCCCATCCCACTGCAGTCCCACTGCCATCCCACCAGATCCCAGCTCCTATCCGATCGGTTCAGTCCCCGCTCTATGGCTGCGCACGCTTATTTGTTTGTTTGTCGGCTGGAAAGGCTGTAAAGTCTGGATAGGCTGGTCGTGGGCTCCAAACTGGTACTGGCATCCGTTCCATCGCATTCACTGTAGGTAGGTACAGTCCTCGATTCTCTCCTTGGCTTGGGCGTTTTTCCTGATTTTTCTCCAATGCATTGGGCGCCCCATGTTTTCGTTGCCTCACGTCCAACAGGTTTGTCTAGTACGAGTATCTCTCCACTTTTTCCTTTTTTTCCCCTCTTTATTTCTTAGAATGTTGTTGTTTTCCTTTCTGCTCTATCTGAATGCCGATCAAGCCCCCGCGCTCTGTGCTCCGGCTGGGCTAGGAGTCAAGTTTATTTACCTCGCCACACAGCCTTGTTTGCTCTTGCTTTCGTTGGACGAGACTTTCAGTTCTCGCAAAGGTTGTGTGGTGGGGAATGGAACTCTAAAAGAAATCATTTTTTATAAGCCGCTTTACTGCCCAAGGCGGAAGGAAGTTGACCAAATGATGATGCGTGGAAAATATTAAACAGGGAATCCGATCGGAAGTCTGTGGAAAAGACCTCCCTCGGAATAAATTCATACCGTGAATTCCGTGCCATCATGCATTTTAATGTTAAATACAGGAAAATTGTTGTAATAAAAGAGTTTATGGCGACAGACAAATTGTTTTTCGATTATTCAAAGGTTAGTAAAAGGAAATACCATAAGAAAATATATTAGGATCATTAGCTGTATGATTTTCCTCTACAGAGTAGGGTTTTCAGCTGTTCTCTTGGGTTTCTCCTCAACCATTTAGCAAACCACAGTCCCGCCCATTCCGAAACTCGAGTGTCTCGCCCCTGCACTTGATGCCTGATTGAGATGTTGCATTTTATGGCTAATTGATTTTAATCTAGACTGCGACGATGGTGGCCCAGGAATCAGCACACAAATCCATATACATTACAAATAAATACCGAAAAAGAGGCCAGAAGGAAAATGAAGATATGTCACGATAAGAGGGCAACATTTTGCGCATCATCGTCAGCCTTATCGAGAGCAGGTTCAGAACCAGGTCCAGTGGGATCTCTCTTTCTCTTTGAGCAAATAATTATGGCAAACGCAGATTAGTTGCGGATGAATGGCAGCAAAGATCTCCTCTCGGAGTAGTTATCAATGGCACCCACAGCGGGACCTCACCTCTGTCCAGCCGATATCTGGGGTCTCGCATCTCTCGGAGATGATAAACGGACGCATCAATGAACGGGACTGTCAACAAAAAAAGGATCTAAAAAGTGCAGAAAGGATTTCATTTGGTTTTATTTATTTATTTTGTTCCTTGGCTCGTTTCAATCAGCTGACGACTATCCAGACCCACTTGAGGTCCAGCCGAACCCTAGATAATATCTATCCGCAGCTCCTATACTCGCCTCTGTTCTCCTTGTTGCATGGATTTTTTGTTCGGTTCTGTTATCTAGGGTAAGGGCAAACGGCAAACGGTAAAGGACAAAGGCAAATACAAGGAAACCATTTTTGGCGCTCTTTTTTTTCTGGGTTGGCCGGAGCTCTGAAATAATTTTACTGTGAAAGGATTTCTGGTGTGGACCTTTGAGGAAAGGATTTGCCTGTCCTGCTGCTCACTGCTGTTCACTTTGCTCGGCCGCAGCACCAAAGCCAATAACTCTTAACAGTGTGTGCGCATTTCGTAGCTCATATCTTTGGACTCACATCGTGAGTTAGGCCGGCTTAAGATTTCTACTTCTACTTCCATTTTTCATTTCCCATTTTCAGAATTTGCATGTGTAGGCTGAAACAATATTCTGCCGCACCCACATATAGGGAGATGTGCATATTCATTAAGAAATGCTAAACAAAACCAAACAAAACAATATCCAAGTTAGTTATTCTCTCTCTCGCTCAATAGACTATGCAAACCAGCAATATTTTCAAGTTAAAGCAGGCTTATCCCGGTCCAAGATCCTTTTACCCTGCTGCTCTGAACATCTCTCCATCTCCCTCTCTGCGTTGGCTATTGTAAATTGATTAACTATCCACAATACAAGTTGTAGCTGTTCAGTTCCAGTTAGAGAGCTGTTCTGCATATCTAGAATAGATCTTTTGGGTACGACCGGACCTGCATGCTGGTCCAGCCGGCCACACATGTGCCAATAGACCAATAGACCAATAGTTCTCCTCGGCTGTGCATTCAATCGTGAACCTAAATGTGTGAAATACCTTTGTTACCATATGAGATGATCTCGTTTTTGTTGTGCAAAAATTTCAACTGGACGAAAGAGTAGAGCAGAGCGGAGTCCTGTCAGTTGGCATCTGCAGACTAGTTTCCTATTCACATAACTAAATCACATTGATCCCCGGCCATTGAGCAATGTGTCGTCAAACAGTTGCCGCCCTAAGTCCCTCGTGCTCATCCCCCGGACAGGTTCAGTGCATATCCATCCATATGCAAATTATGCTCAAATTGTTCAATTTCCTGGAAGTATTCACTCAACCAATATCCATACGTACTCGTAGTTTTGTTTTTTGCACAAGTGTTACCATTCTGCCGGAAGTTTTTATGATTTTTTCCCGAGAACTTCACTTCGAACAGTAGCTGACTTGCGTAACGTTTTGTTTCTCTGGCGAAGATTTTATTTTATTTTATACTTGTGTTTATGATTTCCAGTTTTATTGTTACGAAAGAGCCTAAGCTCGGAGTGAAGCGGCAAAGATATGTCGGTGCTAGGATACGAATGGATAATGGGTTTTCACACTCTGCCGCTAAAATCCAAAGGTCGAACATATACACTTTCATAGATCTTAGATGTTTTTGACTCGAATGTAAATTACATGTCCAATTGTTTACACGGAGTGTTAGGAACTAAGAATTACTATTGTCTTAAAGGATACTTTCTGGAGATTTTGGAGGTGGTATTTAAAGGAATTTCAACAGCATTGCAGTTGGACTGGATTGATATATGGTTTGAGTGAGAATTGGCAATGGGAATACTGGGGAAACAAATGTTTTATGTATATTTTTTTACATTTTGACAAAACTTAGGACTTGTCGCCTTAAACTTTTGCCACTACAGAATGTACATAAGTCCATTCTTTTGCCAAACAAACAGAGTGTCGGTTCATTTGACGCCATTGTGTTTGAAACCACAAATTCGTACTTCAAAGATCCAACCGAAACTAAGCAAAAGTGTCTTTGCAATTTTGCAGTCTCATTGGGGCATGCTAATTGCCTTTGGTTCGAGTCTGAAAGAAATGAGTTGTAAATGAGCAAAAAGAACTTTGTGCCAACAAATCCTTCATAGCCATAATGCATAATGCACCTCGAGCCACAGGAGAGATGCCTGTCACAATGCTTTGAGGAGGCCAAGCGATTCCGCCCGAGGAACTGCCAGGACAGAAGCCAGCTAGGGAGCCTGAGATCATTAATAAACCTTTCGGAAAGTAGCCAAAGATGGGACTTGAAACACACCGACTATGCCAGCATGGTAATGATCATATCATCAAAGGATTTCGCCCATAACGGTAACAAATCGATTTGCCACCAGCCACACAAGACACCATATAGATATAGCCAATCTGTAGATTCAAATCAAACGCTAAGCACACGCCCACGCCCCTGCCTTTCTCCTACGACCACAACTAACAAGCCGTGAAATTATATTTTATTTCTTTTGGGTAGACGAGTATCTAATACCTGATGCATAAATCGCTTGGTTATGAAAAGGCAATTAAGTGAGGGCAATCAGAGAGAACGCGAGAGAGAGGCGGTAGATGATGGTGATGGTTGGGTATCCTTCATCGCTGGTTGAATGACCCCAGGCGGGATCGTGAGAATCGGTCGATGATGGAAAGAGTTCTGAAGAGGTTACACATTAAAGAATTAGATGATTGCGTTTTAGTGTGTCATTAAAATCTGACTATTTGTATTTGATCTCCTTCGCGAAGAAGTGTTTCCACGTATCCATCCAGCAATCCATCCAGTGCCTGGCTCAGCAGTTTTCCGTTACAGAATCACAACATATAATTTTCCCCCCCTTGAGTGAGAAGGTCTGCGAAGGAGAACTGAGAGAAAACAGAGAGAATCAAACCAACAGGTAAACACACACATAAGGAGTGAGATGGAGAACGAAAGAAGAGTGAGAATCTCGGGACATAGAGGAAAATCCAATACATGCCCCGTATAGGTAAGGTATATAGACAGAGGCGGGGTAGTAGAGGTTGATCCTAAACAATAGAACCTGTTTGTCAGAGTGTGTGAGAGAGAGTCCAACTGGAACTCGCTGAGATTTCCTGCCAAAAAGAAATGGGAAAAACAAACCAAGAAGAAGGATAGGCAAAGGAAAAATGATAAATGCCATGCAAACAGGTTGAGGACAGGTAGCATGAGGGCCACCACCACGAGGGGCAGGAGTTAGGGGCAGGCAGGGGCGGAGGCAGCCACAGCTACAGTCAGATTCAGATTTAGTTCCAGATATATCGCGCAGTAGCCTGAAGCTGGAACTGCGACTGAAGCGAGGCCTGCACGTGGATCGACGGATAAATGGATGGGATGGAGGCCGAGTTGCCGCTGCTGCTGCTGCTGCTGTGCCGCGAAGGGAAGGATTCACCATGATGTGGCCCTTTTCATCTCTATGCGCACTTCCAAACGTCAAAGGCCCTGTAACGAGTTTTGTATTCATAGCTCTCGTAGATAATGGGAGCCATGGGGGGAGACTGAGAATGAAAACAAGTTGAGAGGGTCTCGGTCTCGTCTCTCTCTTGTGGTTTTTATGGGGGTTTGGCTTTTTCACAGATTACCAAATTATTTTCCATTCTTCGGGACTGCGCAGGCGTTCCAATGTAAATGACCAAACAATGGCCTGCAGCAAATGTGTGATGTGGCTCCTTTTCTTGGCCTGGGAAAACCAATATGCCCCTCCCCCACCAGTATACGTTGGAGTTTTTGATTTTTGGACCCCTGGACACTTGGACCCTGGACCCAGACATAAACAACAGAATTTAGACGAGCCACGGGGTCGGGTGAATGTGTTTGTGTAAACCAAAGTTTCAAACACATGTGGACAATGTTGCAGGACAGCAATGACGACGGCGGCATAAACAATCACCGAGTTTTAGGACTCTATAAATCGATGCTGATCCTTTCATGTCGCGACTTGACCCACAGCCTCAGACGAATCACTGGGAGCTGCTAATGAGCAGCAAGTCGACGTTACTTGAGATTTTATCAAAACAAGAAGAGACAGAAGACACAGCAGAGACAGTGCCGAGCAGAGTACTGGGGCGGGCAGGATAACGGTAGCTGCGATCGGTTTTCATTAGATCCTTTTTGGCGCTGCCGCCTGTTTTGTTTACGGCTACGTGTTTATTAGGCCCCGGTCACTGGGCACCCCTCGACAAAAAAACGAAAGAATTACGAGCATGTCGTGAAACCCGAGTCCCCTTCGAGGAGAGCGGCATGCGGAATCCTTGAAGTGGTCAACCCCTCAGACCCAGCCATATGTCGTCGATGTCGTTGCTGATATATGTATGCTAGTATGTATGGATATTGTTTTAAATATATTTTTTTGGTTCTGAAACTGCTTTGCATGTGGTGTTGATTGAGCAATTTGTGCCTGTAGCATGGTAGCCATGTGCAGGAGTAGGACCGAGTATCTGTGTGCATTGATTTGGAAGCTGTCAACGTGGTTGCTCCAATTTCATGGGCGATTTGCCCAAGTGCATTCTAATTAATGGATAATTCGATTGAAACCTATTTGACCAGAAAACCATAAGGACATCTGGCGTTTGCTTAATTTGGTATCAAGGTTGTTTGGAAGTGGAATCCCTTTTTTTTGGGATCATCAAAGGATTGAATTCATGGCACGGTTCTGTTTTCACTCTCAGTTCTTCCCAGAAAACAGATAGGACAGCTTCAAGCTTATGAGTAGTTCGCTTAGCAGCTGTTTCTTTGCTGCAAGTTCCTTCCAAGAAATGAGTTTCTAAAATGCGTAACTTTCAATACAGAACTCGATCCTATAACTATAGAATGGTAAATCCATATTCAAGCAAAATTTATTCCCCTAGACGAAATTTCTGCGAACTGTTCAATTTATGAGCGCAAACATTATCTAATAGTCGCATCTGGCCACCCAGCATTGTTTTGAGTTTGTTTGGTGTTGCACTTGAAAAGATCATTAGCAGGAATAAGATCGTAAAAATTCGTGACACGCGAAAATAAAGCAAGTGCCGCCCCCAGACAGCCATGAAATCGCAACAGAGGGCGCCGGGTTGGTTTGGGTATATCTACCATATTGTATATGTCCAATCGATGGATGGATGAGACTGGGACCTCCCGGGAAATCAAAATGTTCAATTGCGGACAATTGCAGGCTCGAGTGGTGTGCGAAAGACAAAGGATGATGACCGAGGCAACAAATTTATAGGGACACAAACACTGACCCAGGATCTGCTGTCGGTGTCGGTGTCTTAGAATCAAATGCACTGCGTCATTCGGCGACCTCAGCAACCAAAATATATCATAAATGCACACAGGTTGTGCCCAGTGTATTTCTTCTTACAGTTTTTTTTGAGGTTTTGCCGCCTTTTTATGATTTTGTGGGGATGTGTTGGTGGTCGCCTTGGGCCAAAAAGGCCGGAGCCAAGAGCCAAAGGATTTCTTGGAAGTCAGCAAATACAAAACGAGTTGGCGGCGGGCTCTGAGCGAAAATATTATGAGAAATAACATAAGAAGTAATGGAATAAATGCGAACACAGAGAAGAAGTCAGACAGAGTTCCCGCCACTTGCTTGGTCGCAGTTAATATTTTTCCAGTAATATTTATTTATTTGCCTAATGCATTTGTTTGCCTTGAAGATATTTGATTTGAACGGGGGAAGGCGGGGTAAGGAGTCGTGGTAAGGTGTAGGGAGAGAGGCAGTTAAGAGCGGTGTGAAGGAGTTGGGAAACCGATTATGATTTGCCACCACACAAGTCGAGGACATGCCCCGTATCGCGCGTTCTACTGGGATATGCAGAGTAACGTGTCAAATTGACAGCAGGACACTGGCCGATACCATTCCCGGGCCCTGGGACAATTTCGCACGGGCACGAAGAATACCTGCGCCTAACCCACGCGGCGCTCGTGCAGATCTCTTGCCGAGTCGAAAAGTCGATCCAGTCGGGCCCAGACATTCAGCTCATTAAGCCCTGTCTTGGCTGGCGCCTATCCCGTGGCGTCCTCTCCGTTTGGTGGCTTTGCAATTAACTGCATTGTTTTGTATCTCTGGAGAGCGCACGCGCAACGAGTCTCCTGCTTGCAGGACGGCTCTGCGGCACTGCGACACTCGCTGAGTTGTTCACATTTTTCACTCCTTTGGAGAGGAAATCTAATCGCAAAACGCTGACCGTTCGCCTTTCTCTTCTCCTCACCTAACCCGACCCTCTACCCGCTGCTTAATTGCTGGTCCACAGGATAGGAACGTCGACATCTTCTCCAACACATGGTGTGAGCAGATCGGCTAACTGTTCCTCAACGCCCCCCCTTTCAATGGTGGCCAAAACTATGCCAAATCCTGGCCTAAACATGCGCTGGACAAAGTGCTCCTGTGGGTACGCCTCCGCCCAAGTAATAGACAATAAATATTTTATTGATTTCCAGCCTATAAAAAAGAAAACAAGAAACAGCCAAACCCAAAGGATATCGATCCCGAATCTCTCTCTTTCTCTCTCTATCCACCTACCTGAAGTGAGGGAGTTGACCGTGACCTGATGCTGATCCCATGCGTTCCCGTTGCCGATCCTCTACACTTGAACTAATTGACAAATGAAAGGTGAGAGATTGCATTTGGCTGATAGGACCAAGTGATTTTTGCCGTACTCTTCTCTGTCTGCTGTTCCTCCTTTGTGCACAGAAATTTATTGCATTTGTCGAGAAGATGGTTCTTTGTGCTCGTCGGAGGTTTCCCACTGATCGCACCAAAACAAAGTGCCAGGACGACTCGGGCCTGACATGGACTATTAATTTGATTTTTATGTACACTTGTTCTGCCTCCGATTCCATTTTATTGCAGTTTAATATTTTTGCGCCTCGGCTCTGTTTTATTACAATGGAACGTAAGAAGCCACACAGGGACCACAGCGAGGTTCTAGGCCTCCTCGAAGTTCCCCTGCCAACAGCCAACAGCCAACGGCCAACGACCTACTTATATGGTTACTCTTACTTACAATGCGATCGATGGAACGAAGCAGCGATCACATCGCTGATGTAATTCGATAGCTTTTTGGCAACATTTCTTGTGCACATGTTGCTACGTGCCATTAAAGCTGGAATCCTTTCAAGTGTTCATTGATGTGAGCTTCCTGCTGCGCCTGCCCCTACAAAATGCACTTTTAATGTGGGAATATTGTAAAGGAACACGAGAATTATGATCATCCAGGCTGCTCCCCTCCTTGGACACGCATACAAAGCAAAGTGTATCAAATTTAAACAAGTTCCAGTGAATCTGTGACGAGAAAATGTCAACAAAGCAATTAGGAAATCCTGTTGTTCTCCACTCTTGAAATTCGGGATTCATTAACACTATCGGTGGATGAGATGGGATGATCTATGAAGGAACATTAAGTGGAACCATTACTTGAAATGTGTATCAATCAAATTGGTGTGCATCTAGCAAAGTGACCTCAGGATAATTACGATGCAAGAAATGTACTCCTAATTGATGACAATTTTTGGTTTTACACCAATTAAAAATGATTTAGAATTACTATATAAATCAATCAATTTTAACGTTGCAAATCATCGTGTGGGTTTTTAGATAAACGTTCGACAATGCGTTTCTAGATGAATCTGCTGCTCGCAGATAATACCATCCAAAATATATATATATATTTATTTTTCAAGCTACAGCTATGAAAAGTGTTTCTGTTCGACCACAATGTCCAAGCTCTCCTGATATCAATAGAATGGATATATGGGGTTAAATAAATTATAATAAAATCAATTTTACAAATACAGACATCTTGATAAATGGAATAGAACCAATAATGCCCTGATTTTTGGGAAATAATATTCTTTTGGCCATCAATTAAATTACTTGTCCAGGCGGAAAAAGATTTGGCATAAAGGAACACGTTCCGTTAGACTTTTTGTAACGTATTTTTGAATCACGATCAGGAACGATGCGCTCAGGTTGGATTGTCTGCGCTCTAATCGGGATATTTCTAATGGTGAACCTAAACGTTAACGTAAGGAACAGTACATGGAACTCACGAACTTTGTCTGCAAAAGTTGCAACAACTCCTGGGTGGTGTTCCACAACTGTCACTTGAAAGCGATTAGCCGGAGTAAAGTTATTTTAAATATGAACTCAACTATACTACAATCGATGGATAATGTAACGCTTCACGTCAAGTTTTTCAAAAAGGCAAACGGGTATAAACACATAATTGCGCACACGGGAATCTTGATAACTGAAATAAAACTTATTATGCAGTGATTGACGGAAATAATGCATTTTCCTAAAAAAATAAATTTAAGCAATATTCAATATGTATTTAAATATGAATTAAATGACCTGTCCAGGCGGAAAAAGATTTTGAATAAAAGAAAACGTTCCGTTCGTCTCTTTGAAATGTGTTTTTGAATCACGCTCAGGAACGATGCGTTCCGTTTGGATTGCCTGTGCTTTAGTCGGAATCTTTATAATAGTGAACGTAAATCGTAGCGTAAGGACCAACATTTATATCATGTTAATCGAGTGCGAATAACAACGTTCTTAGGATGCCGTCGTCTTCAGGCTCACGAATTTTGTCTGTGAGAGCTACAATAAATCGTGGGTGGTGTTCCACAACTGTCGCTTAAAAGCGATTAGTCGGAGCACAGTTATCCTGAATATGAATGCAACTATACTAAAAGCGATGAATGATATAACGATTCGTTATAAGCTTTACAAAAAAGCCAGCGGCTATAAGCCATGGCTTCTTGACAGCAAAATTGATGGCTGTCGGTTTATGCGAAGCAGGAATGATCCTTTTATAAAATGGGCATACAGTTTCTTCAGGGATTTTTCCAACATGAACCACACATGTCCGTATGTGGTATGTTTCTTAAACTATGTTATATGTGTATTTTCATATGAAATATTTCCTTGCCAGGGACCTCAAATCATACAGGGGTTGTACCTGAAACTAGAGCTTCTGCGGCTACCCTTACCTACAGGCGATTACAAGCTGCTTGTGCAGGCTTTCGTTGACGAAATTCAAAAAGTGGAGGTAAATGTGAGCTTTGCATTCGTAGAAGACCTCATGAACAGCAAATAAAACTTTTCTCTGGCATTACTAAATCAACATTGATTCCCCATACAGTTAGATATGGATATCGATATCAAATATACCAACAACTTACCTTCCAAAAAATAAATTGTAATTGCACATCTTGATAAATAGAGTAAAATCACATAATAAAATTTCCTATAAGAGGAAATTTAAGCAACAATCCTTAATTCAATATTTATTAAATGAGTTGTCCAGGCGGAAAAAGATTTGGCAGTGTACCAAATTTTTCAAAACAAGAAAATGAAGAGCAAGTGTAATCGGGTTTCTTCTGATTTGTATTGCTTGCCTTCCAGTCTATTGAAAGAGGTATCACTCGTTTAATTTGAAATATTATCAAAAGATCTCAAAAATAGCTTCGAAAGTGGTGAGGTGTGACACTGCTATTATTATGATCACAGCTGTATGTATTTGGTTATCAATTAAATGACTTGGCCAGGCGGAAATAGATTTGGCATAAAAGAACACGTTCGGTTCGTCGGTTTGAAATGTATTTTTGAATCACGATCTGGAACGATGCGCTCTGTTTGGATTGTCTGCGCTTTAGTCGGAATATTTGTAATAGCGGACTTAAACGTCAACGTAAGAAACAGTGCATGGATCATGCCGATAAAGAGCAAACTAAAATATAAAGTTTTCAGGATGCCTTAATCTTCAGATTCACGAACTTCGTCTGCAAAAATAACAACCAATCCTGGGTGGGATCTTACAATTGTCGATTAAAAGCGATCAGTCGAAGCAAAGTTATCCTCAATTTTAATGCGACTCTTTTACATCCGGTTAACAATGTAAGGCTTCATCTTAAGCTTTTCAAAAGGGCAAATGGATATAAGCCCTGGCTATTTGACAGAAGTATTGATTTCTGTCGGTTTCAGCGGACCAGGTATGACCCATTTGCAAAGATAGTTTATGGTCTTTTCAAAGATTTTACCAACTTAAATCATACGTGTCCGTTTACGGTATGTTTCTAAAACTATATTGCTTATGCATGTACGACTTCGTTCTAAATTATTTCTTCATAGGGAACTTTGGTTGTGGAGGGATTTTATCTGAGACCAGAACTCCTTCGTTTGCCCTTACCAACAGGCGATTACATGCTGTGTATGCGGTATTACTTTGGCATGAGCATGAGCCCCACAATGGTGGCAAATGTGAGTGTTTCATTCGTAGAGGACCTGCTAAAGAGCAAATGAAATATATCTCTGGCACTATCAGACCTACAATAAAGAAAATAAGTCATGGCTGGTTGGGGTTAACCAATTATTTTCTATGTATCCGATCAAATCGATGAACACAGGAAGTGTTCAATCTAATAACTAATTTGACCTTTTATGCAAAAGTAGATGTAGAATCGTGTAGAATTGGGGGATTCTTTATAAAATGAAAAGTTATACAGCAAAAGTGAAATACAAATCTGCGAATGGAAGTACTCGTGTGCATTAAATTCTTGCAAAATCTTAGGATTATTTATTAGAGACAACACCTGGTTCGTACGAGTATATACTTTTGGATCGTTCATTTCCACTTGTAATTCTTTTGGTGCATGTGCATTTGAGGTTCAAGGAAATAGATCATGACAAACACAAGCTTGCCCAGTTGGTGATCTGCTGGGACCACCCTAAAAGGGAAACTTTCTAGCCATTGTACAGCGGGTGGAACTTCCCACAGCGTTGGTTCCACTTGAAGTGGTCGCCATATGGTGTCCTGGTCGAAGGAGTATCAGTACAATTTCACCATAAACCACACCGCCCATACGCTGGCCATGAGACAAGCGCCTGTTTCTCAAATTAATAATTGCAAAATTTCGCGCTAAGTGAAACCAAGAGAATGGGATTGGTAATGCTTGTGCCCGTTAAGGTTAAGGGTCACACATGCCCGGCACATTTGGGCCTCGATTCGAGGAGTCAGTTGGTCACATTTTATGAGTGCATTAACTGGACGGGGGAGGTACAGCACGTCCCGACACGGCATGAAGCTCACAGTTTCGACTTTGACTTGGACAAACAGCATGGGAGGACGAAAGACAAACAACCGCCAGAATATGCCGCTGCTGCTGCTGCCGTTGCTGTTGCTGTTGCTGATGTTTCACCCATGTGTGAGCCATATGAGACGCTGTTCAGTGACTGATCCTTGCGTGCGTGACCGTTACAAACAGGACGCCGGCCATTCGACCATTCGAACATTCCCATTTCGATGACTCAGCCGAGTGCTATATGCTATTTGGTGGCAAGGATCGGGAATAGCAGAGAGGCGCGGGTGCAGGGCGTGCGTCAGTTGGTCTAACCCTTAAACGCAGCCGGCTCTAACACGCCAGCCACCCTCTCCAGAGTCTATCTAGTGCAGTGCTGCCACTCCACCCCGTGTGTCCCAGTTTAAAATGTTAACCGACAGATAAAGAAGCAAGCGGCAATCGACGCGCCCACATTAACCGAACCCCGAAGTTGTTATCCTAGGAATATTTTCATTTTAATTGTTATGCTGATGTTGGCACGAGCCATCGCCAGCCCGAGCATATGTTGGCAGAGCAGAGCGGAGGTGCGTCCTCGTCCTGGCAACAGCGTTTTCAGAACCCAGTCGAATGTCATTGACTGCCAACGCGGTTGCCGCTGCTGCTGCTGCTGCTTCTGTTGTTTTGGCGCCCAATTCCCAATCGCACCGGACTCCCGCTGCAGGAAAACTCCTCGCTCGGGGGTTGCACTGTCGCTGAAGGAAAACTGTTAGTTCTGCCACCGTCGCCACCGCCACGCCACCACCACCAGGCAGCGGAGCGCAACCAAATTATGCTCAAGTTGTGGCAGCAGCGCTTGGCTGACTCCTCGACTCTGTCTTTGGCTTCAACTTCGACTTCTGCTTCTGCTTCGGGGCTGGCCCTCAACCTTTGCCTTGGCCATGGTTTTGGAATGGGCAAAGAGCACGCGCTAGCAGCCACTTCCACTTCCACATTCACATCTACATCCATTTCCTCAACTTCCTTTTGAGGCACGGCACCCAAAATGTAATGAGTCGGCTGTGTCAGGTGCATGCATGTTACATACTGAATGACCCCGACAGCGACGGCGACCGCGATCGCGACCCCAACCCCATTTATCCACGAATTTTCTTAGTTTCTCTCTCTGTGTCTCTCCGACTTTGGCTCTCTCTCTCTCTCTCTCTCCATCTCTCTCTTTCTCAGTCTAGCGCATAATTACAGTTGAAGTTTTTCTTTATGGGCCAGGTCAAAACAGCGACAACGAAAAAGACAACGACGACAACGAGGAGGACTCGAGAGCGGTGTTCATTAGACCAAAGCATTTTCATGGCCTATAGTAGAGGGTGCATAGACATCTGTATGCGAGCACGAGCTATGCCCAGTTTTGTCCTTATGTTTAGCGTATTTCGTTGTAATAATTTGAAATTTTGATCAGGTGTTTCTTTTTATGCACTCTGGCTTTCTTTCTCTTCCCTATCGCTGTCCCTGGGTCGGGGTTCAAAGGGGAACTACCAGCGTTACGAGTCGTCGAACCGTAGAATGCCACACCACACCACAACGCAAGGCAATGCAACTGCCTGTCTTGGGGAGGGTCAGTAAGTAGGAGTGTAGTACTCTGGGAGAGCCTGCCCCTGCCCCCGAACAGGAAGGAAAACCGACAATAAAAAGCGCGCGATTTTTGGGAATTTCTGTGCGTGTGTTCTTGAGCTGTTTTGGCCATTTAGCATACGAACCGTGTCGTGGGGTCTCCACTGAAGTATTCAATGGGTAAGGGAAGTTTGATTTGCTCAAAGACAACAACAGGTGTGGAACTAACAAAAGTTCAAAATCTTATCCACTCGGAACCACATTTCCTGTACATGTCTGCCTCAAGTTGTTTCGGTCGGAGAACAATGCCCACAAGCAGCGTCAAATTCAATCTGCATCGCCCACTCCCAGATCTTGGCGGCACTCCTAGTTCCTTTTCTGCCTTTGCCTGGCAACACGCCAACTCCTTCTTCGTCGGCAATCCCCAAGACATTATTGAGCAATTTTGGGCTGCAGACGATATACAAATTGGCATACGGGGAACGATGAGTGCAATGCGAGTACTAATGAGTGCAAGATCAAAGTCAATTCTGGGCCCACGTAAAGTCACGCAATATTGTGTGGAGGCAGGATGGCAGGATCAAATCAAATCGGGCTCTCTTTGGGTTGCATTTCAGCATAATTTATGTTTTCGTTTGCCCTTGGTAATTGCAGAAAAAAGCGGTAAAATTGTTTATTGGATTTGCTTGGGAAGTTTTGATTTTGATCGATTTCGGAATCATTCTTCAAAATATATTTTCCAATGATCTTGCAAAAGGTTCAAAAGGTTTTAGTTAATATCGTCAGGGTATTCACTGTCTCGACTCGGACAGTTCGGACTATTCCATAATTTGTTCTTGCAGTTCTTGCAATTGAAATAAGTTTTTGTGTTCTTGGCAAAGGCCACCAAAGCGTGCAGCGCACGTACCCACAAAATTATATTCACTGGCAAATTGAGTTTTGGTTTCTGCCTCAATGGATGAACGTTTTGAGGGAGTGCTGACGAAAATTGCCGAAAAATGAGCCGAGAATCCGTGCGATGAGAACGGACAAATGCAAATCAAAAACCAAATTCAACCGCAATGAAAGCCAGTGGATGGGGGAATCTCAATCTGAATAAGAAACTGAAACTGATCCGCTTAACAATATAGTACAAACAAGAAGTTTTGGACAGTCTCAAGTGTACTCAGCCATGACCGGAAAGTGCATTAAAAGTTGACCGCTGGCCGTGGGACAATGGCTAGAATATTGAAAAGGTTAAACGGGGCCAGGTTCAGTCAGTAAAACAAACAGAACCAGGGCGACATACATACAATGGCCAGCGGTCAGTGGTGGAGAACCCGTTGCAGGGTTTTCTAATGCAATTAAAGTCTTTCTTTCATCCACATCTGCATAAGTCAAATGCGAATCGAAGCGTAATAACCCGTTGGCGCGGCCAAGTGTTTGCTTAGTTGCGGTCAGTTGCGTTTGCCTTAAGGATCGAGCTGGGTTCGTGGATCGGGTATATTGTGTAACCGATCTCGATTCAGCTCCTACGGTTACCAGTGGCAGGACAACGAGGGGTCAGCGAATCGCGTTAGGGCATCAAAATGTTGAAATTAAGCGTTAAATGGAAAAACAAAAGCTTAATCTTAAGAACAAGGCAATGAAAAGACAAACTAAAATGGAACACAAAAGAAATATAATTACGACCCCCGGGCTTAGGCAAAAGGTTGCAGTTGCAGGGGTTGCATTAGCCTAGGAATATGTTGGAATGGGTGGTCCTCTTCTGGACGGGGTTGCGATGGGGTGGACACTTGAACCCGAGAACCTGGTCAGTTATGACTATGAAATGGCAACCGGTTTATTGCGGTTATTTGCCGAGTTTTGACGCTGGCCGCGTAATGAAGATAAACGATTTACAATAAAATTTTATTGTCTTTACACCACCAGATTGCGCTGTCCAAGGCTTACTGGTCAAGGATATTAATGATTGGCTGACCACCACCAAAGTCGCTGTCCTTGGCGAAGACGCTGCTGCTGCTTCTGCTCATGCGGGACTTCGTTACACTTATCCATTCAAAGGAGTGTCTAATGCGCAAAATCCTGTTTAGATACTCGTAAAGACCACAGCAGGAGACCCAATACGGGATGAAGGATACGTTTCCATGTCACATTATGACTTTGATGGGACAAGGCTGAATTCGTCTTCCTTTGGGACTTGAAGGACTTCTGCAGCACTCAGTTAAAAAGTTAGTAGGTATGTTTTAGTTCTATGAACTGACAAAAGCTGCCTCCGGGAAGGTCTAAAGTTGATGGCTGTAGCTTATGTTCGTGGACATATTGTGCTCAAGGTGAGTATCTTTTCATGCCATCCAAAAGTCAATTAATATTCTTAGAAATTTACTTATGTAACGTTAAACCTGTGTGACAAATTCGGTGAAGTTAGTGCCTCAGTGGTGCCAATATGTGCGTCCGTTTTTTGAACTATGCTCTTTCTACAGGATGACTACTTGACATTACTTACGTTACATGACATTTAACATTACATTATATGAAAAAAAGTTCACAGAACTCCCGCTGACAAAATGAGGGCGCCACAGTTATTTGTCAATTGACATTCTGACAAAAGCTGGTCGAAGCTGAAATGTATCCTTTCATTTACTGAATGTCACACTTGAGCCACCAGCGGCTGGTAATACAACGCTGCTAATCACTAGCGCCCCCAAACGGAGAGTAGAAATAACGCAGCATTACGAAATTAGCAACATTCTTCATCAGCGGAGTTTTATGGCAGTTTGACTTTGTCAGAGATGAATGTCTATTATTATTGATGTTGCGTGTCGTCAGCAGGTGTCGCTAACAAATGTAGTTAGTATGTCATGTCAGAGCTCTCTCTGGGAGCTCTTAGCTTCGGCTTCCAGGAGATACTCCTGATCTTGCAATCAACCCAAAAAGTACCTTTGGGGTGTGTAACTCTAAGATACTATCTAGTAGTTCCTTCGGCCATCTGTCCTATGTCACCGAGATATATTGGCACGAACTTTTGGCTGTGCCAATAACTCAAATATCGGTATTTTCAAACCTTTCTTTTTGGCTTAAAATAATTAAGAGTGAAAAACGTGCACTTGTTTTTGTTCGATTTTAACTGTATCCATAGTTTCGCCAGCTTCATGTTCCTCTTTGTGTATCTCTCTTTCTCTATTACCAAGTCTCTTTTCACCCGCAGTGGCTTTAGTTTTTTGAATAGAAGTATGAAAATAATCCCCAAGTGTCAGCCCGAGAGATTAGTGACAACAAACCAAAGCCGCAAAGCGAAATGAGATTTTTCATTTGGTATCAGATATCCGCAAAACCAAGCTTGGAAATACCCACGCAAACAAAAGAAAATGCGAAGATAAAAAAAACAGTGGAAAACCAAAGTGAAACGCAAACGAGTGCAATGCTCCGTGAAAAGTGCCGGGGGGAAGGTCTTGGAGTGGGGCAAGTGCAAAACGCAGAGTGCAGCCATACAATATGACAGAACGTAAATTGCAATCAATTAAATGCGACTGGTCCAGCAGCCGATGCAATCAAAGGGAACATCGTCCCTGGCCCCTGAACCGCAAAAACCTAAAGAAGCCGACGTTGAGCTGATCGACAACTCGAAAGTACAGTGGGGTCATAGACGCGAAAAAATTGTCAAAAAAGGTTGTACAAAAATATGCCTATGCTATATAAATCGAAGTCGTATAAATTTTGGTCATTGTTTTTACAAGATCAACCTAATTAATGTCACTTTTAGTGCACATTCTCTTCACGTTATGCCCACGGTGCTGTGCTATGGCTGCTTACGCTGGATCCACGATCGCTGGCAGCATCCCCAGGCAGTTGCTACCGGCACACGAAGCTGCTAGGTTGTCTCCACTGTTACAGCTCCCTAAAAATTGTCAGTCTTTTGCTTCTAAGCCATGGATAATTCCTACTGGCGAAACAAGGTGGCCGTGGTAACGGGCGCCTCAGTAGGCATTGGTGCCAGTACGGCTGTGCTCTTGGCCAATGCCGGCATGACTGTCGTTGGACTAGCACGGCGAGTGCAGCTCATTGAGGTGAGAAGTGAATATTCAACATACGTACATACGTGAAGCTCTCGGCGATATCTCGTAGGCTCTCAACGATCAAGTGAAAGGCGAGGGAAAGATCTTGGCCCATGAGTGCGACTTAAACGATGAGCAGCAGTTGACCAGCGCCTTTGCCTGGCTACGCGAGAAGTTCCAATGCATTCATGTCCTTGTCTGCAACGCTGGCATCCTAAAGGCAAACTTTCTCAGTGGTTAGTGTCGATTTAAACACGTTTAATCTTGAACAACAAAAAACCTTCCCTCCATCACACTCCTAGAGTCAACGACCAAGGACATTAAGGAGCTTTTCGATACGAATGTGGTGGCCACAGCCAGCTGCCTCCGGGAGGGTCTAAAGCTGATGGCTGCAGCTAATGCTCGTGGACATATTGTGGTCATGAATAGGTGAGTATCTTTTCAGGATATTCATGCTAGCCAAAGGGTCAATTAATATTCTTGGAAGTCATTACTTTCACATTAACCAGTTGGAGAAGTCCTTTGGGTTGGTAATAATGTTATTTCAAGCGAGGTTCCTTTCAGTCTCTCTTCGGTGAACTTTATCTCTTGATACTAAAAGTGAAATCAAAACGAAACCACAAAACATTCATTTATTAACAATTCTGAATAGACATATGTATGTACAAATGCTAGTCTTTGGCAATTGTTTTATGGTTTTCTGAATACTGCTTACCCTGCTAAAATACGAAAATTAGGCTTAAACTGAAATGAATGCTTGCCCCCCCCCACAGCCACAGCAACAGCCACACATGAATACGTCCATATCCATATAAATGTGTGTGTGCATAGCGGAAGAGAAGGTAAATCAGTTAGCACACTCGCACCTATTTGTATTATAGCTTTGCTTACATGGGAAACACGGGTTGACCAAAAGCTTCTGCCTTGAGTGCCAAAATATTTGCCAAAATATGTCGTGGGGGGAATGCGTGAGTGGGTGTGTCCGGTCGGGGCGTAATGAAAGTGCAAACAGGGGGCAGCCAGGCTGCCATGCCCGATGTTGGTCAATGCATGCATGTTGCATGAATCGCGCAAAAAGGACTCTGCTCCTCCTAGCCCCCTGTTGCTGACGTGATGGTTGGGGTTGGTGCAGAATAGCGAGTGGGGCTGGTGCGTTATTTAAATTAAATTAAAAGCCATGCGGCAAACAAACAGCACAACAGCACAAACATTTATTGATATTTAAATGCTGAAAGCAAAGAGAGTGACAGCAAGGGTGGGAGCCAGCGAGCAAGAGGGAGAGATGGAGAAAGAGAGGGACAGATAGGCGGACCTGTTAGGGTGACCAAGCACAAGCCAAGCTCTTCCTGTTCAATCATGTTCATTTCTCTCGCTGCTGTTGCTTCTGCAATACCCTTGGAGAGGGTGTCAGGACTTTACAACATCCTTCTGCAGTAGCATATACAATTCATAATCTGTTTGTACATCTATCAGAGCTTGGGAAATAGCATCAACTTAAATGCTCTTTGGGTGAAATATTTTATGTTAGCTTCTTTTTACGAGGGCATCTAAAGCTGCGGCCTTGCAGCTGGACTCCTTTCCTGTTGTTGTTGCTGTTGTTGTGCTTTTGCGGTGTGGGTGTGCATTAAAAGCTTTGCATGCCCAATGTGTTTGCACAAACAACTCCAGAATCCAGCAGCAACAGCCGCAGCAACACCAGAACCCCAGAACCCCAGAACCAGAAACAACAACAACTCAATTATTCAACATAATTAAGTATTTTGCATTAAGCTGAATGCGTATTGCATTTGCATTTTCCATTCAGCCTCCCCGCAGTTTGCCCAGCCACCCATCCACCCAACTGCCCAGCCGCTCGTCGATGATTTTTATTATTTCATGAATTCCAATGCGCGACGCATTTAAAATCAAAAATGTTGCGCATTAAGCCGAATGTTTGATTTGCGCTATGGCTTTAATTTCAAATTGCATTGATTTAATTTTAATGAAATTTACTTGAGTGCACAAACGAGAGTGCGAGTACATATGTACATACATACATACATATTTACATATTTACCACATGGAGCCCAATAGCAGATAGCAATTATTGCCGTTCGCCCATGAGCAAATGGATAAATTGAATAATTGCGTAGACGCACTGTGGGCGAGCCTGTTTTTCCATGCCAAATTCATGGAACAAAATTTGTATGCCGAGTTCTATAAAGTCAACATTTTATTGATTATAGGGCAAACGGATGGAAATTGGGAGTGGAATTTGACTCAGTTATTCCCTTTATTTATGAGCTGCTTTTAAAGACACTCAATCCATAAATGCAGAACGCATTTTTCCGCCATAATGAGCAACGGACATGGACATATTGTCAAAACCGAATACAATTGAGCAGTGGAAAAGGAAACTTCGAAATTCGCAAACGTTAATTAATGAGAAAATGTATTTATTTGGTGGGCGGTGCATTGGGAGTCAAAGACAATACACGGGCCGAGCGGAGTCGAAGCCGAAACTGTCCACTGAGGCGTTGCTAATGAGCGTGTGACGCTGTGGGGTGGGCCAGTGGTCGTCAATATGCATTTCGCTTAATGTCAATGAAATAATATTAAGACTTAATTAATTAAAAAAAGTGCACAGGGATGGATGCTGGCTGGACGATGGCGTGGCTGAAGCTGAAGCTGAGGCTGAGTATGCAGCTGTTTGCTTTAAATGCTCTCGTTCCCGAAAACGTATGGCTACGGTCACCTTGACGGTAAATTAAAAGAAGTTTACGCAATGTTTGCACAAAATGCACGGCGACATGCAGGCAGATGGGGCGAGACAGGACTCCGACTCGAACACGGACAGGGACAGGGACACGGACACAGGTACCCGGACACATTCTTTGAGGCATGCAAAGTGTGGATTGCAGGCGGTGGGGTTGCGTGTGGAGACCGTGTCAGCTGCTGACCGCCATTTTTCGTAAGTGTTGCTGCTGCTGCTCCGAGCTCTCTCCTGTCTGTGTCTCTGTCGCTGGCATTGTTTTTTGTTGCTGTTTTAAGTGCTTAAATCCGTTATGTTGACTTTATTTACCCACACTCACGCACACACACTCTGTCTGCTCTGCCTCCTTACGTACCTACACTGCTGACGCGTTTGACAGCGTCCTCGGCCATCGCATACCGGAAGTGCCGGTACCCTTATTCAGCGTTTATCCGGCCACGAAGCATGCAATTACGGCACTCTGCCAAACGGTGCGCCAGGAAATACATTTTCTCAAATTAAATATTAAATTAACGGTAAGTTAAATGCAGTGCATACATGGCACTCCCCTCCACTCCACTCCACTCGTCCCCATCGATAAGACCACCCCACATTTACCCCCATCGACAATCGGCAATCACCAACCCAATCCATTCACGAAAATTTGCATGGCCATCAAACATGACGAACGCGTCTGGTAACCAAGCAGTACTCGTCTTTATCCCCCACCAGAGCATCTGTCCTGGCATGGTGGACACGGATTTTCTCAGTGTTTACTCGCACGCGGTGGCCGAGCTGCCCAAACTGCAGCCCCTGGACGTGGCCAAAGCCGTTCTGTATGCACTCGATACGCCCGATGGAGTTCAGGTCGAGGACATAATCCTGCAGCAGATGCGAAAGGTTAATTAATGTTCCCAGTACAACGATGGACACATTTTACCATGCAGATAAAACATGCATTTCACTCCTAATTATCTACACAATTTCTACGCAATGTTTCATCACCTAGACATATTTTTTATGCTCTTAAACTCCCATTTAATTTGAATAAATGTTCGTAAAGATGCGGAATTTTTGTTAAGTTAAGCATCTTTCATGCTGAAAATTAAACTATTCATATGAAATGTTATCTTAGACTTTAGCTATAGCTTACATTTCATTTTGATTTCGTTACACTTGAAATTCCTTCGCACAAAAGGCAATCCTTGCTCTGTTTTTCTCATCAAGTGCTTGACACATTTTTGCCTACGTGCAGACATGAGCATTATCGATAATCTGGCATAACATATTCCATTATACTTTGATTGTTCCCTCAACAACAGGCCATGAATATTTGTATTGGTATTCGAGTATTAGTTTTCCACCTGACTGGCTGCTCCGAGTCTTATCGTATTTTTGTAATTACTGAACAAGAGACTCGGTTTCAGAGCGGTTGGATGGCACATCGATGGCTTCATGTCGCCGCATGCCTCAGTGGGTCTGCTGGCAAATCAAAAATCAACTTTATCTAGACTCGAGGAAAGTATTTGCATGCCAGCAAGCCGAAACCGAAGATATTCAAGCGGCAAATACTGAAAACCACAACGAGTGGACTGAGAGGGGCAGCTCAAAAAATGCACATAAACGGGACAGAGCAACGTTGCAGTTGACAGTCGTAAAATGCAGGTGCAGCTTAGCCAGGATGGGGCCAGGAGGAGCTGATAGTCGTGAATGCTGTCACAACGAGCCTTTTGTGCATCCACAGATGCAATCGGGCACAAGTCAAGCAATTGTTTCGATTGGTCGGCCATAAATTTCCTAGTATTCATGTGGTACAGTTGTGCAAGCTGTTAACTAACAGCGATCCAACAGGCAGAGGCTTGAAAATCAATTGGAGAAAAGCCATCAAACAAAATGCTCACATACAGGGAAGGGGCAACAGAATTTATGGGGCCATAAAGTAAAGTGGCCAGAACTGGAGATAGCACACATGGAAAAGATCAAGAGCCCATGGCTCTGTCTTGGTGGCCATCAAACTGGCAACTACCAAGCTGACCACAAAAATGTACAATTGTAAATATTTTCGGTGGCTTGGGAAGTTTCCATGAAAATTGATAGAAAATTGGCGGACAGAATGTGCTTGATTTTATTTATTTTCTACCACTTTCCGTGTGGGAAGTGGGTAGGGATGGAGTGGAAGGTCTGGACTCTAGGGTGTGAAGGGAGTGGGGTTTGAAATAAATGAAAAGCTGGCGTCATGGTGGAATTTATTGTTGCATACTTTTCGGCTCAGCGCTCGCTGTGGCATGCAAAAACCAAACGAAACGAAGCGCGAAAGAATTTTTGTTGCACACATGACGGTGCAGGCAGCACCACGCAGCCTCATGCCACCACCCTCACCGTTGGCTCTGTTGGCCTTGTTTATTTTTCGGTTAAGCCCAAATATGCATTTTTCATGGCACATCGCAGCCTTTTCGCTGGTGTTGCTTTCCATTATAATTGTAATAACATTTGTCGAGACCGAACTTATATTGCATTTACGAGTATTTCTGGCAATTAGCGCTGCTGTTCGGCACCGCGTTTATTATATTTATATCACTGACACACGTCATGGGTTCGGGGCTTGCACTTTTGCGCTTTCTAAATCGAATAAAACGAAGCTCTGGGCAAAGTACAGGGAAACAATGGCCACAGAAAAACACTCGCGGCATGTGCAAACAAAACATCCAATTAAATTAGAAAAACTTTACCTTGAAGCCGGAGCATTTAATTGAATTGCTCAGTGCTTTAAGCACCTCCTCCACCCAAGGAGGGTGTGAGTTGTAAGCTATGCATGAGGAACTGTTTCTAAATAAACATTTCCCATGCGTTGCAGTGCTAAGATTTATCTTAAATTACTATAAAAAAGATATGTTATTATCGTAATGTCGTAAACTGTTCACGATTCAACAAAGAGACTCACGCTCCTAGCGAAAAGTATCCAACATTTTCACTTATTCAGTCACATATCCTTTCCCCCTTGACATAACCTCGTTTATCCATTGTCCCAGCTCACACGCAATCCACAGAATGTTTGTTATGTGACAATTAATCAAGGGACGACAGAATGATTTAATTAAGTGCCACGCCCACAATTGACACCTGTACAACATGACACTTAAGAGCGTAAAGGAGAGAGTACGGGCACTGGGACAGAGACACGAACATTGCCAGAGATAGCGGGCAAGAGGGCGTGCGTAAGACGACTTTCACAAAACAACTACAAAACTTTGTTGGAATTTTAAAGCGTGTAAAGCGACAGCTGCCAGGGGCGAGGACAATGAAAACGAAGGTGCAGAAAAACCATTTTGTAACCCAAAAAACTATGCGAACAATTTTAATGTAAAATGCCAAAACGGTGTCGGCCATAATGCTGCTGCTGGTTGCCATGGCTGTTGCTCCTATCGTTTCTGTTATAGCCACACGCAGGCACATCGCACATCGAGACAAATTTTGATTAAATTAAAATTTATTTTAATTAAACAAGCGTCGTAAATGTTTCATTTACGCTTCAATGACATGACAAACCAGATGAGCCAGAGGGGCCTGAGTGGTGCGGAGCGTACAAATATATCCATCCCAGTGTGTGGGTGATGCTCCAGTGTGGCCTTAATGTTTGCGTGTTTTGTGGTCTACTGACAATTTGTGTCCTTCTCCCCAACGAGGTCAGAGGCAGGCGGCACGGCACCAGCAGCCCAGCCCCCATCCCGTAGCACAATTTTTGAGTTGGTTCCCCAAAAATTGTTGGCAACATTATAAAGTATGTTTTTTTTTTGCCGCTTTGGTTGTTTTGGTGCTTCCCCAGAAGCACAGAAACTGCAATTACATATATTAAATGCTCGTCCGCCCAGAAGCATGCTAACCATTTGTGGCAGCATTTCAGCCCGAAAGGGTTGAGCTTGGGTGGGGTTGGGTTGAGCTTGGGGTTGCAAGCGTAGCTGCCATTAGGCGGCACATAAGCCGCGTTTAAGTCCAACTAATTAGCCCAAATTTGTTAGCCGGCTACGCAGCCACCTGATAAGTGGGCAGAAAACGAAACTAATGCAGGGTAGGCTGCTGTATGCTGGAAACTGGGTGGACAGAAGATGTTTGTGGCTGCTAATTTGATGAGAAGTTCCTAGGTTATGCCACATCCTTCTGCATTTCGAAAGACAATCAACCAAAGCAGAAAATTGTACTTTACAGGGTACATTCGGGTTGAGTTCCAGGGTGTGGTGTCTGTGCTCTGCTCACATAAAGAGTTAACTCTGCTGCATTTAGCGCTAAGCGAATGCACGACCACAAAAGTTTTTCGGGGCTGCGGATGTGGCAGTGGCAGCTGGAAACTGGCAACTGCCAAACTGCAACGGCAACTGGGATGCTGATGCTGCTGCTGCTGCTGCTGCTGCTGCCACTGCCACTGCCAAGTGTTGCAAGTGTGGCGCTGGTGTTGCCAGTTGTTGCCAGTTGTTGTTCTGGTATTAGTCGGTCTGCTGCTGTTTCTTGTTTTTGGCACTTTATTAGGGAGGGGCCTCGGCATTCCCCCCATTCCCCCTCGGCAGACGGGGCTATTATTTGATGTTATTTATGAGTTGCAGACGTTAAGACATGAATTGGCCAAAGCACACACTGGCACCCACTTAGAGATGTGGTTCACCTGCAGCCACATAAGATATGCAATGTTATTTTCATTTCAGAGGATAAGTTTCCCTGGCTGGCGCTGCGGCAATTAGAGGAAAGTGTTAAGGACGCTCGCCGATGCCGCTTTCATTAGAGCTGCCGAGTTTCGTCCATTTTTTGGCTGCCTGATGAGCTGCCATTAGGATGCACCCGCCTCGCACTGAGCGAAATCTAAATGTGCATTAAGCTGCAAAACAGAATGAGCAACTTTGTGTGCGTCTTGGATTCCCTAGTCTCCTCTTCTGCTGTTGGCTGGCTAAGCCGGACGGACCCGGCTAAGTTTTTACAGCGGGGCGCTCGTGCATGTCGCCGGCGATCCTCGCCAGCTTCCACTGCTGCTGCTGCGGCTGCCACTGCCACTGCCGCAGGCATAAATCACGTGCGCAGCTCTCACAAGAAAGTTTTGATTTGTGAAATCAAAAGCCATTTGCCGAGCTGCAATCAGCACAAACATTGTATGCAGCAGGAGCAAGAGCAGCAGCAAGGAAACTTTTGCTTTTTGGCACTCGTCAGATATGGATGCCATCACCAGCAACAAGGCTGAGGCTAAGAGTGAGGCTGAGGCTGAGACTGAGACTGAAACTGAGGATGCAGCAGTGGGAGGCGAAAGTCTTGGTCCTGCAACTTTTTCTTGTTGCAAAAGTTTTTAATAGTTTGTTGGCGCTTTCGCTGATTTGCTGCAAAGCAAAGTTTTCTTTTTCTCCAGCATCTCTCCAGGGGATACCAGGGGGGTCCGAGATGGCCTTAAAGTATGCATCGCATTGCTTTGGTATGCTAAATTTCAATGGAGTCCCTAATGAAGAGGCAGCTGCCCATTGCTGCTCCTAATACGCAAGTGGGTTGCCCAAACATGTCATCTGCTGCTCGGACTTGCTTGTGGGAGGCGCAATCCCCACTACTTTGCATGTTTTTGTCATTCAGTAGATGAACAGCCAGGAAGATCTGAAAAGAGTTACCTCTGAGAATGCATAAGTCAAGGCTTAATATCTGATATACTTATGTATAGAGTAGTAGTTAGATTTTAAACACTATCAAACACAACGATGATTTGTGATTCGTTCTGGTTCTCTAGCAGCCCAAAGTCCATTGTCAATGCCCCACTTTCAACTCTTTTTAAATCCTAGCAAAGGATACTTTCCAGTCGGACTGCTCCACTAAAGTGTTCTGAGTGGTTTTTGTTTTTGTCTCTCCTTGTGTCTTTTATCTGCGAGTGGCTGCGACGTGTCCGCAATAATCTGGCCGCACTGCGCTGCGCCCGAAGTATGCTAAAAACCATGGGAATATATGTCAGGCGTGGCCGGAGAAAGCCGAGGGAATTTGTCACAGTTTGTAGGCTGCAGCAGCGCAGCAGGAGCATCCGCACTAAAGGAGCGACTAAAATAAGCAGGCGAGGGGCAAGTGCCACAACTGCGACAAAGTGTGCCGCACCAAATGAAGAAAGTTCGCGCTCTTTCCGGCATTTTACTCGACTTCTTTTTCCCTGGTCCCAGCAATGCGAAAAAGTCGTAGAAAAGTAGTTAAACTCCAACTTTTAGCTGCTCCAGCCTGACATAATTCTCGAAAAGTGAGCGCGGCGCCAGCTCTGAATGATATTTCCAAGTTCTAGTAATAAATTCTCCCTCAGACACGCCACAAAGTATGCTCGAGTTTGTCTTTTTGCCACCAAAAAAAGGTTCCCATATGCTGAAAGTTGTGGGTAGTGTAGATGCCTATTAAAGTTGTATTTTGTGAGACAAGTTGGAATTTAGAAAGTAATTTAGTTGGCAATGTTCTTTAGGTTTAGACAATTTTGCTAGTTCTATGATAATTTTGTTGTTTATCTAATATTTACTTCTGACAGGCGTACTAAATTCTGTATGAGAGTGGAATCGACGAATTTAATTCCTGTTCATATGAATTTATTTGCCTCAAATCATCCATGAATAATTTCGCAAAAATCTATTACCATTTCAATTTATTTATTTTCACAAAAATTGTATCCATTTTGTGCGATACAAAGTCAAACCACCGTTTTGACGCACAAATGAATAAAATTGCATATGAATAATGTGAGCATTCGGCTATACAAATGGACTATTCATTTCACTTTTGCCTGTTGCCGTTGACCTTCATTTAACATTCACAATCCGCATTCGCCTGGCAGCCGATTAAAGCCGCAAAACTGCAATTTCCCGGTCCCAATGCAGGCTGAGCCACGCCCCAAAGTGGTGCGTGTGTGTTGAGTGTGTAGGGTGTTTGGCTCCAGCCCTGTTTTGGCCAAGTTCAAGCCAATGTCTGGCGGCGTCTCCAGCACGTGCTGCCCAGATTCATCTCCGTCAACGGCAGGATTCGCAGTCGGAGGAGGCATCAGCAGCTCAGCTCTGCTCCACTCGCTAGCCATTTCTCTCCATTTAAATGGAGAGGAGAAAAATTGTAAAAAATTTGTAACCGAGGCGTTTTGTTTGCTCTCGTTTGCTTTGGTCACGGATGCCAGACTCGGTGCAAGTCCCGTCTACTGACTTTGCTTGCCAGTCAAGTCAAGTAAACATGATATGCGGGGTCTAATTTTTTCCCTTTTTTAATACCCTAAGAGTGGGTATTCGAATTTTGATTCACTTTGTTGGTTGTAAAGGAAATTAAGTCTGTAGAAAGTGTACATGCAGATATTATTAATCAGTGTCTTTAATGTTAGTCTGACCAAAGACCTTTGATAAGTTGAAGCTGGTTTCAAAATGAATCGCTACCAATAAGTAGATACCCCTGTAAAGGGTGTAAAAACATCGACTTGTCGAAGAACTTATTTGTGTATTTTCTACCCATCATCTCTCACCCTTGCTCCTCTGTATGGTTCAGTGTCTGTCTGGGGGTATGTGTACTCGTATATGGTTGCACAATATTTTACATTTTCATGCATGACGCGTTTAATCACGTGATGCATATGATTTTTAGCCAGCCCTGGTCGGTCTGGTACGAGATGAGAGCGTGAACATGGAGCATGGGAGAGGGAGAGGGAGACGGAGGGGAGCAGCAGAACTTCTCTCATATATTCATGCATACAATTTCATCAGCATGAATTATGTTTTCATACTCTCAGTCGCTACATACGTACATACGTGTGTATGCACATATGTATGCAAGTGTGTGTGTCTGTATGTATGTGTGATTTGCTTGTTTTGCGTTTAGGTCTTTGCCGCTGTCTGGCGCATTCTTGTAGCTCTTGATGCCCACGGCTGTCGCCTTTCATCTCGCCCCTCACACACACTCGTCGAGAAGTTGCTCTCAGCGTCTTTTTTTTTCGGTGGTTGTGTGGGTGATGTTAGAAGGGGGTTGGGTGGAGTGAAGGCTGGTGGTGCCCGCTCAAAAGTTGTGGATTAGAGCGTGTAATTTTACTAAAAAGCGCCACCGAGCCGCACTTGATGGGAGCCGGTGAGTGTGGGGTCCGGTTCCAGGAGCATTCGCCCCGCAGCGACCGGTTGTTGCCATATTCTAAGTGTTTTCTGGGTTTTGTCGCTCCTAATTCCTCTCGCAGGACCCGGCGATGGCTCACATGTAATTTATGTGCTTAACTTTCACACTCGGCTGGCCAGCGCAGCACAGCACAGCACAGTCGCCGAAAAATCGTCATAAAAATATGCACTCTCAAACAGTTTTACACTTTGGCGCCCCTAACAGCGAAAGCAGCTGAAAATGAAAGCTGAAGCGTCCAGCCATGCCATACGTACTCCTATGTATAGCTGTGTGTGTGTGTGTGTGTGTATGGGTAGACCAGAAATATATATTCAAGTGAATATTTATGAGCGACGAAGGCAGCAGCAGCATTTGTCCTTTACATTTTCACTTTATTTAAGCCATTGTGGTTGGTCTTTTCGCTAGTAGTTCTGGAGCAACAGTCTCGGGCATCGTCAACACATTCTGGCATTCTGGCCTGACCGCCTTTGGTGGCTCTCTGTTGCCTTTGTGGCTCGGCTCGTCCTCATCGCTGTCAGCATTTCCGGCGCTGATGAGTTTATGCTTGGGGCCCATATTACTTTATTCCAGAACCCCCTAGCCACTGTCCTGTGGTTAAACCACACACACACACACAAAGACACACACAATCCCATACACAGCCACAAACACAGGGAAACGCCCATTCATGACTGTCATGAGTTTTCCGCAATTGATGGTCTAATTATGCCGCCAACACTAAATTTCATGACTCTGCTGGTCGTCGGGCCAACACGCCGACGAAGGGGCTAGTGATGCTGATGGCGACAGGGGGAGGGGGCAGGGTTGGAGCAGAGACAGCCAGCTTGTAATTTAATGGAAAAACATTTTGCCCCACATAAAGCGAGGCGATGAGGGGGATATGCTCCTACATGTCCCCATGGCTGAGTGTCACTTTACAGTTTGACAGCCATTGCCATGGCTTGGCTACGCTTTCAGCTGGGATTTATTAAAGCCAGCGAGACACACATGTGACAGTTTGAAGGCAAAACATGGGGGGCTTAACAACTCTTGGTGTAGAGTATACTCTTAGAACTTTAAGAATAACTTTGTGTCATTAAAAAGGGTAAATAGAAATAATCAAAAAGTGTTTATGTTTGCCTCCAATATTTAAAACTCTACTCTCGTGTACACAAGCAAAGCAAATACTAAATACTCGTATTTCTATTTTCTACACCTCAGGGTCAACTTCTCAAAGATGTTTCTTCGGCGGCTTAAGTTTGAGCACACTCGAGAAGCGTTCTCTGGCTTCGATTGAGAGAGAACTCTGTATGGTAATTTGGCAATCGTATGTTGCACATCAAAATGTTCACACTCCATAATATTTGCATATTAATGGGCATGTATAATTAACCCCAATAATTAATGCCAGAAAACAGGAAACCTAATGAAATGCCAAAATATAAACAGCCAAATTGGTCTCGTCTCTCTCTCTGTCGCATTGCCTCGCTCCACGCTCCACGCTCCACTCCATCTCCATCTCTCTATCGCTATCTCCATCTCTCTGTCAGTCTTAATGAGAATCAATGGCTCCAGAGAATTTGCGATGTGTGTTTGAGTTAATGCCTGAGCTGAGTTGAGGCTTTTAGTTCCTAGTTGGAGTTTGAAGTGGAAGGTTCCAGGTCGGGCACTAATAAGCCTTTAAATATGTATCCAAATTGGCTCGTTCTGCCCCACTTGGCCCTGGGCTGTCTTTGGTTCTGCCTGGCCGGGGGGCAAATGTTTGAACAGCAGTTGACAAAGTAGGTCGTCGTCAAGTCTCTCTCTGTGTGCCTCTCTCTCTCTCTCTCTTTAGCGGGTCAATCTATTGAGCAAACTATGTATTTACTTGCAGTTTGATTTACTCTAACCGCGTGGGAAGTGCCACGGATGGGAGCCCGCAGGGTGTGACCATTCAGCGCCTTCCCTCTCAGATGATAGAGCCGGGCAGGCTGCATCAGCATCTCCAGGAAATCACGGGCAGCGAAGCGTTGGCGCCATTGTTGCTGGAATTACTGGGCCAAAGTGGGCCAAATTGGCAGGGCCAACAGCCAGGCATGGCAGCCACCAATCAACCGCGGCAAAAGGAACAGCAACCACAGCAACAGCGACCGCAGCAACTGGAACAACAACCACAGCAAGAGCAACAGCAACAGCAACACTTTTTTGTTTATGAAAACTCTCAGTCCGCGGGGCAAACGAGTCAACAACCTCAAATATTGCCAGGGTTCAATGGCGTCAATGTGCATCCTGCATCGCAACAACAGGGCCAACAGCCATTCAGAGCGCCAAAGCCAATTCAGGCACAACAACAGCAACAACAATATCCAGAAACCGAGCCAAAAATCGTTAAGGCGCCGCTTGTGGCAGCCGTACAGGCGCCAACGTCCGCCTACATTGCCACATCCTTTCACAGCCTCCCACCCGGACCGCCTTCACTCGATTTCAGCCTGCCAAACTCGAGGCCTGCTGGCACTCGGCCGGTGTAAGTAAACACTGAACACTGAACACTGAAAACTACCAACTATAATCCATTATTTGCATTAAACAATGCATTTTAATTAGCTCATCCCCATTCCCGGCAACTGCAGCGCCAGCAAGTTGCAGCCATCCATCGGCACAAGTCCCCGCCCCCGAATCCGCACCCAGTGGCATGAGCATGCCCTGCCCCAGCTATGTGACGACCCCGCTGTTGAGTGCCGCTGTGCTCAAGGCGACAGCTGGTTAAGTTTTTAATTAAATCGCTGGCATAATTAATAAAGATGCGCATAGACAGTAAAGAAAGTGTTGCACACTTCCGGGCTGCCCGATTGCACGTGCCCCTGCCAGAGTGCTGTGCCTGCATGAGTGCATATGAGCGTAAGTAGCATGCATGTGTGCCCATGCAATTTTCATCTAAATGACAACTGCATCTGTGGCAGACTAAGAGGAACACACAGGAGTGTCGACTTGTGGGGCGGGTACGCTGTGGATAATAATTTTCGCTCGTTGTACGTTGAGAGAACTTCCTTAGAAGAGGGCAAAAAGTATTTCAAAAACTTATTCAGTGGCAAGCAATTTTCTAACGTAAAAACTCTTAATATATTTGCGAAAAAAATATTCGCAGCAATTTAATTGTTCTTTTTTGTGACTGTGTTAAGCAGCTTCCTCCCACCTCCCAGATCATACTTTCATGCTATGTCTGTTCCCACATACAAAAACTTCGTGAACAATGTGTGTGTCTTATCTGTCGTCGTGTCTCTGCTGTACAGTGAACCTACTCCACCCAGATTCTAATCGCATTGCAGCCCCTAGTCAGCCCCGACTGTCCAAGCTGTCACAGAGCGTCAGCATAAAAGTAAAACATGCAACTAAAAACAATTTCTAAAAATATATATAAAACATAAAGCACAAAAACCGCACAGAACACTTCATGCTGAGTGCGACTCGGAAATTGTACTGCCTGTGCGATGGTGAGTGAGTTGCCACCACAGAAACAACAACAACAGCAGCAGCAAAAAGAAGAAAAATAATAAATAAAAATCCACAAAATGTATGTGGCAATGCGTTGAGTCTGCGGCTGAGTGCCGCGGCAAGTGTTCGAGCAGGAAAATGAAAGTGCTGAAGTGTTGCCCATTGTTTTGTGTCAACGCCGAGGCGGGCGGGCGGGCAGGCATTGGCCGGACGAGGGCCACCACGCGATGATTGCCACAAGTTGACGACACGGATAGTCAGCAGTAGGTGCTGTAGGTGCGAGTTAGAGTCTGGGAGTGCAGTGGGAAGGGGCATCTCGGGGGTTTTGCAGGTGTTCTTTATGTAAGGTTCAGGAAAAGTTAAAATCAAATTATTGATTTCACACAGCAGCCACAAATTTTACTTCAAATTAGTAAAACAATACTCTAAAATGGCTTGTAAGGCTCATTCGAAATTGCAATTGCAGTTAAACTGAAAGGCGTTCCAGTATTTGGATTCCGATTCGCGCTGGTTAATTGGACGCATGGTAAGTACCTCTGGCATCTCCAAGTCCTCGTCCTGGTTCTCATTTCCTTGTTGACGTGGCCCTCTTCGGCGACTCTGCTTCGGTCCTTGTTCTTGTTGACATTGCCACTTTCGTATACATTTTATGGGTCTCTCATTTCATGCACGCCTAATCAGGGAGCGTCGCTAATTAAATTCTAAACATTTGCCAGCATCTCAATGCTGGAAACACTAAAAAATGTTTTATATGGCAACAAATCCAACCCCATTCCGTATCCCCTTTGGAACCACCAGCTGAACCCCATTTTGTCTCCAATCTCTAGGGTGAGACTCAAACCCATCCGAGGGTGCTGTAATTGCAGATCCTGGACTCCATACACGCCCCTATGCAAATGGGACAAAGCTGCTACGGCTTCTGCTCCTGCTCCGGCTGCTGCTACTGGTCCTTCTTCTGGGTCTTCTCTTTGTAGCCATCTGCAAGCTCATCTCATCTCGCGCTGACGGCTTTTGAACTGCCTTCGTTTGTTGTTGTCCCTGTCGTAGTCTAAATTAACCGTTTCGTTACGTCAGCTCCGACTGCTGTCTTTGTGCGTTGACAGTGGCTGATTCTGCTGCTGCTGCTGCTGTTCCTGTTGCCGCTGCTGTTGTTGCCCCAATTGTTGTTGCCGCTGCTCTTGTTTAGTTGCAAGTTTGTATGAGGCAGTCGTGCGTGCCCGGGCGCCTGGCAATTGGAGCAATCAGCTAGCTCCTGCACTCCAGCCCATTCCATTCCATTCTCTATTCTTCGTTCCTGCCATCGCATCGCATCGCATCCCATCGCAGCTTCAGACAGCCAATCCCCCAGCACTCAGCCGCACTCCATTCGGCTGAGTTCTGTTCAGCTCAGGCTCGAGTCGACAGTTGGCTTTGTCTTGTCAGCTGGTCCCGGGCACCACCCTGATTGGCATTTACAATTAGCGAGCGGGTAAACAGAGTCGGAGAGAGCATCGCCTGGTGTATGGACTCCAATGTTCATCTAACAAGATTGCAAGTTCAGATTTTCGGGCCACCAAGTTGGAAGCTTCATTTGGAAATATACACTTGGGTCGTAGTTCCTTGGAAAGTTATACATTGGGAGTGTGATATTTATATATTCGCGATTTTTATCAGCATTTGCAGTTTGATTTGTTTTTATCCAAAGAAATGAAGACAGCAATTTGCTGCAGTCATCCGATTGGGGGTCATTCTGGCAAATTTTTTGGCCAATTTCCATAATACCCAAAAAGCTATTCGCCTGAAAGTATGCAGAGCATGTGCCGATGGATGCACAAAATGCACAAATATGCACGTGCACATTTTGCCAGTGCGTGTGTGTGTGTGTGTGTATTTATGGCACTGGAATAATGTACTCTTAATTTGTTATGCGTGTGATTAATGATCCGTGCACAGCGATAACTTTGACTCATTACACCTGCTGATTTATTGCTGTCAACGGGAGGTCCGAGCCTCACACACTCAATCACATTTACTTTCCTGCCCCCACCCCCCCCCACACACACACACACACACCACAGACTCACACACACATTCATGCATATTCCATGGAAATGAATTTTGAATTTGGCCACTTTCGCTTAATCATTTCGCAATTAGCTGGCATTGTCAGGGGGGTTTTGCATTGATTTATTTCGACTGGTTTGCTGTCGCCAAGATTTTAGCATTGTGTTCGCTCATTTTCCCATTTTTTCCATTATTCCATTTGAATTTCCAGCTCAGCTTATTTCTGCTCATTTCCACAACTGACATCAAAGTATTCCAAGCTGTTTCTGGGCGTTTTTTCAATTAATTATGCTTTATTGCTGCGTGGTGTTGCTGTTGCTGTTGCTTTTACGGTCTCTTGAATTTCCACTGTTTCTGTTTGCTGTTTTCCATTTTCTTTTTTCCTTGACTGTACGTTCGTCGTTGCGTTTGTGTTTTTTGTTCGGTCTTTGGCAAGTGTGAAGATTAAGAGGCATCGATGGAAATGCAAGTAATTAATGGCTGGCAGAGTGGGCGCGGCAACTGTAGTTGCCCCAACACTTGTCCCGCCTGCGCTAATGACCCATATTATGAGGTTATTACTGTACGAGGAGTACTCACATCCCCTGTCTGCCTCCGACTGTTTGTGAGTGAGTGAGAGTGCGATTGCAACTGCATTTCTGATGACATTTCGTATATGTTAAGTAATTGTAAAAGGCTTCGATGAGTCGGCAACGGTAGCGGCAAAGGGCATGTGTGGTATGGAATTTTCGACTGAGGCCGCAGTTAATTGAAGTCTATTTGGATTGATGGATGGATGGATGGTCTAGTGGGCTGGCACAAGCAATGCGAATGGCTTGTCTATGAAAGTGCATCTTAATTAGGGTTTTGCAGTAGATCAGTCGCAAGATGTTTGCCTCCCAACATCTGAAATAGGATTGATGGGTATGCCTGGGTACATGTTGGGTAAGTTTAGTAGATTGGCGGGGCTTGTGTTATGTTAGGTAAGAGGTGAATACTAGTTGTGGCAACTTACCTCGAGTTAAACTTGTTAAGGTGATGAAAAAGGTGGCTTGGGCTCATGTCTCATTGCCTCTAGAGATCTGTGATCTTGCCTCTAATTCTGTTTATCTTATTTTCTTCTTAAATGTATTCCGCAGATGGATCCAAAACCCTACCATTTACTGGTGTTTCTGCTGCTCTATATACTGATGCTGACATCCTTTATGCGTCCACAGATGAACATAAGTATAAGCGTTGACTCGTACTTCTTCAGTGCCAAGTACGTTGTCCTTTTGGGTGTCACATTTAGGTTCGATTTATTCATGGTGGTGGCAGCTTTGCCCATCACCGTCCTGACGGTTATCGCACTCACGAAGTGGAACGAGGCAACAGATCATCCCACGGCCTCGCGCTCCTTCGTGTCGTTCGTGGTGTTTCTTTATGTCGCATTGCTGATCGCCAACTTTGCTGGCAATGGACTGGTCATGCAGAACACCCTCGCTAGATTCCAGCAGCCCCCACTGGCAGCTTGGCGCATGTACGGAGATCTGCTCATCGCCTTTGGGGAATTTCTGTTGACAAGCATCCAGAGCATCGCCACCAGGCAATCAATACAAATACCTGAGCTCGTGTACGTTCTGCATTAGTTGGTGGCATAACTAACTTTTCCAAATTCTTGTTGTTATCTTGAAGAAACATCTAAACATTCTAGGTTATTAAGTGTTGCTTAAGTGTTGAGCTAAAATAAACAAAATGTGCTTCATGGAATCAATTATGACTGAGTTTGCATATCACAGCTGGATTGAGACTTACTGAACTACACGTACGCGTATCATGAACTTGAAGCTCGTGTCTGGGCGAGACAGAGTCATGAGGTTTCCTGTTCACACAATGACCAGTGCTTGCCACTAACCAGCGAAGGGAGGGGGCTGTGTGTGGAGCGGAGTTTGTTGCGGTCGAGTTGCATATTAGATTTAATGCGATTTGCATTTGCTTGGCATGGGGCCGGCTCCTACATCGATAATGAGGCGACACTTCCCTAGCTTTGGCCCGCTTGCCCTGCCTTGATTTGCCCTTGGTTGGGGTTGCACCCACTCATAGAGGCATGCAACATTTGTCTAGGCAACCGCAGGGCAACGTGGACGGGTGCCTGCACGTCTGGCGGGTAAGTAATTTTGCGGTTGTATTTTGGGGCACGTTGCTTTGAGGCTTTCGACTCGGTCATCCTCTTAGTTGCCGCTGCGGCCTGCCTGCCTGGCTGGGCTTTGGCAAATAGTTGAGCTCAAACAGTCCAGTGGGGGGGGCGCAAACCCGAAACTGGCCCACGAAATAATTGAAATTTTATGCCAGGCTTAAGCAAAAGTATAAATTGTTGAAGCTCAGTCTCTCTCTCGCTGTCGCTGTCGCTCTCCCGCTATCCCCTCACATGTATCTCTTTCGGATTGTATTCCGACGTAAATTCCCAGCAAATACAAAACATTTATTTTCTCTGCCTGCTCCAAAACATGTCTTTGATCTCGAAAAACATGTGAAAAAAACCCCCCAAAACAACCAAAAATTAAAAACGGGCCAATTTACACACAAAAGGGAAAACACGAAAAAGTATACACGAAATATATAAAAATAAAGCAGCACAAAAATGTGAACAAAAAATAAAGCAATTAAAGTTGTAAATATCCATATGCAAAATACAAATCACAAACAAATTAAACGAAACGAAACGAAATGTTCGAGTAAGTGCTTAAAACAATGCCAAATGAGTTCTGGCTTTGGGAAATTTTTCCCAAATGCCAAAAAAATGCGAGAAATTCCAAAAGTATCTGGAGAACGGTATGCGGTGGGCAGGGAGCGATGACAGTGGGTTTTCCCGCGACACTAATATTATTTATTCCTTCATATTTACTGAGGGGGTGGCAGCCTGCTTTTTCATACTCCCATCGACATTTCATTAAACTCGTAATTTATTTCTGAACAGCGGGAAATAAAACTTCTGATTTAAAGCTGTAAATAAGGTCTGGTTAAACCCAACGTAAGCCTTAAATATTTACCCAAATTTGTCTCTTCTGGCATTCATCTTTCTCGTGGAGAGACTTGATTTATGGGTCTAATAATCATGATCAAATTCTTGACCAGTCAAACAATTTCAAATGAGCAAAAGATACGGCCTTTTGGCAGCACAAAAAAAAGACTAGATAGGAGTATGCGAGAACATTTGAGATTTTGTGGAATTTGTGGTTGATTTATGAGAGGTTTTTCGCATTTAAAATGTTTCGAAATACCAAGTGGGAAGGGAGTTTAAAAGGGAAAAACCTTATTAGCAGCAAAAGTCGGAATTCGAAGATTTGTCTGCACTGGAAATTAACACATAAATTTCAGAAGCTTTGAAACTGAACCACTTGCACTCAAACTCTAATATCTTTGATGGGTTTAATTTGGGAGAGTTCTCCAGCTACTGGGCTGACTTAGATTTCCCCCAGTCGTAACTTAAGTGATCGTTAAAAGGCCTCAATTAAAAGTCCCAACTTTAATGTGTGTTCCAATTTTGGTTTCGGGCTTATCCCCGCTACCAGTTTGGATCTCAATCTGACTGGGGACGATCTTATCTCGTCTCCGACTGAGAGCAGCTGAGGTAAGGCTTGGAATTTCCCTGAAGGGGGAAGGAAGGCATGTTATTGAACCTGCACAGGATTATCAGTTGCTCGATTGACAATCGAAAGACAGAAATTGAAATGTCAGATCATTGGAAGCCAATAAAGCGGGATGATTGATGTGCAAATTTATAAAATGCCGATTAACATGTCCATGCCCAAATCGTCTGCTTAATTACACACGACGCAGGCCCAACACGGGCAACCAAAGTTCACTGGTACAATGGCAGGGCAATTAATATTTTTATTAGCGTTTAATGTGGATTAATTGCCCCACACACTCCAGCGGATGCCCATGAATCAGCCCCAATCAAATGTGTGTCAAAACAAGGGCTCCCGTCCCATAGTCCAGTCCAGTCGATGAAATGGAATCCAGAAGCGAAAACGTCTGTCTGTTCTGGAATTTGCATTTCTTTTGTTGACGCAATCACTGGACCTGTACACCCCCGTTACGTCTCCTGCAGCTGCAGCTTCTCCACCCCATTCTCGCTGGAGATGTGCCTGACCTGTGCTGCTGCTGCTGCTGCTGCTCTTGTCTCCAGCGAGGGAGAAATGTGCCTGACCTGCACTGACGTCGCAGCGTGTGTCACTCACTCCAAGTGACAGAATCTCCCAGTCGGGGGCAGCGGATTCGCTTGACGCTCTGCTGGAAATCAAAAGTTTCGAAACCGGATTCGGGAGATATGGGTGTCGCACGTATCACAATCCAAACAAAACAAATCAAACGAAATGAAATTCTTTCGGCTTTCGGCTTTCGCCTGAAATTTGCTTTAAATACAAAATCGCCGAGCTCAGAACATTAGACAGGTTTAAGAGCTCGAATTAAGCACAGCCCCGCAGGAACATTGACTGGACATAAAACCAGCAGCAAAACAAACAGAAGTGCAAAGCCATTTTAATAACCAATATTAAGAGATTGTTAAAATTATATAATTTCTCCAACAACTCAAGTCTCAATTAGCTAACAATGAACATCACAAATCCCACGCAAATGGTAAGCAAACACAGACATTTCCATGTCCAGACAGAATCTGACGTATCTATTCCCTCAGATAATGCTTGGCAGCTGCTGCCTGGCCCTGCTCCTGACCCTCACCGAAGCCCTGCCCCGTTACAGTCGACGCGGAGATCTCAGACCCGCGGCGAGTCTCTCCAGCTTCGCCTATGCCCCCAGACCACAGGAGCCCATGACACTGACAGGAAACTATAACCTCATCATGCCCGACTACTATGATCACAATCCGGCAGCCTCGATGCAGCTGCAGAACTTTGCCAACTTCTACGAGGCCCAGGTGAGCCCCGGCGCCGACTTGGGCATGGATGAGTCCCAGTTTTTGGCCAGCACACCCGTCAGGCCACCACAGCCCCTTTCGGCGGATGAGATTCGCATCCGCCAGCATGTGCCATCGGTGGACATTGGACGTGAGAAGAAGAGTCTGCTCAAGCTGAAGAAGGGCAGCACCCAGCCCCGTGGAGGCGACTACCAGGAGTGGGATCAGTTCGACTACGATCTCTACAGCCTCAATCCCGGCGAGAACAAGAAGTACAAAAACGATGCCTAGATTGATGGCTCTGCATCGGAATTGGAATTGAAATCTGAATCAGAATCGAGGGCCACTTTTATGGCTCGAGTGTTTATGAGTTTGTTGCTGTGTTTTTTGTTTTTCTGTTTGTTAAGCGCCAAAATAAATTATTTATTTATTGTAAACTGCATTTGGTTTTTTGCCAATTTTGGCTGCGTCTCGAAAGAGGAATGCGGTCAGAGCAAGTTTTGTTATCTCCTTAAAGCGGGTAGTATGAAGCGGTTGCAACACTTGGCACGCAGAAGATCTCAATCATATTTAAGTAGATCCAACAGAACTAGCTGCTACGATATTTATAGAGTATTTGACGCTTCGGAGGTGCACAAGTCTTTGGTTTTTGGGATTTCGCAAGCATCTAATGGACTTGCACAATTTGTCTAATTGCCCCTGCCATTAGCAATCCGCTTAATGACCAAATCCGACCCGAGGAACAACAAATCAAACACGAGGAATTTCCTGGAGCATTTCATTTTATTGCTGGTCGAGCAGAATGCGCTTCAGCTCCTCGACTCGTTCCGGCGAGGGCTCAAAGAACTCACTGTCCACCTGGACTTCCTTGTGCCTCGACAGGCGACGCGGCGGGGGACGCGCCGCATGGTATCTGGCCAGAGCAGCAGCCTCTGCCTTCGGACTCCCGCCTTTGTTGCTGCAATTGCGGCGTGAGGACAGCTGTCGCCGCTGGGCAGGCTTCACCACCACTCCGCCCGCACGTTCCTTGAGACGTTGCTCCCTGGGATGCGGCTCCTCTGTCAGCTGCTGGAGCTCCTCACCTGGTCTCTCGTCCGGATAGCCAGATTGTGGGTTGATGGCAGCGTGGGCCAACATCACACCTAGCACCACCATCTATGGGACACGAGAACGGTTTAGCATTTGACGTCATTGTCATTGAGGGAAACGAGTTCTGTGTTCGGTATTCCGTATTACCAGTAGAGTTGACAGCAAACTCGTCTTCATCGCTGGATTGTGTTTGTCTCGCTTCGGGGTCCACGGACTGACTAACTTGGGATTCTGTTCTCTGCTGGCTAATGATGGCTTGCCCTTAGAACCGATTATGAAATCTTGGATATTACTCGTATTATGCCACAGTCCAGTGAGAAACACTGAGAGAAACCGGTTTGACTGTGCTTCTCTTCTTGCTTTACCGATTTGATTAGCATACTTGGACTGAAAAATGTTTCACAATTTGACTGAAACAGAGAAATCAATGCCGAAAACATTGCAAATTTATTCATGCTCTGTTATAATTATCAAAATATGTGTCGGACTTTTCTCAGTGCTGCTAACTTTATTCAGGGTGAGTGTATGGAATATTGTGATGTTCTGAACTTAGGACAGAGTTCCGTAAACCCAAAGAGTTCCCCGCTTGATGCCACTGGTAAACCAAGTGCTGTAAAAGGCATAGTCGCCCCTGGGAAGGGGTATAACATCCGTAAAGTGTGAGTTCACAAACTGTGTGGGAACCTTTTCCACCAAAATGTCATGCTGCAAGGAATGTCTCATCAAATATCTTCTCAGAGTTAGGATAAGTAGATCACAGAACTCACATCGTACGGACACTTGTGGTAGACATTTGAGTAGCTCTTTATCACCATATCAAAAAACTTCACCATAGGATTCTGATTGTTTTTCTTTTCCATATACTTGCACACATTGAAGGTGACGTTCATGGTGATCGGTATGTAGCCCTTGAAGCGCCTTAAAACCTGCAGATTTGCCTAAGAACAGATGTAGGATATGAGCACTATAAACCTTGGGCAGCTAGGATACATCAAGTAACTTACCGATGCATCGGTATAGGGTTTCTCATGCATGAGGGCCTTCAGGGACATGTACTTGTAGCTCCGATTCACAGCCTTGATGTAGCAGTATTCAAACTCGAAGAACTTTTTGTCATTGGAGGTGCACTTGATGTTGGTAAACTCGAACCCGGAATAGATCTGGCGATGCACAATACTACAATTACAGGCAAATGTTTCGATGCTAAAGAGGTTACCTGCTTCACACAATATGCAAGAATAAATGGCAGCATCCAAACACCAGAATGAACCCGCATTTTGATTCCGGAATGATCTAGCCCCAACTGACGTCGTTCTCTATATCCAACTATAACTAAAAATCAATTACTTTTCGTATTAATCTACTTTTAATTTTCATGTTCACTGATCCAGAACTTTTTGATGCTGGTCTGATGTCTGGAAAATCATTTGCCCGAACCTCATTTATCAGATAAAATTCTATTTTCAAATTTAAAAAAAAATGTTGATGGGTTTTATTGGTAATATTATTTTAAAGGTTGCCAATTTTTGTTAATTTAATGATCATAAATCGTGTCGCAGTTTTTCTACACTACGTTTTTCTCATGCCCATTAACATATTTAGTGGCCAAATGATCTGCCACAATTTCGCACAGTGCATTGAGCCACTGTTCATTTTTTTATGGGTGATTAACATACGACAGACATTCATTCGCAATCAAATATTTTAAAGCAAAAGAGACAGAGATGAGGCAACAGCCAACCGAACCGGTTGATCAATAACATTTCTCAATCAGCTGGCGATCCCCCCAGAGCATTGTCTACCTTTGGGCTGTTTAAACAAATCATGGAATCGGTTGTATTTACATTGAAAAATCTCCGACAAACAATAACACTTAATAAAACTAAATTCGAGTGTGGACTAGCCCCTTTAGTTGAAGGGATGCCTGTCGATCAGCTCCTCCCGGCGCTCATAGGTGCGCCTATTCCTGGGCCTAAGCTGCCCTTGAGCATTCATCAAGGCACCTGGGGGCACATAGACAACGGGACTCTTGGTGCAGCCCTCGATATGAGCATGGGCCACGGCGCGTATGTCCTGCAGCAGCTGCCTGTGTCCCGGATCCACTTGGCCCGGACTGAGGATCTGCTGTTGGCACTGTCCGTTGGGCTGGCAGTTGGTCACGTAACGCTGGTACTCCCTGGTGTCACCGGGAATCGTCTGCTTGTAGTCGTAGCCATCGAGCGACGCGCTCTCCGACTGGGCCACCTGGTTGCCCTTTCTCGGCTCTGGTTCGGTGAGACCCGTGCTGGTGAGGAGCGTGTTCAGCACCGCTGTGGGCGGCACGCCGGAGCCATGACCAGCATCCAACACCTGCTGCCCCGAGGGGAGCCTTACCATGGCATAGGGATGTGGGTTGGCAAAGTAGAGTCGCTGTGGCGCCAGGCTCTGCTGCTGTGGCACTCCGTATTGGCCTTGAAGTTGAGTCTGTGGCTGAGCTTGAACCTGAGTCTGAGGTTGAGTCTGAGGCTGGTAGTAGCTGAGTGGAGGTGCGGGGGGAGCCAATGCCAGCGTGTTCAGAGGAGCTGCCACGGCTGAGGAGTATTGCTGATAGCTACCGCTGCCCAGCAATGGATTTGCATTGGTCGAATACTGCAGCTGTGGCTGCTGCACCCGCTGCGGTGCCAGATACTGCACTTGCTGCTGCGGTGCCACAAATTGCTGCTGCTGCTGCACGTGCAATTGTTGCTGCGGTGCCACGTATTGTTGCGGCTGTACAAGCAACTGCTGTTGTGCGCTCTGGTATCCATATCCGAGCTTACTCTGCTGTCCCCTCTGTCCCCTCACATGCACAGTCTGGTGGTTCTCATAGATGGCCGGCGCCAGGTGGGATTCCAGGTCATAGGTGCGACTGTTGGGCCCCAGAGTTTGGACCACATATTTGACAGGCTGCTGACGACGCGCTGACACCTCGCTGAAGGGTACTTGGGGGCGCTGGTAGTGATATTCCTGCGATCTCACCGTTCCGGCCAGGGCCAACTATAAGGGAGAAAATATTGTATTGGTGAGGCACATTAAACGATTATATTCGGGGATAAGTTGATTACCAGCGACAGTAACAGCCACAGATTGTTAGACATCTTGGAATGGCACTTTTTGGAGCAGTTTGTCGTGTTGTTTGCGGTTCGCCGACTCGCAGCTAAATGAGTTGTGGCAGGGCAGGCAGCAGCCAACAAGCAGTTGGACGCCGCTGGACGCGCGAAGAAGATCACTCGAAAACTTGTTTCTCCAACTGGCTTTGATTCGTTGCAACAGTTTGAACATTTCATAATTTCTTTTTCCCTTTTGGTAAACGATTTGTCTCTGCGTCTCCATTTGCTCATTAAAAGGGCAGAGCAAAGGGTATTTTGGTTTCATTCAAAACGTGGTTTGTGGTTAAGGAAAGCTAAGATAAATGGGGTAAAAAATACAACTTGCCACATACCAAATATAGTTCATAGATATGCCCTTGGATTGATGATTGATCATAAAACCAATCTTTGTTTATACCCTTTAAAAGTTAGGGTATATAGCGATTCGATTCGAGATGCTGGTCTTTGTTTCCTGTTTGTTTATATGTTTTCTAGTGCCGCTTGAGCGTTCGTTTGCTTGGGGCATCATTTGACTATCACTCACGCAAAATTTGTGCCATAATTAAAGTGCCACAACTCTTTCTTCGCTTTATTTTAGAGCTGCGTTTCGTTTTGTTTATCGTTTCTTATGGGCCATGAAAACCTTTCCTTTCCGCTCTTACCCACTTCAGTGGAGCTGTGTTCGGGTCGGTTCGGTTCGGCTGCGTTTAATTTAATTAAATTTGCTTTGCATGATTTTGTGGCTTTCTGTGTAGCGAGTGGACCGGGGAAAAGTAAAAGTATATGATACAAAGATGCTCTCATCGTATGTACACGTGTTTGGCAAATGACGTGCCACACGGTCTAGTATTGCCAGCCATTAAAATTCACATGAATGTTTACCGATTTCCTCGGTGTTTCTTTCGCTTTGGGATAGCGGGTGAGGTCTTGATTGTGTGGTGAACCCCCAGTCGATGCATGAATGTTCATTTGTGGCATGATATGATATTACGTGATTTGTTTATACCATAAAATGCGAGTTTAATTACTGTATCTTTTGGTTTATTCAACAGAAGACGCGACTGTATTTTGTCTTGTGTTGCAACTCCATTTGATGGTCCCAATCATGGCAGTATTATTGCCCATAATTTCACACACAATCGTCGCTAAGCACATGCAAATGTATTCATGAATAGCCAATGAACCCAGTGATTGATTGACCCAAAACAGCCCAGCAGCTATGTCGATGAATTAGCGGGCTAAGAAACTCCTCGCACAATAAGTGTATCATCTTTGAGGGGTGAGGAAGGTTAGCTTTACTTTTTATTTGCTGTCGCTGTCATTTTTCTGGTTTGCTTTGAGATGTGCACTCTGTCTCAGGGCCGATTCCTGGCAATTGCCTGCTGGTTGACATCTCCTATGCACATTTGATCCTGGTAGAGCCACGCGGGCCAACGTCAATCAAAGACGCGCCATGTTAAATGCACTTGACTGCCACTTGACACAGCAAATGTTGCTGGCGTAGTCATTCCCGTTGTTGTTGTTGTCGTTGTCGTTGTGTCTGATGTTGCCCCGGCGTCGCACAAAACATCTTGCCAAGCCAACTGCCAACACTTGACATTCACAATGAGGGGCAGCAGCAGCAGCAGCATGAGAAAGCAGGAAGCTGAGCTGGGCCGGGGCACACGCATAAAACGCGGCATGGCCTCCAATTCCACTGTCAGAGATGGAGATGCAAATACAGATGCAGTTGGAGATGCGGTGGCTTATCACAGCATGTCACACACACACACACACACACAGAGGGAGAAAGGTAGAGAGAGAGAGATGGGAAGTTTGTAAGTGGCCAACGCTGCGTGTACGCAATCTGGTGCAGAGTGTGCGACGGAGTGTGGGTACGTCTGTGCGCTGTCTGTCTTTATGCTCTGCCCCCCCGCCAGACCGTTTGCATTCATTGCTGTCTCAGGGCATGGCATTCAGGGTTATGAGCTGCGCTTTGCATTGCTTGCAACCTCCAATGAGATAGAGCACGTGCATTGCAGATGCAAGTGCAGATGCACGGTGCCCTCTGCTCTGTGCTGTGTGCAATATGCAGTATGCAGTGTGCAGTGTGTGTGCCTCGCTGTTTGTATGCCTTCAGTTTATTCTTTCCACTTGTTTCAGCGCATATAAAGCGTCATTTTAGACACCTTTCTGTGTGTGTAAGCCTCGGCTGGCCTTTCAACGCCTGCAGCTGGGTTTTGCATACTTTTTGGCTTTAGTTTGAGGGCTTCTGGTGAAAGGGATCTGCTTAATTAGGCACACCTGCCGGGGCACCAGCAAATTAGTCTCACTCAGGTTGAATGACCTTTGTGCCAGCAGCCGTAGGTGAGCACAGCTTAGCTTTAAGCCAAGTACTTGGCCCGGCCAGGATAGGCAGGGCGTTAGCCAGCAAACAATGCAACACAAATAAAACCTGCAACAGAAACTGCCACAAAAAAACGAAGAAAAATCAATTGCATAATGGCGCATGTGTTGCGCAGAACAGTGGCAGCAACGGCAGAGGCAACGACAGCAGCAGCGGCGACATAGGCAGGCAGCAAAAATTTGCAACTCTTTTTCCATTTGCACGTCGCAAGACACAAAAACAGAAAAAACACAAAAAACAAATTCAACCACCACTTCAGCCGTCTTGCAGCAGCGATTTTAGCCATATTTTCTTTTTTTAACTGTCGCAAAGAAATGGTGAGAGAAGGAGAGAGGCGGGGCAAGAGGATTGAGAGGAGTAAAGAGAAATGTAGACATGTGTGTGGCAGCTTTTGTTTGCACCCGCATGGGGAAGCCATTTAAGTGCGGCTTCTTGAGAAAATTGCAGCCAGAGCGGATACAGAAAGAGCCAGTGAGACAGAGACATAGATATGGAGAGAGAAAGAGAGAGAGGGAGGGAGAGTGAAAGAGAGACAGACAGAGATGTGGAGCGTCACTAACGAGCAACGTCCTCTGTCTCAGTGCCGTGTCCGTGTCCGCCTCAACCTGCCCATAATTAACAGCAGGAGCACCAGCAGGAGCCATAGGAACAGACGCAGCCGCAGCCGGAGCCGCAGCCAGAGACCCAACGAGAGCTTAGCTCCCCTGTGGGGCCTATCATTTGTTGCAACGAAAAGCAAAATGCAAAATGCAAAAAGCAGTGCCTGCCACCCAAAATCAGAAGAAGGAGCAGGGGCTGCGGCATGGAGCATGTGGCATGTGGCAGCGAAACCTGGTTGGTGCAAAAGTCGTTGGCTTGTTGGGCGACTCAAGCGCCTTAATAGGCTTAGCAGCGAGTCAACTATCACAACAGGACCGATAAAAGTTGAAGCCTCTCCGCTCGGTTCGTCAGTGCAGCATGGAAATATATATCTACTCGTCCGAGTATCTCCCACATGGAAAACTTTACCTATATGATATGCTCTCTCATGCTCCAGATGCCGCTGTCGAAGCCAAAGCCGAAGCTTTGTCAACGCATGCCACATGGAATATTTATGGGGAGGTGTGGGCAAGCGACAGAGACTGTCTGGGTGTGGGTGTGTGCCACTGTTTATGGCACGTTTATGCCGAAGCCAGCTCTCATTATGTGCATGCCACCGCAAGTACGTGCCCCGGCCAGCCCATAAGCAGACCAAACTCTCCCACACAGCCCCTAATTCAGCCTCAGCCTCTGTCTCGGTCTCAGCCTCAGTTCCCGACTCAGACTTACTCTACTCCCCTTCCGTTTCAAAGTGTAGGGGGTGCCTTTGTTGTGTAATTTTCTTTTTGATTAAAGTTTTTCTATTCTTTGCTAACATCTCTTTATACCCGGTACTCGAAGAGTAAATAAGGTATATTGTATTTGTGCGGATAACGGTTGTATGTAACGCACAGAAGGAAACGTTTCCGACCCCATAAAGTATATATATTCTTGATCAGCATCAATAGCCGAGTCGATTGAGCCATGTCTGTCTGTCCGTCCGTCCGTCCGTCCGTCCGTCCGTCTTGTTTGTCGGCTAGTTCTCAGAGACTATAAGAGCTAGAGCCACCAAATTTTGGCACCAGACTGCTGTATGCTCACACTGAAACCAGTGTATTTCAAAAATGAGCCCCGCCCCTTTCCGCCCCCGCAAAAGGGCGAAAACCTCCCAAATCTACAATTTTGAAGATAACAGAAAACTAAAAACGCCATTCCGTAGGGAATGACCATATCTATCAGATCACCAAATTGGGAAACGATTGGATCATTATTATAGCCACAATGAAGAAATTAATTTGCAGTGGCTAAACCCACCCCGTCCCGCAGCTTATATTTGTTGTTTACACATTCTCTCATTCACACTCTGCTTCGCGCAGTTTGTGGCCTCTGTCTCTGGCACGTCTCTGCTACTGCCGCCACTCTGCCGCGTCTCTGCCGCGTTTCTGCCCTGACGCTGCAGTGTGTTGCTCTAGGGGAGGGTGGCGAGCAAAAGGAGCGTGTTGGCGTGAGTAGTGTTGTTGGTGTAGATGACAGATGAAGAAAAATGTAAAATAACCGCTAAGGTGCAGATGTAGTACTGAGTGCCGGGTATAAAAGTTGTGACGCGTAAGAAGCGTCTCACACGTCCCTTCTCGTTTTTTTTTGGCATATACGCAACAGTGATGCATGGCTATGACTAACACACAATATGTGCATCAAATGAAAGCTCCAATTTTAGTAATTCAACAATTATGGGGAAGTAATTTAAATTTGCCATCTACAAATCCGAATCAAATCATTTCCGTGGCATTATTAACACCCAACGATCTGGTAATTTGTTGATTGAGCCTGCTGGGCGTCCTGGGACCAACTCCCCCGCCCGCACCAAGGTCGGCCCTGTCAGTAACCCTTTATTCAGCTGCATCAGCATTTGCTGTCTCTCTGTGTGCAGCCACCTCTCACCACCAGGAAGGGGGTACACCACTAGAAAGTTCCTCCGCTGCTGCACGGCAAAATGTTGCTGATGACAGCAACAATATCATCAGTGGCAACAACAGCCAAGCATCAGTAGCGGCTGGCACAGGCACAGGCACGAACATCAACTCCTGCGCCCCACAGATTTTTGTTTGCAGTCATTCGCATGTGTCATCCTCAGCGGCCGAGATGATGAGGCACAAAATATGCCCAGGCTCAGTCGAAACTAAACTGCCAGCCAGCCAGCCATCCAACTTGCCAGCCAGCCAGTCGCTCTGTCTGTCTGTCGGACAGTCCCTGTCTCCCTGTCTGTCTCACACAAAAAAAGAAATTAAAATAAAGCACAGCAAATGGAACAGCTCCAAAGGTCGGATCTGGGAATACACTCTTGCAGGGTTCCATTCGTAAGATTGAGATTGATTTTGCATAAGTAGAAGTTCGCAAATATTCTAACGCGCTCTCACTATAAATAACCCTATTCTGAAGGTTCCCATCGCTCAGCTTTGGTATCTTCATCTTTAACCCTTCTGCAAGTTGCCAGCTTCCGACCGTAGTCAGCGTACCCTTCCACAGAGTGTATATAGATACACAGCAAACAGACAAATGAGGACGGCGGCGGTGACATGATAGCCTGTGAACGCTGCTGTCTGCCGCCCGTCCTGTCCTGTCTGCGCGTTGGTCTGCGCCGGCCTCGCTGCTGGCGTCGCTGCTGCGGATGTGGCAGACGCTTTCCACGCTCGCCGACTACTGCATGCGTTGCACTTGCCACTGCCACTGCTGCTGCTGCCACTGCTGCTCCTCTGTTATGCTGCTGCTCTGCTATATTTAAATACGCTGCGGGTTGTGCAATGAGTACGGTGCACGTTGCATGAGTTCCGAGCTGTGTGGCACTTCATTTGCTTCACAACTCATTCATGTTTTGTGGCACGGCATAGGCTGTATAGAAGAGAGCCCAGACTGGCTGACAGAGCCCTAAGCTGAGGTAAACACTCTCTGCTCTGCTCTGCTTTGCTCTGCCTGCCTCTTCTCGTCTGCCTCGCTGTCTCGCTTCGCCTCATGTGGCAGCCTGCTGCTGCCTTGCCTCACCTACTTTCTGCACTTAGGCATTTGCCGGCTTCAGTCTCTGCCACTGCCTCAGCTTCAGCTTCAGCGGGGTGGCTGACGCTGCCAGCAGCAACAACAAAAATAAAGCAGCAAAAAAGCGGAAAAAAATACTGAGAAAAAAAACCTCCCCAGCTGCGCCGCCGCCGCCACTGCACTGCACTGCTCCCTCGCGGCCAGAGTCCTGGGTATCGTTTACAACAAACACTTGCAACGTGGGCAAAAGCTCCTCTTCAACTCCTCTCCTCCAACATATGGGCTGGCAGCAGCGACGTTAGCGTTAACGTTAACGTTAGCGTTAATGTTTACGGCGCGGCACGGCTCGAGAAGTTCCCCGAGTTCTGTGACTCGTCTCGACTGAGGAGGCAACTGAGGCACGGCTGCATTGCTGCCTGCCCAGCCAGGGAGGAGTCCGCAGTACGTTCGCGTGCTTTGCATACTTTGGTTGCATTTTTTCCAGCGCTGCTCCGCCACGTTCCGCTCTGTTCCGACCCGAGCCGAGCCGAGCCGCGTACCGGCTGCAACACGGTAGCGCGTAATTTCTCCGTGCGAGCGAGTGAGTGATTTCCAGTTACGAGGTTCGGAGATTCCCCAGTTTGTGCTGGCGTTTTTGGCATCCTTTTGTTGTCCTGCAGCTGGTAATCATCGTTGGATTCGAGGCAGCAAACTGCGGCTTTTTTTGGGGCTCCTCCCTTCTGTCAGTCGTAATTTGCTCGCCATTTTCCGCGTCCTGTCGTCGTGTCGCTGTGTGCGTGTGTGTTTTTGTTTCCGGCCTCGAAATTTTCCGCGCCTGACGTTGGCCATTTTTGGCGCCAGTTTTTTGCCGGGCTGCCGTATTGTTTTTTCGCAAGGCACAGAGGGAGAGAGAGAAAGAGAACGAACTAGAGTCCTTCGATCCAATGCCATAAATCAAATGGCATAATTGTGCGTGTGTGACCAGCGTCTAACGGGCATCCTGCATCGTTCATCCGGCATCCTACAGCGTTGCGTGCCACCGAATCTCGAGTCTCTGGACCACAACAAGCGGACAGGTGGTCCACCTGGAGGGGGAGTTTGGCGGATTATGTCTTTATAGGCCCGCCAGAGACAACAAATCCCCGAACAAATGAAGTGCCGGAGCATTTGATTAGAAGCAACGACTACTAAACGCACCCAAAAGCCGCTTAGTTTCTGTCCGTGTGTCTTGTGTTTTGGGCCAGCAGCAGCAGCAGCGACAGCAACAACAACACTTCAAGCTCTCCCCCGTATCGATTGCCTAATACACAATGTAAGTAAATTAATCGAGTAGCCTGCCTGCCTGTTGCAGCCTGTTGTTTCCGTTTCCATTAAGTGATTACTCAATCAGCAGTCGATGGCTTCAACGATATAACACTGCTGAATATTGGGGTATTTCATAATCTCGGATTAGGGTTAATTCTTGGACATGGGAATGAGTGATTATGACTTTAAAACAAATTGTTTTCTGCATGGAATTTACTTAATCAAAAATGTTTCTACAGCTTACATTAAGATAATATTTTATTCATTTCGTTTCGAAATACTTGGTAATTTCTTTTGAAATAAATCTTAATTTGTAGCATTTATTTGGTGCTGCAAAGAGCAGAGTGCTAAGTGCTGCCATTTTCGCCAACTTATTTGGGTCTTAAGCCGGAGCCAAACTACTTTTTGCTCCCACTATCACGCCCCTTCCCTGCGTAGATCCCATTTAATACAGCTCACTATTTGAATAGATTTTAGCTCTTTTCCCGTTTGTTTTCATACTCGGAGCTGAATGGAGCTCCGAGTTTAGCTGCCTGCAGGCGGAAAGCTCCTTTTCAGCTGAGCTCAACTCATCTCAACTTTCGCATTGGATTTGGAGTCCTTTTCGAGCCGTTCCCAAACCACAATGAAACCACAAAAACCACACAAAAAAATGAGAAGAAAAATATGAGGACACTTCAACTCTGTAGCAGCTTCAGGCATATACTCATCATTTATTCTGCAATCTACCTCCGACTCCATTCAGTCATCTGTGGTCTGGTTCGTCTTAAACTCTCCATCCTTCCTGCATCCAGCCCGGCGATGCGCGTTAAATTTACATAACAAGCGGATCCAGCTATATCACACCCATCGTAATTATGTGCAAACAAACGCAGCAAATGAAATTTCAATTAAAAAATCCAAAGGGGGACAAACAACACACGAACTGGTGGGTGGGGGGAGGAAAAAAGTGAAATCGAAGCCGTCGACATCACACGCTTTGATGGCCACACCAACCAGCTGGCTTGGGGTTGGTACATGGCCAAGGGAAGGGACAGAAGCGACAGGAACGACTGCGTATGCATGTGCATCCACTCCATACTCCACTTAGAGGGCTTCCCAGTCACAGCCGCAGACACAGCAGCAGCAGCAGCAGCAGCCACAGCAAGTTGCAAGTGCGTAGCCATCCAAGCAGTCAGCGGCTGGGAAAGTGGAACCAGTCGAGTCGCGACTCAAAGTGAATGCCGAGTGGCAAGTGCAGCGTCAGATGCAGTGACATTGGCACACGAATGAAGCTGCCCACCACTCACCCTGCCCCCACTCAGCCAGGCTACCCCCACAGCTCTCCCCCATCGCCGCTCAAGTGACTGGCCGTGCAATTTTGTTGCCAACCTTGAGGGCGTCACTAAGCCCGTTTCCGAGCTGCTGCTCGCCCAGAGTCAAGGCTGTTTATTCCAACGATTCCAGGGAGCGAAAGCCAGAGAGAGCATTATAATTGGGAGCGAAATTATGCAAAGCCCCAAAGGCAAGGGAAAGCAAAATCTATAAGCTAAACAGTTGAACAGTTGAACCCATAAAGTCTTGCCATTGGGTCCACTAATATAAGATCTGCTTAACACAGCCAAGACTTGGAAAATAGTACAATATTTAATCTTGTAGGAATAACATTATATTCACATACAATCTGTTGTATCTTTAAACTGATTCTCCTGCCAAAATGCATAAAGCTTTAATTGGTTCCACGAATTTCTGATGACTCTGCCAGGGTATTTTCAACTTCGGTGCACCGAATTTAGCCTTCATTTTTATATTTTTGTATTGCTTTTGGGTTGTTTTTTTTGTATTCACGGCTAGCTATGTCAACATGGCATCCAGCCAGCTCCAGCTCCAGCTGCAGCTCTGACTCCAGGTCCTGTGCTCCCTCCCCAGCATTATTGTTCGCCTTTTTGTGTGCATTGTTGTTGAGGGTGCTGGCCGGGCGAGGGTGCCTGGGGAGACTGCAGCCGAGTTGCCATTGCAGTTAATTGAAAATACTAAATTTCCACTGTCTAGACGGCAAATTATATGACAATTGTTAGAGCGCGCTCATGTTTGGCTTTCATATTAAAATTAATTACTCTGGCAGAATTTTGCATATAAAAATGTTGTGAAAGCCATAAACAATGGGGCCATTGTCATGTGTGTTTATACACCTATGAGTGTACAATATACGAGGATATTTGATTGTGTGAGATTGTCCTTGGTATGTTGTTGTTTTGGGCGAAATTTAAGCAAAGACTCCGCTCCGATTCCCTGCCGGTTCGAGTGGGTGGAATTTCTCAGGTTTCATAATTAGAGTGCGAATAGCAATGGCCATTTGCGGGGGTAATTATGGAAAGTGCGTTGCACATTTTGGAAATTTCACACGCCTCAAAGGCCTCAAACACACACAACACGAAATGCCTCATAATTGCAGGGCCAACAAAGTGCAGGAAATCTCATTTGATTTCCAAAGGAGTGGGAGAGATGAAGAGCTGAGGAAATTGTACAAAATTTCGACAATAATTACAAACGGAAATCGTGTGCAGGCCAAAACACCTTTGATAGGGGATTTAACTCTCTCTCTCTTGCCACACCCTTCTGCCGCCCCCTGGGACAATGCACAAACAATTATTTAGCACTTAATAAACAACAAAATTGAAAATTTAAGACGCTTATCAGAGTCAGCTTGCGGCATATGCAAATTTGAGCATTTACATGCATGTAATTAGACTCTCATATAAATTGTAGATGACGTTATTGTAGAAGTTGTACATATGTATGTACATCTGGCTGGGGCTGCATGTGCCACTAACATTTATTAACTGAAAGTGGCAACCTTCTGAGGCAGCTGTAGTAAATAAACGTTTACAGTGGCAACCTTTTCAGGCAGCTTGCAACTGCAGTAAATAAACTTTGGCCAGGAACCGGCAGCTGCTGCAGCTCGTATGCAAAACATCTTCCAAAATTGACTTAACTGATTTCCCCACCCCCACTTTTGCATTTTATTACGTGTTTATTATGCTAACAATGTGCCGAAAGTTTTCCGAGGCAGGCAGCTGCTTGGAGGAGGGAGAATGGAGGTAGATCCTTTCGCACTTTCATATTTGAGACTACCTCTTACGCTGATTCTACATCACAATTGCTGCTTCTCCGCACAGACACATTCCACAACAGATTGTCTGGTGTCTTGTGTTACTTGCATACTTGAGAGCCGAGCCGCATACTTCATTTGCTAAAAAGCAATCATCATACGCCCCATTGTCCAGCATTGCTGGAATTTCATCTGGCGTTTATTTATCAATATGAAAGGTACATCCACACACACACACCCAAATCAAAGACAAATTCTAATTTGTGCTGTCTGCAAGAAGGAGCAGTATATAAATCAATCCACCAACCACCACAGAACCCAACCACTTGATGGCACCACAACCACACTCAATGACAACTGCAGCCAGCCGTGTGCCAGCCGTTTGTGCCGTGTGTGGCAGTCAGAGAAAACAGTAGCCACATTATTTTCATTAGGCCATTGTTTGTCAGATGTCTTGGACATTTACTTTTAATTCCTTCTGGCTGTGGAGAACACCTGGAACTGGAGTATGGAAATGCTTGCTTGTTGCCAGCAGACATTTGCATTTCATTTTTCGACAAGCAAAGATATTTTTACAGCCAGACACACGCATAACACTCGAAAGCTAACAACAACAAGAGACAAGCCCAGTTCCGTATCTGTGCATACCCTGTGGACTTTTGCTGAGTGCTGGATTATGGCTGGCTCTGATCAGATCTCGTGTGTCACCAAAAGTAGAGTTCATCTTCCCAAAAATTCAATCAGTAGGCCTTGGTTTCATGGAATATTTCCTTTTTGCGCGTCGCAAACTTCAGTTCAAAATCAAAGTTCCCTTTGCAACGGTATAAATAACAAAAGCGGGTTGAGGGCCCTGCAAATAGTTGGAGGATGACTTCCCTTTGTCTTTTGTCTGTGACCCGAGGCCGCAGTCGGCTCTCTCTCTCTCTTAGCCTGTTGGAGATTTCCCTCTGTGTATGTCTGGCTGTGTGTGCTCCCTGAGTGTTTGGGTGTGTTGGCCGGTCCATCTGTCATTTTAAGTGGCTTATTCATATGCAAGTGGCTTCCGGGGCTAAACATATTCAAGTGTTTTAGTGGCTCGTGTACATGACCGAGCATTATCATTAAGTGCTTATAGGCAGGATCCCAACCCCTGGCTTCCCCCTACTCTCTGACCATCTGTCTGCGTGGGTGAACAATGACTGCTATTAACACAAATTGATATGCCAGCCCCTGCTCTTGCATCGACCAAGGGGCAATGTCTTTAATGGCAAAACCCTGACCCTGGCACCGGCCGGAAGTATCCAAAACAGAATTACGCATACGAATGCTGTTTCTCACACTGTTTGTTGCACTTTTTCGTTGCAGCTGCTATGAAGGCAACGTCCAGCAGCACCCCGCCCAACACCAGCAGCAGCAGCAGCGCCGCCAGCAGCAGCAGCCATCCCCAGGAGCTGTCCCTGGCAGCGGCGGCCGGGACGGCGCCCACCGCTGGGGGGGCGAGCACCTCGAAGCCGCACCGGCTGGCCAAGGTATCGTTCGCACCGTTGGACATCGGCGTGCCCACGGTGGCTACGTGATACGCGAACACGATGTCCCACCACAACATCGTGTGCGAGTGGCTGCGCACCATCGGGCTGGCCCAGTACGGGGAGAGCTTCCTGGAGAACGGCTACGACGAGCTGGAGATCTGCAAGCAGATCGGCGAGATCGATCTGGATGCCATCGGCGTGGACAATCTGTCGCATCGCGGCAAGCTCTTGAAGAGCGTCCGCATGCTGCGCGAGAAGGGGGCGGCCATTGTCTATGTGCTCATCAATGACCCGAAGGCGCTCAGCAACAGCAACGAGATCCTGGCCTCCGACTGTGATACGCCCGTGACGATGAAGGAGCTGGAGGCGGTCATGAAGCGGCACCTCGAGGCCGATGGCATCCGCCTCACCGCCCACCCGTATTCCACACCGGTAAGTGGTCACACCAGAGCAGGACTAGTCCTCGAACAAAAAGCAACAGCCATCCAGCCAACCAGTATTCGGTAGCTCTGGCTCTTATCTTGGCCATTTAGTTTGGGGCTGGCAATTTGCTGGATTTGCCTTCTGCCCCACAGGGAGACAGAGAGAGAGAGAGAGCCAGTTGCAACGTGTGACAGCCGCCTGCGCCGTTGTGTGCACTCTAATGTGAAATTAACACGATTTTAATTTAGTTAAACCGAGTGGCCAACCGACTGAGCGTGCCCCCGCTGTGCTTAGACCCTCACTCCACCGTTCCCCCCGATAACCACAGCCACCGTAGCCTCACTCCTTCTGCAGAATGTTTATTTTATTATAGGAGCCAACATTTTGGTCCCAGGCCGGAGCCCAAAATGTTTTTGCATTTGCGTTAATTTTGTTTATTTGGCGCGCGTATTTTTTGGTCATTGCTGTTTGTTGGCTCACAGATAAAACGGTGCATTGTGGCCGCCTGGTCTGCAGAGGGAAGGAGGTGAAAGTGTAAGAATGGTTATTGTGTGGCAGCAGAACAATTAAATGATAGGCCAGCAAATTGGACATGGCACCAGAACACAGCACAGGGACACTGCACGGCCACAAAAAGTGGTCAAATTTCCCATAGTGCAGTGGGCTGAAAAATGCAAAATCAGGATAAGGAATCCAAGGAGAAATTTCCACTCTTTTTCATGCCACACACCATTTTAAAGGCACATAAATGCATATTGAAATGCACTCGTGAGGGCATGGGAGCCTCGTTTCGGATTGCCTTCATAGTCTATAGTTTATTTTCCATGAATGTGTGTGTGTATCTGTGGCTTTGTGTGGCTGGTGGGTGTGTGTTGGTGCCTGAAAACATGTCACTGGTTCAGGGACATTCCTGCATTCCGCCAAAGAAATCGCTTGCAATGCAATGCAAATAGATGCAAAGCGCAGCGTAGATGCAGCCTCCATTTAAAGTAATTTCAAGAGGTGTGCGACTGAATAAGAAGATGAGGAGCAAGATGTGGAGGAGCTTCATTTAAGGGCGTGGCAGGACTGCCTATTGAGCACGCATAGAGTGTTGACAGTTGCCAGACCCGCGACACTCGTCAGATGCTGTGATGCTGATGCGGCTGCTGTGCTGTCGATGTCGATGATGTTGCAGCTGCTTAATATGCAGGCCACGCGCGTTGAAAGGCTTCCGCTGCCACTTCCACGCAAAGAGCCAAAAAGTGTGCAGTCTGCGGACTGGAGTCTGCAGTCTGCCGAGTCGACTACTCCTTGCAGAATGTGTGAAAACTTTTGTCATAGGCTTGTGCCTGCATCGGAGCCTCTGCTGCTGCTTTGCATTTTAATTAGCGCTTCTTTTTGTCGCCGCCGAGTACTTAACATAGTTTGTCTGGCGAAATGTGGTTAAATATTTACGATTGTTGGCTCAAATTGAAATGGAACTTTAAGACCGAAATGAAATTATATCAAATGGATGGCTAGACGACAGGTATCCCTGGAGTGGGAGTAGGGAGTGCCAGTTGCTACACAGAGAGACTTCTTGGCTTCTGGCACGAGCTCTACACTGCTCTGCTCGGCTCTGTCTGAGCCATGTTGACGCGCGGGCTTCAACTTCAACTAATTGCACTTTGCGCTGATGAGACAGACATCTGTGTGTGTTTATGTCTGTGTGTGTGCTTTGCATCTATGTATCGCTGTCTGACTGACAGCTGCAGACAAGTTGCATTTGAGCACAAATGTTTGCATGTGCATTACATGAATGCGACGCTAAATGAATTTTCGCAGCCAACCCTCTATGCTTTGGAATAGAAAGATGCACACAGATACTGCACAGGCAGATGCAGATACAGCTACAGCTACAGATACTTACTTGCTGCCTGGGGGGCATAAAGGGAGCACGAAGGGAGCTCGGGGATGCTTCAGTGACCGCTTTGAATGTCAAACAGGACACATTTAAGTGGCCGCCTCACGCTAATTACCGGAAGATATTAACACTTGTGTGGCTCCTGCTCCTGGCTGTCTCCCTCTTTATCCGTCTGTCTGTCTTCAAGGAGCTGCTTTTGACCCTGGCCTTAGTGGATTGCGGTGGCAAGTCGTAACCTCATCTCATCTCCAACTCTCTCTCTGTATGTTTTGCAGGAGGGCAAACGTGGATATCTGGAGGGGCTGGCTGCCCACTACAGCAAGCAGATCAACATGCCGTACGAGGACGTGCTGGATGCCATCGAGCAGGTGCGCCTCTCCAAGTGGAAGGAGCGGCATGTGCGCATATCCACGGGGCACACGCTCACCCGCCGCCTGGCCGGTGCCAGCAGCAGCAGCAGCAGCAGCAATTCCGGCGGCGGACTGGTTAGCTCCTCCGTCCTGCCCACCAGCCACAGCCAGCCGCTGTATGTGCCCGGCAAGTATTTGGTAAGCGGAACGAGCTCTGACTTTTTACGGCCCAAGTGCTTTTACGACTTGTCCGGACTCCTCGCTAATCAGACCCTAATTCATCTCGTTCATTATGCATGTGTGTGTGGGTGTGTGTGCTTGCAGCCCTCCAGCTGCCTGTCGAACCGCGAGGAGAACGAGATCTACAGCTACACGCAAAACGATTTGGCCAATCGCATGGCCCGCAATGCCATCGACTCCAAGTCGGCCCTCAATCTGAATGGGATGCAGCACAGCTATCCGGGCGCGCGGACCAATTTCTTTTACGACTTTTCGGCAACAGGTAAGGGAGGAGGAGCACAGGACAAAGTGGCAGCCAGAGAGGTTAGAGACACTTTGGCGGCTGTTTGGTTTTTATGGCTTTTAATTCAATTAAATTGGTTTGCGCTTAAACTTTGTCTGTCTGGTTAATCAAATGAATGTCTGTCTATCCGTTTGCCTGTTTGTTTGATTCTCGGTTTTGATTGTTTGCCTTCTTTCCTGGAACTCTGCTTTTGGATTTGGATCGGCTCTACATGGATCCGGTTGGGTTGATTGCCACATCCCATCACACCACACCCTAAACCACACCAGAGGGTCGCAACAAGCACAAGCAGCGGCGCACGGTCTTTGCCCGTTTCCTGCAGGGCCTGCGGCAGAGCGGAGACGAACTGAACGCCACCGAGGGAATGCAGCTGAAGGTGAGTGAGTGGAAATGGGTTGGACTTGAGGCAGTGAAGAATCCGGATTCATTGCGTGGTTGAGAGTTTCCGGTTCCGGTTCTGCAAGTGTTCTTAACCGAATTGGATTTGCAAGGAGAAGGCGTTGCATTTCGAAGAGAGTAGAGACTCTTCCGTCTTGACATTCACTAACATTTTCGTTGCTTAAAAATACACCGCACTATAATCTCCTCAGGAATTATGAATATGGCGAGAGTTTTCACATTACCCGCCTCCTCAATACTGCTTCCATTTTCCTTCCTCTCTCCTTATCGCCATATCCCTGGGATGCCATGAAAAGTTCTATAATTTGGAGGCAACTTCAAAGCATTTCCTTGCCACATTCAAAACAAAAACTTTCCCTGCCACTGTTCCCCGTCTGCATCTGTCCATTCCATTCTCTGGCCATCTTTCTGTTTAATGTCGAATTTCAGCTATGGACAACTTTGGCCATCGCTTGAGTGGAGGGCGGACATGGGGGTGGCCACGGGGGCTACTTATAAAATTAAATTAAAATAGAAAAACCGCGTAAACCTACAAATAACAACGACAGCAGCAACGAAAGGGATGGGCAGTGGGTGAGAAGTCGCCTGCCAAAAGCGGTCCGTGGGCTGGAAGTGGTGGGGGTTCTAGGGGGGAGAGGAAGTGGAAAACTTTATCAAGGCTAAGCCGATAAAAGGCAATTACCGTTAATTGCGTTGACTTGGCCAAGGCAAGCGGGCCGAAACCAGACAATGACAACACTGCCAGAGCAAAGAGCACAGGCAGGAGCACAGGCGGACAGGACATGTGCCGGATGCAAATGCCAGACTCCCAGATATGAACTGTCGATGGGAGGAGGCTGGGGGTATGCTGAAGGTACAGAGACAGAGGCAGGGCAAGTGGCAGTTCCAGTGGCAGCACCAGTGGCAGTCACATTGGCAATGGCAGGGAGTGGACAGCAGCAGCAGCAGCTGCAAGTGCAAGTGCCAGATACAGATACAAATGCAGAAAGCAGGACAGCAGAGGACAGGCCAGAGGAGTGCCGACCAGGACAGGACTGGTAAGAGGCTAACAGGGAACTGGTAACTGGGCTCTGGGATTGTCAAGGGCTTGCCGCACGTTTCTGGGGGCTTCTCCATGGGAGCTGGCTTGGGTCATTTGCACCTTTGCGCGTTCCGGCGCGTTCCGCCTTTTTTTTTGCGGTTGCCAATGGGTATCAAGATGGAGGAGGAGGAGATGCAGAGGGGGTCCACTGGTAACTGGATTCCCTACACACGATTGTCCTTTTTTTCCTCGTGCGCATTTGTTTTTATTATTTCAGGCGTGCCAAAGTGTTTTGTTTGGTATGTTCGCTCTTCATTTGGGGGCGGGGCTCTGCCACCCCCACTTCTTTTCTTTTTCTGTTTTCATTTTCATTTTCGTTTTCGTTTCTTTTTTTGGTTGGTTCCTGAGAGAGTTTATAACTTTTCGTGTTTTACGGTTGTTGTCCGGCTTTCCTTTTGTGTCCTTTACTCTTTGCCTCCTTCTCGGTAGCTGCTGCTGCTGCCGGCGCTGTTCATTTAATATTTAAGCACAATTTGCCGCCTTCCACTACCGGACCCGGGCCACGACTCTTCTTGGCTCCCCCCTTCCGCCGACTCCTGGCGAGTTTTGCGGTCAATTTTGAAAATGACTTGGGCTAAGCACTGGCGACAATTGTGCTCCGACTCTCCGTGCTTCTGTTCTCGGGACAACTTCTTTTGTGTTTGGCTATGCTGTGTCCTGTGGCACTCATTACCTTGCCATCCCGGCAGCATCTGCCACTTGGAGGTGGAGAGCAGCGTGAGCAGCGGGCGATCAGCGGGAGGGCAGCGGGTGGCACTGCCAGTGCCAGCCACAGTCAAAGGTCACACGGAGCGTATGTCTAAACTGCTTTCCAAGCTCGGTTCCGGGCCTGGTGCTGGCTCTGGCGCTGGCCCTGGCCACGCTCTCATTATGCGGTCTGCTGCGGAAATGTTGCTTTGGGGAAATTCAGTTGGGGCTGTCGTTGGCGTTGGCGTTGGCGTTGGCTCTGGCGTTGGCCTTTCATTATACTTATTCGCCGCTTTTCATTTGACATTTCCATTTTGAAGTTCTGGGTTCTGCGGTCGTTCCTGTTTGGAGGTGTCGATTTGTTTTATGCTATGGGTCGTCTGTGCCTTTCCAAGTTAATGAAGTAATCATGGGCGGGCAGGAATGACAGAGGTACGAGTATCATCCATCCTACCATTTGCCTTCCAGACAAACGAGCGACTGAGGGCCTGCAGCACCATGAAGCGACCTGAGCCACACCAGGACTTTGAGAAGACCATTCAGAGAGTAAATATGAGAGAACCCTGCCCCAGCCCACTCTGGCATTCCGACATTCCATAACCGACTAATGTATCTCTCTCTCTCTCCCTCTTTGGCAGCTCAAGACACAAAAGGCAGCCCAAAAGAAGCCCGCCAGCGCACCCATGGACATTGCCCTGCATGAGCGGAACAAGGAGGTGGCCCTGGCCCATGCCCACGTCAATGAGATGCCGCTGAATAACTACACGAAGCATCCCTAGGATACGGCCCTAAGCAGCGCTGCTGCTTAAGACATCGACATACGCAATCTCCCAGATACCAGATACCCCCATGACAAACAGGCATTGCAATCAATCTTTCAATCAGGTGATACACATGTTAGGCAAGCAGGAATCGGAGCATAGGAAGAGGCTTAGAACTTAGGGATAGGATAAGTAAAATAACGAAGGAGTCGGCAATCGGTAATCGGCTGACCAACGAAGCAATATACAGATAAATATATACCTTAGATTAAGTCGAGTTTAACTTACCTCTAGAACTAATTGAATGACCTAGAACCTTACCTGAACGCCACCTGAACTCTCGCTCGTGTATAGTCACCATCTAGGATAGGAACCCAGCTCCTCTCTCTCTATATATATGAATCTCACTTTGTTTCGTTTGCACCCTTTCCATGTGCCCCTGAACATACACATTCACATTCCCACTCAACTCAAAATCGCCCACAGAATCAATCAGGATATGCACTTGCCCCGAAGTCTATCAACAATTATTTCGAAACACCCCGAGAAACACACACACAAACACACGCAGAGACAGTCTGCGAATGCAGCGCCAACTCCGGAGGGAAATGTTGACAAAACGCAAAAATCCAACAAGCTTAACGCTAAATCAACACTCATACAGACAGAGAGGGGACACACGCACACTCACACTCACACACACACACAAACACGCAGCCTCCCACAAATAGGGAGCCCGAGAGCGCCCGGCAAACTTGTGCTAACCGCAGACGTTGCACAGACAGACAGACACAGACGGACGGAGCGACAGACAGACTGTGGCATTTCCGTTTCAACTTGGCATTGCATCGATTTTGGTCTTTGGTTTTTCGGGTGGTGCGTGGTGCGTGGTGCATGGTGCAGCTGCAGGCTGCAGGCGGCCTTTGCCATTTGCCTTTTTTGCATTTTAATTGCATGTTGCGCCCGAAAGTATGCAACCAACTTGCCCCGGACACACGCACACACACACACACACACATCCGTGCGGTGTGGTGAGTTGTGGTATGTGTTGCACGCATCTCGCTCCTGCTGCGACAGAGAATGCGATTTGCATTTTTGAGCCGTGCAAAGGCATTCGAAATTCGTTTTTAATTTTGTTTGCTCTTTGGCCAAGAGGCATTCACCGACTATTCGATGATGGCCGCGGTTGTCTTTGCCATTTGCCAAAAACTCACTGCGAACAATCCCCGGACGGCACTGCCAGTGCTCGTGTTATTAAATGTCTGGGGCCAAAATTGAAACATTTAGTGGCTACGTGAGTGGAGTCGGATCGAGTGCGTGCCAACGATGCTCGTTTCCGGTTCCGCTTGCCGCCAAAACTGCAATTAGCTTGAGCACTTTAGGCCCAAGCCGACTCCACGAAACGTTTAATCGAGTCTTGAATGCTTTTTGTCAGCATTTCCATTGAACAATTTTCACACTCGTGCGAGTATGAGTACGAGTAGATTGAATGAATATTCGTTTAATTGATAGAATAGATTTTTTATTTGAATTGGTTTTTTGGCTAGCGTTAACGTGCAATTAACTCTGCCAGGCCTCGATGATCATTTTATTTAAATTGAATTAAGTGCTACAGAGCTTCAGCTCTATCCCCGCTACCTCCCCCTCCCCCTCCCCAACAGCCAACCAGCCATCCAGCAATAGTGAAAATAGCATAGACAAACAAACAAACAAATGCAAACAGTGAAAAAAGGTGAAATTAAATATAGGCAAAGTGAAAACAAAGCAACAAAACTCTGGCCGGTGCCGTGCAGTCAAGTGTAAAATGGTGCGCCAGTTTAATATACAATTTACATACAAAATAATTGTTTAACTACATATACATATACGGCAATACAGATACACACATAGTTATACACAGCTACAGCTACAGATATTCTCATTTAAATGGCTTGAAACAATGAGAGCCATCAGCAGATACATAAAAACATACACATATAGATACAGATACAGATACAGATACAGCGCAGAAGTGCGCAATTCATCAGCTATTTAAGTGCAAAATGTATAAAACAAAGTCAAACTTGCATTTAACGCTCTCTTTAATTTGAACAAATGATAGCAGCAACAATATATAGAGCATATGAACTGACTAAATCAGGCGAAGGAACCATTTGGGCGTAAGCCGCAAGCAGAATTAAAATTAAGCATTCCATAAATCAATATGACATAGTTTTGGCACAGAGAATCTCGGCAGATGCACGGCAATCAGGAGTTGCTCAAGCAAATGACAGAATTATGGCCAAGTGCACTCAGAAGCACCACAAATCATAATGAATGAGCCCCACAGAGAGATGTCCCGCAGAAGACTTTTCCTTTAAAATGTGTTCAGTTAAGCAATTAGTCTACAAAATCAATAAATAGCCATACATATTTATTAGTTTACCATGAATATTGATGACTTTTACATAATATATATACATATACATATATAGACAGAAATATGCATACATATATATTTACTTGTAGCCTACATCCATACATTTATTTACAATTAAAGTCCATGGACAATGGTCGACAAATTTCAATTTACATACGTAAGTGTTTAAGCAAAATGCCAAAAGCATTTCAAATGCAAATGGAGAAAAATGTACGAATAAGTCATGAAAAAATTAAACATAAATACATACACACACATGTACGAGTTTATATACAAATTGATTACAAAACAAATAAATAATCTATATGAAAATAGAGCACGCGTGAAAGCGTGTCAAAATTATTTGACTTCCACACACAAACACCCAGACAACCCAGTACCCACCCATGTACCCATGCAAATATATGAATATTTACAGATGTATGTATGTATGTAGTGTTATGTATACACACACCAGGCAATATGTAAACTTAAATAAATATTTAGCAAACGTACGGAATGTCGGAATATGTTCAAATTGTAATCGGTAAAAAATATAAGAACAAAAAAAGACAAAAAGGTATTTACGTATAGAAAATCTGCATATGTTATGTGGGAACTTTTACAGTCAATTGACTCCTGCATTTTTTAAGTTATTTTCGTTTAGAAATAAAGAGAGTTTTTCCACACCAAAGTTGCTCAATGGGTGGGGAGTCCCCCCGTTAAAGTACGAGCATCCATCAGTGAATCATTTTCGCCCTCGGCAGATGATTGATGATTGCTTTTGAAGCATCTATCTGGGTGAAGGGACAGCATATCAGGGTGATTGCTCTTATATTTACACCTTCAAGAAGAAGTAAGGTGACACCTACGTACATCAAAAGGGGTACATGAAGTTTGTTGTAAGAGTCTACGGCGAAACATCAAGATTCAAAGTACATATAAATAGGAAAATAAAACGTAAATATTATAAACAAAATTAGCTTAGATATCTGAAAATACGAAGATTATATAGGTCTTGAAGATTGCAGTCGTAAGGATAATGATCTGCCATTAAGATTAAAAACACGGAATGGTTGAAGTCATAAAGAAACCACATCGAGTCATTTAAGCGACTGCAATTAATCAATAAAACCATAATTATATGATCCAAAACAGAGTAGAAAACGATTAGAAGTTTGCTTGCATATCGCGAGACATGAATGAGATTCCACACAAAACTTGTTCAGACTCCTTTGTGGCATGGCTTCACTTGAGGCACATCACAGAAAACTGCTTCATAGATAAAAAAAACATGAAAATTCCTTAAAAATATCCCGTCTTTGTATGAGCTTGTGTAGATTCCAGCAGCCAGCATTCAGCTGCCATCAATATTTATTTTTCAGGTCGATCAACTTACCAATTATTTGGTTTCTATTAAAATATGTTCGTACGTATGCAAATCCACATGGCACAAATCGGGGCAAGAGAAGGGTTCTGCCCTTCCGCCTGCCGTATCCCATTAAAACAAATGAAAGCAATTTGTGTGGAGAGTATGGGCCAAGAGTTGCATGAGGGGCAGAAAGAAATGCAGTGGCAGGTTCCTACTCGAATATTCCCAAACAAATATGCAGGGCTCCTCTGTGGCGCCACTCCCACACTGCCACACAGTGCTCCTTCCTTCTCTCTCTCTCACAGTTCGAACTTCGAACGTGTCATTGTAAGTTCAAGTGTAGCCAAGAGCATCGGCATCCGCAGCAGTCGGAGTGGGAACAGGAACAGCAGCAGCAGCAGCAGGAGCAGAAGTCCTCCAGCTGACTCCTCTGGAGCAGACCAGGATGAGTGCTGATGATGATTGTTGGCATCGCAATGGAGATTGGGAGAGGAAAAGGGAGGATAAGGATTCGGGATAGGGACAGGGACGGGCACTGCCACTAGTGGGTAGTGGGAACTGGGACTTTTCGGGTCTGGTCTGTGATGATTGCGATGGGCACAAAAGCCAACGGCTCATGAAAAATGCATGCGACTCGCCCGGCTCATATGTTTTATGGCTTGTTGAATTCCGTTGCTGCTGCCGGTGCCTCGTGCCACTCCCACTTTCCATTCCCTTTCCCGTTCCCCCTTCCATTGTCGTTCAAGTTGTAGTCAAAGTCGCAGCACAGCCGTAGAGCCTGTTAAATTAATAAAGGACACGCCGGCAGGACCCTGACAAAAATTTGTATGCGACCAAGTTGAGGTTTGTTTTCCAACAGCTGTGCAGGAGACGTCCTGTCAAAATTGCCAGCTGCACGGGGAGCGGGGAGGAGTATGAGCTATTTGGACGGCCTGGAAGCCCCAGCAGGACAGAACGGGACAGGAATAATATGTTTAATTTTCTCTTACATATATCCCCTGCCGCTTCTGGGTTTTTTGTGTTTTTTTGGTCCAGTGGTTGTTTTGGGGACTTTCCGCAGCCTTAGATTTCAGCTTCTGTTTCAGCTTCCGCATCAGCATCAGCTTCAGCTTTTGTTTTCTTTGATTTGATGAGGCTCCGGCTGCTGCCCCCTGCCCACAAAACCTTTAGCCCGTATTTGTCTAACGGACTGTAAACTTTTCCTACCCCCCGTAACCCATACCCCTTCCCATCCGTATGTGTGTGTGTGTGGTTTGAGAGGGTTCATTTCTTGTCTTCCCTTGCCCCTTCCCTTTCCATGCTGTCTTTTTTTTTGATAAATTTTAATTTCCGTTTGCATTTTGCACGTTTTTCATAATTCATGCTCTCCAAGCATCTAGATTGATGAGGACCGTTTCCAGTCGGGCTTTTTGGGCTGTCCACTGGGCTTATCCCCACCCAGCTACCAGCAGCAGCAGCAGCAGCAGCAGCAGCAGCAGCAGTGTGCCAGAGGCCAGGGGGAACACCAACACCGCCACTCACATGCATAATCGTGCGGAAATGCCAGACACACTAAGCTGACCTGAACCGACTCGGTGCCCGGGAAGTTGCTCGAGAGAGTCTTACTTATATATATATTATATCCATAGATGTATGTGCACACACACATAGAGATATAGATACATACATACGTGTGGAGTGGGGGAAGTAAATCGCAGTATCTGAGCTGAGCCATCACCAATCACCCAGCACCACCCTTGCACCCAGGCCACCGAGAAGTGCCCAATCTCAACCCTTTGCCGCCGAACAGCTGCCTTGATACAGGCAGTAGCCTGGTGGTGCTGATGCTGCTCCTGATGGCGTTGGCGTTGCATCCCCATAGGGCCATTGACTAATAGGATTTGAAGAGCGTAAAATTGGTTCGTTGTGAACATGAAATATGCAGTAAATCCTTTGGCACCCCCCACGTTCCGCCAACTCCCCCCGAACAACGACAGAGCCCGTTGTGTTTTCCTTTAATATTTGCTGCAACGTTGTTGCAGCTTAAATATTCTTGCCCTGCCACGAGGTCCTGACTTCTGCTCTGTCTCTGAGCCGGCTCCTGCTCCACCAGTGCACGCGCAGTTTGTTGCAATTTCGCGGTTCGATTTGGCTTTGCTGCCCCTCCCAGCCACTGGCTTGCCACATCCTTGCTCCAGTAGTCGCCGTCGTCTGGGCGCGATGGTGTGTTTTATTATCACAAATAAAGCGCAATCACTGTTGTGGCACCCGCTACTTGCAGCACTTTTCCGCCACTTCTGCACTCCTCACTCCTCACTCCAGCAAGTATTGCATTTTTCATGTCTGGATTCCGTTCATGTGGCAGCCTGATGCAGCTGCTTGAAATATTGCAAATAGTTTCGTTCATTCTCGATTGCGTGAAATATGAAAAAATCCCCAAAGAAAATGTGCAAGAAAAGCCAGTCCTTCAGCAGTCCCTGGCCTTCCCTTCCATTCCGAGAAGTGCAACTCAGATTTACTTTTCATTGCACTTCCTCCTCCTCCTCCTCCTAGTGCCTGCTTCTATAATTGTCCTTCTTCTTGTAAATGGCCAGGACTTTGTTTTCATTACTGCCAGAAGGGGGAATAGGAAAGCGAACCGAACCAAGATAGAGCTGAAAGCTTTTGGAGGGGAACATTTGGTAAAGGACATTTGCCTCCATGGACGACACCCGGATGATAATTGTGAGCCATATTTATGCAGTGGTGGAGTGGTCCTTAAAGAGCTCGCTCGCCGGCAATCCCTGCTAATAACAGTTGCCAAGGACTAGGGCTTGGCCGGGGCCACGTCTTAAGGTTAAGCCGATTCAAGCCGCCGCCTCCTCGTGGTCGTAGTCAAACCAACTCCAGGGCCCTCTTCGTCGCTCATCGTTCATTCAACTGCAGCTTGGCTGACTTCCGGCGTGGCCTTTTATGATAAATTGAAACAAATAGCCACCAACACTCGCCAACGCACACACCTATAGAGCTACAGGACTGGGCTTATCAGAAAATTGCGCTCAGCTGTTTATGAAAGCATAACAATGTTAGCTGCCTCGGCCATTACAGCTCCACTCCATCTCCAGGAATAGCATCAGAGCCAGCAGCAAGCCCAACACCAACCCCAGCCCAGGACCAACATCAACACGATCATCAAACTGAATGGCTGCTCCGGCTTGGCCCGGGTCTGGCCGGGACACATAACTCACAAGTAGGATAAACAATTTACTTATCGCTGCTGCAGCCCTGGCCAGAGATGGGGTTCCGTCGCCGGCAACGTCTCATAGCCGCAGCCAGACGGAAGACGGTTGCCACATCAGCGCGCCACATTGGCAAATAAATCATAATAAATAACTTGAAAAACGAAACACCTTTGCGCACAAAAGTTGCACGTCCTGTTCCTTATGCCGTACCATATAATACTTACTTACTAACTGTGTGTGTGTGTAGAAGTTTGTGCAGCCGCCAGAGTTGAGGTAAGGGCGGGTTACATCAGCCAAGCGGAGCATGCAACACCGAAGAGAAGCGCGTTTTAATTTTGCGGTTTCAATGAAAACTGTTTCTCTTTTCTGCCCCATGATGAGTGTGTACACCTCTTCGGCTTCCCATTCGCGTTTTATTTCCATGTGTATTGTAATTCCAGTTGCTGTTGTCTGTCTTTTGGTCTGTTCTTAGTTCCCGCTTACAGTTTAACACTTTGCCAAGACCCAGCCCACACACGGACAAAAACCACTGATGGAGCGACGTGGAGAGACAGAAGTTGGCTCAATTCTTGCAACTGGTGATAAAAATTGATACATAACTTGCATAAATCAGGCGCCTGCCACGCATTACGTATACGCTGTGTGTTGGCTGCTGGCTGCTGGCGCGTCATTTATTAAATTAGCCACAGCATTAGCTTCTCGCACAGCCCTGGAAATGGCTGCCAAGGGCGCGTCAGGTAATTTGTAAATTTCTGACAGATGCGCTGATAAACTCATTGCAGAGATTTCTTTGGGCTACCTGTCTGTGTGTGTGGTGCGGTGGGTGATTTGTGATTTATGTGAGTCTTACTACGGGCTGCCTACATAACAATACTTTATTCGCAATACTTTGGGCCATACCTAATGTAACATCACAAAGGGAACAACGTGAACGAGATTGTAAAAGAGTAAGAGCAACACTGTAACAGTATCAGTAACCGTAACGGTAATGGTTGGCGACATCGGAAACGTGGAATGACGTGGAATCGATTGCCGTATCAGCCTTCAAGGCGAAATGGAAACCTCCGTCTGGCTGAGCTTGGTTAGCTCCGGATGGGCGGACAGCGACTGGTTGGGCACTGGCGCCGGCGGCAGCTTTGGCAGACTGAAGAATTTCTGTAAATTAAATTTGTGAAAAATGAAATTAGGCTACACGGCTGCTTTGCATAATTTAGATTATAAATTAGATGAGCCCCAGGAATTTGCATGGATGGAAAGAGCTTATTGGCGCAAAAGAAGAAAGGTGAATGAACTCCCACTCCCTCTCAAGATGAAAATGCATCGCCAGCGAGGGAAGTAATTATGAACGGAATTCTGATTGCTTACATCATTCCTGCCGAAGTTGCCCGCCTCCTCCATGGTGTCTGGCAGCTTCTTGTGGAGCGTCTCGGGCAGGAACAGGGCCCCAATGCCGCCCAGCAGGAAGAGGGTGCCCAGGATGTAGTAGGGCGCACGAATATTTACGGTGGTGCCCAGATATACCAGATACGGGGCCAGCACACCGATGGCATTGGCCAGGATGGTGCCCAGCGCCACTCCTGTCTGCCGCATGCACGTGGGATAGATCTCCAGGCACTGCAGATTGACGGTGAAGAAAGTGAGCGCGTTGAGGAACTTGATGAAAGTCGCCAGGTAGATCATCAAGTACTCGTGCCGCTCGTCCGTCGCATACACAATGATGGGCACGCAGGTGATGAACGAGACGAGGAAGGACACCGAGTTGGTGATGCGTCGTCCATATGTATCGCCTATGGAAACGCAAAGAGGGTAAAGGATAGAGCACAAAGAGCAAGAGATGATGGGATAGATATGGCCATAGCCATAGCCCTTGCCATAGCAGCCATGGTCCTTTCTCAATCAGCGTCAGCGACAGAGTCCAGTCTTGGTTGGATACACACACTCACCCAGATAGCGGCCGACAATGTAGGCGGGAATTTCGACAATGCTCTGATACAAAAAGTTCAAAAAGGGATTGCCCGCCATGCGGGAGCTGAAGAGGACCAGCGTGAAATAGGAGACGGCCACCACGCACCTGAAACCAGAGTGGTCAGCAGTTAGACATGCAAATTGCTTTTCGTCAGACTCTGTCCTCGTGTCTGAATGACTCTGAATGCGTTACCAGCTCACCAGCTAAAGCCCATGATTGTGGTGTTGCGTGCGAGGCGCCAGCCGGCGAAGAGCGACGCAATGCCGTAGGTTACATCCTGCTTGTCCTGGCTGTAGATTTCCGCCAGCTCTTTCTCGGTCACATCGAAGCGGCGGCCATTAATTTTGGCTATCTTCCGCAGCTGCACAATGGCATCGCGGAAGCGCCGTTTGCTAATCAACCAGCGCGGCGATTCGATGACGTATCTGGTCAAAGAATTGATGATGATTCGATTGGGAATTGGGGATTGACGAACGGGAACGGAATGCTTTGTCTGACTTACTTGGAGAAAATTAAAACCGTAGCCGTGGGCACCGATGTGAGCCACATAAAGGAGTCCCAGTGCCCCAGCCACCAATAAAGCAGCGGCATAAACGTGGTGCCAATGGACCAGCCACAGCTCTGAAAGAAGGCAATGCGACTGCGATCCTCCCTAGAGTTTAGTTGGGTTGGACAAAAAGTTAGTTTCGTCCATCATTGGGGGAGTAGAAGGCGAAACTTTGTTCAACTGTCAAACTTACTCCCGGGAGATTTCCATGCCAATGATTTGGGGCGACTGAAAGAGACTGTTGACGGTGAGGCCCACGATGCCGGACATGATGAGGAACCACGTATACGAGCTGGTGCACATGATGGACCCGATGCGTCCCAGGGAGCAGAAGACAACGCTAATGTAGTAGACCAACCTGCGACCGTAGCTGGTCAGGCACGTGGGGAGGACATTGGAGAAATTCAATTACTTGTCTTCTCATAACTTAGTTTTCGTGGAACTTAGTTCTCGTGTACTTACGAGTCGCCCATTTGTCCCAATATAAATGAGCCAGCCACCTCCGTCACACGACCCACAACGAACACATTTGTCACGAACAAATCCTTGGCACACACCCAATTGTGGTCCGTGGGAATCGTGCTCTCGTACCAGGTCTTGTCATAGCTCCAGCCATTCTGGCAAGCTGCGCAATGGGCATGGCAAATGGTAAATGGAAAATGCGCATGGGAATGGGTATGCGAATGGGAAGAATGGTAATGGAAACGCTCGTAAAATGCATTCGAGTGCAAAGTTGCAAAAATTTATAAGACAGCAGGGAGAACGGCACAGCGAAATGCCAAGTAATTTCACCACTAATCTGGCCAAACTTCTGCGAGTATTCCAGCAGACATTTTCTTAAGGAAAACGCTGAATCGAAATAATGCAAGTTTCCCTCAACTCAGATTGAATTGGGTTGTAATCCTCGAATCTTTGTCAACATCTAAGCCGTTTCCCCTCCGTTAACTGAAACTTTTACGCACCTTGTGTCTGATTGGTTCGCAGGCTCGTGTTCCACGTGGACCAGTCCTGGATCTCGGTGAAATTCATTTGGAACACCTCACAGTTGCTGAATGTTTCTCTGCCCCGGTTGTCCGCCTGCCTAATCGAAGAGATCGTAGAGTGGCACTTCGTTGGTAATTCCTTCCCATCCGAACTTACTTGGGCAACGTTATGTCCCGCCACTCCTCCAGCGTGAAGTTTGTGTTCTCCCGACCGGAGACTGTGCACCAGTGATCGGGTATGTTGAGTGCCAGAATGATGTTCATGTAGATCATGGCACCGCTGAAGGCCAGGCCGCCGACGAACAGGAAATTGTAGAGGGTCTGGTAGCGGCCATGGTTTCCCGCCTTCTCCATTAGCGCCTGGAAGGGGTCGTTCAGCTCCGATTCATCGATGTCCATGTGGGACACGAGGGCCGACGCCTGCGACGCCTTCCTGCTGTTCGCCTTCTCCGATTTCTCATTCATTTTGCACTATTTTGGAGTGACCGCTCTGCTCTGGCACCGTGGATGGCACTCAGTCGGTAATGGGGCCTGATAACGAGAGTAATCTTTATGGCATCTCAGCTTAAGAACTTCGCACTAAACGAGAAGCCATTCGTCCAAACTCTTATGAGAACTTGGCGCCAGAACAGTTGTAAAAATCTTTAAATTATATGTACAATTGCCTGTCATAATTTCTGGTATTGGACGGGAATAACGAGCCCAGTTTGTTTGCTTATGAATAAATCTGATTGCTATAAATAAACTGTCAGCGATTTCATGATGAAATAGTTATCAAGTTGAGTGAAAGGTAAGTGAATTCACTGCCCAAATATCGGTTAATAGATTAAAGCAAATGAATTCAATCGATTCAGCACAAAAAAACTAACAAATTTCGCATGAAACACTTTCCAGAACTTATCTGATAAACTCTTCCAAAATTTCACTGCCAATCCAACAATTGTTTACTGTTAAACTTACCACGACTGTAAAACCTCAACGGTTTTGATTAACTGTTTAGTAACTTTATAGAATTTGCACTTTCAAATTTGTCAAGCATTTATATGATTCAACAATTTATGCTTTGATTTTTCACTTTGGGTTTGATTGAACGCCTACAACTTCATCCCAATCTGAGAGAAATTTGAAAGGGTAAATGATTGTTCTCCGTACGAATGCACTGTTCACATCCCGCCACGAAATGGTGAAAATTTTGACGCCTGCGAGAGCTCATCAACTGTTACCAACACCCGACGGTGTTGCTTTGAACGGCCGCTCGGTTCTGTGGCGACTTATCAGGCCAAGATGGAGCATATACGGCATTATAAAATTAATAGCTGATAACAGAATGTCTCTTTAATTTACACGATTATACTAGTAAACGTCTAACAGCCACGAGCGGTCCCACGTTCCACACGTAGCCGAGCGGAGTGGAGCGGCGCTGTGCTGGGCTGATGGCGAGGGCACTGCACCTGTCTAATTTATGAGGCTATTTTTATATAAGCCAGAATTGAGCAGGTTATGTCTTCCACGATTTTCGGCTGCCACAGCAAATCTAATCACAAAATATGTATGTAGATAAGAGCTCTATGGGTCAACATGCTAATCAGTCGCGGGTGTGGGGCACTCACCACTCACTGATGAAAGCAAATGAGTGTTTGATGGATTGGCCTGATGGACAATAATCACAGCGGAATGTTATATAATACACAAGTATGGTCGTTAAAATGTTTACATTTCCCTTACACAAAGAAATCTTTAATTGCGATTGCACATGCAATTTGAACTTTATTGAGGCTGTTAGACAGAAGCAGAGACAGAGCTTCTATGCCTCAAATTAAAAAAAAGATAAGATTCTCGCAGATACCGTAGATGCCGGAGATAAACACACATTTCGGACGACTAGACAAAGAGAAATGTCTGGTCTGAAGCAACCAGCCTAAGCTTGAATTATAACCGAGCAACGGGCACGACTGACAGCCAGGAGATAGGCCCACGATCCCGGCAACTTCCGCTGCACTTGCACTTTGAGTTTGAGCGTTTTTCGAGGTACACTCAAACACTTGATGTGTTTATGTGCATATGTTTATATTTGCTTATTAGATTATAGATATGATTTAACTTTATTTTGTTCTCTATCTGCGCAGATGCTGCTGCTGTCTGACGACTGTGACTGGGAACGCGAACGCGCGTCGACTGTGACTGAAACTGAGCTGAGAACTGAGAACTGGGAACTGCGAACTGAGAAACTGTAGCAGAAAATGAGATAAAGTCTGCTTAGCTGGGTATGTGCAAATGCAATAATATCAATTTTCAAATTTTCATATACCAGCCGAACGAAAGACAAAGCAATTTAACAATTTACTAAAGCACTTAAGCGCAAATTTAGTTCCCGCTTGTGCTGATACTGGAATCCAAACCGAGACGCGACGACTTACTACACGCTGTAAAAAGTAAGCCCCCCCAAAGACACAGAGACATGAAGCATGTGCGAGCAGTGTCTCTCTATGAATAAACATCATCATCATCATCACAATCCACATGCAGTATAGATCTGGGATAAGAAGTAGATCTGAGATTTAATCAGAGCAGATTACGGAGGCGCTGTCGCTAATCTATTGACTGTCAGCGGCAACGACACCGACCCGTCGTGAGCGACAGACCCATCTAAGCGTGTCGGTGTGCCGACTGTTCCTGGTCTACATTTGTGTATACTTACACATAATCTTTAACATTTCAGCAATCATCGGCTCAGTATACCCGTTGATGGAGGGTTAGGTGAATCACATGTGCTGCCGAGGTCGCGGATCTTGTCTCTGCTCTGCTCCTCTCCCAATTGCTGTGAACTTCCAGCTCTCCTTGAGTGCCGTCGAAATTTGTTCTACGAAAGCCATTGAGGCGGTGTCTTTTGTCCGATCAAGTGCTTGATGGGGTACTGAGGAACTAGCAAAGATCAGATAATAGATGCCCAAGGGTGTGGGCAGCTCAATGCCAATGAAAGCCAATGGATGTTAATGATGTGCCTGATCAGTGGAGATAAAGATCACCACACGTGCTGGCACGGCTGCCACATGTGGGCGGGACTGAACAGGATCTTCTCTTGACAGTATGTGGATATTGTAGATCGGTGGATGCAAAAGACCTCGTGCAGAGAACGTGCCTGTAGAAGTAAACCGAAAACCGTAACCAAACCCAGATAGAAGTCACGTGCTGTTCTTTATTTTTTAGATATGTTCACTTTTATTGAAAGAATTTTAGTTTGATTTATGCGTAAACATGAATCATCGCTTTCCATTTTCTTTGCATCGATTTTCGCTTTTCGTTTTTCGTTTAAGTTTTTTGTTTTCGTTTTTGAAAATTTTGTCTAAAATTTACTGAACTCTGAATGAATACTTTTTGTTTGTAATTTTGTTTGTTGTGTACTAATGGAATTTTACTGATTTTTGTTTGATTTGTGGTTGTTGGTGTGTGTAATGTGTGTGTGTGTGTTGGCTTAAAAATCAATTTTGTTGCTCTTTTTAAGGTTAAACTTTAATATTGCTTATATATTCTTTCTTTAAATTACATCATTTTACAGTGATAATTAGAAGATGCTAGCACTTGCTGTGTTCTTGGGGTTGTGGTTGTGGTTGTGTTTTGTTGTTTCTTGGGTTCTCTCTAATATATATAAATAATCTTTTATTTAACTTTGATACAATTTACAGTTGAAACACTTAAACATAATTTGGATAGTTAAATTTAAAAATGCCTATAATCCAGTATCCTTACCCTCTCTATCTCCCCAGTACCCCCCCTCTGCATGGTTCGTTCTATCTTAAACTTTATCGTTATCATTACTTTTCTCTGGCTGTAACACGTGCGTTTTGTTTGTGGTTTAAATTTCATTTAATTTATTTGGGTAGCTTTAGAGTAGATGAATTATCCATACGATTATCGATATCTTATGCTCAGATATTACGTTCAGGTTTAATTATGTTTCGAGTTTCGAGTAAAAGTCAAAGCATTCTTCCATCCGTCCACCCGTCTACGTCTCCATTCATTTACAATAATTGCCATAAATATGTATAATATTCATATGCTCTATGGCTAGGCTATGCTATGCTATGCTTCAATATGTATTCGAATCAGTTTATTCATGTAGATGTAGTGTGTTGGTGTGTGTGTGTGTGTGTGTATATTTAATTAGATTTATTCGTAGTTGTTGTGCCGTTTTGTGCCAATAAATACTCGTTCATTTATTTAACTAATTCATGGAAACTGATTAAAAACATTTGCGCTGCCTGACTAATTTCATTGTCTGCTTTTGATTATCGCTAAATCGCTCTTAATGGATACATTTTGATAATTTCCATAAATGGCATAAACGGTTCTCCTCTCTATAGCTGCATCCTCTCACTCCTCCCGAAATATATACACACGATTGGCTACGATTTGAAAATATTGCTTAGCGTACATTACATTTCTTTCTCGTTTATCGTATTTGTTATTACTATTATTTTGTGTTTTGTTTTTGGCAATTCTTTTTACAAGTTTCTGACGGATTCTCATGGTCTCCATAATATTCATTTGCATTTCCATTTCATTTACATTACTTTTTGTTTACTTATACGAGTATAAAACAATTAAAATTAGTATCGAATGGCAGTTTGGTGTTGTGTTTTCTTCGCTGTGTGTGTGTGGTTTATACAATAAATACTCGTATTTCGTTTGTCGTTTGGTTATTAAAATTGAATTGGTCTATTGCTTGCACCACGCTGAGTGCTTTAAAATAGGAATCAACTCGAGAGTTGTCTGTGTGTTCTGTGTGGTTTTTGTGTGTTTGTGTTCATCAAAAGACGTTGGAAAGGAGTATGTGTGTGTTTAAAATGCAATTCAAGTTGGACGTTTCACAATATCACGTTGAGAATTATATGACTATGCAAAGCAATTGAACATTAAACGGGAAGATCACGGGACAAATCAAAGACACAAGTCTCGCACGAGGCTTGCTAGAAAAGAGCTAACTGAAAATAGTCAAAACATGTTCATTACTTTACTAAGTATATAGAATTTCTCCCTTTCTTTCTGCCTATTTAAAAGTAAATGTATGTGTTTATCTGTGTGGTGTGTATGTGTTTAAGCTATATTTATTTCTTGTGTAAATGCCAACATTATCGGAGGAAGGATTGACTGACTGACTAACTCTGGCTCTGACAACTGCTCTCCCCTCTCGGCTTATGATTCTGCCTCTTTCCCTATCCATCTCTTTCTCCATACTGCACCTGCACCTGCACCTGTCTGTCTATCTCTCTCTATACACTATACATTTGAACTGAAAGACGCGTGTTGGCCTTTTGTTTTCACTATCGAATCACAGCAATTGAAATACACTTAACTCAAATACAGTTGTTTATCCAAGAACCTAGACTAAGAATTTGATGTAGTAAATGGGTTATTGATCCTTGTCGTCCTGATCCTGCAGCAGCTGGACGCCTCCGCTGCAGCCGCCGCTACTGCTGCTGCCGCTCGTATTCTTGCGCAGATGGTTACGCAGCATGACCAGGTTCCGATTGAGGGGCACATTGCTGGAGGGGGCATGCGGCAGAGTGTTGCAAATGTTTCCCAGCGGGGCGGCGGCCATCGCCCCGCTGCCCACGCCACTGCAATGCGCACCAATGAGGCTGGCCGAGGCCACCGATGTGGTGGGCGATGTGGCGCCCACACTGCCGCCGGTGCCGCCGTGGGTCAGGCCGTGACTGTGACCCAGGCCCAGGCCCAGACCCATGCCGGCGCCCACGCCGAGCAGCAGCTCGTGGGCCAGGATTGTGGGCAAATGTTAAGTGCTGCTCTTCAGCGGACCCGACGATAGCGAACTGCTGCTGACGCCCGAATCGCTCGACTTCTCACTGAGTCCGCCACGTGTGAGCGTATCGTCAGCCATAAGTCCGCCACCGCCGAGAAATGACTTCTTGCCCACCCGGCCGCCCGGCAGCGTGGCCTTGAATGGATTGTCCTTGCACCGTCGCGCACTCTCCACGCGCTTCATAATCTCGCTGGAGCACTTGGTCACCACATCGTCCAGGCTGTTCGACTCGTCCGTCGAGTTCACCGTCTGCGTCGGTGTCTGGCTGCTGGGCAGCGGCGAGCCCTCGTAGCACCCCGAGTCCCGCGGAAAGTGTCGCCGGCCAAAGGGCGAGGCGCCGTGCTTCTTATTGATGTTGTTCAGCCGCGCCTCATCGTTCTCCGAGCTGGAGCCGGCTATGTCCACGTCGGAGCCTGTACGGGTGAAATTTGTAGCTGTGAGTATACGCATGTGTGTGTGTGTGTTGAGAGTGGCGGTGGTTGAGTGTGGGTGTGGGTGTGGGTTGGGTTAGCCAAAGAACGGTCTACGAATGGGAAAACATGGGAGAGAGAGTGGCAGTGGGAGAGTGGCACTTACATTCAATGTCATGCAGCAGCTGCACAGCCGTCAGCAGCTTGGCCCGATGCTCCTGATTGAGTATGCCCAGATAGTCGAGATCGGCGGGTTCCAGCTCCTTGAACAGCTCGAGATCCTCGTACCTGCAAATGGAACGATAGGTGAAACAATCCAACACAATAAAGGTTGGTTAATTTGTTTCATCTACACCACTTACCCGTTGAGCACGAACACGGACGTGTACTCCTTGAGGCCGATGCGCACCAGCAGATCCTCCACGGAGCAGGGACCACCGTTGTTGCTGTTCGCATTGCTGTTGCAGGCACTGTTGCTGCCGCCCAGCCGGGAGCTGGGGGCCAGGGTCTTGCTGCTGGAGTTCTTCAGGCGCTGCTCCGGCAGCACTTCCACATTGATGAACTTGAAGTGTCCCACGCGGCCGTGGCATCGACCCTTCCAGATGCCCGAGGCATTCATCGACAGCACATCGATGAGCTCTCCCTTCTGCAGGTGGGCAATCCACAAATTAGAATAAATACAACGTAGGAGCCTTCCCTTTCTAATAGTTTACCTTAAATTTGAGCGCCTCCTTGTCGTAGGGATTGGGCAGACTGTCCACGAGGGCCTTGGCCTTGCAGATGCTGCCGCTGTGGACCGTCATGGATGTGCGATCCTCGGCCGATATGGAGCTGTGTGGACTTCCGGGACGCACCAGAGCCTGTGTGCCTGCAGCGAAAGGATTTAGAGTTTTATAAATATTTAGTTTGCTTCGTTTTTCCCCCTTCTCTGAGCCTTGGATCAAAGTTTGTCTAGGAAAATTTCCAATTAATGCGCCCACAGCCAATTAGCCGCAGGCAGGAACCTAAAGGAATTTTCCCTTGGACAAACATTGCCCTTACTCACACACCCACACACATCCACACGATTCGTTTGGTTAATTAAAAACTTTTCAAATATTTTCCCACACACACACACACACACACACATACAAACACATAGCAAGGCAAAGACGAAGGCCAGGACTCCCAAAAATATTCAAATATGCACTTGAAGTTTCCCATTATTTTTTTGTGTTGTTTGGTTTTGTTTTTTGCCTTTTCTTGCTGTTTGGTTTGCTGGCCAAAGCTTTTGGCTAATCCTTGCTTTGTGTGTCCTGGCCACATGGAAAATAAAGTATTTTTCCTTGCACTTTTCAAAGTTGCCACCCCCTTTGGCAGCGGCTCCTTCGTCCTGTTGCTGTTGCTGCTGCGGCTGCTCCTGCTCCGCCTTTTGGTCTGTTGTTGCTCCCTTTATTTGGGCAAAAGTTTTGTTCATTAAAAAAGAGAAGCGGTTGCCCTTCATTTAACCACGCCCCAGACATTGCCAGCTGCCACTTGGCACGGCAAGGCCCGTACCGGCATTGGCTCAGGCCCTGTGCGCCAGCAACTGCATTAAAAATTCATTAAGTTTGGAAAATTTTGTGCAGCAGCAGCAACGGAAAAACCGCAACAAGAACTACAACTGTTAATAGACCAATATGCAAGCCAGGCAGTCTGGGAATTTTTCTATGCAACAGCAGCAACATCAACACCAACACCAACACCAACATCGAGGAGCTGCGGCAACCAGCCCTACTCCCACTCAGACAGCTCAGTGTGCAACTGCAGAATCAAACCCAAAAAACGCCAAATTGCAAGCTCAGACACTCGCATAGATACACACACAAACACACTCACAAAAATACTCGTACAATTTGTGTATACTTACTCGAACCGGAAGCGCTGGGCAAACTTTCGACGGAGCTGGCCGAACAGGCAAACGCCTGATCGCTCATGCTGCCACGGTCGGTATTGTCTTGGGAGTTGCTGAAATCCCTCGATGTATCCTTTGTGGCAACAAAGTTCCGTCCATTCTCATTAAAAGCGCCAATTTCCTTTGGCGAGCTACGCATCTCGCTCGACTGCCAAACCCCCAACAGAACGGAACAGAACAGAAGCGAAATGAAACGAACCGAAACCGAAACCGAGCCGAGAACGAACCGAAACCGAAACCGAATCCAAGTGAAAGTTGGATGAGTCGCCAGAGTCGCATCGTCGTCGTCGTTGTGCAATAAATTGCATGTTGAAGGGAGCAGAAGTAGAAGTAGAACATGAGCAAGAACAAAAACGAAACGAAAGTTTTGTTAGTTAAATCATTAAAAAGTTTAAAACGAACATTCCAATACAGAGAAAAAGGTTGAGAGAGCGTGGTGTAGGGGGAGAGATAGCAATGTCTGGCTAGGGGCTACTCGGTTTTGGCTTTTTGGCTGCAATGCTTCCGCTTTGGCTTTGCCTTTGGCTTTGACTTGGCTCTCACAATTGAGCTCTTGACCAGGCTAATGCCAGGCCATACACTGTCCACAAATACGTGCATAGCTAGAGATTAAAGGACAGGCGGACATGCGGTGATTGCAGCTCATATTTTGTTGCATTGCAAACGAGACCCGTGCAAAGGGTTGGACCATCGAAAAGAGAGCACAAAACTTTGCTCATATTTTGTATGGCAGAGGCAGAGGCAGAGGGAGAGGCTGAGGCCTGCAACAGAGCAAAAACATTTAAAGTTTCTCGAAATGAACTTTCGCTTTCTCTGAGGGGAAGGGATTTCCGTTTCGGAGTGGGGTGTGTAGCCATAAAAACTCATTAAACTGGCATTTGCATTTAGAGTGCATGTTGCTCCTCTTTCCAGCCCTCCAGCCTCACTCGTTCTATGCCAAAGAGTTTAGGCCAACATCATTATGGGAGGCTTGCTCCGATTGCATATGCAAATCGCCAATGACCAGGCTAATTACGTTTTGCAGGCCACAGAATGTGTCAACAAAATGTGTCTCTGCAGGTGTACGCTGCATCTCGAAATGCATCCATCCTCCAATACTCTCTCTCTCTCCATATATATTTCTACTTGATAGGGTTCAAGTGCTCCCCCCTGTAAAGCGATTAATTAACTTACATGATGCACTGTGGCCTTCTGGCAAATCGTGTTCGCCTTGCCGTGCGGCAGCCCATTCTTTTTAGCCTTCGCGGCCATCAGACTGGGGGCCAGGCCGTGCATCCGTGTGGCCCCAATGTCCTCGTAATCCGATGAGGGGCTGGGCGACAACGAGGGTGACTCCCCGATGCCGCCGCTCAGCGTTCGATATCGAGCCGTGCAATTGTTGGTGCCAATCTGTCGGAGAAAAAATATGCAGAGAGAGAATGAGAGACCAGTTGAGTGCGTTTCCATATTAGCCAAGTTAAGTCAAGTCAACTTTGCAAATGAAATGCTGATGTCCGGACTGCAACTCCGCACCACCCTGCCGGCTCCTGCTGCTGCTCCATCGAATGGGTGGGCAACTTTGTTGGTATTCCGACAACGTTTAGCCAGCTTAAGTGCCAGGACCAGGACACAAAAAAAGGCAAAGAAATAAAGGAGACAGGGGGAAAAAGGACAAAACTTTGGCTAAAAAGCTTTTGAAGTTTTTATGCGCAGAGTCTCTCCCTCGCTCCCTCAATGTGCATTTTCGGTGCTCGTCCACTTTCGGCCAGACGAGACGAGACGAGACGACATTGGCCAAATGCGAAGTTTGTTTGTCACAAAGAGCACTTAATCAATTTAGACGCATTCGAATGCAGTTCGACGGGGGCAGCAGGTGCAGGCGGAGGCGGAGGAGTTGCAACTTAAATGAGACCAGTCCCAGGGATGTGGTATGCCCCGCCCGAGACTTACCGACACAGCACTGAGCCTGGAGGTAACACTTTGTAGATCTGAGATGGAGCCCGCATAGTCGCCGCTCTCACGATCATGGGATCTGTAAATAAGAAAGCAAATCAAGCGTCACAATTGTGTATCCATTTCCAATGACATCTCCTTCAAAACAAATCTCCCCTTGAATCGAATTACAAATATTTCCCTCCCCAATAATAAGCTATCTAAACGCCAACACCCAACCTGAGTAGGTATTACAAAGCCACAGAAGGACCGAAGGAACTTTAAATTTTGTATTGGGCAAACATTTTGATGGCAAACAATAATTGTGGGTGAGGGAAGGTCTCTGGAGGCTGGGGCACGGCCAGAGGTCGTGAGGCAAACAAAGGTCATATAAATAAATACTTGATATCGTTTTTCCTTTCCTTCACTTTTTTTTTTCTTGCCACGAGTTTTTCTTTCTGCCATTTTGCTTCAACACTGTGGAGATTTTCACTTTTGGGTTGCCTTTGCTGTTTGTTTTCCACCTTCTTCGGGGCTCGGTGCCTGCCCGTTCTTCCTCGTTTCGTGTTTGGGGAAGTTTTCGTTGGCGCTGGGGCCCCAGAGGCGCACAGGGCGTATAAGTTATTTCAGCAAGTCCTTTTGTATGCGTACGTGTGGAAAACGTTCCCCGGCACCAGACCGACTGACTGCCTGAGTGCCTGTGTGCCTGCCTCCTGGTTGATTGAGAGGAGAGCCTGACTCCGTCTGGTGGATTGGCGTTGAAGTAGCAATAATGCCATTTCATTCAAGTGTCGTGCTGTCTCTGCCAATGCCACTGCCTTCTCGTCTTCGTTTCGTCTTCTTATTGGTTTTGACTGCCTGCCACCTTGGCACCCAGCCACCCTGCTACCCTGCTACCCTGCCACCTGCCACATTGCCCATCTCACTTGTCCCTTGTCCCTTTCCCATTATTGTGGCATGCGTAACAATATGAAATTGATGACTTTCGCTCCAATACGTTTCGATATGTTGGTCTGCCACTCACTCAGTCACTCAGTCAGTCACTAATTCCCTCATTCATTCATTCGTTCATTCGTTCATTCGTTCGTTTGGCTGATTCATTCATGTGGCTGCAGAGCGTTGATAACCGCACTAATGAAGTGGAGACCACCTACCCTTTTTCTCTCCTTCTTCCGACTGTCTGTCTGTTGGGTCAATCCTTTGGTGCACCTTTTGCGATTGAGCCAGTTTGATTGCTTTGGTTTTTCTTTTGGCTTTTTTTTCGGCCACCTATCCTACTACTTTTAGGGAGGGGGGGAGCCAGCAGTCAGCTTGCCACTAGCTGCTTACTGGTCCAACAAATGTTTGGCCTTTTCATGGCAGAGTGAGCACACATTTTGTGGCACAGTTTTATGGTTCAATGATCACTCGATGGCTGCGCCCCTTTGAAGTGTTTTGGGTGTGGGTTTGGGTCTGACCATCGACCAAAAGGGGTTATCATAACTGTCCGTGTACCCACCCACACCGCCATCCCTTACAATCAATCCCAGCTACAGAACGATCCTGGAACCCCCCACTATACCTTCCACCCCATACCGGGATTCAGTTTATTTATTAATGCGCCACCTTTCCTGTCGGGCCTTCGGCCATAAACTCAACTGCAAATAATAATGGCAATCAACAATACAACCCACCGCCCACTCGCCAGCACATGCGACGAGGGGTGGGCGGGTACTCACCTGGCATGCGTTAAGGGTATTATTGTCGGTGGATTTGGCGGCTGTTGGGGCACGATAAGACCTCGACGCGGCGGCCCTCGTTGCGGTAGTGAAATATCTCCGGCGGATCTTAATGAAATTACGCCCGTGCTCTCGCGGTTGTTCGAGAACCGTACACGGCCACCCTGCAGAAAACAGAAACAGAAAGAGATGGCAAATCAGCAAGATACATATATGCGGGAGTAAGAGAGAGACAGACAGAGAGAGAGGGAGAGTCAAACATGGGGATTAGCATTCAAGTAGAATTTGTTGGCCGCTCTCGAGCAACAAAATTATGAAAAATTAACAAAGTTATAAAAGTTTATGATGGGAAAGCGACACCACGCAGGGAGGGGAGACACAGGAGCGTGGATAAAGAGAGGGCCAGCCGTCCTGCCCCTGTGTGGCATGCCACACTTTGCGCTGTGGCAGTGGTTTCAGCTTGGAATTTTAAATTTAGTGAAATTTTCCTCTTTGCAGATACTTTTTTCCTCGTTGCTGTTGCGGCTTTTGTGTGTGTTTTTTTCGGCAACGGAAATTGCAAAGTTTTCTCGTTTTAATTTGGAAAACTCTTCGAAAACCCATGCCAGTGAAATCTGAATTAGATTTCGGACAGAAAGAATTCGAAGTGTTTGCGCAGAGACTATTGGGAGAGGCTTAGCAAAGAATGGGAATGCCGCTTGATATGAGGCGAGGTCCACGCAATATCAGTGGCCAGTCGCAGTGATCAAAGGACGTCGCAAACAATTCAATTTCAATGAGTTGGCGTCTCATCAGGGCCGCCCCGTCCTCCCCCGCTGCCAAATGCCAGTCCCAGTCCCAGTCACATTAAGGATATCTCTCCGGCTGGCTAATGCGGTCCGTTAAGCAGCAGCCCCAACGAACCGACGCGTGCTTAACCTTTTTGGCCTGCCCGGCGCAAAAGTTTCATTTCAATTTTAAACAAATTTCGTTTGCCACATCAAAGGGAAGAAACAACGCAACATGAATGGCCCCATCGTCTCCGATGGGACTCCTCTCCGTTGAGTGATTTCAATTGACTAAGAAAACAAATTCAGCCTCCAGCCTCCAGCCCCCAACCTCCAGCCCCTGCCCCAGCCCCACTAGAAGCCCAAATGCCGATAACTTGCCTAATGCGTTCCCACAAAAGCGCAACTTGAAAAAAAAGAATCCTAAAAGAAAACGAACCAAAGGAAAATTATGCAAAAGGAAAAGTCTCAAGACGAGCCGTCTGCTGCCTTCCTGCAGCCCAAACCAAAGCCGGGCTACACAATACACAATCAGACAGGAGGGGGGAGGAGAGTCAAAGTCGAGCAAGTCAACAAGAATTATGCACTTTTTGACTGTCAATAAAAATAAAGTGAGTTCGACTTGGAGTCGCAGTCGCAGTCGCTGGGCGCACTCAGCAAAGAAGTCACAGAGTTTGTCAGAGCGTGGGAGGAGTCTCTGCCGTAAGAGAAATGCCAAAGGACATACAAATCGAAGTTGGTAGAAATCAATGCGCCAGCACAAAATATATTCAGCGTATAATTTAATAAAGCAAATAAAAGAGAGCCACAAAAAGCGGCGAATCGAAAAAGGAAACCAAACCGAACCGAACAGAACCAGAGGAGAAAATGCATAAAAAAGGAGAAAGAAAAGCTGAACAGGAAACTCCCTCACAACTTTTGTGGCAAGCAAATTCCGTAGAGAAATCAAAGCTGGAATTGGGATTGGTATTGGGTATTGGAATAGGGTTTGGAATGGGGTTTGGGAATGGGACAACAGCAGCAGTACCAGAAGCAGCAGCAGCAGCAGCCAAGTAGCAGGATTAACGGGGCACAGACACGGCACATAAATTCAAAATGTGATTGCAACTGCGACGCGACAATGTTGCCGCTGTGCCCAATCTCGTTCGTCTGCCAATTCTATATCCTGTTAATCTTCCTCTACTCGCTGCTGAAGATGTGTATTACGTTGCATAAATCACAAGTAGCCACAAGTTGCTTCTGCTTCAGGGTGCTACTCGGGATAATGAATGTGGGGTGTAATATGAATATGCGACACTCACCTGAATGGTGGCAGCGGGTCCGCAATTGAGGCCGGCCATCAGGAAGTCATCGGGATCGCTTTCGTAGGGCGGCTCGTCGTACCAATGACCTTGATGGTGCAGCGCACTCACCGCATAGTGGGCCCCGCCTGGAATGCCGCCCATGCCTCCGCCCATGCCCACGCCCACGCCTACGCCTGCCCCAGTTCTGAGCGCCTCGTCGTACATGTAGGTGTCGTCTGCAAAGGGATAGACTGTGTTTAGCAGCCGCAAGTTGTGCGAGTACGCGCGTATGTGTGTGTGGTTTAGTCTGGGTTAGGTTTAGGATTATGTTGAATCCACAGACAGAGTGGCAGGGGAAGAGGAAACTTTAAAAAAGTTGTTTTAAGCGCTCCCGAAAAATGTGCAGTGAGAAGGGGATGGCAGCACAATATTATTATACGCAACGTTGCACACAAAACTTGAAATGCCATTTGCCACATGCGAGGCGGCGCAAAAGTTGCTCCAGCTCCCCAGCTACAACTACAGCTCGTGGCGTTGGTCGTGCAACTGCTTCTCCGGCCAGCGGCATGCGGCATACGGCATACGGCTTATGGTCGGATGCAAGTCCGGAAACGGACATAAGATTTTATGCTCGCTTATGCATGTGACGCTCAGCCAGACGACAGACGGAGCAGCCGGCTGTAGTTGCAGTTGCAGTAGCAGCAGAAGCATTTCAAGTGTAAAATTCCCCACTGCATACTTTCGGGGCGCTGCCAGCAGCTGCTCTTTAAAGTTTCCCCTTTCGCCAGCAACTCTTTTGCTGCTTCTGGAATCTGGGTGGGGTTCTGTGACTCGGACTTACCCATACGTCCCTCGCCGCGACTCATTTGCAACAGACCCTGACGTATGTCACGCAGAATCTGCAAAAGACAAAACAAAGTTGCATTAGTTTGTCATGCGAATATTTCTGGGTTGATTCGATCAGCAAAGTTTCCCCGGGAACACACACAGGACACAGGACACACACAGTAGTAGCCTTCTCTTTGGATGACGATGATGATGATACGAATATTAAAGTATTTTTGTGAATATATTTTGGCAGCACTTTGTCTGCCCGCCCAGACGTGACTGCTGTACGAAATGCTGTCAACTTTGGAAGGCGCTGACAACAACAATGGGATCTACTTTCCCCACCATCTTATTAGCCAAGTCGTTGCTAGCGACTCCCAGTGCCAGCCAGGCAAAGGCGTTAAAATTACAAAATTCCATTTGAAAAGTGAAACAATTTTCCTCCGCAGCAGCAGCAGCAGCAGAAACTACTTGAATGTGACTTTTTCTTCATTTTTATTTTATTTTTTAGCTGGTCCTGCCGAATAATACGTAGCATTCTGTGTGCGCTGAATACTAATTCTAACAGCACAGAGGATACGTACTGGCGCACTACCATATGAAAATTCTGTGCCGAGTGCAGAAAGGATGCCAGGGCCACAGCAGCAGCAGCAGCAATGGAAATAGTCATGTAAAAGTACGAAAAGTAGTAGGAAAAAGCAAAACTACAGCGAGAGAGTGCGCTGAAAAATTAGCTAAAAGCTTTTTTGGCCAGTTGGCTCGCCCGTTTTTCTCCACATTAAAAATGCATTCAAATGGCATTTTACTTTGGGGCTGCATCAAACGGGGGAGGCGGGCTGCTGCCACACATGTGTGTTGGCCAGTTACCAAATTGAAATTTACGTGGCCAAGACACCGAAACCTGTCTTACAATTGTAATCACATTGCTCTGCTTAATTGCCTGGCCAAATGCAAACCCTCTGTCCCTGCTTACTATCCTCCTAAAGAAAAAGAAATAGTATGGCCAGGCCAAACATTTATCCAACATTCCCCATTCCCCATGCCCATCCCACATCCCCTGCCATACACACACAACACTCTCTGGACTTTTGCTCTACTCTCGTCATAAATATTTCATGTGCATGGCTTTTACCAGCTTCTTCTTCTGAATATCTCAGCGGCAGGCGGAGCACGAGGCTGGTCCATTCCCCATTCCATGTGGCTGCTACAAAAACAGCAATTACAATTAGACAAACAGAATGTTGTTTGGCCAAGTTAAGCAGCAGCACTAACAACAGTTGCCTCCTTCTGCTCCTCCTCATCCCTCCCCCCGTTGTTGTGTGCTTTTCATTTATGCACAAAAATTATTGCCCTTGCTTAGGCCTGGACACATTTTCGTGCTGGATTTGGATGGTGCCTCCGAGCTACGAGCAAACAGACAAATTGTCGTGCAGCATCGCAGTTTGTGTGTATGTCCTGCCTGCCATTCATTTTTGAGTGCATGTGTATAGGTAACATTGTATCTGTATCTAACATTGAAAGCTGATAACTGCCATAATTAACTGGGGCCTGAGCCACAGTTGATTGAGCAGACAGACAGCAGCAGAGAGAGAGCTTGCAGCACAGAAATGATTTCCTTAATCGATTGTGCCCCATAATCTCCAGCAAAGAATCTCTGCCTGGACATTCCATGAGCCCCACGCCCTCCACCTCGGCCTTACATTATCAATCAGAAACGGAATCAGAATCAGAGTAAGAGTAAGCTTTGGCAATGGAATCCTCAGTAATGCCACAAGGATCAAGCAATCAACAGAAGACAGACAGAGTCATAGAAAGAACGGAGTTTTCTTGTTGAGTTTCTTGTTCTGCTTCGTTTTTAATTCTCTTGGCATATAAATAAATAAGCTTCTCGTTCATTCACACTTTACACACACACACACACATGACAGACACATCTGTGCAAACACATTGGACTCTCTTTCTGTTATCCCTTCATCATGTCCTTTCTTCTACGAGTGTGGCAAGTAATTCTTTTTCTTTTTTTTTGTGTTGTGTGTGTTTCGTGTATGACAGACAAAAGTTTATCATTTGGCACGTTGCACTTCATTGTTTCTGCTGTTGTTGTTTCGGTGTGTGTGTGTGTGTGTGTGTGGTGCTTAACATTTGCTCGGTGTCTGTTTTGCATGTTTTTTGGTAGCTTGTATCTTTGGGCACGGGCTAGGGATTGGACTTGGGGCTGGGATTCGGACTCGGACTCGGGCTTGGATTTGGGCTTTTATGCCCTGAAATAATTGCTGTTTTTATATCAAATATTTTTAATAGCTTTTTTAATTGGCTTGTGCATGTAAGAGTCATTGCATTTATATTGCATGTACACATACAGGCAGCATAAGGAAACAGTGAGTTTCACCACTGTAAAACCATTTAAACTTGAGCTTCAACCCATCAAAAGTTAGCAGGGGAATGTATGACCACAGAATATTCATTTACTACCGAATTTACACGAGTTTTTGGTTTAATTTAAGGCCGCAACTACACACTCGAAACGCACTGTAACCCAAACGATTTGAGGCCGTTAAGAAACGCTTTCTGCATCCGGAATTGCACATCTTTTCCGGCCTCGACTGCTCTATCTCTCTCTCTGGTTGTGTTTTTGTGCTTTATTCATGAAAATATTTGGCCTCAGCATCTGTGAAATTAATAGTGTGGCATCCCGCCGCCCACCCGTCCCTCCCCCTCCTCCAGCATGCTTGCGGCCTATGTTTTATGTTTATTTAATTTGTGAAAAGTGCCCAAAACAAATATGCTTGATTTATTTCGCAGCAATTGGCAAATGTTTGCCATTCGCATTTATCCATTTGGATGGTCATCTTGAACGGGGAAGCCGGCGGATCGGTGGGTCAGGGTCTCGGGTGTGGTTTTGCTTGAAGAATATTTGAGTTTTGCTTACCTCCTCGTGCTCACGTTGAAATTTTTCCTTTTTCCTCATGGCCTCTTGTACTTTCAACTGTAATTGGAAAATTTGTGGCTATATATAGTTATTGCTGAGTGATTTTGTTTATTTATGAATGCAGTGGAACTAATTTTGTTGGCCCAGGCCTTGGCAACAGCAGCAGCAAACAGACGTTGACAGGGCGAACGGGGGGAAAACTGTGTTAGAGTTTGCTTTTAGGCGTGTCCTGGGTTTGTTCTTCGAGTGGGTGGGTGGCTTGGGAATGGGAATGGGAGCGGCGATGGCTGCATATGCATTATGCATTTTCCAAATGTTTTCTGTTGTTGCAACTGCTGTTGCTGTTGCCGCGGCTGCTGCAGGTGTCGCTGTCCTGTCTGTTTTGTGTTGCTGCTGCTGCTGTTGTTGTTGTCGCTGCTGATTGCATTCTGCTGCTTGTTTTTAGTTGGGCGCCGTGCGCGCTGTCATTAATAATGAATGTTGACGGCAATGAACTTTTAAATGTTGCATGCATCTACACGCTTCCTTTTCTGCTGCTGCCGCCTGCTCCTCCTCCTGCTGCTCCTGGTGGCATGCCATTACAGGTAAACGTGCTCAAAAGCAACAGCCGCAGCTTTCGTGTTGAAATTGCATTGCAAATGCAGTCAAAAAGGGTGTTAGGGCTTGGAGTTGGGCATCCTGGGGGTTGATTGGGAGGTTGCTTACATCCAACGAAACTTTCTTCTTGTTGTTTGTGCACATTTTTCTGTGTTGAGGTACAATTTGTTGGCTGTCGCAGCTGTTGCAACAGCAACAGCAGCAGTGTGGCAGCGGCAACAGCAGCTTGTTAAATTTGCTGCATAAATATTTATGCGACTGTGCCAACATCTAACCAAGCCAATAAGCATTCCACCCACAGTTACACACATAAATATAAATATATAAATACAATATGCATAAAAAGATGCATAAATAACTACAGCTGCGATCAAAATAGTGGTGATGGTTCCGAGTTTCCTATAAATTCTTCTATTGCTGTTTTTGTTGATTTAATTAAAGCAATGAAAGCTCTCTAGGCCGAGCTCCCATTTTATTTTTAATAAATATCAATTAAAAGATGATTAAAGATGCAACCACTCCACCTCTCTACACCTTTTCGTGCCAGCTACTTTAATGTTTAACTTTTTTCACCATATTTCCACCCCTAATATTTTGACCTTTGCTGTGTGTTTGGGCACTTAAGTTGCCCATTTTTATTATGGCTTACCCTATGGATTGTCTCTTCGAAACTGTGCTGCTGTCCGCCCGCACCGCCGTTTATCATTTGAAAGTGCCTCAGACGATCGTTGGCGGCCTGAAAAGACGCAAGAAAATAGCGAGAAAAAAATTAATTTAAAGAAAAACTTTTGAAATTCAATTTCTGTAAAGGGTTCTGCTGCTGTGTGGGACAAGGTGGCTTATTAACCTTCATGGCTATCCCCGAACTTAAGGAGGGTAGGGTGAAGGCTGCTCATAAATCAAGGACTCGACTACTTGATGGGGGCACAGGCTCCGCATCGTGCTTTATCGCCATTAGGGACGCCATTTTCTATTTCACACCTTTCGGCGGGGTTTTAATTTTTAATTAATAACGAGTCAAGGGTCAGGTTAGGGTCGCGCCAACCTTCGGACCCTCAGCAGCACCTCGCACCTGTCTCTCTCCAACTCCCACTCTCTCTCTCTCTCTATCTCTTTTCCTCCGGCGACCTGTTTAATGCGTTTGTTTTCTTATCATAAATAGCAAATCAGGTGGGGGCGAGCGAACACATGGCCCCGGCCCGCTGAGTGCTGTTTAATTATATTTTGAAAAGGCCCTGGATCGGGTTCTGGATCTGGGGTAGGATGCTGCTACTTAGGCACATATCCTTAGTCATTTCCTGCGCTTATCTGCAGCAGGTCCCTGCCGTGGAAAGGCCCCCACTTTTCCTCGACTCCATTTGCTGCCAAGGAGCCAGCTTCTGCTGCTGCGCCTGCTGCTGTTGTCCCTCGCCCCAAACTCCGCAGTTTATTATTTATTTTTTTTTCCCAGCTCCATGCACTCCGTGTTGCTGCTCTTCTTTTATTTATTCTTTTCTGCGCCCGGTGCTCGTTGGCTGCTTGTGAAAAATTTATGCATGTCCTTGCTTATTTATGAGCAGCGTCGTCCTGGCCGCGTTATCTTTGGCCACAGTTTCACTGCCATGCCCCAAGAATAGTGCTCCTTCTGCTCCGCTTTTGCAGCTCCCCAAAGGTTGCTCCTGCCCCCGCACCAGCAGCAGCAGCTCTAATCAAAGGCGCTGAATGAATCCTTTGTGAGCGGCGCAGATAAAGCGAGTACAACATTAGGGAGGATGCTGCAGCGGCGGCGACGACGACGACGACGACGACGGCCACGGCCAAGAATGAGAAGTGGCAATGTAGACATGGCCGCTGGCAAAACATTTTTAACCTTTTCAGTGGAAACAGCAGCAGGAGCAGGAGCCGGAGCAGCAGCAAAGAAGAAGCAACGCGCATAAAAATTTACATGTCCCCAGGGCCAAGATTAAGTATGGCCAAGGCAGGGCACAGAACGGGGAGACTGGAGACCAAAGCACAGGCCCAGGCAGAGGCACAAGCACTGGGACAAGTCGAAGTCAAAGTCAAGACGCAGAAAAGTCATAAAATGGCTGCCTAGAAGAAGCAATGCCAGAAACGCAGCTCAAAAGGGACGCAGAAAAAAAGGAAAGGAAAGGAAAGGAAAGGAAAGGCATGGTAAATGCTGGGAAACCCAATGCGAAATGCGAGCAAATAAATTGAAAGAATTACCGCAGCAGTTGATTCAAATGAAAGGGCCGAAGAGAGTGGTGGGAAAAGGATCTGGGGGCCAGGACAAACAATTTGCTTGCGGTCATAAAACGAAGCGCGAAAATGAGTTTCGACCCACACCACCACCGCCAACGCTGAGAACAGTAGTGGGTACAGTGGATACTGTGGGGTCGGGGAAAGTGTGTACTTACCCTGGCCTGTGCGCCATTTTGTTGATTGTTGCGATCCCGTCGATTGACAGTTTTCAAGCCTTTCAGCAGTCGGGCCAATGTGGTGCGTTTCTTTGTCTCGCGTCCCTCTGGAGCGTCCGTACAGTTGAGAGTTGAGAGTTGTTGGAAGAAACACAAATGGAATTAGTCAAGGGAGTTCCCAAGTTACTGGCTGCTGATTTGCATACACTAAATAATCCATCTTTCACTTACCAGCTGTCGGTGGAAATTCATAGAAATATGCAGAGCGCGGACTCAGGCAGCTAAGAGTGGGAGGAGGAGGGTAGAGAAAATAAGTTTGATTTGGGCAGTTGAATGCGTTGCATGAACAGTGTGATGGAATGTACTTGATGTTAAAAGGATATAGAGTGATTTGTATGTAATATTCAAACAGAGATGAAGCTCTTTGTTGCTTTAAATACTATTAGAGAGTCTTTTTGTGGCTCTACTACTCACTTTTGTTGCACAAAATTCAGATGGGCTACATTCGGTGGCAGTGTCTGATGATGTTGCGGTCCTACTCCACCCTGTCCGCCGCCGGGTCCTCCCGCCTGCTGTTGTCCTGGCACGTTGGGTAATTGCTGTTGCTGCTGCTGTTGTTGCAGTTGCTGCTGCATCTGCTGCTGCTGCTGTATGCTCTGTTGCGTCTGCAGAGTTTGCTGTTGCAGCAGCTGCTGCTGTTGCGTCAGGCCGCCGCGTGCCACACGCGGTGCAAACACGCCATAGCCAAAGCCATAGATTTCGTCCTCCTCCTTGTCGGACAAGCAGCTGGAGGGCTGAAACGGTTTACAAAATGGAAATTATTAGATGAATTAAACGTGATTCAGGCATAAATGTAGCTGATATATAGCTGCAGAAACATGCAACATGCGGCAAGCAATACAAATATTTACACAACTATTGGAAGAGATTTAATACGAATTTTTGAGATGGATTTTTCGTTTTTCTGTTTCTTTTTTGTTTGTGTCCAGCCAAATCAACGCCAACATCAATCAAATTTTTAGAATAAATATTTATTTCTTGATAGATTTTGTAAATATTTTCCTAGGAAGTACTTGCGGGGAACGGGGGTGGGGGTGGAAAGTCCTCTAATGGCTCTAATGGTCTCTTTTTCGGTTTGGGTTTATTTTGTGAGTGTGTTTGTGTGTGAGTGGTTTGGGTTGCGGGGGGTAGTGCTCCTTGGAGAGGGGTCATACATACCGAATACTTTCCGGGCACATAAATAGGCTGACTATGACTATTGGGCAGGCCGGCGCCGTGCATTGAATGCCCCCGATGGCCGTGCTTCTGACGGTGATGGAGTCCGCCGCCGCTGCCGATGCCGCTACGGTTGCTGCCACCACTGCCGCTGGCACCACTGGCGCCGCTGGCGGTGCCACTGCCACTGCCGCCAGCACCGCTGCCGCCGCCGCTGTTGGCATTGTGGAGCGGACTGTGATCCGCCCAGGCCGCCTGCCTGGCACTCTCTAAAGCACTTAAAATATCTCCAAAGGGAGCCATTAACAACTCACAATAGACGGATGCCAGGCCCTCTAAATGGCCGCGTTGTCCATCCTGCAAAACACGATAGAATAGCACCAAGAAAATAAAAGTTTACGTTGTCCACAAGGGGTAAGGGGTCATGGAATGACACAAAGACAGAGGGGGGTGTAGTTGGGAGAGAGAGAGCAGTGTGTGAGAGATAGTTATGAATGCTAATGTGCAGTGGTTAGGCGCGATTAAAAAGAGAGCAATGGATGATCTGGCTCTGCCTGGAGAGAGCTGGGTTGTGGTTTAATGAGGTTAGAGATTGATGTTGGCGTTGGATGGGGTTTTTTTTAAAGATATTTACTGGTTAATAATTGAATTAGTTGATTAATTATAGGACCTGCACCTTTACTTAACTACATTCAAGATGAGGGAAACACTTAACATTATTAAATGGTGCACATTGCCACGAAATTATTGAGTCCACCTTCCGTTCCATTGGAGCAGCTAAAAGCCCCCTAATGCACTTAGTCTGCGCATAAATTATGGCACACAGTCACCCATAAACATATCTGTACACGCATCTTATTTACAGTTGGGGCTCTTCAGAGAGCACTTCTGAGCCCCTTCTGATAAAGTTGTTAACAAACTGCCAAGTTAAATTACACAAACAGACAGAGGCAACGAGAGAGACAGAGAGAGGCACACACACACAACGCAGAGCGACAGACACACACACACACCATGAAAACAATGGGGAGCCACGCACTTTTTCATTGCATACCTGCAGGGGCAATTTTTACAGACAAGCCAAGGCAAAGGAGAACAAAAAAAGTCAGCAAACTGTGGAACTTGAGGGGGTAATCAGAAAGGGGGAAGCAGGCATGTACATGGGGTATGCGGGCATTGCCGTGACATTTTGAGTGGCGCTTGGGGCAATGTTAAACTCTTGACATTGTTCCACGGCCGTTCCATGGCTCCAGAGGGCCGCGTTCTGGCATCAATCAAATATGACACGCATTAAAATATCGCATGATTCCTGCTGCCTGCTGCTGCTGCTGCCCCATGCGTGTGCCTCGCCATGGGGTGCCGTGCAAATTGACAGTCATCTCACCTATGCAGAGGCGCGGGCATAGGCGCTACCCATATACAAAATGAGCACATGAAAAGATCCAAAGGGTATACCGGATATGCAAAGGTGTTTGCAGCAGTCGAACCTATCTTAGGTGCAGCTGTGCAGTTAGAGAGTATCTTCTAGTCGCAATGCCATATAATAAATATATTTATAGTTGAGAAGTGGAGGAGCACGCAGGCAGGCGACGGAAATATACACAAAAAATGTACGCTCGTGTGTGTGTGTGTGTCTATGTATTGTGCAATTTGCGAGGAAATTGCCACGTTTAGCGTAATTTTTGCTAGTTATTGCCTCTTTGACTGGGATGCCTAAAGAAACACACCAAGAGAGAGTGAGAGAACAGGAGCAGGGCAGCTCCTTTTCGCTTTTAGCCTTTGGCTTTTCCACCAGAGCCACCATTCGTTTTGCCCCCTGCTCTCATCCTGTCGCCCTTTTTTTTTGTCCTTTTACGCTTTGGGTAATTTCACAATGAGCCCTTGAGGTGCTGGCTGGCTGACTGCTGTTGTTATTGGCCTTGTTTGGCCTTTTCATTAAAGGTTAACTCGGAAAGTGTCAACTTTTGATGAAGGAGCATCATAGCAGCAAGGAAGTGCTTCAGAAAAGAGTGTTTAACGCTCAATTGTGGGGAACAAATTTGTTAAAGACATATGTACAAAAGCTGCTCTGTGATGTATCCACACAACAAGGGTCAAAAGTCGTCGCTACTCTGAGCGTCTCGTGTCTTCGCATCCATCAACAAAATGCCGGCAGGCGAACATTTTCAATTTTCTCCCTCCTTCATGAAAAATGTGCTTCAATCTCATTATTATCTTCCGCACAAGTTTATTATGCAATTCCGTGTTTATGTGTCATCTCTGCTCGTACGGAATCAATTTCGTCTCCGGATTGGATTGGATATGTCATTATGTGCTGGTACGCGTATGTATCTCTGGCCTCATCACAGCTTGTCGTCGCACTCTGATGGCCAAGTCGTAACAACAAATTCATAAAGTCATTTGCAATTTGTGCTGTCAAAGGGGCAAAGGAGGCAAGCGACCAAATGCGTTCCGACAACCAATGCTGGCTTGGTACATAGAGATACAGATACATATATGCTCGTACTTATAGTTATGGCTGTTATATTTTTTGCCGGGATGGCTGGGAAAAACCAACAGAGCAACAAGAGCAAAGCAAGCAAAATAACTGTCGCAATAAAATAATTTATTGAAGTTTTGCAATGCCAGCGACAAATGCAATAAACTGCGAGAACTCAGAACTCTGTCTTGGGTTCTAACGCTCCAACCTCCGCTCTATCCCGCTTCCCGGTTCACATGACGTATGCGTTATAAATTTATTTTCAATAGCACTGCAGGACTCTTCCCCGGAACCAGAAGGAGCAGCAGCAGCAGCAGCACCAGGCTGGGGTTTATTGGCAACTCTTGACACACATCCGCGTGTGAGGAGAGAAAAAGTGGAAACGCGGCAGACCAAGACAAACAGCAGGCGAGGAGGCAGTTAGTTAAAGGCGGAGAGCAGGAGCTGAAGCAGCATCTGAAGCTAGAATGGGTGCCAGGATAAAGGATAAAGTGATGTATGAGTTTAACGCCCTCACGTATCGCGTAGACAGCAACAGCGACAGGACCTTCCTGTAGCTCTCTGTAGCAAAAACTTGTCTAAGCACGAAAAAAATATTAAGCGAGGAAATATGTTGCCACGATATTGACAGAACGAATCAGAGGTGGTGTGAGGGGCAGAGAGACCACGGGATTTTGGCAATGACAGCAACAGAAAGGAAGGGGAGGCAGGAGCCAGAGAAGAAGTCGAAAACTTTTTGGCAACGAATTCTGTTATTTCTGGTCCTCTGGTTCTGGCCAAATGACTTTGTTTATTTCGTATCATTCCGTACACTCGTATTCCATTCCGGTAATCAGCTGCTGGCTTTGGCTCCGGCTCCGGCTCCGGCCATGGCTCTGTGCCCCCGAAAAACAAATTACAACTGCACTAAGACAACAGGCTAATAACTTTTGACATGTGATTCTGCAAGTGGCATTGGGTTTACTACTTATGCCTGCTACGTTTGCTCATTAGCCCTGGCCCCGAGACGGTGGCAAGTGAGGCAAGACGCGGCGCTCGTTCCACGGCTTGGGGCTGTCAATTTTTTGCGCAAACTTCTTTTGGCACTCGACTGGCGGCCTGCTAATTGATGACGTCTCCGCCTCGACGGGAGCTTCTTTTTGTACAAAATGTAAGAGGGTACATGGCCTGGGACAAACAGTTTGCTTGGATTGGAGATTGGCTTAAGATTGTTGCCATCTTTGTTATGCTTAAGAGTGAACATTATACAAAAAAATCTTTCAACAGAAAACCTTCACAGATAGTTGCATGCTTTGTGGATATTTCACTGAAATATTACGTCGAAATTCGCTTCAAATCACCCACCCAGGAAAGATAGAGCATTCGTGCAACTTCAGCAGAGAGTGTGACTGAAATATAATCGGATTCCATTCGCTGGCAAAAATCCGTTTAATGAGCAAACAAAACGCACGCAAAAATTACAAAAGAACTCGCCCAAAGTAGACGTAAGAAGGGCGGGGCAGGGGCCAGTGGTCAGTGGGGCAGAGGGCGCTGTATTTACACAAGTCTTCGAGAGGGAGCGAGAGCAATCGCCACATGCAAACACCAATTAGAGTGACCACAAAGCAAACAAAGGGCATCAATTAAGGGGACAGAGCGATGGACCTCAGACTCCTTGAGTTTGCATTTCTCATCAGCGACGGGCCAGCCAGCTCATCCTCCGGCAGTTGGCAGTCGACTGTTCAACCATTCAAGCGTTCAAGCATCCATCAATTGCAAATTGTAAATCGCAAAATCTATTTGCAAGTCACAACATGGGAAGCACACACACATACACACACACAGAGACACAAACGCTAATGCTGATGCTGATGATGGCTGGAAGGCTGGGCAGAGATCCGTTTCCGTCGGCTGTAATCAGCTGAAAGAAATCAACTTGAGGCCAAAGCGTTCACTGAAGCGATGTCCATGTCGGATGTCAGCCAGCAACAACGAGCACTTAAGGGTTAATTTCATAAATTGTACATCAAAGCGGCAGGCAGCAGCAACAGATGAAAGTGCGGGGAGGGGGACAGGAGTTGGGGGCCGTCGGTGGCTGCGGCATTTGCCCTGCAGTTGACAATTTTTGAAAGTCAGTGATTTGTAAATAATCCTTTTATAAGCACAATGGCTGCTCGTTAACGGCAAATGAGTTTTGACATGGCCAGTGGACATTTTAACAGCCCCAACCCCAACCCGCACACACACACACGCGCCTCCTCCTCGCCACTGCCTATCGCTGTGACAATCTGGGAATGAGGCCCTGAATAATGCCTGACCATTAACACAGTCATCATCATCATCATCGTCGTCGACGTCGTTGTTGTAGTAGTCCTTGTCCTGTTCCCTTGTTCTTTTCCCTGGCAATTTCAGGCAACACCATATTCCTAGCTGGTGGTTGCCATTTCCCCCCCATCGCTTTCAGTGCTAATATCCCGCATACATGCAAAGATCCCTGCCTGCCTGCCTGCACAGGATTTTCCTCTGCAGCGGCTTTCCATTAAGGAAAATGCTATTTTGTACTTACATCCTACATGAACATGGCGCAAAACTCAAGACCGAAACGAAACTATGTTAACTTGTTAAAAAGCACAAAACTTGAGGCGTTTACATCACTTCCACACTCTGTTCGCTGTTCTCTGCTTGCTGCTCTTCCTGTGTGGAGGAATTCATTAGCCAGGCCAGGAGTATCGACAGGATGCCCCGTCCTGGATGATGGAGAGTGCTGCCGTGTCGTGTCTGCTGCCTAAAAGTATTTTCTAATTAAATACTCATGTTTTACAATATGGCGCTGACATTCTGCGGAAATGCCTTTTAATTTCCACATTTGAGATGCGACAGAGAGCATCACACACAAATATACACACACATGTGGCTCTTCCCACCCCAATCTCTTGGGCTCACTACCCTTTTGCTCAAACGTGGCACATTTTGAGTTTAATTTGCCAGAAATGAGTTTTAGTTTTGCGAAGAGGACACACACACACACACACACACACAAACATATTTCATCTTCAGGTTGGAGGGCACCAACACTCTTTTGCTATATCATTTCCGCTGCGGGGGTGTGTGGCATGTGGCATCCAAGCACAGTCAAGCAGCTGCCTGCTGCTCCTCTCTCTCACATACATTAGCAGCAAATAATTTAATTTCTCATTTGTAAAGTGATGGAAAAATCATTTGAAACAGAACACAGCGAGAGAGTGGGGGGATGGGAATGCTCTGCATTAAAAGGGTTGTTTCCCCATCTCCACCAGCTCAAAGAAGCAATGGGAAAAATTACGCATACGCCACGTTTGACATAAAATTGCGCATAATGACGAGAACGATGTGGCAGCTGTGGAGCTGTAGCTGTAGCTGTAGCTGTAGCTGGATCCTGCGTTAAAGTCACGAGTCAACGTCACAGACAGCCGCGGGACATTTGCAGGGAGTGGCACTGGAAGTGGGAGTGGGCGGGCGGTGACTGCATTACATTTCAATTTTCATTTTCATTTCCATTTTTCCTGCCATTTAATTTTAATTCATTTGCATTGTCTCTGCCCCTATCCATCTCTCTCTCTTTCTCTTTCTCTGTTGGTGTTCTTTTGTTTCTTTGCCGTGTTGCAACTCCTCTTGCCTCTCTCTCGCTTCCTTGCAACAAATGGAATGAAATCAGCCATAATTAGCATAATATTTCATACTTAATATAATTTAAGTTGGCAAAATGCACGACAGTCTCTCTTCCCTCACTCGCTATCTCTCTCTATCTCTTTTATTAGTCGTCTCCCCCTCCCTGGCTGGCTTGCCGCTGTTGGAGTGACAGCCATGCAATGCCCAGGACAATGCAAGTCCTGCACAGTGGATGCAAAGTGCTCCTGCCCTTGCCTCTTCCGTTTGACATATGCACACGCAAAGTGCAACGTTTGATTGCCACGCCCTTCCCTGTCAGTTTTTCTATGGCTTCCACCCACAGGACGCGAACATGAACTCGAACCCTCCTCGCTCTCTCTGTTGTTAGACAACCTTCACGCACGTGCCCTCTGGCTGGATTGTCTTTGGCAATTTATGCGTTAGCCCTGACGCAATTATGCGAAATTTTCGCACACAGCTGGAGCCCCCCTCTCACACAACAAAAAGGGCAGATTGGCAGTGGATTGGGCGTGTCTAAACGCTTGTTGCAGGGGCGTGGTATTTTAAGTTTTGTCGGGGTTTTGGTTTTTGGCTTGGGTTTAGAGTTGGGGCTCTTGCCGGGGCTTTTGCCGCGTAATTTAATTACTTTTTTGCGGCATTTATAGACAATGATGATGGGGTAATGATGAGGACGAGGATGTGGATCTGGATGAGCATGAGGCAAGGGACACTCATTTGTTGGGGGCTGTTCTGTTTCACTGGCAATTAGATCTTTTGGCCAGCAGCAGCAGCAAGTGCTTGAGGTCATATTAGAGGAAAATTAATGTTGTTTTAATTGTAAATGAGTCTAGCAAATGAACAATGTCGGTTGACTAATGGCAGGGGTTGGTTATAATTTCTTCTAATGTCTAGACATTTGGGGAGGCTCGAGTGGGGGAATAAAAGATGAACGAACTGAAGATTGATGTTTATGGGATCTGGGAAATATTTACTGGTTTATTCATGGGTTTGTTAGAGCTATGAAAGTTCGTTAAGTGTAAAAGCTAAAAGAGTTTATTTATATTTTTGGTTAAAGTTGACCTGAATCAGCTCCAATCACATTTTAAATTGTTTTTTTATTAAAGAAAACTTTATCTTCCGATTTCTTTGCATTTTTTTCCTCACATTTTTTCTTTGTGAATATTTCCAACCTGTTAAATGTTTTCTTTTTCCCATTTATCATGATAATTGTTTGGCTAATTATGTGTACAAGATTCTGCCTCTTTCAAGCCTTGCTTCCCATCGAGGATGATGGATTTCATTTTCGGGTTTCTGCAGAAACATTAGTCACACAATACGAGAGTACCATAGAAAAACAAAAACACGTTAAAATTGACATTAAATGCACAATCGAACAAGAAAGAAATGACAGCAAAAAGGAGAGTAGCAACAACAAGAAGAACGACAAAATACATGGACTAATCTGCCACAGCAACAACATCAAGAACGACAACAAAAACAACAGCAAGAATAAGAAGAGGGGGAGAGAGAGAGAGAGAGAGTGAAAGAGCTATGGGACATGTCCATTCATGTCGGTGCGCGTGTGAATGAGTAGAAGGCAAAGCGACTGACAACAGCATGAGAAAGTGCCAAAATGACTAACGCACGAATGGTAGGCAGAAGGGGGGCGAGCGAGAATGGTATGAAGGAGCAGGCATCGATGGGTGGGCGGGGTAAAGCATGACTGGCAGTGCCATAGAGAGACAGAGAGAGATAGATATACTGAGGCTCTGACAGATTGAGTTTCATTTGGGTGGAAGGAAACCAAAGTCAAACGAGGAGCAGAAATATTTTGCCAAATTACATTTCAACAGCCTTTTGCTGTTACAGTTTTTTTTTGTGTCCCACTCCCCACACATTCTGTGAGCATATGCGCGACTATTGATACTCTTTCTAACAGCAACGGGGGGTATGGGAAATGTGGTACTGTTTCATAGAAAGGATGGAAACCTTTCCATTAGCACTCCTTTTTGAGGTTTATATCTGGAAAAGTCTGTTTAGAGTATTCCCCGTTTCGGCCTGGTTGGAATTAGCCTTTGCTTAGTGTGGGTCTCTCCTTTTTTCGGTTAGTGAAGAAAAAATTTCCACATTTGGCACATCAATGTCAAATTGAGGCATCGGTCAGACAGCAGACACACACGCAGCGAGTGGGAGGGGAAAATGGCAGCCAGGAAATTGCCAAAGCTGCACATGTGTGTGTGGGTTTTTCCTGGGAAAGTAGACATAAAATGAAATGAAATGAACAAAAAAGATTTCTATCTCGAGCGCTGATGCTGCTGCTGGCTCGCTGCCCACTCGAATGGTCAAAGTTGCTTAATATGACAGCTGCTGGCCGGGAAACAAATGAGAGTGTGTACGAGTAATAAATGCTGTGGCACAGGACACACAACACGGGAGGGTTCAAAGTTCAGCCAAAGAAACTGCAATTGCCGTACACGCACACAGAGACAGAGGGAGAGAAACTATCTTTGGATGTGGAGTGGCACGTTGCTTGTTAAGGCGCAAAGTTCTTTATCATTTGATGCGCTACACGCCCCCGCGCCAGCCGTCAGGCCCTTGTGGCAACGGTAAACCGATGCTAATCCGTGGCAGCAGCAGCTTTGAATGCTTAAAACAATTTACTTTGATGCTGCCCCACGACTGACTGCCTTCCTGTCCGCCCGCTTGCCTGCCTGCCACATCGCAATCCAATTGACTTCATTTGTCCAACTGGAAAGCACAAGACAAAATGGATTAAGTGCCCCCAACCCGATCCAAAACTGTGGCCATTGTCCAGCTCAACTGCCCGGTGGGGGTGTTCCAGTCGTAAGAAGGATAATGGCTCTGTGGCACCCTGGAGTCATATTTGCAGTTAACCGCACATAACAATGGGCACCAGGCACAGGCTCAGCGTTTTGATGAATTCATTCACTCACTCCCCTCCTATCTCAATCATCCTTGCCACATACCCTGCCCGACTGAGGGTTGTTTTTGGGGGAGGGCGGAGGCAGGGGCGGGGCAGGCATATGAATTGATTTGCTGTCAGACGCGAGACTACAACGCTGCGGCGGCTGCATGCACGAGTTGCCATTTGGGCCCCCAGCTTTGCTCCTCATTATGCCGCACATATGGCCATGTTGCCACACCCCCATCCATCCAGCTGCCACTTGGTATGCGCCGGCATGTGGCAAGAGCTTGCCAACAAAGCATTTGCCCACAATTTTTGTGTCCCTTGCCTCTGATTTCTGCCGCCCACAATCAATTTGCATTGTCTCAGCTGCTTTGATATCCAATAAGTTCGCTTTCCAATTAGTTTGGCGGATCCTCAAGTCCCGGCTTAATTCCATTATCATTAACCGAAGAAGAGAGAGCGCCCAAAACCAGCCAAAACTTTTGCCGGCAAACAAGCTGTCAACATTTTAATAAAACAGGAAGGAAGGAACCCCCAAATAAAGAAAAAAACAGAAGGCAGACCAGGAAAACGCTTTGGCAAAATATTTGTATAAAATTAAAAAGGCAAAATGGACGAGGCGGGTGGGAGAACGACAAACTGGCTAAGAAAAACCCAGGGTACTACTCTCATTCTCGCTCTCCCGCTCTCTCTCTCTCTCGCAGTCTCTCATTCTCGCTCTCTCCTTGGGGCAATAAAACTTTCTTCATCAAGTCAACAGCAGCAGTGGCATCAGCAGAATCAGCACTTGGCTGGGGTCCCGCCAGCGCGCGGCGCCTAAAACTATGCTTAATTTTTTATCAACTGCAAGTCACGGCAGCGGCAACGGCAACGAAGACGTCGACCCAAAGACCAACTTTTACTCTGGCTTTGGGCCAAAACCAGGGCGGCAGGGGTGGAAGGCAACTGAGAGGAGAGCCAGTAGCTGTGACAACGCAGATTGTGTGCTGCGGTGAAAGCCGCGGAAAATGAGAAAAGAAAATGGCAACATTTGGCCTATAACACAGCGCCTACCTCGCTGCTTAAAACAAAAGGGCGTCCGTTGAACTTTCACCAGCAGCAACAACTAAAAAAAAGCAGAAGGAAAACTATAAAAAGAGAGCGGAGAGAAAGAGAGAGCCGCGGGCAGGGAAGGGGCCTAGAAGGCTGTTGGAGTAGGCCGTGCAAAAAGTGTCCAAGTGGGCGTGTCGCCTTCTGTCGTAAATAGTTTCATGGCGTACAGCAGACAGGGAGAGCCGACACACTGAGAGAAAGCACATGGCAATTATAGACTCAAGTCAGAGTAAGCATAGCAGCAGCTTTAGATCTTCAACTGCTTAAAGAATTTGCAATTTAATTTCACAGATTAAAATCCCCCAAAGATACTGAAAAGGCCTCCGGGTAGATCCCTGTTTAACCCTCAGTGTTGGGGCGGCAGTTGCCTGTTGGCACTTTGGCAGTCAACAGACAACGAACAACAGACAAGTGCAGCCCTTTTTCTTCCTAATGAAGCCAGCCAAAAACAGCAGTCCCTACCCCACTCCCAGTCCCCCCCGCAGTACACCAGACACAATGTCTGCCCCGTGTTTTTGTGTGAGCCGAAAAGTGCATATGTACATGCCGCTGTTCTGTCTGTCTCCTCCTCAGTTCTCCTCAGTCCTCCCTCACCCCCTTTCATGCGCAATCTGCCAGCCATCTGTGAGGCGTACACACTTGTCAGCCAGGCCCTTGCCACTGCCACTGTCCGTGCCCCAAACGGTAGACACTGTTGACAGCCGGAGCACAAGGTGCAGCAGCAGTGGCAGCAACATGGGTGCACCACCACGCCCCACTTGGGATACCTTGTGTGCCACGTCGACGGCCGCTTGACAACTATCTGTCCGGGTGTGTGTCTGTCCGTCCGTCTGTGTGTCTGTCTGTCTGTCCGTTGAGTGTCCGTTTGCTTGCTGTTTGGCTTTTAGTGCACTTGCCAATTGCCTGACCTAGAAAGTGGCATGCAACAAACAACAAGCAACCCCATGCACCCTTTTTAGCTGGTTTTTCGGGGAGTGCGCTGAACACAAAAGGCTCCTTCTTACCCTGGAAACTCCCTTTATCTAGTTGTATGAAAAGTGTCTCCAAGTCGGAGTAGATCTGATCGCTGATATAGCCAGAAACAAGGGGTATCTAAAGCTCTAGCACACTGGCAAAGAAAGCCATTTCTTTATCCCTGACTTTTGCACCGATTCATTGCGTGTTTTTAGTGCACTTTTCTATTCTCGTTTTTTTTTGGGTGAACTGGGAGAGGGTGGGGCGTATTTTTATGGCTCCCTGACTCTCTTTTTTTTTGCCAGCTGTAAATCTGTTAAGCTCTTGAGTGCCCCACGGTTACTGGTTACTCCCACTCTGCCACTCTGTCACATTTTTGTCGCTGGATATCAGTGCTGTTGTGGCGAACAAATTAATACAATTTTATGACGACATTCCCCCAGGCAACGGCACTTGCATTTATTATGCTAATTTCTCACTCTCCAACTGCTGATTATTGCTTATCAAAGCTATTGGCGCTTTGGCAATTGCAATTCCATTTTATGTGTGTGCCACACACACTCTCTCTCTCTTTCTCTGTGTGTGTGTGTGTTGGCAGGACATTAAAAATGCAAAAGTGATTATCTCTAATGGGAACGTACATATGCAAGAGAGAGCCATGGGGAAATCTAACCAAAGTGTAGGAGGGCTTTGATTCCGCTTGGATTGAATCGATTAGAGTCGCCTGGAGGGCATACCCACACTCATACCCACACCCAGATCGTTTAGAAGCAAATCAAACAACAAATGATTTCAGTTTAGCCACAAAAAAGGCATCAATTTCATATCAATCATTGCCACTCACACTTCATGCCACACTGCCATAGACTCGACTCATTCTCTCGCTATTATAGAGTTCTTTCCATTCGTTTAGCCGCAGACAGATGGATGCATGGGGACAACAAGAGCCTCAATGCAAATCCGCACAATGCAAATTAATATAGCATACTTAACAGCCCGGGCAATCAGTTTTGCGGCAAGTAAATGACTGACACATACCCTGTAATGCAGCAGTACAATTGTGGAGTTGTTGCTGGTAGATTTTTAGCTATAAGTTTTATGATTTTGCACTAGAAAAAGCTACTGTTTGGGCATAATATGAACTTATGTTTTCGTTCCTTTGGAACTTTATTTCTATTTACTCACTCCATATATATTCTTTAGGCATTTCTCTCAGTAAAGGATTACCTTATAGTCGTTGCTCAAAACTCGAAAATGTGTGCGTTGGATTTTATTCTGTTTTTGTGTTTCATTCGACAGAGATTGACACTTTCCCTCAGCAGCAGGAGCGGCCGCAACAGTTGCACATTTGATTTGGTTTTGTTTGTTCTCCGACCACTCCCTCCCACTCCCACTCTCTTTGAACCCTTACAGTGAAAATTTACCACACAACTGACCCCCTACAACCCCCGCCCTTGCGTGCGAAATCCGCGTAGCCTTTCTGCTGGCTTTTGTTGTTGTTTTATCAACGTTGACAAATCTTTATGTCGCCTGCAAAATTTTTTGTGTGTTTTTGTTGTATTTTTTGTTGTCTGGTTTGTTTGTTGGTTTATGCCCGGCACTCTCTCCCGCTCTCACTCACTCTCGCTATTTTTCATTAGAGCCGTTGCCTGCGGTTAGAGCGGGGGGCTGGAGGCAAAGAGGATTTGGATTTAATTTATTTAAATGCTTATCACGAAAGGCTTAAATGTTGTTGCGCTTGTTGCGGCGGCGACGACGCTCGAAAGCGGCTTAGGGAGAAATGAATCTAACAATCTAAAAGGGAGAGAACCAAGGCCCATCCGCTCCCACAACCAATCCCCCTCCTTCCACAACAGTGCAATGGCTGATTGTCTGAGTCATGTATGGCTTAATTAAAGGCACTCGCAGGACCCAAGACAGCAGGAAAGGAAGAGCAGAGGCAGCAGCAGCAGCAACAGCCGCAAGACAACACCGCAAATCGGACAAAGGTATCGAGGGGCGGACGGTGCCCAGGACAGAGGACACAGGATGTCTTTTGTGACTGGAACAAGAACTGGAACGAAGAGTTACAACCGCAAAGAAGGGTAAATCAAGAGAATCGAGACGGTGGAGGGTTCTAGAGATACTCGCAACAACTGCTCCGACGTTCAATTAATTATTCAGGCGAAAATGTTTCATATCCTGTGTGCACTACATACGAAATAAGTTCGACAGCTGCTGTTGACCTCACCTCAAATTGGTTAAAGGACCTTGCCTCGTGTTTTGTTTGCTGTGGCAAAATTTATGGTTTGCAAATTGTTTTGCACCCAAAAAGGTTAAACCTTCCACCCATCCCAACAACCCACCCGATGGGGAGAGGGACGAGGGATGAGTAACATATTTGGTAGCTCGTTGAAAAGTCAAAGGCGGCAGTGGCCGAAAGGTCCAACTGCGAGGCTGCTGCTGTTGCTGCTTTGCATGCCAAACGAGCCTGAACCTCCCTCCACCGAAGTCTCAAGGTTGCGGAGGATGGAGGCTAGGAGGAGGTTGGGTTGCCGCCCCCTCCCCGTCCCAGAATGTTGTTGATGATGATGATTGTAATCCGGTTTGTAAGTTATGTGCTGCTTAATTGAGTTCACATGCACATGACCTGAATTCTTGATTGCAGAGCCCCGCCGCACTCCTGCTGAGCATCTTCTGCACAGTATTCTCCTAAAAACCCAAGGCAAATCCCATTCTGCCCTTACGAAGAATGGCTGTATGTGTGAGTGTGTGTGTGTGTGCCCGTCAGGTGTTCTGACTGCTGATGAGGCCGCAGCACGTGTTGCCCTCCATTTCAGGGCTCAGCAGGAGCAGGAGCAGGAGCTGGGGCAACGGAAGGAGCAGCAGGGATCAAGGATGTGGCATAGATAGGAGCAGGTTAACCTGCAACTTGATTTCACTTATCCCTTTTGCTTCTTTTCCCTGCTTTTATTACGTAATTTTATAGTTTACTTCCATTCTCTCTCTCTCTCTCTGTCTCTCTCTTTGTGTGTGGGCGTGGCACCTGCCCTCTAGGTGCGCCTCACGTGCCTCACAGCAGCAGCCGCAGCAGCAGCGGCAGCATGGAAAAACAATCTCTTAATTTTCGTAAATCTGCACATCATAATTTATTTTAATTGCCACTAAGACCCTCCCCCACACTCCACGAAAGCGAGAGGAGCACTCCTCTGGCTGTCTGGCTGCCATAAAAAATGACCCAGACTTTATTTCGGGGTAGAAAAATACGTAGGAAAAGCAATTTATGATAGCCACATGGATTGTTTATGATGTCTGGCCGTTTGCCTGGAACATTTACCTGAGGCATCGTCGGAAAATCTCGTTCAACCGTATCCCAGAGAGGAAGAGCAAGAGCGCAGCTCCTCCTCTATAGATAAATGAAACTAATTTAGTGAGGTGCTCCTCAAGAGCGCAGAGAATCCTGGCGAAACAATCTAAACAAAAGGTAAGGGCTTAAAATCATTTGCCCGCAAAAATCCCTGCCCCGAAAAGCTCACAGGGAAGTCCAGGAGCATCTAGGGAAGGAAAGTGTCGAATGGAGATACTCTTGTACAGAATGATTTTCCAACTACATATTCGGAAGTAGCATTTCCAAGGGTATACCAAAATCTGGAGTCATAAAAATGGTTGTACATAAAAATATATGTAAATATATGCACCTGCCTCTGGAGAGACCCTTTGGGGTTTCCTGTCCCTGATGTTACCTTTTACCTAAAGCCCAAATACACCTTAACTTTTGCTAAACACACACATATACACGACAGGAGTAGCATCAGAAAATGGTAGGCGGGGTAGGCGTGGTCTGCGGTAAGTTTTTGGCTGCTGGAACTTTTTCCCTCACTTTTTGGCAGCGTGGGGCAAAACTGTTGCTATTTTGCCAGGCGCCGAAGCCTCGCTTGCTTTAGCATTTGACAAATGTTGGCACAAGACACAAGGACCTCATACACACACTCACAAGCACACAGACAGGATATGCCATGGTGGTGGTGGTGGTGGTTGAGGTGGTTGTGGCTGCGGCTGTGAGATCCCCTGGAGGCCTTACTATGAGGCTTTTAATAGTTTGATGTATGAGTAGCTCATGCTTCTTCTACGTGTACGAGGTAGTTCCCCCCACTGCCCCATCCATTGATGGCAGCCGCACATATGCAAATTTTTCCCTAAAAAGGGTTCGGCTTCCGTCTAAGCCTGCCTCTGCCTCTTGTGTCCCGTGATGGAAATTAACACAAATGTATTTAGTTTCTATGGGTGGGTTTGGGTTGTGTTTTAAAGGTGCTCTAATGGCTGTCTTGTCTCTGCTCTGCCCGTTCGTCGCTTTGGGGACTCAACAACTTTTTAAGCTAATTTTAATTCCAGTTGCGTTCGTTTTTAAAGTGAGGAAAATGAGTTAAGGAATTTATGTGGAAATGAGTTTCCCCCACGAACACAGGAGATGCAAACATACATACTCGTATATCCTTTTGTTGTTGTCGCTGGCAAATAATGAAGACAAGTTCAAAGCAAACATAAATAAAATTGTTAACATTCTTGCGCTAGCGCCCCTTCCACCGTTCCACCATTCAAATTCCCATTCTCTCTTGCCCCATCATCATCATCATCACGCACACGCCCCAACAATTGAATTGTGCTTGTGGCACAGCGGAGTGAGAAGTGAGTGCGAAAGATACAAAATTTCTATATATACGTACATAAGAATGTATCTAAAAATAAGAGAGAGAAAACAAGAAAAACGCAGCGCTGCTGCTGCAAAAGACAAAAAACTTTTTCCTTTTCGTTGGATGGCAAATGAAATTCGCTCGTTTGATGTGAGGCACGACCCCAGTCCCACTCCAGCCCCCAAGAGTTCGGAGCACGAGTATGATGCTCCTTTTCAGCTGAATTCGGTTTTTGTATTTTTATTCTTTTCCTTTCTTTGGCTGCTTTCACTTTGGGCGTCGCCTTGTGCAATTGTTTGAATACTTTTGCAGCGCAATAAATTAGTTTCGTTTGAGTTAACGTGCCGAGACGAAGGCCAGACTCAGACTCAGACTCAGACAAACTTATAATCATGTCAGTCAAAGGCAACATAAGGGCAATTTTTTCGGTTATCCTCTGGCCCGGCAAAAAGTTGAAGCAGACAGCCCCAAGCAAAGGACTAAACGCAGCCACAAAAAAATTAACCAGCCAAATAAATCAATAAAATATAAATGAATATGATCAGGAATATTATTAGTTTAAATCTTAAATCATTTCAACATTTCCTGATATTCTGTTTATGAATTTGAAGCTTCCACGAAGTCTGGTGAAAAATCTATGGAGAAACGCTCCTGCCACCATGTAAAATGACCAAAACCCATTGACTTTAATGCCGAGACCAGCACTTTAGCCAATATAAGTGTCGAACAAAGTCCAAAATATGTTCATAATTCCTGGCACAGCTCCACTTCGACTTCCACTTCCCAGGGACCTTCCCGTTCTTCAGCTCCTGCTAATGCCTTAATGCGCAGCAACAATAAATGTCCAATGCTCAATGAAGCTGAAAGTTGAAAGGCAGAAGCTGATGCAGAAGCTGAAGCTGAAGCTGATTTTGGAAAGCTGAAAGGAGCTGGCGGACGTGGTGTTGAAGTGCAACTATTTGGCTGCCACAGCAGCTCCAACAGCTCCAGCAGCAGGCTCTCCATTGATGCAGCCAGAAGCCATTGAGCTGGTAATTGAAAAGCGAACAGCATTGGATATATCAACAATAGCAGCACCAGCAGCAGCAGCAGCAGCCAGTCACTGAAAGGCAACAGCGACTTAAAGCTGTTGACACTCTTCGGAGGGTTGAGGAGGGCCAGGGATCTGGTCCATAAGTCTGCGGATTATAAACTTGTCAGATTTGAGGGTCTCAAAGGAGCTGACTGCGCTCAAACTGAAACACGATTCCTGTTTATATTTGTATTTATTTTTATTTGCTACCATAATTGAAGTGCGCCAAAAAACACCGCCCAACGCAACCCCCTCATGGGAAAATTATGCAATTTTCATAATGCTCGCCCCATGATTGAGATCATTTGTTGTAGATACCACAGAGAGACGTCTGCGACCCTTTTGTGACTGCGGCACCAAGGAACAAGGCACGCGGCTGCCTCATACCAATTGTGCGGTTGAACAGAGCGGAGCGGGCGGCTGTGGCTGTGGCTGTACCTGGGGGGGAGGGCTGCTGAGCAATTTTCATAACTTCATTTGCATTTAATAGAAGGGAGATTGCTGTAGAAGGGGGAAGTGCGCCCAATGCAAATAGAAATAATAACAAAAATTAAGTAAAGCTAAAAAGTTTCTTTACTTTGCTTCTGAAATTTGTTTTAAAGTCGGAAGGGGTATATGGATTTTTGTGGATGGAGACGTATAACTGTACATGTGTATAATGGGGGGTACCTTCTAGTCGAGACACACACACAAACTGTATTCTATTCACATTTTGCAGTGTGTCATGGCAACAGCACACGCATGTCACCATCAAATAAATCACTAAACGCTGTGACAGTGTCAAATGTCAGGAAAGGAGAGCGGAAGGCCCTTGGAACAGCAGGGCAGGACAGGACCAGAACCAGTAGCAGGAGCAGGAGCAGGATCAGCATGTGGAGCGGGTAACGGGTTACGAGCAAGCGGAAAGGGTAATGAAGGGGGGATAACTGAAGTGGTGTGGATTGGATTCCGGAGAGCAGCCGTTCCGGTGCCCAAAAAAGAAAAAAATGAAACACCATCGGATGTTGTCTCAGTTGGTAGGCGCACGGGGACAATGACCGTCCTGCCCAATACCCCGTTCTTTGGCTACCCCACCCTGTGTCCCTCCCACCTCCCTTACTGTCACCCCCTGTTACCCTGTGCGCTGCGTCGCGTCACTTCATTGTTGACATTTAACGTGTTCGTGTTTGGCGTGACAAGTGACATGCTGCGCCTGCGACAACCTGACGGCCGTCGACTCGCTCCGACTCCGCGCGACCAACTGTTGAGGTCTGGGGCAGGGTTCGGTTCGCAGCGGTTCGGTCCCTTTGGCACCCCGAAAAAAGAAGGGTTGACGCTGTATACGCTAGGACAAAAACGTTGGCTGGAACAAAAGGTAGCGTATAATTGCATAAATATGCAAATTAGTGAGCGAAACGAGTGGCAAGTGATGGGTGGGGGGGCTGCCAGCCAGCCAGCCAGCCATCCTGGCAGCCAGCTTGCCTTGACGCATTGTCGCCCCCAATGTCAACGAGTGTCGTCTCACACAGACAGACGGACCTCACTCTCATGCACCACACGCACTCTTCAATGTCTCCCAACCACCGAAGTCTGTCTACCTTCAGGATGTGCGAGGCGCTCGAGCAAAAATCTACAGCATACTTTGCAGCTGCCCGACTGCATCCGTTACCACGTTCCCTTCCCTGTGCGCGTGTGTGTGTGCGGCATATCAATGCTGCAACCAAAATGGTTATAGCAGGGGGGTTGGAAAAGTATTTGCAGCCGTTGGCATTTTGCATGAACGGAAATGTGTCTAATTTCAATACAAAGTGACTTTGTCAGACAGTGTGCGCTCGGTGGGGGCACAGACACAATTCTTCGTTTGTCTTTGTGCAATTGCACTAACAAGCGACACATGAATACACTCAAACACTCACACACAGTCACACACTGCAGTGGAAACACTCAAATAGTCAGGCATGCATTACCTTCATTTGGCAACAGTTTTCATTTCCATTTCAATGCACAAAGGTGCGCTCTGGTTGTTCCAAGTTCAGCCAGCACCGGCACCAGCAAAGAAGTTTTCAAAAGGGAGGAGAGCAGAATATTTTTCCAAGCAGAATAATAAAGGGCACAAAAATGGGAAAAATAAACGCAAGGTGGGGGCTAACCAATACACTCATGCACCCAGATTGAAGCACTTTTCATATGAAGCCTTTGGCATACCTCTGATCAAGTGCACGGCACCCGCTCCCCCATGGCTGCCAAAGGGGCATATCAGAAGGGTAAACAAAATGTTATTTATTGAAAATTGTTATAGATCTTCCCCCCAAACCCCCAAGCGACAAGAATCTTAATTTTGTTCGCAAGTTCCTTTGGTGCTTAAAGGAAAGAAAGAATTCCCTTTTGGCATGTCCCAGGGCAAGGCAGGACAGGATAGGGCAAGGGCAGGGATGGGGCTGCGCACTCGAATCCACTTTGGTCTGAGCGGTGGCGGCAACGGTAACTGCGACGGCGGCAACATTATGACAAAATGTGCATTTAAGTGCAACATTTATGTAAAATGTGCGTCTGGCAAGTTTCGCCTTTAAAATATGCACAAACATTTTAGGGGTAGCACAGGGACGGAGGGGAGGGCGAAACTCTTTGCCAAAAGACGTGGAAAAAGCGAAGCTCAAGTTTGGTGACGAGAGCATTTTGTAAGCACCCGAATTGAGGGGCAGGCAGAGGGTGTGGCAGTGGAAGGAATGCCTCCTCTTCGGGGGCAAAAGTTCAGAAATTAAGTTTGCTGACAAACGTTTGTTCAACGCGGGGGGTGCTGCGGGGTTTGAGGGGGGGTGGCAACTTTTGGGAAGGCGCATTTCTAAACTTAAATAAGCGCAACTTGTGCGCCCGTGCCACATGTGCCACTCGCTGGGGCTCCGTCTCCGTCTCGGGCTCTGCAACTTTTCTAATGCAATTAATTTCTGCACTCAACAAGGGATGGGGGGAGGTATAAAATGTCCCAAGACGGCGAGCAAAAGTTTTTGGGTCGCTCTGTTTTTCGGCAACCAACTTGGCGCAACGCACAAATTAGTGTAGCAGCAGTGGCAGTGGCAGCAGCATGTGGCAAGTCTCTGTTCCTAGTTCCTGTTCCTGTTCCTGTTCCCGTTCCCGGTTGCTGTTCCTAACCATAATGCATGTCATAATGGCAAGGGGGCTTCTCCCTTCTCTATGCTTTTCCTGCCTGGGAAGTTGGAAGAAGCAAATTTGTCACACGCACAAATTGTTGATCCTGCCGCCGCTGCTGGGCCCCGCGCACCTGCTGCTGGCCCGGCCCCAAACTGCATTCTATTTGATGTAATTTAAATTTTTAATTAAGCACGCAAATTGTTTTTGGTGGTTTTGGCAAATCTCTGACAGATTTCTCGTGCCTGTTGTCAACGCGTTTTGGCATAAATTTCCCAATGTATGCGAAATGATAATGAAAATGTTTAAATATTTACCACAATTTGTAACGACAATCAGAGCACACACACTGATACACAAAAGTGTACAAATAGATAGAGAGAGAGAGAGGAAAGAAGATGGCAAATATACAGTCACACACACAAGTTTTTGGTTTAGTTTTTAGCTACGAAAATTTGTTAGTGGGGGAATTTTTGCAAAAATATCTAAACTACATTAAAAATGATGAAAATTATGAAAGTATGCAGAGATGGGGAGAAAGTCGAGCTATGTCTGTGGTGAGGGGTGTGCACAGAGAGACAGAGGAATACATTGATGGAACATCGATTGAAACGACTGAGGAAACGATTCAGGGCCAGCGGCTTTTCACACTTACCTAAAACGAGAAGAGAGTGTAAAAAGAAAATTAGTTAAGTGGCAAGTGGAAGCAATTTAGTTATAATTAAAGTTTATTATAAATTTAAAATATTTTTGAGTTTTAATGAATTAATTACAGTTTTATTACAATAAAATAATGCCGAATCGGTTTTCTCAGTGTAACTTCATTGACTGTGAAATTATACCTGGCTGGGCTTTGCTTTGCTACTTCTTTCTTATGTGCTTTGCTCCTGAAAAAAACTTTGCTGGCCGCTGGGCTTGCATGTTATTGCTTTGCTTGTGAGTAATAGAGAGAGCTCGTTTTGAGCTAACCCCACTCAGAGAGGCTCTCGAAGCGCACGGCGACAAAATCAATCATGCACAGTTGGCGTAGGTGTTGCTGAGTGCGAGTGAGAGGCAAAAGTCTGTTCGCCTTGCCTCTGCTATTGCTGAAGACGTGTTGTTGTGGGTGGTGAGAGTGCGTATGGAGAGAGAGATTTGCCAAAGCGATAAGACTTCTGCTTGGTGCTGCTAAGTGCGAGTGAGATGCAAGTGTCTGCCCACGCGTTTCGTTGTGTAAACAAAACAAAGTGAAGGAAGCGCAAAGCGAACATCTCCGTTATTTGCGTACCGCTGCATCTGTCTGCTCATTCAAAGACACTGGACATGGATTTAAATTGGTTTTAAAACTAAAGCTTTAAAAATGTATTTGTAGCTAAATTGATAAACGGATCGAGACCATAATGGCAAAAAATTACCAAATAAATTGGCAATTTAAAACTTAAAAGCTCACCTGCGGCACAAAACCTGCCAGGCTATATAATTGGCCTTATCTTTTCCGCCGATAAACAATAAATATAGCGTTTATAATTAACTCTTTTGCATCTCTCACCCACCCTCTCCCTCTCTTTCCCCATCCATTTGGTATTTGCTTAAAATTATGAAGCAAACCAGTTTTGCGTGCCACAAAATATTTGCGTGTTAAATGAAAAACAAGCATATCACAGAATCACAGGCAACGCGGGCGGGGAGAACCCATGGAAAGCCACCATACATTTCCAATCCGAAATCCAATTCGTGCTAGACACAAAAATATTTGCCTTGCATTTCTGCCAGTTTAATTTCGTTATTTTTTTTGTACCTCTTTCAATTTGCTCGTTTTTTGAAAGTTTTTGGGAACGTTTTTATTATTATTGGGAGTTGGGGGTTTGCATTCGTATTCGCGGATTGGGCGTTGGGAGTTGGGGTTTTGGTATTTGTTTGCGGTTTCTGCGGCCAGCATTTATATCATATTTTTCCCTCTTTTTTTTCCTTCTTTTTTAATGTTTTTTTGTTATTTTCGAGCTGGTTTTTTTTTTGGTGTACCTCTGTGTGTGTGTGTTTGTGGCAGGAAATGCGCTGGCGGCGATACAGAGTTTCAATTCGTGTATGTTAATATTTATGTTTTGATTTCAAACAACGCGCCACCTCTGAAATATTAATGAAATACAAACACAATGTTAGCATGCCACACATACAGTGGCGCACTCTCTGAGGTACATAGTGGGGATATGCAAATAACGGGACGACTGCGAGACATTGACAGGGTAAGCAAACACCTGGCTCCTGGGCCCTAGCCCTTCCCCAAAATGCTTACTCTCTCTCCCACTCGAAATGAAGTGCTTCCCAGAGCTTAGACGTAAAAGATATCCCCCCCAAATACATGGCGGCAGCCCGGCCTGGCTGTCTTTGAAAAACTTTTCGTGCAGTTGGGAAATTTATGCAAAATCTATGGGAAAGTCACTGCCGACCGAAAGATAATCAGCAGAAAAAGTAAAACCCTTAAAGAAAAGAAAAAGCAAAACCAAACGCTGAAGATTTAGATACTCTAGCAGGTATACGAAGACAGGGGGCTGCTCAATGCTATAATACTCTCTGAGAAGGGTATTTAAGGACAGAGCGTATGTAAGGTTCACAACTTGCTGCGCCCATAATCATGCTACGTATTTTTTTGGTGGTTGAATTTACGCCTCGCCAGGCGAGAGTTCTGCCTGCCTCGAATAACAAATATTTTATTTCGAGATTAACGCTTGTCAGGCGCCCAGTTCCAGTCCCTGCTTCGCACTCTCCCTCTCTCGCTCTTTCGTTTCTTTTATAAATGCAAAAATCGTGAGTGGCGTCGCACATTTTCCATTTCCAATTCGGTTTGTTGCACTTTGTAGCCAAACGAGAGGCAGAGCAAAGAGCGAGAGAGAGCGAGAGAAACAGCTGCCAGGAGCCACACCTAAGTCCTGCTGCCATGTGTCTAAAAAGGGGAGTCCTCTGAATAGTACAGTGTACAGGCGGATATATAGTAATACATATATACTCGCATAGATACACACACACAGACAGACACTTGCACATACAATGAGTAGCGAGGGACAGGCAAATTTAGCTGCAGGCCAAACAAATGACAAAGCAACGACAACGACGACGACGCCGACGACATCGGAAGCTCGTCCTGTGCGCCTTGTCCTGAGAGCTGAGAGAGTGCTGGGGGTGCTGGGAAAAAGTAAAAGTGGCAAAAGCAAAACCGCCGCATCCTCGCACACGTTTTATTGATTTTCTTCCTTCAGCCACATGCCCACATGCCGCATGCCACATGCACATGCGTCGCTGGGAATCCGGCTCCACTCCAGCTTCCTTTTGCTCAGCAGCTTTTTTGCGTATTTCCGGCGATTAAGCCTGAGAGCATGGCGGCGGCATCGGCGGCGGCGGCGTCGCCATTTGTTTGTAAATTATTTAATGTTACGCTTAAATTTTCCGGCAAGAGCAGCACCAAAGGCTAACTGACTCAGCCACTGACAGCAACACAGAGAGATGGAGAGTGGAGATGCAGCAGCAGCAGCTTTCGAAATGTCTTTGAACTTTTGTCTCGACTGGACAGGGGGACAGGTTCGGGAGGCAGCCATAGGAGATGCTTTCGGTTTCAGTGTTTTTTTTTTCGCCAGCTGAATGTGTCCTCTGCCGGATGGTGTCCTTTTAACTGCTAGTGTCCTGACCAGTCCCAGTCTCAGTCCCCATCTATCCATCCCTTCCACAGTTGGAGCGCTTATGTCTTTTGTTGTTCCCTGGATTTGCTGCTTCCTTTGCTGGCTAGGTCTCTCTCTCTCTCTTTCTCTCTGTCTCTCTGTCGCTCTCGAGTGGTATTTAACATTATCTGCTTGAGTACATGTTGCGGTATTTGCAGCAGACAACAGCACACCAGCCACCAGCAACCAGCCGCAGGGACAGCAGCAGGGCGGCATGTGGGAGTGGCAGTGGCACTGGAACTGTCACTGGCAGTGGCAAGGACAAGGACACGCCGACATTTGCACTCCCATTTTTAGCCAGTGCCGCGAGACCATATTGGGTGGGTGCTTGGCTTGGCTCGGCTTGGCTTGGGTCCTTTTGCCTTCTTTCTTTGCTATGTTTTCTCTCTTTTATTTTCTTCCTTCTATTTTTTGTTTTTTTCTGTTATTTTTTTGCTTTTGCATTTGCCATGTCTGCGTTTCCGTTTACAGCTACAACGCAACGCGCTGCTGTCGCCATCTTTTTTGCTTGCCCGAGCAAGCCGCTTATCTCTGGTTATGTTTTCTTACATTTTTGCCCATTGTTTGCTTTTGATTTGATTGTTGGCAGTGCTTTGCTCTCGTACCTCCCCTCTATCACTGTGCTAACTTTTAACGAAATGTCTACAAAGGATCAAGCATTATGTCCCGCAGGAAGAGAAGGATACACGAGTATGTGCGCCTGACTCCTGCTCTGGGGGCTCTGTGGATTGTCTGGTCGTCTGTCTGTCTGTCAGAATCACAGCACAGCATTCCCCGGCATCATTTTCCGTTTGACTAAATGCACTCTCTCTCCACTTTCTACTCTCTCCGACTCTCAGTCCCCAATCTGCCAGCGGCATTCCTTGGGTTCATTCTGCTACTGCTCCAGCTCCTACTCCTTCCTTGCTCTCGCTATCTCTCTCTCTCGTTGTCTTGGCTGCATTAAAAGCTAATTAATTATGTCTTCAGCTAGCTAGTTAGTCAGTGGTTGACATCTTGCCAGTGATTTATACCACGTCCAGCGCCACAGGACACGGAACACGCGCAACAGCCTCTAATTGAAAATCTCTCACTCTCAGTCTACAGAGATTTCCGCTGTCAAAAGTCGTCTTGGGTTTCAATAAAAAATAATAATTTACAATTTATTATGTGCTATATATTCCAGCGACACTTGACACCGTTTTTTGTCATCGAATATGCAACCAAATTTGTTTCCTTTGCAATAAATCTTCTTTGGTTGCCCCAGACAGATTGCTGGGATTTTGAGATATATCTTTTGGGGGAGTTGCAGATATCGGATGGCAGTGGAGAGAAGAAAATCCGTCTTAAGGGATTTGCAGGGGTTGTAAAATAAACAGGAAACACAAAAATCCAAAAGAGAAAGTAGACAACACACAAAAAAAAAAGGTGAATCCAAAGCAAAGAGATCGCCCAATTAGCTGAGCTTTATGGAACCCCAAAGAGAACCCTCCGCAAATCCGAACTATTTTCTGGCTCTTCTGCGGAAAATGACTCACATGCAGAGAGGAGGGAGAGTGGAAAATGTCAACTATGTGTCATGGGTTTTCACTTAAAATCCAAACGAGAAATGTGAAAAATGTGCACTGTACATTTTTGGTTGCATGTTCTTGGCTTTCATTACGTTGCTCCTGCTACGTTTTTACTTGACTTTTTCCAACTTTTTTTTATTACTTTATTTGCAGTCGCATAACAAGAAGAGTCGTGTCGTCGTGTAGCATAAAATTCGTGCCGGTGGCAGCAACAAAACGTAGAAAATGGCAATTTCATGTCAATTGTCAATAAGCTGCAAATGAAATGAAAATATTATATGTACGATACGCTGGCAACATTTTGTGCTGTGCTGCTTCCTGTGGAATTCTTTAGCTGCTGCTGCTGCTACTTTTTGTTGCTGCGTTTTTATGGGAGGCGAAAGACAAGAGAGCGGAACGAACTCCAATGCTGAAATATGCTGGAATTTATGCATATTTTATGTTTTTGCGAACAACAGCAAGAAAAGTATGGGGCGGCAAAGTAAAAGCGGGGCAAAGTGAGGCACGTAACACGCATACGACATGTGGGTAGGGAAAAGGTGTTCCCTTTTTTTTCTGGCAAAGTCATGTCAAGTGCGTGTGTAAATATCAGCCATAAATGGTTCGCAATCTTATCGGCAGAACTGACTGCTGAAAGATGTGGAGTTGCTTCGTTTTCGTTTGTTTATTTATTTACTTAGTTTTTAAATAAAAATCACAACCTGCCACACTTGAAGCTCAAGACAAACACACTTCATTTCAACCTGAAGCGGCGGAGGCTGAAACTGAAACTGTGGAAAGACCAGGGAAAGGGTTCACACAAAAAGCAGAGACAACACTTCAACTCAGGGCAAGTGCCAGTGCCCCTCCACAGCCAGACGGAGAGAAGGGGCCATAGTGGTGGTAGTGTGGTACTGGTGGTGGTACTCTGATGGTGCTTCATGCGCCATTTGGCAGACAACAAGGGGCACAAGAGAACCATCAGCGGCAGCAGCGGTTTGGGGCAGCGGCATCAGCTGCACTTGAAACAGCGTCGCACATGTTTTAGACTCTTTTGCCACTTCTAGAAGCACAATCCTCCTCCTACTCTGTGTCTCTCTCTATGCTCCTTTCCCTTTTTTGCGTTGTGTGTCTTTCTGTCCATTTTCGCTGCGCTTCTGTTGCACTAATGAAGTCTCAGAGGCGCGATTAAAAATGTAACTTGTGCACAAGAAAAAGAAATACAAGGATGAAAGGTTTGGGTGCCTTCATAGACCGATGCTGGCAATACCCTTTCTATTCAGAGAATCACAGATGAAATAGAGTGTCCAAAGTGCTGCAATGCCCTCTCTATGCCAAAGAGTATCCAGAAAAACTACTCTGAAGACGACATGCAAAACGCAGATAAAAAAGCAAACACGCCGTTGGCCAGAAAGCAGACAGCAGCGGGAGGAGCAGCAGCATCAGGGCATGGTGGCAAAAGTGGGTGGAGCTTGTTGTGGCGTTGATGCGCTGCCAAAGTGCTGCTTCAACACTTTCAGCAGAACTTTCAGTTGGTGCGACGATGGAGCCACAGCTTCAGCTGCTGGCCAAAGCCAACTTCAAATGAAGTAAAGACAAAAAGCTACAGCACATTTATCACAAAGTCCCTGGCAAGGGGCGAGGGTTTCCCCCCCTGCATCTGACTCGAGGGGTCTGATTGGAAGTTTGTTTCAGCAGTTTGGGTGCTTAGTGGTTGGCGGCAAGGGTTTTCAGATGGGTTTACGATGCGATACCATATGATACTGTTGTGTGCCTCTTCTTCCATCGTTCCTCCTTCTTGGGGAAGTTCAAGTTCCTTCCACTGATATTATTCCTTCTGTTGCTTGCTGTTGTTTTTTATATAGATTGCGCGACGAGCAGGCATGACATTGAAAAATTTATTGCACGCTTGTGAGTTGCCCAGCAAGAGAGAGAGAGAGAGAGAGAGAGAGAGAGAGAAAAGGAGAGCAAGAGTGTGAGGTGGCAAGGTCTAGGGGTTCTGCCAGGGGTTGTGTCAATGTCAATGTTCAGGCGGCCCAGAGGGGTTGGATTGGATTCTCCGTCTCTCAGTCACTTTGTATTTTCCATGCTTTTTTTCTATCGCTGTCTCGCATAGAAGTTTCCCATTTAACACCTCAAAGAGGGTGCCCGTCGAGGGTGGGTGGGTGAGGGTTGGCTTACAGCCTGAAATGCAATTAAAAAGTATATTCCTCCTACTGTTTTTTTTTTACTGCTCCATGTTGAGCTCTTGACATTTGCGTGATAAATGAAACAACAATCAGCAGATGAGATAACTTCTCTCTTATCTAACACTCTTTCTTCCTATCTGTGCTGCTGCTTCCTGCCTCCTGGCTCCACTTTCCACTCTTACGATTTCGTATCCTCATCCTCTCTGGGGCCTGAGCCTCAGCTGCTAAATTACACACAATTTTTATTGTTGCCCCTCCATTGCTCGAACCTTAAATGCATTGACTGTGAAATTCGCAATCCTTTCACGCACACAGACGTACATACATACATACATATACGAGCACCCTTTCACACGCACAGATTCAGATACAAATGCTCGTACAAGTATATTTCACGCGCCAACGCAAATTTGAAAGCGAAATTCCATCCTCACACTCCGCCCTTTGCATTTCAGCATCTCTCCACTGCTCTTCTCCCTCCACATCCCGTAAGCCTCTCTCTTTTCCTTTCCCTCTTGCATTGTACCCTTTTTTATCAAATGGGGTATACGAATTTTCGACAGAGATTTGGGCAAGCGAAGTAATTTCGTCTGTAAGTCATGCTTAAGCCCTTCATTTGACTTTCAGTCGCAGAAGCAACGGCAGGGATTTGTGGATCTAACTTTTAAATCTGAACAAATCATCGTTGCAATTTGCATTTGAAGTGTTGCCAATACATCAGTAAAGGGTATTTCACGCTTCGGATTTCTGCTTTCCTTTTCCTGCCTTTTTGTTGTTGTCTATTTTTCGGCATTTAAATGTTTTACGGTGTCGTTTCGCTTCTCTCGTTCTCTCTCTCTGTGTTCATTCATTTCATTTGTTGGGCGGCACACTGGCACTGGGATCCCGTTGCTGTTCATTCTTCTCCTTCCCTTCCTGTTCCTGTAGTCAGTCGACTCCATCGCCACCCCCAACCTCTTGATCCCACCCCCAAGCGGCCTGTCTGTTGTTTGCGCCTCTTCAGCGGGTTTTAATTGCGTTTGTATTACACAACACACACACACAGGAGGCAATGGCAATGGGGCAATGGAAATTTAAAGCATTTTCCAACCACCTCACACCCACACCTCCACCCCACAACAACTCATGACCAACGCTTGAGTTATTCTGCCACCCTCCCTCATCGTCCTTATCGTCAGCCTGCTCCTGCTCCTGTGCTCCTTCTGTGCCACTCCAAAAGTTTATTATATTTCCAGTTTGAGACTGATTTTTCCCGGTAGCTGCGCTTTTGCCTCTCCGCTCTCGTTTTTTGCTAAATTAACTTAATTGTTTTTGCATGGAATTAATTTCATTGCATAAATTTTCACCTTCTGAAGGAAGGATTGTTGCCACTCCTTTTCCACCCTGTCCCTTTCCCTTTCCCATTGCCATGCCATGCCCCCCTTCTTCATCTGTCAGCTTAAAGTGTGAAATGCGGCACCTCTCGAATAATTTACAAGCTGAAGCAACATTTTTTGGCCTGCCACTTGAGGAGGCCATACAATTAATTATTATGTGGCAGACTACGGGGTGGGCAATGGGCGGGTGCAGTGCCACGGACTCTGTAAATATTTAAATGCTTCCAAATTAATGAAAAATACATTTCTCAAATAGCAAAAATATTATCTTAGGGTCTCTGCCCAGCCATTCTGGACATGTTTTAATGAGTTCATTTATATGCCGCATTTTACACTTAAGCAGCTTTCGGTCTTCTGGTGGATGCAGCAGAGCTGAGGGCTGTCACACGCCCACCTAATCCCCGCCCCCAACTAGTTTTTAATGCTTTATAAGTAAGGTTTTCGCTTTTCTCTGTGGTTTATTTTTGTGCGAATTTTTGTAGTCTTAATCTTTTGCTAATTTGCATAGATTTTGGTGAGAAGAATTTTCTTTGTTTAATTCGAAATAAATGCGAAAAAAGATTTAGATCATTTTGTGGGGATAAGAGAAAATAAAACAGAGAGAGGTGGTAAGCACTCTTTTGCTCAAGTAAAGGAAAGTAAAGGAATATTATAAGCGGCTAAGCTGTTCTAAGCGAAAAAAGGAAAAACCAATCACAAATCTGTTTCTATCCTGCAGGTTTAATACCCAATATATTTATTTCTATCTGTCTCTGCAACAGAACCCTAAGCTTGGGCATCTCAATTAAAGTTATTAGAGAATTAAACTTTTTCTGCCTTCAATCAATTTGCAGCACTGCTCTCCACATGCAATTGTTTTCCCTTAGGTACACAAAACCAATAAGTCTCACTAATTTCTCTCGATTTGGGGCTCGGAGCCAAAGCCAAACAATCAGCATAATTTCAGTTTATATGCCAACAATAAAAGCAACAGCAAAAAATAAATAAGCAAAGAAAATCCCATTTCAAATGCTTTTCAATTTATATTTTACTTGAGCTGCTGATGACACAAGGCGCCCACAAGCGAAATACCGAGTAAATGTCCATATAAAAACGCGTACGGGTGGAGTATGTGGAAAAAAAAGAGAAAGGAGAAACCTGAGCTTTTGGAAAAGTTAACAAGGATTTAAAAGGTTTTTGCTGTCAAGCGCACACACACACATTTCGGGAAGGATGTGCCGCAATGCAGCTGACAATGAAGGAAAAAATTATACATAAATAAGTCGCGCAAATTGTCAGCCACACACACACAGGGACACACGATTAAGATCCTTAAGAGACATCCTTCTATATAAGTACATGAAGAAATATGTTTATCAGGGGCTCATTTCCCAACCCACCCCATCCCCGTTACGTACCGAGTTTGGCTTACTAAATTTTCATTTTGTAAATGAAATTTTTTCTTCATTCGCCTTCAACTTTGTCTTTTCTTGCACAGCAGCAGCACCCCACACGCCCTCACGCCCTCTCGTCTAGTTTATATTCATTTTTTTTGTGAATATTCGCATTCGTTTTTTATGTCAACACATGTCCCTGGCAGCTGGCAGACCGTGCAGGCAGTCAGGCAGCCAGCACGCAGTTTAATTTCATTTCAATCACGCTAAAAGCAAAACATAATAATTTCTCAAGCTGTCCAAAAAAGTTCTCAGAGGGCAAGAGAGCCAGAGACGCCGGGAAAGTGAGAAATAATCGAGAAGACACTTGAGTTTCGTTCAGTGTAAACCTCGCCTCACCTCTTGTCGTCAGCCGAAGGCCTCAATTCATAAATCATTGGGATTTCTTTCGGCTGTCTCAAAACCTTGAAAAACTTTAATTTACTTGAGACGTGTATACCTTTTTCGATATGCTATGCTATGCTAGGGGTATCTGAACTATGGCACTAAATGCACTTGGACTCGAAAGATCTATGGGTAGCTGTTCCAGCATCCTTTTTATGGCCTCCTGTAAAGCGTATTTCTGCTTCGTCTTACACTTTCAGCTGGCTGGGGGAAGCTATCTCGGGATTGACCTTCCCATCAGCTTTAATGTACATATTTTATATCCCCCATCTATATGCAACATTTTGGTATTGATGAAGAAAAAAAAGGTTCGTCTGTGTGTGTTCCTCAAGCCCCATGCTGTCGACTCTTGTTGAATTATTAATGAAGCTACCCAAAAACACACACACACATATGGCTTATGTTCAAATCAGATGTGCCACAACAACTACTTTCAACACTTTGTTGTTGTTGCTGCCTCTGTTTTTGCCCAAGAACTTGAAGCTGGTGTATGCCTCGGGTGGGCGTTTCAAAGCCCATTCATCGCCATATGTCATTACGCCGTTGTTTTTTGACCTTGAGAAGGAAATCCTCCACGTACTTTTAGCTTTAATTTTTGTGTATATCAGGTCTGTCACACACAAACACACCCAGGCCATAATTAAATTAATGCAACAGACCACACACATTCACACTCTGGAAAACACCAATCCACCCAGGAAGGACAGGCCGAACCGAACCCTTTGGGGCATGTGTTTTGTGGGCAGCAAAGTAAGCAATTTTTCAATGAAAAAGTGCGTGTTATTCTCAATATAATTATTGCATGACGTTGCTGCGTCGTGTGAGGTGATGTTGCAGTTGTGGCGGCTGCAGTTGTTGACACTTGTTATGGTTCTGTTGCCATATCCGATGTGCTCCTGCAGTTAAGGACTCTGTTCAATGCGAAATGTTGATTCTGTTAATTTTAATGATATTGTTTTGGGTTAATGTTTCTGCTGCTGCCACTTCTGAGGGATTACTTTGTTAGTCAACCTGCTGTGGCAGCTTCCTCTGTCATTGCAGGTAAATAATAAAACTAACAACTTGGAGCCTTGAAAACATCTCACGTGGCTGTGTTTCTTGCATTGCACGTTCCGCTACTGCTGCAGCTATTAATGCTGCTGTTCTTTGTTTCTGATGTTGTAAGTATTTGTCCGCTGTTGCACTTGTTATTTCTGGCATCAGTCCTATATTTAATGACGTTGCCACTCTTTTCCTTTTAGCTGTTGCTTTTCCTGCTGCTGCTGTTCCTTGCTGCACTTGCTGCTCCGGTTGTTACTGCTCCTGTTGCCTCTCCTGCTGTGCATTAAAAAGCCACTTTGCGGCTTCCTGTGGTCACCGCACCACACCCGCCCACTCGCCCACTTTTGTTGTTTGTCGTGTCAGAAGGTTTCCCTGTGTGTAAATTTGTGGGCGTTGAAACTTTAAATCGCCATTGGGCCAACCATGGCCAGGCCAGCCTAGACTCTCCTCTTTTTTTTCGTTTGATTTTAAGGGCCAGCCAGGAATCGTTTTTTTATTTTTACTTCTGTTTGCGTTTTTAATGCCCCTTTACCTAGGAGCATAGAAACGCCCACATAACGACGACGACAACAACAAGTGCATGGCAGTGGGGGTGACGGCATAAAAAGGTAGGAACGAATGAACGATACGAGCGAACGAACAGGCGGCAGGACCATCGGTTGGGTTTATGCCTCTTATCTAATCCTTTGCAGCGCAAGTTTTCTGTCCAACCAAAAGTCCATTTTGGCCAATGGCTGCTGTTCCGTTTGAGGCTTTTATGAGGCATCGTAAAAACTTTTGTGGCTCCGTGTAGCTCGTTGTCGTTTTCTACCTCTAAACAACAGGCAGGCAGTCAGGCAGTCAGGCAACACAAGAAACTAAAACCAACGTGCGCCTAGAAATATGCTATACAAATTTAATGCTCCCCCCCACAAAAAGGACGAGAGGGCTCACGGAGCACAACACAAAATCCAAAAAAGAACCAGGCACAGGCACAAGCACCAGGCAGAAGTAAAGTTTATATTGTCGACGTTTTTATTGATATCGTAAAATTTTTGCCAAAGTCCAAAACACGAAACGTGGTCCTGCCGATCTGGGAGGAGTTACTTTTCTACTCTGCCCCCTGCCTCCCACAATTTGCATAGTAAATTTATGAGACAATTACTGAGCATTTTTGATTTAATGACAATTATTGTCATAATTTTCATCAGAATTGCCTAGAGTCCTAGTTCAGCCAGGGGCATACTTTTTCTGTTGTTGCCACCATTCGTGTCTCGTCTGCAGGCGAGGGGGGGACAAAAACAACGTTGATATTTATGCGTTTTTGTGGCTCATGAATTTTGGAGCATGCTCGGAGAGTCAGTCAAGCCATAAACTGTCTGGCAGAGGTCCTCTACGCTCTCTCTGGCCAAGTGGCCTTCGTTTTTGCATATTATTGCCTCTAAGACCAGCTGCTCCGCCTCTTGATCCACCTCCTGCTGCTGTTGCTGCTTGGAGCCATTTCAATTAAACAGTCACGCAATTTCCTCCTAGAATTGTCTACCCTTAAGCCATAAATCAAATATATTGACTCTATTTTCTGAAGGGGGCAGGTTTGCTGGGCGTAAAATTCTTTTGTCACTTTCTTGGTAATCGATTGATGATTCGTGGTACGACCTGGCACTTGGCTCCCCCATTCCTCAAATGTCTGCCAAATAAACAAGAAACATTTTTATTATTGCTGGAATTGGGGCCACTCCTTACATGCAGCGTTCTTTTTGGTTTAACTTTGCACTCGAATACCTAACAAAATTAAGTTTTATTAAAGAATCATTTCAGGAGGCATTCCCACCCCTACCCTGCCCCCTTTGCTTATCCCTTTCAACCCTTTTCACAGACACAAACACAGTTCAAGTGGTCTGTCTCACCCGTTTTGCGGTTATTTCCGTCTGGCATCAATAAATCCTACCCACCCAATCCAATATCCCCTCCACATTTTCTGAATTTATATATATAAAAATGCAAACAAATTTCGCACTTTCATGCAGCAAAGGGCTGCAGGTGTTTTTGCAATCCTTGCGCCAGTCAGGAGTGCTGGGTCCTCGTCGATTCAACCACTCAATTTGTCACATTTGAAATACGATGACAGAAACATACACACACACAGCACAACCAAAAACAAAAACAAGCAGAAAAAAACATGTAGAAAAAAAGTAAAAGCGAAAAGCAATCAAATTGCATTTTTATTTACAGAAATGCATTTGGTACTTGAATTGAAAGCAAATGCTTTTAAAAACGGCCTACAAGCACACCCCGTGCACGGGTACTCCCTCCCCCCGCAGTATATCCTTCCACAGCGGCAGGAGCACCATTCACGGGGCAAACAAGAAAATCAACTTAGAAATTATGACTCCTTGGGTGATGGGGCAAAAAAAAGGAAAATTAAACAACACAGAGAGAAACAAAAGCACAGAGAATCATAAAAAACATAAAATGAATGTAATAAAAAACAAGGGCGTAGAGGAAAACGGAAGCTGGTGGAGGGAAGTGGAAGAGTGAGAGAAAATAAAGCCAACAATGCAATTTTCGGGGGCGTATGTGTAGCAGGCCACAAAGGTCATAAAACCATATCAACGCCATTAAATGTACAACGCGTGGCAGCCAGCAAGAGGCAGCAGCGGGAGGGCAGCATCACCCCCGCCCCAGACATCTGGCTTGGGGAGTTGGAGCGGGTATTCGGGGTGTATAAACACCTACACGTCTGAAACTCTGAAAATCATAAAAAAGTGCGCAACAAAATAAAAACAGCACAAAACTTTTCCCCTCTCTGAAAGATGAGAAGCTGCGAAAAGAGAGTGTGATGAAAGCAATGGGTTGGGGGGAAACCCAACTGGGAATAGGATATGGCTGGATGGGGCGGGGGATAGGAGAAGGAGGATACGATATATATACACCTTTATGGCCAAAAGACCCGTACACTTGTTGGGCTCTCCTTCTGGCCTTGCCCGGGTGTTTAGACAATGTAAACGACTCGAAAAAAAAAGACACGGACATGAACACGAACAGAACCCACAAAAAACTAAACAAACTGAAATTGAGGTGGAAACACACGGCCACGGCACACGGGACGGGGGATACAAGGATACAAGAATGGAATGGAAGAAGGTGGAGCTGAAGCTGCGGCTCTACGAATATATGGACCGGATGAGGGCAGAAGAGGCTGCGGCTGCGGCTGCGGATGGCACTCAAGTGTGAGCACAAACAAATTTTTTACGTTCCACTCTCTCTTTTCCTCTCTCTTTTGCTCTCTCTTTTCTCTGAGTATGTGAGTGTGTGGCTGAGTCAGCGAGTGAGTGTGAGTGAGTGCCTAGCCAAAATTTGGGCGCGTCAATGAAATTAAGGTCGAAAATGAAAACAGCACACAGCGAAAACCGTTTTTTGAGAAGGATACACGAGCAATCAGCTAAAGCGTCAAGCGAGAGCGGATGAACGGATGGATTGAGAGGAGTGGAGGAGCAGACAGATTCCAGACTGAGGATTTCAGAGGCAGAGCCATGAGTTATTCGTTTAAATTAATTATGTTTCAATTATGAATCAAAATGATAGAAAAATGTATATATTTCGTGATTTAATTTGATTTTAAAGCGTAAGTTCCTTCCATTTCTACACACGCTCACTGCTAAGACACGCTGGGAAAGAAACTTACTCGCTTCTCCCTTAAATTCAACTACGTTTCAACTCCAAAATTAAGTTTAAAGCTCCTTTCTAGAATGAGAGTGCCATTTGCACAGGCTTCATTCTCTAAGTACTCCATTTTCACGATTTTTTCTGTGTGTCCGTGTAGCCAAGCGAAACGTAATGAGCAGTACGTTACGTTACGTAATGGTAATGCCTGTAGCCGTAACCGTAACGATAACGATAGCAGCAATTAGTTTTTAATGTACTCACGCTCCGGCATTTGCAACTTAATTAACTTTTGCGTCCAAAAAGGGAACATCCAACGAATGAAAATGAGTGCAAAAAACAAAATAAAAGAACTACTTAGAGGCGGAACGATACCAACCAGAAAGAACAACAATAATGGGCGGAGTGGGTGCCAACATGTGGCACATGTGCGAGGGGAAGTTGTAGTATCGTCGTTGTTCAGTTCGAGTATCCCCGGCCACTTTATCATTTTAATAAGCGCATTAAAAATGCAATTTCAATGCGCTAGTTTCACATAAACAAAACGCAAAAGCAAGCAAACGAGAAAACAGATTTAGTTGCATAATTAAGACTGCGAGAACACCCTCTAATTGGATACATGGAGAGACGCGCAAAGAGAAACAGAAACTAATCTGGGAGCGAGATCAAAGGAGAGCTCCACCTATGTTAACTAAGGGTTTATCTACCATCATAATCTTATTATTATCTTTCACTAAAATCTATGGGATTCTTTGTTCTTATTCATTATCTGTGAATTATATTCGCCCAAAGACAGTATACCCTGTTGGATACCCCACAATTATCGTGTATTAAAATGCAAGGAAATGTTTGCCATATGCTCGACACACATACACTCAGGTTATAAAAGTGTGTACACATGTGTGTGTGTACATGAGCTTGTTTAACGCTTAAGTATGGGGTTCAGAAAGATAGAGAGAGACAGGGTGTGTGTGTATGTGGGAGTTGGTGTGGCTGAGGCATGGCAAACGGCAAACGCCATAATTTATGCTTTATGTCGGCACAAATTTTAAATGGCCACCAAAGTTCCAACGAGCTTAAAGCGCATTAAGTCCCCAACACAAAAACAAAAGACAGAGCCAGCCACAGAGAAAGACAACAGAGAGCGAGAGGTAGAGAAAAAAAGCGAAAGAGACAGCCAAAGAGCAGCGGTAAGCACAGCGAAAAGTGAGGCAATTTCATTTTGCACTTAATAAAAATTTAATGGAGCCCACATCCCACATACACATAGGGAAATATATGACCTGTAAATCAGGCAAAATTGTTGCCTTAAGTGAGCTTTAAATGGAATGAAAACAGATTCTTTCTGCCAGCGAAAGGTTCACCTTAAGTGCGCAATTTACTCTCCGTAGCTCATAGCGAATCAATAAAAACAAGCTTGACTGTCAAGTCACGCTGGAAGAGAGAGCTAGAGGGATTCCAAACAAAAACACTATACCCTTGATCCTACGACAACCAGGTATACAAATACAATCGAAAAATGATGAGGGAACCCCTGGGCTAGTGCCAAATCAAAAGTTTGTCAAGTTTGTGGTCCGGGCCACGCCCATGAACGAGCATTAAACGTTTATTAAAGCGACAGATGACAGATTACAGGTGTGTGCAGTGGCAGCAGCAACAACACACACTCCCATCCCACACTTCTGCTCCCATTTGCACGCCCATGCCTCAAAGGGGCCACGAAAAGTCAACAAATTGACACATTAAAACAAATGAGGCCACTGCCAGGACAAGGACCAGCTGTCGAAAGCTGCCACAGACAGCCACACAGTCTCACAGCCACATGGTAGAAGGCAAACGGTGACGACAACTAATGGAGCTTGTTATAGTTCTTGCTACCCGAACAACAGAGGAATGGATGCCCGGATGGCAAAAGGACTGCGTGAAAGAACTGAAAGTGTAGCATACTTTTGGCTCCCCAAGTTAGTGCCAAGAAATTAACGCCTCGACTTCACTTGACTTGACTCCGGCTCGAGAGACTGTGTGGAATGTGTCGAGTATTATTTTTGTTGTAGATACTTTTTTGGCCACGAGCTTTTGCCTGTTTTTTATGTTCCAATTTCAGGTATTCCTTTTTTCTTTTTCTTCTCTTTTTGGGTGGAAACTTTTGTCGCCGCACGCATAAATCAAGTTAATCATTTTTGGGCGGAAAGGAAAAACTTTGGCGCAAATTGGACATTTATATTTTCAGTTTCAGTTCCCAGAAAACAGTAACAAGATGTGGCAGAATGTTGTGAAGAATTTTCATTCCCCCACTGTCTTAAGAAAGTCTCTGATTTATGATCTTTAACCTTGCACTTGACACTCGGGGGCTTAGCCAGATGATGAGTGTTGTCTTAGTCTAAATAACTTCTCTCTTTCCCTCCGGGAAGTGGGAGTTCCAATAAAAATTGATCGGGAAGCTTACCTGCAAAAGACAGAGAGAAAATTGTGTTAAAATTTGTTTCTAAATTTGTATTTGCAATTCAAAATTCAAAATCGATTGGCAATCAACAACAAGAGCAATACAGCAAACACTTCTCCAGCCCAATAACGAAATTAAGATATTCATCAAAAATAAAAATAGCAAAACGGATAATTTCTCTAGAGATTGAACACAAAACTTGGCCGGCTGCAGCCCGTAAAATAATTGTGTGCTACAGTGGGGTTCATAGTTGTTTCCAAACATTTACTTCGTGAGAGAGAAACCGATCGGGTGTGCCGGGTTTTGCTTGTAGCTCCTGCGAACTCTTCCAATATTCGGTCATATTCCTTTGACACGCACTGTACTGGCAGAGAAATCAATACCGCAGCAGGTGCAGGCAGCAGCAGGTGCATCTTGGTCATGTATATTCAATAGAAACTATTGAAAACAAGTTGTGCAAACTATTAGCAAGAGATGAAGCACGTTGGCACACACACACACACAGCCACTCCTGTGTTGGAAGTCAGTTAGAAAATCCAAATTGAAATGTAAAAGGGTACTGGAGAGCAGCCTCTCCAATTTCAGCCAAGGAGCCAGCCAGCTGGCATTCGGTGTATGGAAATGGTAGGACCATGAACCATGAACTGTGGGCCAGAGATTGACAGGCCAATGCAGGGCGCCGCATCCACATCAGCAAGTGCGTGACACGCGACAGACAGGCACATAGACGGGTGTACACGGAACCAGCCAAAGCTCCAGGTAATCCTTTTGGACACACACACACACACACACTCGGGGAGAAGGAGCACAGCAAAAATTTAACAAAAATTGCATTGTGAGCCCAGTCGGGATGATCAATCCTGGGGCTTGACTCCCCCAAAATACTGCCAGCAAGGGACACAGACAGATGCCCTGGCTTGTGTTCTCTTGGTTGTGGTCCTGTGGTCAGTTAGGTGTGCGTGTGTGCGGGTGTGTGGGTTTCGGGGTTTTTGTTTGTCTCGACTGTTTGCAATTTGCATTTTCCATCCTTCTCCTGCTGGCGTCTCCCTGGAGTCGCCTTGTGTGTGTCCTGCCTCAAGCCATGCTTCATTATTTTTGCAAAAACTTTTTACTTAAATGTGAAAGCATTGTGTGTGCATGTGTGTGTGTGTTGACCAAAACACTTGGCCATTTATGGCCAGGCCAAAGACAATTTTCCCCTGTTCATTCTCATTTATTGATAAATTAGTTTCTGGACATTTGTCGACAGTTTTGTTATACGTACAAATATTTCTTCTATAAAAAGAAAATGCAATTATTGTTAATAAATGCCTTTGTCTGTTGTATAGCAAACGAAAATTCAATTAAAACTGAGACAGTTGGAAAACTGGCAGAAACTGTCAATAGCTGGGAAAAACAGTTTCCACTTAAAAGGAAAGGCACCTGCCCTTCAGCCTAAATGGCTCTGGGTTTGTATGACAAAAACTGTCACGACCAGGCAGGCAGCAGGCCAGCCATAAACAAATCCGCTTAGCTCAGCTTTTCCACAGTTTTCCCTCAGCCCCACTCTTGAAACTAATTTTCCAGGGAGAAGCTACTTAAGTTCGCCAGCGTGTTGCAAGCACTTTTCCAAGCGATAGAAAAGCAATTCACTTTGAAATTTGCACCTGTAAACATTGTCAAACAATCAGCGGATGGCAGGGAGCTACAGTGCGGACAATGACAGACAACGGCATTGCAGAGCACTTGCCGAGAGAGGGGTCCGCCCGGCCACCTGATGTCAGGGTGTGTCTGTGCAAATCGCCTTAGCTGGTAATTGTGTATATGAACAAACAACAACAGAGCCCCCCAACCGGACCCAAGAAAAGAACTTCGAAGCAGCCATCGAACGGGCAAGACAGGAGAGGACAGGACAGGACAGGACATCAGACCGAGAAGGCAACTACGACTAAAAGCAAGCAGCAGAAGCAGCAGGTCTTACAGCTCCTCGTTAGGCAACGCCTTCTTCTATTTTTGCACATTTTGCTGACTTTGCTTCTCGGGTTACACCCACCAGGATACTCCCTCCACAACTAGCATTCGACAGATACTCCTACGCCGCTCCTCCTGGTCAGACTTCGTGAGATTGACCAGCTGCAAGGGTCCCTCTTAGAGTAGGAAAATGCAATCATAAAATGTGTCATTATATTAAACCCATGCCTGCCCCCAATCCACTTTGCCACCCACTTTCCGACTCATTTTATGCTTATTGAAAGGCCTGCAAGTACCATGCAACATTTTGCTGCACATGAGACTCCCACTTTTTGCCTTAAATTAAAGTTGAACATTGTTGTTGTATGGCAAAGTTCTGCCCTTTCTTCTGCTTGCTGCTTCATGCCATGGGTTTTCAATTTTCCCAGCTCTAATGGGTGGCAATTGTCAGCGGGGGAAATCATCATTGAAGCGGCAGCCAATTGAGCGGCAACCATCAGCTTTCCAATGGCTATGGGTTTTCCACATCATCATCATCATCACCGTGACAGGGGGAGAGGAATGGGATGAGGCAATATTTAGCATATTCACTTTCAATTTTCCATTTGCTCTCTCTTTTACTGTGTTTTCCTTCTGCTCCTGCTGGCTGTTCCCTTTGTTCGCATTTCAATTGCGATTTGGCTTTTGTTTCGCTTTTTTTTGTAATTGATTTTCATGTTTCATTAGAAGGCGATTTTCCTATTCCTTCTGTGACCTTTCCTTCCGAAGAGTGTAGCAGCTTGTTGCCCTTTGTTTTGGCTTCTCATTTTCCATTTAGCATTTTCCATTTCCATTTTCTCTCTGTCGCTCGCTCTCTCTTTCTCTTTGGGTTAAATGTTGCAGAATTTCACTGCTCCTCCCCCTCACCAGCCACCAAAGCCAATGTTTGTGTTGGGCTTCCATTTCTCTCCTTACATTTCTCACAATTGTTTGAATTTTTTACTTTCGCATGTGCGACTTGATTTCCGTTGCAAATGGCGTTGCAAGGACATGGACTGAATGGGGCAGGACTTTTATAAGTGATATTGAAAGCGTTCTGTGCCTTTATGTGGGCCAGCGGCCCATTGTATTGGCCTGCCCCCGTCGATGCCATTGTTTAATGGTGCGTATGATTTATATTTTATTTTGTATTTTTTTTTGTTCTCCTGCGCTTTATTTTATGTTTCTAGGGTTCCCATTTAAAGGACACAGCCCTTTCTTGGGATCAAGCGAGTGGCGAGGAGTGGAGTCGAGCGCAAAGAAATGTAAATGAGTCTCAATTAAATGCACATTTTTGCTCACTTGATCACCAAAAACCGAAAACCAAAGCGAAATTGTCCACATAAATTATGTCAGAATCGGTTAAGATAATGCACATGAAATATGTGAGAAATGCTGCTAGAACAACAGGACACAAAAGCCATGGGATGTGACCAAAAACGTTTGCATGTTCGGGCCAAATAAACAAAGTAATAAACCCAAAAGGAATTCCATAAAAACACACACAGAAAATGGCCAAAAAGCCAGCCAAACCAAAAAAAAAGGGAACAAATTGTTTTGCCAGGAAGACAGGGAATAACTGGGCCCAGAAATGTCTGCCATTCTGCAGAACTAATAAAAAGGCAAAAATAAGAAAGGCACCAGAAAGGAAAGCACAACTCAAATAGATTTTAAGGCAATTTCACTTGTGAGCGAACGCAATAAAAATCAAGAATATTTTTCAATGAATTTCCACCCGTTAAGGAAAACCCCCCACCACACTTCACCCTCCTCACCCAGCCGACCTGCAACGGAAAAAGCGGAAAAGTAAATCGGCGGCAGCGATGGCGTCTGCAGATAAACACGAAGGAGCAAGGAGTACGGGAAGCCATTGAAACACACACGAAAGGATAGCAAAAAATAAAAATAAAACTGTAGCAGAAGAGTAGCAGAAAAAACGATTAAGCTACAGTGTGTTTCATTGCCATAAGTTGCACAATTCGAGAGCTTAAGTAGTATACAAAGAATAAGAACTTCAGACTGAATGCCATTCTCGTTCTGGGAAGGGAGAGAGAGATCTCGCCATAGACTTCTGATTAAAAGGAAAAGTTTCCACGCTACAACCTATGAATAATCCCCAAAACTTTGCCTGCTTGTCCCGAAACGCACTGCACCTGTCATGTGGCTTCTTTTACTTCATACGTATGCAAAAATGAAGTCGTGTAGCTGAATGAATATCTTTATATTGAGAGGTGGGGCAAGACACGAGTGTCACGAGTTGGAAGTGGAGGTAGCAATGGCAGCGAGGCAGAGAACTGTATGTGTGGCAAATGGGAAATTGAATTTCACGCCATGCGAAAACAAAAACCCAGCCAGGGGAAAAGCCAGATCCGCTTGCTGCTTGCCGTTCGTTCTGCCTGGGAGATATGTAATAAAATAATGCTTAAAGAAAATTTACGCCATCGAACTGGAAAGTTTAGGACAGGACATCCAGGACTCATCCAAGGGCGGACGACAACGTCGTCGTCGCACGTGCGAGCAGTCAAAATGAAAATCGAAAGCAATAAAAACTCCCCACGACACACAGCATGGCGTATACGTAATGCGACCAGGTAAAGAGCAGAGTATGCAGCCGGGATCCGCAGGAGTAGGAGCAATCAAAGGAACTTGACAATGGCAAACCCTGCTGCATACTTATTGGGTTCGAGGGGCATGCAGCTGACACAAGCCAAGCAAGCCGTTGAGCTATTTTGTCAGGGGAAAATGCAGAAAAATATGAAAAGCGACAGATTGACAGAGAACGATGACTATCGACTGAGCCACTGCCGCTGCTCTACACAGAAAGAGGGCAAAAACCAAAATGGAATTTTCTTTCAATTTACTTTCCGCACATTTCCACACATTTTCATGCGTAAGAATGACAATGGCTCGTGAAATCACATGAAAACTCGGGTGAGGCCGCAAAGAAGAAAATTTAATTCGATGCGGAATACCACGCAAGCGGAAGGAAGCGGAGGCGTGAGTGGCAAATAAATAGAAATAATCAAGGAATAGGCACGGCGAATTTGCGATGCTCTTTCAATGTTTAGAATATATTTAAATTAACTTATTCTGTTTTTTCTCTGTGTATAATGATTATCTCGCTCTCTCACATTGGGGCTTAGCAGCAGAAAATTCCTCTAAGTTTGCTCTTTCTAAGCATATCATCCTGCCAGAAAGAGCATTTCCCCGGGGTCTTTGCCACCTCTCAAGGCACATCTACAAAAAGTAATATTTCCACTCGAATTCCTGTGGCCCATTCAAGCATCAACAAAATGCTGCCTAGACAGACAGCCAGACCAGACTTGATTAGTTGTTGGACCGAACGACAGTCTCTTACTGTTTCAATGTGTACTTTTTGGAGGGTTTGAGGGTCTGTCAGGCATTTGCATTTTTAATTCACATTTTGCTAGGGTTTTTGCATAATTCGATGTCAACGTGTGTCAACGAGGCAAGTTCTGTTTGTCTGCTGTTGTGACTGCCTCTGCTGCCACAGGGGTTCCGTATCGTAGTATCCTATTCGGTAGCTGTCTCTGGCTGTGGCACAAAAGTTTTAACCGAAACACGAAAATTGTCTTGTCAGTTGGCGTTTGTCGCTGCCTAGGGTGGGTGTGGAGTGAATGGAATTAATATACAATTGCATGGCTGAAGGCGCATTTAAATAAAATAAACAGCAAACCGAAACTAAACAAGGACGACAACTTTACTGTCACATTCATAAATATTCATAAAACAAAAGTAGCAGCAGCAGCAGCCGCAGCAGCTGAAGTAGCATTTTCCATTTGATTGCCTCCAAAGTCAAAGTCCCCGGAAACGGAGTCAAGTTTTTTTGATATTTTTGGTACAGCTCGCGGCGGCTCCTTTGAAAGTGGCAGTCAATTTTTGGAAAGCTCTCCTCTCCCCTCTACAGATAAAACTCATTAAAGTGGAACTTTCTTTCGAGTGATAAGAGATAATAAACAAAGGAGAAATGACAACCAAAGTTGGTTTACAAGTCAGTTCCGTTGCCATTTCCCCAATTCCATTCGAACCGAACCGTTTCCCAGTTTGCATTTCCCCATTTCCATTGTTGTTAATGAAGGTGATCTCTATCAAAGTTTTCCCCGCACTGGGGAAGAGCTTTGATGATGAGGTGTCCTTCGGTTTCAGTCCACTCCAAAGTGCTGGCGATGGGGGCCACAGCCACAGCTGTGTGTTGCGAGTGGAAGCAACAACTAAATTAAAATTTACAGCACTTAAAATGGAAACGTGCCTGTTTTATTAAATCAATTTTTACGGCCAGAGGGGCGAAGTGGCGGAAAATGGGAAATCTTGGTTGTAAAAACTGAATTTTCTCTGGACCAAGTTGTTGCTGCTGTTGCTGCTGCTGTTGCTGCTGGTGCTGTAGTTGTTGTTTTTCCGAAATAAATTAGACATTTAATGATGACCGCAGGCTGTTTGCTGATTGCTCCCTCTCTTTCTCGTTTATTCTCTCTTTCTCTCTCTCTCTGTCTCACTGTCTGCGCCGCATTCGGAGATGGAAAAGTTGCGCATTTTTATCCGAGATTTATTTAATTTAATTGAAGTTTTATTGCTGTAGCTGCCAGCAGCCATCGTTGTGGAAGAGATAGTTGATTACTCCCCTGGACATTGCCTTCAAGAAAAGCTTTAAAGAGGGATTTTCGCTCATTGGACTTAAGGATTTTCCACACAGTTTTCTCTTTGTTTCTGCAGTTTTTATTTTTTATATTTTGGTCTAATTGAATTAGACAAACATAAAATGCTGAATGCAGTGGCCGAGCCAAGGCGATTACTTTCACTTGAGCGCCTTTAAGGCTTTCGACACTCTCAGAGACAGAAAGACAAAGAGAAAAGAGAGTAGATGAAAGAAAAAGAAAGAAAAAAATGGAGGGAAGACGGAGCAAAAGTAGGGAGCAGCTTTTGGTCAACTGAATGGTGGAAAGAAGGACATTCTCACATCAGCAGTTTCAGCGATTTTTGCTAATGAAAATTACTAAACAAAACGAAGCGAGCTGCGTCCCTAATGCACTCCAAAAAATGCAGAAAGCTGCCAGTAGAGTGCAGGAGAGAGAACCAGAGAAAAGTACAGAAAATTAAAGTAAAAAGAGTGCAGAAAAAACGTGAGGAATGAGGCAGAGCTGTCTGCATATGAATTTCAATTTGCAAAACGCCTTGACTGCACATGCCTAAGAGTCCTGCCACGTAAGCCCAAGGACAACAGCCTCAGTCCCACACGCAATCACACACACACAAGCATACTTACCCATATGCCCTCTCTCTCTCTCTCTCTTCCTCTCTCTGATGTCTGTGTCAACAAATTGCAGCCAGTCAACAACCTTTTTGCCAAGTTTAAGGTAATAAGTTGCGCACAAAACACACACACCAGCCCGAGAAAACGGAGCAACAAAAAAAGAAAAGGACACATTGTCTACACTTTGAAAAGAAAACGGAAGAAAATTAAGAAAAGACAAACTGGCTAAGAAGAAGAAAATTGCATTTCAGGGAAAACAAACGGGAGAGTTGCAAAAAAATGGACTCGCTTGACAAAACTTCAAGTTATTCGATTAAATGAGGAAAATGGTAGAACATCTCCCTATCCCAGAGTGGCTTAGCAGTAAGAGTGCCTGCTGGAGGGAGTGTGTGAAATCTTAAAATTTCTGAGACACTCTTGTCCCGCTCAGATCTTGTGCTAACATTCCTTAGGCTATAAATTTCTCCCAGTGTTCCAGGCTCCTTTGCAACTATTCAGGCTGCTCTCCGGGCACACTCGGGCACTCCAAGCAGCTAGGTGTCCTGTGGACTGTCACTGTCCCACCTTATCCTGATCCCCGCACAATACCTGGAGTAGGTATCCTGGAGGCCAAGATGCATATGCATAAGTTACACTACACGACTAAGCAAAGTTCAAGACCCCGGGTAGTGGTAGAGGTAGAAGACGAACACACACCACTTTAATGTTTCTGGGGCGTTCTTTAATTATGTTTGCCTGATGGACTGGCTGACTGGCTGCTGCGGGAAAATGTCTGACTGCAAATCATATTAAAAGTTTTATTTCTTTCTTTTTATATATTTTGTGCCCAGAGACAAAGGAGCAATGGAATGGGAGCGAAAGCTGGCAAAGAATTAAGAAACTTTGTGCGCCGCAAAATGAACTGTGGAGAGTGTGACCGACCGTTCATTCTTCCCTTTCTCTTCAGCTCTCTCGCTCTGCTTGACTTGAGTCGAGACCCAGACGACGACGACGACTGGGGTCTGGCATTAGCAGTGGGCCGCAGGATGAGTCGAACGGGAAACACCATCTAATTATTATGCTATATGCGTGCGGGGTCCCAAAACAAATGCACAGACGGGACTAGAAAGAGGACAAAATGAAAGCAGAGTCGGGAGAGAGACAGAGAGAGAACGAGTAAGAGATGGACATAACAATAAGTCGAGAAAAGGAACCCCAGGAACCCAACTGGGAAACATGAACATGGACTTGGACTGGGTCTTCTGTCCTGAAGGTTCTTTTTGGCCATTGTTGTTGGGCTCTGTATCTCTGTTTCTCTCTTGGTATTCCCTTGCCACGCATTTTCGATTTCAATACAAATACAGAAACTGCCCCGAAGAAAGCTAGAAAATTGGCAAATGGCAGCCGCAAAAATGGAAAAGGAAACACAGACAGGGAGAGGGAAAACTTTTCCTTTCAGGCCAGCACTTAAAAACCACAAGAAGAGAAAAGCAGAGAGAGAGAGAGAGGTTCGGCAGAATGCAATTAAGTCTCACAGTCAGGGGAAAATCTCAGTTGGCCAAAAACTCTCTCACCCGCAACATTTCATGCGTTGGCCAAGACTCGGAGTCTCAATAAAAATTGCCAAGAGGAGTTGAGTTAATGCCACACACACACACACAAACACACACAGGAAGTGAAAGAGAGAGCCAGTGAATAAAAAGGCAAAAGGGAGAGAGAGTTATAACCCTCTAACTGCATTCTGCAGCATCCAAAAGGTATTAAAGAAAAAAGATGTGGTAGGAAAAGACCACGCCCCCACAGTGAGCGAAAAGAATGAGTAAAAAAATTATTATTTCACATTTAGCACGTAACGCACATAAATCCTTTTAAATAAACGTTTGGCACGTTTTTTGTAATATTTTTTCTTCCTCTTTGTGAAGCGATTCTGTCCACGTCCTGGTACTGGTACTGGTCCTGCTGCTGGTTCTGGCGCTGGTAGTCGTCGTCGTCGTCGTCGTCGTAGTCCAGGTAGTAGCTGGAGGTAGACACTTAAGCCTTATCCTTTTGCAGCAACTCAGACTGAGCTGCGTGCTTTTTTAATTTCTTTCCTCTACTTTCAGAATGAAGAGCCACAAAAAAAGAAACATAACGTAAAGGCAACTGCAAGCGAGAAACGAAGCATTGAATACCCTGGAGGAAGGATGGGAGAATGTTTTTTTCTGCTTATTACCACATCTTTCCAACCTGTTCCATCTACAGATGATACCCATATTGACAGGGTACCAAATTACTTAAAACAGCAGCAGCATGTAGCAGAAGCCCGTTGCAGCAGCCAGTAGTAAGCAAGGACAACGAGCAAGGATTATGGCATCATTCACCATGGCGCATGCAAATGGGCATTGAAATTAATCACACTGAGCGCCAAGCAGTTGACAGGAAGTAAAGGACAAGCACAGGAAGGAGAGAGAGAGTGTGGCCATCTGTAAGTTACTTTTTAATTGATCGGATTCGCGGGTCTTGGCTGGACTTTTCCTCAAGATCTCTCCAAGCAGCATCCGCCACCTGCAACCCGCGACTTCCTTCTCCTGTTTTTGGCCACTAATTGCAGACACTTTAGTCTGGGTTGGGGGGGTGCGGTGCGGTGTGGCGCATTCATCATTTAACTTGGCCAAAAATTGAAACCATAGTTGGGTTGGCGTAAAAATATATATGTAGATACTGTACGAGTATTCATAATCAAGCAAAAGGAAATGCAAATGATATTCAAGACACTTGCAAAGTTATCTTCTGCATTGCGGATGGAACATCCGTTTCGTTGGCGGCGAGTCCTTGGACCAAGGCTCACACTAACGACTGACACGTGAGAAGTTTTTAACACGTACACGGCACAAAAATTTACGAGTCTTGCTTGGCATTTCTTCGTGATTTATTTTTGCTTGCTGCTGCTGCTGGTGCTCGTCTAAGTATGAATTTTGCTTCAAGCTTTAATTTTTATCACTCCCTCTGCCTTTTCCACACTCTCTCTCTAACACTCTGTCCCCCGTCTGAAGGTGCCACAACGTAGCACGCGATAAGGCCGCAGCACACTTGAAACCGGCAACCGCAAAATGTTGCTGGGGGAGGGGCTGGGCGCAAAAAGAAAATAAAACTGAAGAACGAAAGGAAATGCAAAAAATGACACGGAATCGTTAAGCGACTTCGACTTGAACTCTGCCTCCATAGGAGCTGGCTGACACTTGCAACAGTCAACCCCCTCCCCAGTCCTCACCACTCCTCCCCCCCAATGCTTTTTGCAGTGGACTAACAAGCGTGCCAAGGCAACGGAAATACTTGGGGTCCTGGCAGAGTAAGCCCTGCCAGGCCGAGTCCTGCCCTGCTATGTGCCAAGTGTTGGCGGCGATAAGCAAAGCCACGCCACGCCTCAAGCCCTCGAGCAGCAACTGTACTCCAAAACGATATGCAAATGTTGCATGTGGCAACCCTTTTTGCTGTGAAGTTTCCCCCCAAAAAAAACAACAGAATGCTGAAACCTTTATCGATAGATTGTTTAGAGGGCAATCGATGACAGCGATATGACAGGGAGCACAAAGGACTGCATTCTCATGGATTATAGAGACAGATATACATATATGGGATATGGAAACGGTTCTATGGGGATGGAAAATGTTCAATTCTGCGGGTAATTTGTATATTTTTTGTTCGGGTTGGGGTGTTCGATTTTTGCCTTGTCACTCCATCAGCATCCGAAAAATATTCCCACGAGACACAAAGGCAACCCTGGACATGCGTGTGTGTCACCCTCTCGCTCCCTCCCTCTCTGTTCAGCAGACGGTTTACTCCTTCTCTTTTCTGCTGGTTTTTCTGCGGTTGAATTTAAATTGTCTGCCCCACAGCCCTGTCAGACAGTGAGAGACGGAGGGAGGAGGGGAATGTGCCACCATGTAGGTGCAATGCCACAAAAAAAGGGATTCCCACCGCCGGAAAAAAATTGTCATATGAAAAATGCATAATAAATGAGCTTGATTGGCGCACCAAGTGGAGGCGGGAGTGAATTGGGCGTGTCCGTGGTGTGTACCCGAATACGCCTTAAAGCTTTCTGTACATTTTTTGAGGATATTTCTTCACCCGCAACAACCGCTGATTGATTTTTCTCCCCACTTTTATGAATATTTTCTTTTGGTTATTGCTTTCGTGAAGGCGTTTCACTATCAAGAGGGCGTGGCTCAAGCACGAAATTGAGTAGTTTTCCGAGGAAAGACAAACACACAAAATGGTTGACTAAGGGAAAGAATAGCGAAAACAAATGGAAACGATCGAAAGGCAGGTTAGAAATAAACGGAATGATCAAACGGAAAGGGCTGAGTGCTTTTGGGGCTACAATTAATAGAGAGAGGGAGAAAGAGGACATTGGAGCTTATGCAAATGTGTTGCAGGTAAACACATGGAAATGTTTGTTAAGCACCGGAAACATTTCCACAGGATATTAAATATTTAATGCGTTTCTAATTGTGCGGGAGGTACACACACACACACATACACACACAGCAAAACAAACATGTCCTGTGGTCACAAAATATATTATATCTATCATGAATTTGATAGGAACAATTTGATAGCCCAAAAAATTATACACCACATTTATCACAATAGTTGAAAACCGATAGAGAGGCAAATGATTTATTGTTTAGCCAAAAATTTAAATGCAATCTCTTTTCCACTCTCCGCTATCTCTACCTCCCTCTCTCTCGCTCTCTTCACCTCTTACTGTCTAAATAACCCGCTCTCTTTCTCTAAATTATGCTAAGTGCTTTAGCAGCATTTTGGCAAACCAAAACAAGGCACACAGCCACCGAAAATGAACACACAAAAAAAATAAAAACAACAAATGCTAATGCATTAAATTGCATTTAAAACTAATTAAAATTGTAGACAAGCACTTACGCCAACATTATTCATTATTATTGTTATACGAACTGTATGGAGTTGCTGTTGTTGTTTGTTTGTTTGTTGTTTTCTGTGTGCTGCTAAAAAGTGTGGGCTAATGAGCTTACCTGCAATTAGAAGAACAAATACATGCAAAAATTTAATCAGTTTGTTAAGTTGATTCATTCGAAAGGTGGACAGGGTATTTACAGTTCATTAGAGGCATACGCAGGAGGGGATAAAATCCATAGAGGGTTATTCTGTTCATCAACAATTATTGGCATTTATAATTGATTCATTTAACTTATTTTATTATCGAAATAATTTTTAAAACCTTCCTGGGAAGTATATTTCATCTACAAATATCCTTAAATGCCTTTCCGTACCTTTAAATCTTTTTGGTATTCATTCATTTCAGCAATCATTCGCTGCTTCTATTTATTACACACTCATTCTCCTAGTCACTCAATCATTCATGGAACTCGTTTACAGTTTTCCACCTGCCTCAGGTAATTTGTTGCCCAACAAGGAAACAAAGGACACCCAGGTAGTGGCAGATACAAACAAATGTTGGCTCTTGTTGTTGTTGCATCTTTTGCCCGATTGAACCCTTTTGTTGTTGCTGTCTCGTGCAAAGGGGCAGGAAAATTGAAATGACAACAAATGAAAATTCCCGTACGTGTCCCACACAAACGCAATCCCCTAAAACCCATTGGGGAGTCATCAGTCTTCTTTTACTCACATACGAGTCTATGAACAAAAAAAGAACAGACTCCTCAGAGTCTGGAAAAAAATGTGAAAACTGGAAAAGGGTGGGCAAAACTCTATCCCAGCAGCTCTTCTCCTACTATTTCACCATTTAGCGCCTGCCCCGCCAATTACAATGACAATGAATAATTATTCGAGACCAAAGACCAAATCACGGGACAGGAATTTTAATGACACCACAAGATGCAGCAGCAGCAGCAGCTGTCCCTGCACTCCAGTTTTCCAGGCAGCTAAAAATGGCTGAAAATTTTAATGAAGATCATCTTTCATTTTTGCCCGCCTTTGTTGTGCAAATTTTTTATTTTTTCCATGAATTGGAATTGGGAATAAATTCTAAATGCAAATGCATTTACCATTAACAAAAGGCATTAATTACTTTTAGTCCTGGCCCACAGGACAGCAGGCAGCAGCAGCAGCAGCAGCAATTGAATGACAAAATGGTTCTACTGGGCTACGATTTGCTTCCCGCTTCACTGTCCCATTTAATTGCCAACAATTTTTCGGCACATATGCGAAAATTAGTGTGACAATTGTTCGGACTGCGTTAATGATAATGATGATTATGGCCGTGGCAGTGGCCGTGGCCGAAGCCACGATATTGCATTACAGCACGTTTCGGGCATATGTATGACCCACCCAATCAGTAATCCCAAATCCCAATTCCGTTGACAATTTTCGCCATTAGGTGGGCGACGACAGCCAGCAGCAGCAGTCATCAGCCGATGGCCAGCCACTCCAAATGGCACATCGACATTATATCAATTACTCAACAGGACAGGACGAATGGCTCTCAACACTCCACCATCACCAGCATCAGCACCACACACCACCCTCCCGCCACTCTCATCTGACAATCACCACCATCGCCACTAGCACTAGGAGCACCAACCATTGTGTGTGTGTCTCCGCTCTGTGTTCGATATGTGTTCGATGATGCACTGAAATTGAGCATTGCAATTGATGAAATAATTTGCTGCACTGACATTTTTGGTTGCCATTGATACCCAAAACCGACTGTTGGGTGGAGAGGAGTTCGGATAACAGTGCGCCACGCCACGCCCCCCTATACCCATCCAACCACCCTTGTTTAACACAGCTGCCGCTGCTGCCAGTGCTGCCGGTGCGGCTGCTGCTGCTGCTGTTGCATCAATGATTTGATTTGATTCCCTTAGATAATTGCTCAAACTGAAACATGTGCGAGAATTTTAGGCTATTTGTTAGTCCCCCAAGGGTGATATTTGATGCGAGGATGAGCCGAATGGCCAACCACTAAGAATTAATCAGAGCGGAATATCAAATTGAGCGACGTACATAATTTCATTCGAATGTAACCCCAGGAGAGGGATTGGTGCCAAGTGTTGAAATAAGGAAACCATTTCTAGACTTTATTGGATAGTTGATTGATGGATTGATGATTGCTAAGGGGCCTGATGAGATTCAAATAAGATTCAAAAGATTCAGCCAAGATATTAAAATACTTTCATCACGTTCACATCAACTGGATACCAGAAAAACACAGAGTGCATAGAAACTTTTCTACTGGTTTCGTTTCATATATTTTTTTTTTTTTTTTGGTTGTCTTCGGCTGCTGTCTTCAAATTTGAGTAATGTTTTTGATAAATGTGCTCCGAAATTAGTCTCCGAACATCATTTGACTCTTGCTACAGCATTGTTTTGTGAAGATTTGCAGCCCTTTTTGACATTTTACATTATATTTTACAAGAGGTTGTGTTATTTCTTTGGTGAATTTTAGTGTGTGTTTAGGTGTTCTTTGCCGCTTTTTGGGGGCTGTCCAATGTGTTTTATAGGTGTAACAATTTTTCACAGTTTAAGTCGTCGTCTTTCGTCTGTCACTAACTAGATATTCTAGGTAAACCCATTTCCTACCTATTTTTAATAAGTATTTTTGAGTATTCTTTTTTTTACGATTTTCTGCTTTTAATATATTTTTTTTGCATTTTTCTAATTTTTTATATTTTTTTTTTTTACAATTTTGATTTTGAAACTTTTTTTTGTTTGTTTTTTTTTTTATTAATTTTATTATTTTTTTTTAATTTTTTATGTTTTTTTAACTTTTTTTAATTTTTTACTTATGATTTTTAAATTATTTTTTGATTTTTAAATTTTTTTTTGCCTTTTTTGAAGTGGTTTTTGATGGATATTTTTGGCGACTGTTTTTATTCAAATTTATTTTGGAGTTTCCCAAATAATAATCCGGCAAACTCATTTTTGCGACCGATTGATGATTGTATCTGTCTTTTCTTTTCTTTTGAGCCGGTCCGACAATATCATAATAGAAAACAGGGATATTTCCTGTCAAATGCAACGTCAAATTTACATTTTTTTCTTTTGTTAAAAGGCCCTGGGCAAGTTGTCCGAAAAATAAAAATTAACTTTACAATATTGAAATTTTTTTCCACTCCCGAAAGAACTTGGTCTATTGATTTTTTTACATTTTCTGAACAGAGAGCAAAGCTAATGATCAGATCTATATGTATGAGGGGCTAGTCCCATTTGAGGAGGTTCGATAGTTACTGTGTTGGTGGAGCTGCTGTTGTAGCTTGTGGGTGGCAGGGGCAACTTCTCTTTGATTTCGCCCCAAATGACGGTGGTGCACTTGTCCACCATTTTGAGCAAACGTGGCGAGATCGCCTCACTGTTTGAGTCAGATGAGGGTAACTTGAACTCCGAGTCCACCGATGGGGAGCGCATAGCGATGGTGGGCCCCTCATAGTCCTCGAATATAGACCTGAGATTCCGAGTGGACTCCAGGCGTTTGAAGCTGCACAAAAAGATGGCACGGACGCGCTCAAACGTATCCGGATCGTAGACGGATCGAGCAGTATTGGTCTGATCGAAGGGCTCCTCGATGCACAGCTCAATCCACTGGTGTATATCGTTCTTGGGTGCCGTGGCGGCGCGACACAACTCAATGGGCAGCAGTCCACCCACACGTATGGAAATGGCATATTTACCAAACTCAAAGTTGCTATAGTACTGCAGAAAGCTAAGCATCAGCTCGCCCAGGGTCTGTGTATTCTGCGACTCGTACGGTGCCATCACCTCATTCATGTCCACGTAGCCACTGTTCGCGGTATCGAGCAGCTCAAACTTATTCGGATACATCTTATGGAGGCAGGGCAGCACCGGGGGACTGACGCCCGACTGCAGGAAGTGGATGACCATCAGCATGAGTGAATAGCTGGAAATGGTCATGTTCTTGGCATTATTAATATTATGGTGCTGGGCCCACTGCTTCACGGCCAGGGCCATGGGTCGGACACGCCATTCCAGTTGCGAGTAACAGTACAGCAAATGCGTGTTGCGTATGCCCACAGAATTGTTGAAGTTAATATCAATCTCGACTTTGTGTTTGCAATCGGTGAAGCGGAGTATCGGCACTCTGGCCTCAATCAAGTTGAAGTCCTGGAACTTATTGGTGCCGCTCAACAGGCTGCGCATCATTTGCAGATGATAAACAGCCTCGGAGCGCGGATCAAGGTTCGGATTTGTACAGCCCACCATGCACATGTCCATGTCCGAGCATTTAGAGCCGAAATTCGAAATGGAAGAACCCACCAAATACAGCCCATACCGTGGGTACTGGCTCTGCATGGGCGAAAGGATGCATTTTAGTCTTTGGTTCATTCTTTTTCGACGTCACAAAACTTACCACAGCCAGATTGTAGATGAAGCGCCACAGACGCATCTTCGTTTTGTAGATGCTGCTCGTCTGCTGCGCCTCGAGGAACTTGTTCCATATGTCCAGAGACAAGGACTCCCAGCGGGTGCGACTGGGCACAGTGCGCGGTGGACGCTTAATTTCCACGTGCTTGCAACGGAGCATGAAACGATCCGCTGGGGTATAGCCATAGAACTCGCGCCAGTAGCGATTCTTTTGGTCCAAGGGTAGCAGATACTCTGGAGTTGCATCCTGACAGGGGGGTATGATGGATGGCATGAGATGGGATAGTCCCCAAAGGATATACAGACATACCATATAGAACGCAGAGAGTGTGCTCCTGCTGGAGCAGCCAACCGGGGTCTTGAATCTGTCCTCCTCCTCAGTATCTTCTCCGTTCTTCTGCAGCAGCTCCAGTTCTTCCCTGAATTGTGCATGTTCTGGTATCGAACTGAGCATAGGGAATCGGAATCCATTCGATTGGCTTACGCTTGGTGTGACACCGCCACTGTCCATGCCATTCAAGTGGCTCATGTCGCCATAGGGCACCAGATTGGCTCCACTCAAATCGGGTAGCTCAGTGCCCGTTGCCGTGGCCACACACTCCATGGTGATGCTCCGCACATAGGACTCTATGGAGGCATCACTTAGCTCACCCTCGGACTGGTCGCTCTCGACGCTGGGTGCCCAGCTGGCAAAGGACTGACCATCCTCCAGGGAGCAATCTTGAACAAAATCTTGCTCCTGCTCCTGCTCGTGCTCGTGCTCGGATATGTCTTGCGCACGATCGGTCGAGTGTTCTGGACAAAGCGAAGTCCAGAGCTCCTCCAGTTCCATATCGAGCTGTGCTTGGGACACGGGACTGTGGGCAGTCAAAGGTCTCATCATTCCAGCACCAGATTGGGTCTCGGGAATGCCGCCTTCATTCTGGCCATAGTTGACGTAGCCAAATTCTTCCATATTCCGGGCTTGATGGTAGTGTGGTTGTTGGCTCTGATGTGGCATCGGTTTGTTGTACTCCATGGGATTGTAGCTGTTGTTGTGCTTGTGGCGGCGCATCGCTTGACTCGGATTTAATTGCGGTTGCTGCTTCTGTTGCTGTTGCTGCTGCTGTTGCATCTGCTGCTGTTGATTCTGCAACTGCAACTGCTGTTGATAGTTGTTGCCAGCCCCGCCTTCTGGGTCTGACTGGGCATAGTGCAACTGACTGCGATATGTGCGCTTCGGGTGCTTCGTTATGGAAGTCAAAGAAGGACTTTGCTCCAAGTTGGACTTGGAGGAGGAACTCGACAACGAATCCGACGAGTTGGAGATACGTTTCTTACCCAAATTATTTTTCTTGACCTTGGGCCCCCAGCGAGACAATTGAGAGCCACGCGGAATCTGTTCCTGATCCTGCAACTGGGGCTGCAACTGCAACGGCTGCTGGTCCTCCCCGTTCGGCGGATACAAGCTCCGCTGGTTGTGTGCCTGATTAAATCGGGATCCGCCCGATCCAGTAGCACTGTTGTAGAATGTCTTTGACTCGCCCTGGAATCCCTGTTGGTTGTAGGCAGCGTTGGGTGTCTGTCCACGCCCAGATCCGACGTTGCGTTGCTGTCCAGCACGGTTAAGCCGCAAGAGTGCTCCATTAACGTTGCCATTCTCGAACGAAGGTGCATGTCCAGGTCCTGGGGCGGGTACTTCCATCTGCTGGTTCGCAGCAGTTCCCTGAGGCTGTTGCTGTTGCTGCAGGGACTGCTGGAAGCTGTTCACCTGCGTGGGCCTCTGTTGTTGCTGTTGCTGCTGCTGTTGATGTTGCTGTTGCTGAGAATTTCCCGTGTTCGAGGCGAAGGCGGAGTTGTGATTGTGACGATGGCTCATGCGGTTGCTTCCACCCGGCGAATGGTTCATGTAATTCGGATAGTACACACGCTGACCACCTCCGTAGTTCTGCTCATAGCCCATGGGCAGCATTGGTACTCCATACGGTTGGGTATATCCCTGGTTGAAGGGATAGTTGCGATCGAATTGCCACACGGCATTCTCCGTGTGCCACAACCGCCGCTGCTGCGGTGCACTGTGCACGTAGCCCGGATACATAAACTGTCCTGGGGGTGCTACCACAGTTGCGGGCATGCCCCCGCTGTTGTAGCGACTGCCGGACGACATTTGGGTCTGACCTGGCGGCGACATGGACAACAGCGATGCATCTTGATGCAAGGACAGTGACAGTGGTGGCGGTGGCGGCGTCGTGCGCATACTTCGAGGCGTTATCGATGGCGATGTGGGTATGTCCAGTACAATGCCAGCCATACTCGTGCCGATGTTGTAGAGGAACTCCATCGAGTACCTGTAGCCCCCGGGTGGACGTGGAAAGATTTTTGGCATCTGGTCCTTCAAACTTCGCTGCGCCTCATCCTCGCCAAGCATGCCAGGAGGAGGACCACCAGACGATGCACTGCTGACTGCAGCTGCTGGGATAGCACTCACTGGCTGCACGGGCAAGCCCTGTGCTGCTTCTGCTCGTGATCCCTCTCCTGAGTCACCATTTGGGGCCACAGATCTCATTCCATCTTCTTCCTTTTCAGCCATTCCCTCTGCTCCATTTGCCACCATCGATCCTTCTCCTTGGGCACCCAGGGAAGTGCATTTAGCTGTTGAGTTGGCTGCCACCAGTGTAGTAGTGGCACCTGCAGTGGCACACTTTGCGGCCATGACTGTGGACATATTTACAGATGAACGCGGCCTTAAACCGTTTGCCGCACACACTTCAACAAAAGGCTGGCCAAATAAATACGGACACGAAATGGGAAATGGGGAAAACCAAGTGCTAACGTTGGAGTCACCAACTTGGATCTCAGGCTAAACCCGTTCGGAAAAATGTTTGTGTTGGATGTGAAATGAAATGTGCCTTAGATTGACGATTCCAAAATTTTCATTGTTTTCGGTTGCCTGGAAAAAAGAATTGCATTTACTTTCCAGGCTTTTCTAGCACTCTGCATTTATGTTTGGTGCGGCACTCACGCTGTGATTGTCCTCGCTTCGATGTTGATTTCTTTGCAGATTGTTTGCCACAATTTTTACATGAATTTGCACACAAATTTTCACCAGGCTTGGAAGGAGACGAACACTTGCACAAACACATACACACACATGTGTACTGCATCGACACGTCATCTAATGCCAAAAAGTTGGCCAGTCATTGCCAACAGTGTTGGCTAGCGCCAAAGCTTATTTCATAACCGATGTTTGTGTGGTGAAAGTTGCGATAAAATCTTTACCAACACTAATTATTGTATTTTCATTGAATAAATCAGTGAAATTTTGTGGAAAAGCATGATTTAACTTGTCTTAAGATGAGTTAGATAAATTCTAAGATAAAATCAAAATAAATAAAGCTGCGAGCACAGTTAAAAGGGAGTGGGAAAGAATAATTGACTTTCAAAAATATATATTTTTTGAGGCTTTTTTTTTTTTTGGTATTTAATCGCTGACGCGATATTGGATGGTCGCACGACGATGAGTCCGCATTGACCAGGTACTTCAGTTCGATGATGGGGCTGTCGATATTTTCTTGACTATCGATGGTTGTTAGTGAGACCGTGCATGGTGTTGCATTGGTAATTCTTATAATTTAAACAATATGATGCTTAGTTTAAAGTGTGGTCGTGTGTAAGAGTTTAACAAAATATATAGTAGTGAAATGAATTGATGTGTATGTGTTGGTGTAGGTGTGTAGGTCAACAGAAGGTTGCCTCAGAAAGTAGGAGCAACAGAAGGTTGCTCCTCAAGGTGACTTCCGTTGGCACCGAGTTAACCCGACCTGAATAAAATTCAGTGTGTTTCGATTCACAACTCCAAATTAGCCTCATTAATAAATTTGGCCAATTCTCTCAAAAAAAGAGGCTCCTTTGTGAGCAATAACTCCTTAAGATCTTTAAAGCGATGAAAAATTTTATATTTTTTCCTGATAATAGCATGTCGTTGGCAGGAGAAGATTTCATGTTCCGCATTGTCGAGAACTTTGCAAACTTCGCAAATGTTGGTGTTTCTGGCTTTGATTTTGTGTAAAAAAAACGTTATCATAGGTTCGATTAATTAACAGTCTATTTATGACCTTTATGTTTTTTGCACTCCAGTCGAGAGCCCAGTGCCATGGTTTGACTGGAATTTCATTGTAGATTGACGCAAAATAAATTCCTTTTGTTTTTGATATTTCCTTGTATTCATTGTTCCAATCCGTCTGAACTTTTATTTTAACTTTTCTTATTACTTCATCGAATGTTAGGGGTAAATTAAATAGTTTGCCTACATTAGTGGCTGATTTGGCTAGTATATCAGTCTTTTCATTGATGGCAATGTTCTTGTGACCGGGTATCCAGTGCACAATAAAGTTGCTCGTGAAGGAATTGTCCATGTTGAGGTGGATTTCGTCTGTTAAGTATGAATTTGATTCATTTCTCTTCAGAGCCTTTAAGGCGCCTTGACTATCGCAGAGAATTACAGTTTTACTGTATCTTTTTTATATTAGATATCTTAACTGCCGTTAATATACCTACAAGCTCTGCAAACACAGATGAGGAACTACTTTCAGTCCTAAACATATAGCTAAAGTTACTAGGGTAATCTAAGATACCTATACCTGTCTTATCACCATTGATGGATGCATCAGTGGAAAGAATGTTCCATCCACCTGACACCCATTCTTCAAGCTTAGCTTGATATATCGCATTGCATTCTTCGTTTGAGATGTCAGTTTTTTTCCTGTCAAAGACTGACAGACAAATTAAGGCTTTGGAACTGTGTTTGTACTTCTTAGCTTCATTATAATTGTCGAAAAGACTACTATATTCTTGGTACACAGCTGTGTAGGCAGTCTTTGCAGTGGATTTAGTGACATCATTATACAAGGTCGGGTTTAGAGACTTTACTTTAAGTAGTTCTCTGACTGTGAGAATTTTAGCTCTGTGTTTGGGAGGTAAAATACCAGCCAGAGCAAAAATCAGATGCGTAGATGTTTTGGAGGCACACCCACGCAACGGCGAAGGCAGTCCGTCTGTGCAGTGTTAAGAGACTTGCTGTTGCTAATGTTAAGGTTCGAAAAACTAGTAATGGCATGTTCCTGCTGAGATCTGATGAAGGATTTGAAGATGTTGGATGAAACCTTGGGTTTGAGTCCCGCTTTGATGGTAGTTACAGCATGCAACAAAAGCTCACTTTTGTCTGATTTGTCCCTAATTTTTGCAATGTGCAATTTGTCTGACATGTTGGCACTAATGACCCTGCCTAGGAAGGTAATTGACTCCTTTATTGGGAAAGTGATATTATTACATGTAACTGCAATATTATCACGTCTTCCCCTACTGCAAAACATAACTGAGGATTTGCTGGGGTTGAAATTGAGGCCTAGATCTTGACAGAGAAGGTGAAAGTCGTTGATCTTTAACTGTAAGTTTTTGCTAGCATCATTTATGTTGTTACCTGTTGAGATGATGACAAAGTCATCAGCAAATTGAATAATGGACGTATGTGAATCATTAATTTGATGCAGTCTTTTGGTGTATAGATTGAAAAGTAGAGGTGAGAGACAGGAGCCTTGCGGCAACCCACCATTGATTTCTTTAATGAAGTTACCCAGTTTTAGGAATCTAGACGAAAAGAAATTGACAATCCAGTGAGTATATTGCGTGGGAATGTGTTCATAATCCATTAGCATTTGTAGAGTTTGTAGATTAACGCAGTTATATGCATTATCGATGTCTACTACTACAATTGCAACGAATTTTCCCCTTTTCTTCTCACAGGCCATGGTATTGATGAGATCATTTATGCACATGGCTGCTGATTTACCCTTTTGGTAGGCATAAGATCGTCTGGGCATGGTGTTACGTTTTTCTAAGAACATGTCTATGCGACTCTTGATCATAAGATTAAGAGTTTTAGCCAATACCGAGATGAGTGAGATAGGTCGATAGTTTTGATAGATATGGAGATCCTTACCCCTCTTTGGGATGGGAATGACTTTGATTGTACGCCATTGATCAGGGACTCTACATTCTGTAAATAACCTATTGTATTCTTGTAAAGATTACTCCGTGCTGGGCTCCTGAGGGCTCTTATCATGTCATATGTGATTCTATCTATTCCTCCCGCAGTGTTTCTGCCCCTATTGAGAACAGCAGACAGATCACTTAAGTTAAAGGGATCAATGTTGAGTGAAGCTGGCCTGACAGAGAAGGTATGAACTTTCGCCAACACAGAGACTTGGCTTTTAAGAAAGTCAAGGTAAGGCTGGGACCATTCCGCATTAAAGCTGGAATTAACGGGATCATTAAAGGACTTAATGTTCCTCAAGAAAAGCCAGGCTTTCCTTGAGTTTGGCTTTTGATTAAGTACATCGATCTTGCGGGCGTAAGCGTTTCTTTTCGCAAGTATTACTGCCTTCTTCCATTCTACTCTCAAGTTAACTGCTTTTATGTAGCTTGACAGACTTGGAACTCTTTGTGCCTGAATCTGTGCTTCGGTATATTTAGAATACAACAGTTGCAGTTCTGGATTCCACCAAGTCTTGGGGCATCTATTGCTGCTCAAGGAGTAGGTGGAGGCCCTAATGTTGTTTGTGAAGCTTTCTGTGATGTTTGAAATGTCTCCTGATGGCATAGCACCTGTTAGCCTTCGAAGCAGTCTATTCTTAGCAAGAAAGAACTTGGGCTTCTCTTTGCACTCCGGAATTTCTATGGAAATAGGATGATGGTGGCTGCCTCCAACAAAAATTGAATTGCAGCTCCAGGTGACATTATCGGTGCAGTTTGAAAAGGTCAAATCCAACACAGAGCCACTTTGACTGTCGATGTGACGTCTAAAGGTGCACCTTCCATCGTTCAAACAATTATAACCGGAGTTACTCATGTAGTTCTCTAGGAATCTACCCTTGGCATTGGTGACATTGTCACCAAAGCAAGTGTTTCTGGCGTTAAAATCCCCAGCAAAAATCACATTGCTCCTGCCGTCCAGTTTTTCAACTATGGTTTGAATAGCATCTTGAAAGGTGTTGGTCTTCATGGAGGGTTCAAAGTATACTGAGACAATGGTGATATTTTTATTAAGGTTGCATGTCTTGGCTATGATAACATCGTGCTCTGAACTAAAGGCTTCCTTTTTAAGCTTGATGCCTTTTTAACAGCAATGGCTACACCTCCGTAGCCATCATCTCTATGTTTTTCTAATAGATCGTAGTTGATTAAATTTCTGTATGACATGTCATGGGAGAAAACTTCTGAGAAGATGGCTATGCCATATCCACCAGAGTTCAAGGTGTATTCTATGTCATTTTTGTTGTTTTTGAGTGATTGTACATTAAGCTGTAAAATCTTAGTGGACATATTAGTGGATGAGATTTGTATTGTTACCAACATCATGTTTTCTATGTTTCGAACTGCTCTGTAGGAATTTTCCTTTGATGTTTTGAATTATGTTTGTTCCATTAGCTGACTTAAGCAGTATGGGAGTGACTAATTCAAGAATTTCCTGAACTATGCTGCTACTGACACTGCTAATAGTGTCATGGTTTTCTTTTCTTGGGAATTCATATGCATGATCACTAGAGTCATTTGTGTATGACTCCAGTGAGTAGTGCGGTTTTTGCTTCTCAAAGCCTACAGTGCGTTGAATCACTCTGCTGCTATATGAATGTTTTTTTAATACCTGGTTTGCTTTTTCATTATTGCTTATAACTTGCGGTATTTGCTCACATGCATTTTTGTTGTTGTTGTTGTTGTTGTTATTTTTATTTGTCATTTGAGGAAAGTTTTTGTCATAGTCTCGAATCTGATCATAGTTTTGTTGAAAGGAGAACTGCTTTAGAGCTTCCTTTCTTGCCAGTTTCTTAATGGCCATGATTTTATTTATGTCACCTTCTCTGGCCCACACCTGACACTTGTTCCTTTCAAATGCATTGTGCCCATCACCTTGACATAAGATGCACTTGTTTGTGTTACAATTTTCGTTGCAAGTGTTATTGCCACATTTCTTGCATCGCTTTTGTGACTTACAGCGCGCTGCTGTATGACCCAAGCGACCACAGTTATAACACTGCCTAATCGCAGGAATGTAGTGGGTTACCTTTAAAGAGCAAATACCATAAATCTGAACGGCCGATGGAATTTCGGTACCCGCAAAAGCAATTTTGACTGTCTCAGTTGGGACGAGCACAGATTCATTCATTTCGTTTTTCGTTTTCCTAAAAATTCTTTCCACTGTGTTTATCTTAATAATTGAATCGAGATTGTCCAGCAGTTTCATATCTGAGATATTTGGTGGGATACCCCTTATAACACCCACAGACTCAGTGTAATTCTTTGGGATAAATACGTCGATGTTTAATTTTTTTAAATTCCTCACTTAGGACCATTTCATTAGCTTCAAAAGGACCACCGAAATAGAGTTTGTACAGAGTGGCAGCTAGCGGGGTTATGCGTTTGAGACCAACAAGATTGATGTGTCTTATTTTCTCAAAAAGGTATAGATCACTTTTAATATTTTTGTTTTCAAACAAATTACTTCTCTTAGTCGATAGAAGCACACTGGCTTCTCCTTTAAATGAGTGCTCATACAAATTTATATCCCTTTGTTTTTTTATCGACTGTGTTATGCACATCTCTAGCGATATTTACATTGGTATTTGTGCTGTTGACGGGGACATGAACATTCTTGTCCAGATCGTCCTCCATTGTGTTTGTAGGTAGAATTTTATTTTCACCTTTCGCATCATTATTAGATTCTGCCAGAAATCTTTTTGAAGCAATTTTCTTGTCTGAACAGGACTCAGACAAACGCTTAACGCCTGACACCGACTGCTCGGCGTCAGCCATCTTCACTGGTGGTTTCACCAGCCTGCCAACGACTTACCCTCTTCGTTTATATAAAAATAGTTATGGTCGCGCACAAAAAGAAAATATATCAAAAAGCCCTTTAATACACGAGCAATAGCTCACAAACAAAAACCCGGATGGAAGGAGTGAAAACGAACACTGAAAGGGTGCCCCCTGATAGGTCTGTCACACGCGGTTGCCAAAACGGAAGTGTGAGGCTTTCTTTAAAAATAATTGCCACGTCTAAGCGTCTGTCTTTCTGATAAATTCAGCTCAAGCTCGCAACCCTTTACCTTCCCATTTTCCACATTGCACACCTGCAAAGTGTTAGGCACCGTCACATTTCATCGATTGCAGTTGGTTGAGTATTCGGTGCGATTTAAGAGTTTCCAACACTCCAATGCACACTAGATGGCGAAAAATAAAGAAACTTATTCCCGTTTTCATCCTTTCAAACTGCATTTTCTTGCCACCTCTCTGTGGCTGCAGCTGCCACTTGAGCTAAATTCCTTTGATGCATTGAGGCGGCAAACAAAAGGAGCCACAAAAGAAAGTGAAGCTTTAGCTTGACACAATTTTAAGCCTGCGGCATGCGGCATCCACTCAACATAGTTACATTTTCCCCACTCCTCCTCCTTTATGATATTCTTTTTGTCTTTTTGTCTTCCAATTACATTTACAATTTGATTTGCTTATGTAAATTATTACGAAAATTACCCCCGACAAAGGAGTAACCACAAAAAGCAGTCTAAGGATACAACTGATTCGATTCGATTGCAGCCCAAAAAAGAAAGGAAAATAATAAGAGGGAAATTTTTGAAACAAATCAAATTTATTGCCCCAGACGCAGTGGCGCCGCGGCCATTGCCAATATTCAGAGATGCGGCCAGATGCGGTTGAGCATATGAAATGAGCAGCAGGGGTAGCAGGGGCCATGAAGCCCAAGGGGGGATGGAGGGTTGAATTGTGGCCAGACTACGTGCATATTTAGATTCAGATACGGGTCTACGCAGATATACACACATTTCTAATTAGATTTATAATACAATAATAATGGTGCCTGCGTTTTAAATTTACAATTTTTGGCTTTGCTTGAATTATGACCACCAGAAGGGACACCACACCGTATGGGTTGATATTTGGGCAATAGATAAAACCTTGTACCAAATCTACGTTGAAAATCAGTGAGTCATGGATCGGAGGACCTCAATCCTCTCTGAACCGTACCATTCCTTCCCCTACCCTCCCGATTTAATGCGCTGTGTGTGACGCGTGTTTCAGATTTTCGATTTGGCACAGAGGATGGACCGTTTTTTTTTTTCAAACTAAAAATTAGCCTGCAACAAAAAAAAAGGCAAGAAGGAAGGCAAGAAAAGTTTCATATTACGTACAAGCAATTTGGCAAATAAACTGTCGGCAGCTTGGAGGCGGAGGACTGAGAGGCATCGATTGGGCCCCTGAATAATTCACAGAAAAAGGCACAGGCACACACAGTTCCACGGAGAAAATGATGCAAGGGTCCAGGGCCCTGTGTGTCCATGTACCGTGTCCCCAGGGCAATACGCAGGATAAATACATGGACAGTGGCAGATACAGGGGAGTGGAACATTGCAGAGGAAAAGGCCTGGAGCTCAGGGTTGGTTAGGCCTCTCCTATTACCAACCCACAGAAATAAAAGTACATCTATTTTTCAGATTTTCTATTTGAGGGTGGCGGAAATCCACGCAGATGAAAAGTCTCTCTTTCTCTCTCTTGATGCGTGACAGGTAATTGGATTAAACTAATTTTTGGCTCTTTATTGACGGGCAGGCAGCAAAAGCCGTGAGAGTGTGACCAATTTCCTTCAATAAAATTGCGTACTTTTTTTTGAATGTGGTTAATAATTTCATTAGTCGCAACGGAAAGCGGGAAACCAAATGCCGCATTGCAACACTGACTGCCAGGGCTTCAGAAACATACGTAAGAGTGTGTGTGTCCGTGTCCCTGCCTGTGTCTGTATGTGTGTGAAAAGTAAATAATTAATAATTCATGCAACACGATTGACAGTGCGCCCCAGTTGAACTCTTTGGCCTTCCCTGCCGCATGTCCCCCTGCCTGTAGTCGGGATTCCTTGCTGTTCCTTTTGCCTCCTTTTTATTTGTGGCACGCTCATAAATTTACAATTACACATGCCACACAGCGAGGAGAAGACAGGGGGAGAAAAAGAGAGTGTGAGAAAGAGGAGAATTGGCACACAGGCAGCGGAGTCTCCTTTTTCACGTTTTTACGTTCCCTTTTTTGTTGTTTTTAATTTAATAAATTAATAAAACGGCAAACGTGACAACACTGGCAACACTGCCATCAAAGTGGCAAAGTGTTGCCATTTGCATTTTTAATGCACTTTTACCCCCCTCCTCACACACACATACACACACACACAGAGACACACAGAAAGCGTGGAGCGCGCAAAAATAATTATCAACTGAATCGACGATGAGAGAGAATACCTGATAGAGAGGGAGACAGAGAGAGAGACAGAGTGGGATGCAGAGTTTTAATTGAATTTCTCAATGTGCGTGTCAACTCTGGCAGCTCTCGCTCTCGCTCTCTCTCTTTCTTTCTCTCTGACAATTCAATCACATGGAAAATGTCAAAAGCATTGCTATCATTTTTCGTTTTTCCCTTTAGAAATTCAATTTTCACTTTCAATTGTTGTTAATTGCATGCCCCAAACCACTCCATGCCCCACTCTGTCATAGTCCCCCCAACTGTAGAAACTCCAGACAATTTATAAGTGCGGCAAAAATTGCACTTTTCCTTTTGGCACACTTTGGTCACACAATGACAGGGCGGGACGTTTGCTTCCTCCTCACCTGGAACAGTAGTTAACCCCAATTATAGCCACAAAGACGGAGACAGACAGGCAGACTACAAACTACGGAGTACACAAAGGGGGAAGGGAAAAAGTCAAGAGAGAGTTGGGCGCAAAAATGTAAGTAAGATGAAAATGTTGCCGCAGGCATTAAAATAATAAGGATAAGGAAACGGTTGTTAACCACGAAATCGTTCAACAAAAAAAGTATGAATGAATGAATGAATGCCATGCCGTGCCGTACTTCCTTGCCCCTCACTCCAGGAGTGCTTGGCTTGGAGACTCTCCCTGCGAGTGAGAAGTGAGGCGCCACGTTCGGACTTTGTTCATTATGCGTTTCCTGTTTGCATAAGGCTAAAAAAAAAGAAATGCCAGAACCAGAACGAGAACCAACTCTAGTCCCAGCCTGTTCCTGTTCCTGTTGCTGTTGCTGTTCCTAGTTGTAATTGTTCTACGGCTACGTGCCCCTGTCCTGTTGTTGGCAGCCCAGCAATTTCTGCAGTCAAGTTGGCAGCCCTCCCATTGTGCCGAGCGTTAAATTTCGAAAGTTTGCCCAGTGCCCGCGGCTATTTGACAAAATGGGAAAAACGAAACGGCGGCAGCAAAAAAGTGAAATGCAGGCCAGGAAATAGGAAAGAATTTTCATTTTCTTTCCCATTTATTTTTTGTTCACTTTTAATTATGCAGGACTGAGAGTAAACAGCGTGCCATGGTGGTTGGAATTATATTAAGCTCTGGAATATGAAACTCAATACAGTACAGTTTGTACTTGGAATTTCTATCTAAAACTGTTAATCAACACTCAATTATTAAGCAAAACTCTAAGGAATAAGCAATCAGGCACCACAAAGGCCACTCAAATGCCTACCGAAAACCTGCAAAATTAAGTGAGGAGCAAGAGAGAATAAGAGAAAATATTCGCATAATTATAATTTCAATGGTCACAGTCTGTTACATTTTCCATATGAATGATTTTCGCACAATTACACAGAGCAGAGTCGTAGCGGAAGACAGGAGACAGGAGGACAGGAGGAGGACACAGGCACATGTCAGCACATGACGCGCTGACGATGATGGTGGGCCTCTCTCTACTAGATGGAAGGAAGATCCAACTTCATTCACAATTAAGCTAAAAATACGAGAGACCCCCCAACCACCAGCCGCCGTGCTCTCTGACTGTGTCGTGCCTGTCTGCGTAGGTAGAAATTTATTGTCAAGTGCAGTCACAACATTCAAGATGTGTAACAGTCACAGTCACAACCGAAATAATTGAGCAGCAGGGAAGCCAACTGTCTGGGCTCTACTCTCGTCTAGGTGGGATATAACAAAGGCCAAAGAAACTCTTGGGAAAGATGCGGAATGGGCATAGGAATGGTAATGCGAAATGGGGAGGAGTCACGCTGTCGCTCACTCTGACAGGGGGTACGGGAAGAAAATCAACAACGCAATCTTAATGAAGGCAATAATTCAAACAAAATGCAAAATTCCCTTAACAAACTGTAGGAAGTCGTGGCTCCCCCAGTCATTCACTCACTCACTCACTCACTCACTCTGAGTGGCTCAGCGCCATCTCTCTCTCACTCTCTGGCTGGATTCTTCTTTGGGTCTCTGAAAAATTGCCGCCTTGTGTCGACATACAGCGACTGCCTCATTCCTTGTTGAAATTAAATTTTTACACAAATTCAAATAAAATCCAATGCGTGGCAGTCAGTCAACTCCCTCGATGGTTGTTCCCTTATTAATTAGTTTGTATATTTTTGGCACACACACACACACACACACACACACAAGCACACACCAAATTGTTTAACATTTTTGGCCTGGTCTCCCCTAAGGCACAGCCGTAGCATACATTAAGTGGCAACATTTGTCAATTTGTTGTTTTTCGGTTGTAATTTTTTGGGGGGAGACCCACTTTTGGGTCAAACTCTCCGTATAGTGGTCCCAGTCCCAGTCCCGGTTCGGACCGTTTGCTGTTTTGGGTTGTTTTTGTGTAGTTAATGGCTGTACATTTGCCTAAATAATGAGGCACCGGTGTATTGCTTTGAATTCGATTTAGCTTGATTAAAAATATATTTCATTGTCGAGAGATGCTTGCTGCCTTCTGCGTGCCCCCACAAACATTCGCAGTGGCAGCAACAGCTGAGAAGCTAATCAGCCAAATGTGGCACAATTTTTGGGATAAGGTGAATTCATTAGCCTTACCCCACCTACTGTCGCACTGGAATTACAAATGAGTGGACGCCACAGCTGTCACTGAGTGATGTGTCCTTGGATGGGCGAGAGAAGTGGCCATCATTAAAGCGGCTATGAATCAATAAAAATCCAATAATTATATCAATAATTGAGCACTTATTGTGTATAATAAAACCTGAACTTCCCAGAGAGAGAGTTTCATTCCAAATGCATTAAAGATATTTCCACATTTGCGACAAAGTACGTACACATTTTCATACATAAAATGAAAACATTCTTGAACGTTCCAACTAAAAACATTCCTTTAAGATTTTTCTTTCATTTTATTGATTTCTTCAAGGCATATGTACAATGTGTGTCCATGCATAAGTTCCTTTAGTTGATTTCTCTCTCGATTGTCTAAAGCAGAGGATTACACATCTCTTCTAGAAGCTTAGGAAATAGTTTTTCCAAACAGCACTCTCGCTCTTCTCTGTGCCAGAAGTTACTCTGAGACACATAAAGCAGCTAAAGCTGAGGAGTACAAAGGCATGAGAGTGAGTTTGCCATTAAACCACTCATAACCCAGATACTCCAAATGGAAGGCGGGCAGGAAGGAGGTGGAGCATGGAATCTGGGGAAAAAACAATAAGTACAGACACGACTCGGGAGACAGAGAGGAAAAGAAGGAGGCAGCTTGTTGGCCGGTACTTATGCCAAATGCGTTTGCGATTTGTGTCAATAAACGGAGCAGCATCAGCAGTGGCAGCAGCAGCAGTAGTGGCAGCATCAGCAGTGGCAGGGACTTCTAGGGGTGCACAAAAGAAGAAAGAAATTTCTATTATCTGTGCAAAGTGTGCGCGAAATTGAAAATTGCAGGCTGTCGTTGGCTGGGTCCTTCCTTCGAGCAGCAGTAGCAGCCGCAGCAGCAGCAACAGAAGCGCTCTAAATTTTCATAGCCCCCCTGGACCCCTCAGTCTCTTTCAGTTGATAAAACTCTAATATGACATTATGGGAGCAGAGCGAAGCGGAGCGCGCGCGCCTTGGCTTATGCCACAGCATTTTGTGGAAATTGCATTCGCTTTGGGGATACTGCAACCGCATGTTGCTGCAGCCTGGCCTGGCCTGGCCTGGCCTGGCATTATTGCAAATGGGGATACAGATACACACAGAGAGAGAGTCGAGAGCAGAGTAGCGGAGGGCGGGCATGGCAACAAGTTTACAAAACACATTGCGGTCTCGCGCAAAAGTCAATTACCATTTTAACTGACAGTTGCCGAAGAGCCGTAGAGCTATGGCTATATCTACATCCCGGGATGATCCCCCCATTCACTCAATCAGTTGGTAATCGATTTTGTCTGCTGTACGGCAATCGGGGAATCGGCATCGAAATCGTTTCTCGTTTCTCATTCCTCGTTTTCCTGGTCTATGGTCGGTCTCCTCGTTGCTTGAGGTTAACAAATATGCTGCCTGCCTGCCCGACTGCCTGCCTGCTGCTTTTTACGCACAATTTTCCTTTGGCAAAGTTTGCGCTCGCCGCGTTTGCCAAATTGAATGTAAATATTTATTTTTATTTGCATCCGAATGCATGAGATCTGTAAATGTGTGTGTGTGTGTGTGTTTGTGCTACTCGACATAATTAGACGATGTCTGTGCGACTCAATCCATCTGTATATCTGTTGGTGTATCTCTGTGTAGCTGTATATCTGTGTGTCTGCGGTCGCTCCGATTGCAAATGAGACTCTCGTCATAGATTTACAATATTTATTCAGGGAAATTGCCTTGGGCCACCAGACTTTGGCCAAGCAAGCAGACCCTGCTGCAGCAAAGGAGGACGCGGTGGTGGCTGGGGCGGCGGGAAATTACGGGGCGTCAACCTTAAACCAAGTATTCATAATTGAATTTCCATGTTTGCCACTGCCATTTGCAATTGCTACAACATTTATGAGTTAGTTTGGTTAAGGAATACTACTACTAAAAAATACAAATAAAAATGCAAATGAATGCGTTAGAGACTGGAAAATGAGACTCCAGAATACCCTCTAATGGAATTTATAATTTTACCACGATGGTAATTTTATAGTCTTAATTTTCATATATTTCCCTTGTGTAATAGTTGCATAAATGCGTTCAGAATTTAATGATTTTAAAGAGTACCTCAGAGCCTTTCAAAGATTTCAACTGCTGATTAGGGATTTCACCAAACCAAATTCCATTTTGGCCACGCGATCACTCCGTTTCGGCGTTACATAGCGCATCACAGATACACCGTAACCCTACTGCATACACTACGTTTATGCCTGATATAAAAATAGAGTGTTTAAACAAAAAAAGTACCTACAATAAAAAGAAAGAGAGCGACGAACAGAACACGCAATGTTAGCCAGTCAAGTCCTTTTACTCCTTTGCTCCTTGTTTTAATAACATAATTGAAAAGTGCCATGGAACGAGGATAAAAAGCAGGGGAGATGGCTGGAGGATTGAGGAGGAGGGAGAGGCAGAGGCCCTTTCGCTGTGAGCAAGGTAAATGGAATGCAGACGGAGAGCAGCAGCTGGCTTTGATTACACCACCAAGTGGCATAGGGGGGTTGGTCAACGGCACATTACTCCCCTTTAATTCCCTTCCCATGATGCTATTACCCTGTTCCCGCGCGTGTGTGTGTGTGTGTTTTGGCTCTGTTACTGGGTGTTGGTAATGGGTGTCGATCGCGTGTTTCAACTGCCTTGTTAACAACCGTTTGTCCTTTGGCTGAGCTGAGCCGCGGAACTGTTTAGCAGCTCCTTTCAGGCAACAAAAACTACATGAACAAGCAACAACAAAAGGTTAATAATGGTCAGCCTGATTACCGTAAATCAATAAGCACAAAACGGTGGACTCTGTCTGCCATAATTAACTGCAATTTCCAAGCAATCGCCAATCGCTAAATGGAATGCCCATCAGGGATATTGATTCGTATCGAGAATTCTTTCGATTTCTCTTCTTGTTTTTTTCTTTCTCTTCATTTTATAAAAATGTCTTGCCTCTACTCTCCCGTGGAGTGTTTTTCTGTGTCCTCTGCCAGATGAATAATGAGCATTCCTTCGGCTTCGTTCTGGCACAAAATTGAAACTATTTTGCATACCATTTCCAAGTATTTTAATTTGAATTTCTTCACAGCAAGTGATCAGAGATGGTCGTCCCTGGACAGGAGACAGGAATGGAGACTGAGACGGAGGCATAGACCAGGACCCCCTCTGGTAATGGCAGTTTGGTGGCAACATTAAGGATAATTGTTGTAGTTAGCATGTACTCTGGCATTTATAATGTGCTTCATTTATTTCCCCACATCCCCTCCTCCTGCCGCTGCTGCATTTCCCCCATTTTTCCCATTTTGAAATACTTCTCTTGGTTCTGGGTTTTTGGTTTCTCTCTGCTTTGCATATTTCTCTATCGCTAATGATAAAAATGTTGATTATGCATTTCTCTTTTTTCTTTCATTCGTTTTGTATTGCTTTTGGCTTTTGGTGTTGATTGCAGTTGATTGCGTGGGCGCCTGACTCGAGGGGGTTGCAGGAAATTGTGTGCGGCGTGGGAGAGGGTGGAGAATACTTTCAAGGTGCTAATGAAAAGCTTTGATGACTGATATCTCCATGTACACAAAGTGCCAAAGCGATGTGCTGAATGAATGTACATATTACTAGTTCACTTTTTCCAATTAAATATTCACCATCAAATATTGATCTCATATGGTCTGTTGCTGGCTGTGACTTAATTGTCTGCTAAATTCTTCTCAGTGCAAGATCTTCTGCTTGCTGTTTATCCTATTCTTTCCTCTTTGCATGGGCTTCCGTTACTGTACTTGTAATTTGCCCATTTAATTGCGTACCCAAAGATCAAGCAGATAACAGCAGTCGCCGAACGTAGCCCAAGTGCGAGTTTGTTTGTCTCTTTGTACCTACGTTGTTGTTGTTGGACAGAATGCATATCGAGAGAGATTCGCTCAGAGAGGGTCATAGCAGCGAACGGCGACAAGAACGTTCTCGCACAGCAGTCCCAGGTATTGCTGAGTGTGAGTGAGAGGCACATGTCTGCCCATCGTGCCCAGTTGACTATGATATTACTGTACATTGCACACTTGTTGTTTTTGGCAAAGAGAGTGTGAATTGAGTGCGCTCAGAGAGGATCGTTGAAACGACAAGAGAAATACTTGATGCTGCGGAGTTTGGGTGAGCGGCAAACGTTTGTGACTGCAAGAGAGTTTGGGCAAGTCAAATCTAAATTAATGCCACATAAAATGTGTGTATATTTTTAGAGTTCAGCATTTTCGCAATCCTTTTAAAGCATACGCCTACAATCAGAAATGTAGCTTACACCTGAGATGCTAATCAGCTTTCCATCAGCATCCCATCAACAACGCCAGCGCAATCCATTAGGTTAAAACCCCCACCGAACACTCCTAATTACAGTCAGTGGAGTAGTGTGCCGCACAGCAGCTAATTGCCATTACGAGTGCACTACAGCACGGGCACTAAGAACTTATTAGGCACGGCACACAGCTCCACTCTCCACTCTGCACTCTGGACTGCGGACTCTACGTTTTCCATTCCATATCATAATTTCAACACCAACCTGAAACATTGCAAGTCAGCGATAGATAGATAGATAGAGAGACAGAAAGGCAGACAGACAGACTGAGGGATAGACACAAACAAATTGACGTGCCGACACATCGACTAATGGACATGACTGCTGCACTCACTGCTCGCTCGTACTGCTCGTGTCTCCGGGGGGATGACCCCGAAAAAAGCGATGGAAACAAATTGCAAGCTCGCGCTCTCGAAAATGATAGACAAAACTGCCAATGGCAGGGAAATTTCAGTTGGGGGGAAAATTGCTCGCTTTATGGTAAAAATTGCATAAATAAATCATGTTCTAATATTGCACTTGCCCTTGCAACAATCTGTCAAAATGGGTGGCGAGAGCGCAGAGGAGCAGCAGCATCAACACCCACGAGTCAGTCGGAAACGAAAACGGATGCGGATGTGAGAGGATGCTGCTCTATGGTGCAGACAATGGCTGTGGAGGCAGAGGACTAGACGGACAATGGGAATGCTGCGAATGGGATTGGTTACTCCGGGTGGGAGGGGGTGGGCTGTGGGCAATGTCAAACCCTGGCCCGGCGTGAATGAGCGCGCACAAAATGGCGTTTAAGGCCATAAACAGCGATGTAGAGAAGGGTCCAGGTCCTCGGCCAGGCAAAACCAATCGATGTCCGACCATAGATACTGCAGAGTCATCTACTGCCGCCTGACTGCTCCTCCTGCAGGCCTCTAACCCGAACCCGAACTCGAGCCGGGGACCAAGACCTCAACCTCCACCTCCACCTCAACCTGAACGTGAACATGAACCTGCAGCAGCAGCAGCAACAGCACCCGGAACTGTATCTGTGTATCTGTGTCTAGCGCTTGTCTGACAAACTGAATCGCCTGTCTGTTTTGGCGCTTAATTCGTCACTAAATGAGATTTTTTTTCCCACTTTTTTCGACTGTTGCTGGTTGTTGTTGCTGCTGCTGCTGCCTGTTCGTTTTTGGCCATTGTTGTGCGCCATCGAAATTGCTATTTTGGAAGTTGAACGAGAAGCTTGTGCTGCCGGTGCTGGCGGTGCTGTGGCTGTGGCTTTGCCGCATAGCTGAAGTGTAGAGGAGTTTAGAACTAGTACGGGGCGATGCAGTGGGGGAGGCTTGGGGATTGGTTTCTCTCTCTCTTTTTTTTTTTGGTGAGGAGGCAGCTGCGCTGATGTTGCCTGCCGCCTGGCGCCGACAGTTGCAGCCACTTTGCAATAACACAGCGTGAAATTGCAACGCCAAATCGAATCAGTCCGCACGGGAAATTCGATTTTTTGTTCATTGCAACCACTGGAGCTACGCTCCTGTGTGGAGAGGCGACGCGACTCCAAAAGCTACTAGTCTTTTGCGGGCAATCAGACAGCAACAAATGCCCGGAATGGCCATCCACAGAGAAACAGAGTAGAGCTCAGGGCAGAGCGTAGAGCGCAGAGCGCAGAGCAGAAGCGCAAAGCAATTTCGGGGGAAAAGTTTTTCGGTCAAACAGACTGTTGCTAAAGGCGGACAAAAACAACAGCAAAGACACACACAAAACAAAGCCACTCGTAAAATCAGTTAAGTAAGGGAAAAACTCTATGCACTAAATACCCTCAAAGAATAATTGAAAAATCTCATGATTTCTAGTGAATGTTAAGACCCAAACACAAAGTATCTTACTGAGCTGCTAAGTGCTGATGTTAAGCTGCTCTGCGAGAGAGGTATGGAAGAACAAATAAAGATATATTTTCTCTTAAAGCTCACTTTGAGCTGATATACTGATTGTGAGACCTATAATACCCTCCAGCAAAAGAGCATTCAAATGTGTAACAGAGCTCCTTGCGGATCGGACTTCAAGCTGCCAAGTGTCCAACAACTGTCCAGCCATCCATCCATCCATCTAACTACAGCTACTCGTCCGTCTATCCATCCATCCATCCATCAGGAGCAGGAGCGTAATGAAATGAAATTACAAAATGTGCTGAATGCTGGCTGTTCGAATGTTTTGTAACATTTTTGCATAGCCATTCCCACTGTCCTACGTTTTGCGTCCTGCTTTGTCCCTCTTTTTTTTTTGTTCGTAGACACCATTGTGGCATAAATTGCTTATTTATTGTTTAAAATGGTTTTTAGTCGCTAAACGACATTTTCAGCTGCTCTCTCTCTCTCTCCCTCTCTCTGTCTCTCCCCATCCATTCCTCTCTTTGTCACCGCTGTTGGCCATTGTTCGAATGCAAGGAGCTGGCAGGTGCCAAAATACACGTGTTCAGAGTGTATCTCTCCCTCTCTCTCTATCTCCATTTTTGGTTAAGCAGGACATTGAATGTATTTGTGCAAAATTTGTGGTATTGCTTTTAAGGGGAAAATGCGAAAATTAATGCTCGATGAAGCAGTAAATTAATTTGCAAAATTTTTCGCATCATTCAAGTGGAATTTGCATTTAATCTACATATTTATGGCAGGGTATAAAAAGTTATGTATGGTTTTACCAAATGGATGCAAATTGATTATACAATAGATTTGAGCTAAATATTCATTTGCGTTTAAACAGACAGAAAAGAGATGATTTTCCGGCAGTGGATCACACTTCATCTCTAGGTCCAAGTGGGATCCGTTCTACCTCTATTAATGCTCAGCATAACTGTTCTTTTAGTGACACAATTTAGCATATTTTCTTGGTCACAAGCCATCTCCAAAAGTCCCACCGAATGCAACCGAACAAGAACTCAATTAAAGTTGGTGTAAGATTGTCTCCCCCAACAGCCTCAAGCTCAAGGAGCTGCCTTGACTGACGTATAAATAAAAATCATATGCAAATAAAATTGTCTCCATTTGACACGAATCAAGGGGAAAACCGTTAAGATCATGTCCCCCACTCACAGACACACGCACACACACGGATGGTGGCTCATCCAATTTTGGTCAACTCTGGAGACGGCTTTGCCAATCAAGAAGAGCCATGGCATCAACGGGAAACTGCAACTGCAACTGCAACAACTGCATAACGATATGCAAAATATGCAACACAGATGCCATATCGGCTGTCAGTTGTCAGAGTCGGAGGCAGAAAGACAGAGAGACTGAGAGACAGAGACAGTGGAGACTCCTGTGGCAGCCTCCTGTCGTTTTGCGCCCAATTACGCCTTCAAATTGAGTGATAAATGTCTTGAAGATGGCACATAAATAAACTTGAGTTAAATTTATTACACAACCCACACAAAGACTTCATAAAAATGCAAACTAAATGAACTATTAAAGGAGGGCTTTACACTAGTACGGAGAGAGAGAGCAGGAGGAGCAGGGAGAGTCGGCAAACATGAGAAACTGAAAGACAAACAAACAAATGAAGAAGAGCCCGGTGGATGAAAAGACGAGCAACAGATCCGCTCAAAAGCTAAAGACAATTGAATTGCATTGCAAGAAGCAAAAGCAAACAAGGGGAACCGAAACACTAGGGCAGGGTGCTGAGCAGGGGTGGGGGGCAGAGGGGAGAGCTGTTGAGCTGGAGCTCCGAAAAAAAAACCTTGGCGGTGTGAGAAAAAATGCAAATAAATGCGCAAATAAAATGTGCAATCAACGTGGAGATGGCGACTGGGCTACAAGCAACAGTCAGCCAGTCAGGCAGTCGGGCAGGCAGGCAATACGCTGGAAAGTGTGAATGTTGCGCATGCGCAGAGTCGCAGGAGTTGGAGGAGTCGCGAGGAGAAACCAACCTGGAACCAAGTGCGCATCAATTAGGCCGCCAGAAACGGAACGGAACGGCAGCACGAACTCCAAAACGCAGACTGCTCTTGACCAAAAGATAAAGCAATGCCACAAACAGAACAGGGAACACAGAGAACAGGCAGCTCCACACACACAAACAGAATGGAATAAAACGTTTAGATAAACAAATACAGAAGAATGCTGAAATGCTGTTAAAAGCTTACAAAATGAAGTGGCGGCAATGGGCAATCCCAACCATAGGAAAGGGAAACACAGCAGAGAATTGGGTATTGGGTAGTGAGGATTGGGGAATTGGAACTGAGATTGGAGACTCACTCCTCAGGCTGGTTCTGGCTTCTTCCCCCTCCTCTCTATCTCTCTCTCTCCCTCACTCTGTATGTTGCCACAATTTCAATGAACATGCTCGCACACAGTTGAAGAGCAAACAAATTTATTACGCGCCGTTTGAACAGCGCATAAATTTTAAAGCCAGAGAGCGGACGCGGACCCCAGTCACGGCCTGACCAAGATTAACATACTTGCAGCCGAGAAGCGCAAAGAGAGAGAGAGAGAGAGAGATCGAGTCAGAGCCAGTGCCCCACCAAGGAACCAATCGATCCATTGCGGGGATTGCGTGCAACAGAGCTGAGAGGCAAACGGCATGCGTGATTTACAAACAGCGCCACATTTGGCAAAACATTTCCAAAGGGGGAATGGGCGACTGCGACCACGAGACTATACGTAAAACGATTTAAAGCTGAACACGACCAATTTGTGGATAGTCTTTCGGGCTCGGTCTCCCGGTCTCTGTTTCCAAAAGGATACCCCCATCATATCGGTTGAGAGAGAGACAGACAGAGAGGACCCCCTGATGATCGGGCACGATGCTGAGTTGCTGTGTGCCACACATTTCTCATTTCCAGAATTTATGTTGAGCTTCAGACAATTGATTGTTGAATGAGGAACCAAGTCAGGGCAGATCTTTGGGTAATTCAATATGTTTTTAGGCGACTAATTTTCGAGTTGATGCTGAAACTAATATGTGACTTTAGTTAAGGTATTATATTTCCAATGAATTTAACTGTCCACAATGCCATTTACATTTTTTTTTGGTTTTTTTGTTTCCGCTGTCGTGTCGAGTGGGAGGAGAACCTGCGGGACCTCACACTTTTCAGCCTCTGTGACATTTCGATTTATTTTTATTGATTCTACCAAAAGCAGAGGAGCCAGGGCCATGGGGATCCCAATGGGGAACGAAGGTGATGCTCTGAAATGCAAGTCAGGCGCCGAGTGGCACGCAAGTGATCATCACACCTTGATAAAGAGCGGTTCCCCCCCCTCGAACAACAAAACGTATCGAATTTTTATTGAAATGCAGCCCATATGATGCATCGGTATGGGAGTGTACCCAAGCATCTGTGTGTGTGTGTGTGTGTGTCCGTGTGTGCGTGTTATCTGAGAGCTGCCTCTGCGCTGTGCCCCCTGCATTTGTTACTTTTATGCTTGATTTATTGACTTTATTTTATGGCCGCTTGATTGGACACTAAATGAGTTTTTAAACTCCCAAACGAAGGCCGATGGGGCGGGGTCTTATCAATTTTTGATTTTTCCCCCCTTTTTATTGGAAGTTCGGTACAAAAAAAAAAGAAGAACGAAGCGAGATACAGATACGTACAATGTACATCCATCCATATATTCGTTGGAAGTTAAAGTCACTTACGTTTTACATTTAACCCACGTTTTTCGGTTTAATGTCGGGACAAAACGTTTCGATACGAAGAAGGTTGGACGAAGGTCTCAAGAACGTTGGAACTTACCTGAAACGAAATCAAATAAAAAGCAAGAGAGAAATGTTAATTAAATTGTGTAGTCTTTTTGTGGCCTCTGTAATTGCAATTAAATGTAAACACTTTCTGAGGCCGGGGGTTCATTTGGCTGTCGAGCGATCAATCACTGAGAAAGTTTCTGGCCCCAGATGGGATCTCAGAATTGTTTCACAAGTGTGGGTGGTTAATCGAAACGAAATGAATCACTTTACCATTTGAAAGCGATTTCATTTGAGTTTCTCATTAAAGCTCAAGGATTCCAGAGTTTATTCCCCCATAAAGTTGTTTCATTTCTCCCAAAACGAATTCGAATTTATTGCACTCTTTGTGGCCACTCCATCTCTTCCATTAAAAGAGTAGAGCTTCGTGTTCTTGTACAAAAGCCCACCTTTATCTACAGGTATTTACGCAGCTCTCTAAATGGCAATTTACATTTCTTACTTTTAGACAGAAGTTCCTCTTTCTCCCAAAGTACGTCTAGCATTAATAACATTATTTTCTCCCCAAACACACCTTACTGTCTACACTCTGGAGCCTTTAGCTTTCTTTTAAACACAATTTGAATATGTGGCCCACGCAATCTAATTACAAAACATACATCAAAGTCGTGCACAGACATAGGCATAGAGATTCTCATACTCATTTTCGTGTGTAACTGCGGCGCTCCCCTTCAACCACTCCATTCAACATTATAGACACACAAAAACATGTTAACTATAATTAAACACAAATATCAACAGCAACAACGACAACGACAGCAATCGACAACAAACAGCGTGAATGGCAAAAATGTCCATCAGAAAGTCGTCTCCACACTTTCTGCTCTGCAAGCAAATGACGCAGAATTCTTTTTTAATTAAACATAAAATTACTTTGGCGCTCCCAGACAGACAGACAGACAGATCACACAGCGAAAGAGATGGATAGATTGTGCATGAAAGAGATGGCGGGAAAGAGTTGGAGTAGGCGAGAGAGAGAGCGAGATAGAGATCTGCTGTTGAGGCAGATAAATCAAATAAAATCTACTTGGGTAAACAACTTTGCGAAGAGGCAAGTGGCAGAGGCAAGGGCAGCATGGAGAGAGATGAAGCGGCGGGCGTCCACGCGGGGAGTCGTCTCCCATCTCCGTCTGCGGCACGTAATAATCATTTACATGAACACTCCGCATAAATGTCACGTTGCCGCGCGATTATAAAAATAACTCGAAATAACTTCAAACTTTACATCGAAGGAGAGATGCAGAGATGCTGGATTGCTCTGCTCCGGCTCTGGGGTCTGGGGACTGGGGTCTGGGCTCTGGCTCTGGCACTGCTTTGCCCCCTTTGGCAGTCATAAATTAATGAATTTTTATTTGCTTATGCAACGGCGGGGGAAAATTGCATGCCACCATGCCCCACCCCAATCTTCATCACCATCGTATCGTCCCCATCTACATATCTGTCTACTATCTATCCATAATGAAAGCATATCCTGCTTCAAAAAAACCAGAGAGAAAAAAAAGGAAAACCAGAGATGGGAAGAAAAAAAGCAGACCAGGTGGAAAAATTCAATTTCCAGTCATATGAAGGCTGCCTCCTGTCTGCCTGCTGCCCTCCTGCTGCTGCCGGAGCTGCTGGAAAACAAGTTGCATCCGCAATTAAGTCATCAAGTTGCAATTATTGCCATAAAAACGAACAAAACGCAGGCAGCAGGCAGCACTGCAAAAAATGTGGCCACGCATGAACGTGAGATGCGATGCTGCTGAAGCTTTGGGCTTGGCTCTGGCTTTGGCAACAACTCAGCAAACGAAAAAAAAGGAAGCTACAGCTGTCATACGACTCAGGCATACCCTACTAATAGGGAAAACAATTCTTTGGGGACTTGCCATGAAAGAGGATTCCAGTGCTCACTTTTCCGATGTAATCTTTCTTCTTGCCTGCTAAACACATCACACTCTTTCCCTTCAACTATTAAAGGGTAGCATGGAGGAAAAAAAAGACAGCGGCTCCGTGGCTGGGGTGTTGCCAGGCTCAGCGGGGCAGCAGCAGCAGCAGCAGTAGACCTGAGACCTGAGCAAACAAAGCCAAATGCAACAGAAGGCAGTGGCAGTGGCAGTGGCAGAGGGCGAGGGACAGCCAGATACAGATACCGCGCAGATACAGATACAGATACAGATACACGCGCTGTGTCGGCGGCGGCAGATAAATTATTTTTTTCTCTTTCTCTCTCTGTCTCTATCTGAGCAGCTCAAGTCCATCCCGAACACAGCAACAAGTTTTGGCTTAATTAAAAGCTGCAGCAAGCCTCATGGATTGTTCCACGGATTCGGAATTGAATCGCATCGAATCGAATTGGATCGGATCGGATGGGATGGGATGGGATCGGTTTTGGTGTGGTGTGCTCTGTTGTGGTGTAGTGTGGATGCGAGATGTGGAGATGTGAGATGTGTGCGTTGTAGCTTTTTATTTACTTTTCATGCTGCGGTCAAGTCGTCTCTGTCGTCGTCGTTGAAATGACACTACAATGTCTTGAAAATGAAAATAAATACGAGTACGAGTAAGCCGCCACGGGAATGGGAATTGGGCATGGGAGAAAGGCATGGGGATGGGGATGAGCAGCCGAGGAGTTGAAGACCGCGAGACAAGATGAGGCAGCAACAACCGTGGTGGGGCTACATGTTACACATTAAACCACATCGATTCGGTCATCCAGAGACGAGACCCGACGCTCTTATCCCTTACCCCTACCCTGCCCTATCCCTTTGCCTACTTTATTTCCCTTTTTTTTCTCTCAGTTTGCCTTTGAGATTTTTGCAGCCAAGCGCAACGCCGCCGACAATGACTTTGCCTCTTTTTTTTGTGTTGGTTGTCCCTCTCCCGCTCTGTATTGTTTCTGGTTCTGTGTTTTATAAATCTGATTTCAAGAGGATTTGTGTGTGCCTGTCAAAATGTTGATGTTTCACAAAACACCACGCCGCAGCAGCGGCAGCAGCAGAGCAGAGTGGAGCAAAGTGGAGTGGAGTCAGTGGATCCAGTGGAAGGTTGCAGAAGATACGCTCTGCTGCTGCTGGCTGCTGCCTGCTTCTGCTGCTCGATTTCAATCATGATCGATTTCATTTTCAGCTTCGTTTTGATCTCTTCTGTCTGGTGTGTCTGTCTGGTGCGGAATTATACGATTTCAGTCGTTCATTCCTTCATTCGAGAGGCATTGAATTACCCCGTCAACTGACGGTCTGACTTTTGCGGTCTCTCTGTGTTGCTTCTTAGCCAAGTTGTCTCTCTCTCTCGCTGCCTCCCTCTCCATGCCGTTGCCTCTGCCTCTGTCTGTCAGTCAGTCATTGTCAGGTCTTTCCAAATTACAACAATTTGTTTGCCTTATAAAGATAATGCCAGAACAAAGGCAGAAACAATCATCATTATCGAAATGTCATAAAACCAAATGAGCGGGCATTATTCAATTTTAAACAACGGCGAAGCATCATCATCATCATCATCATTCCGCGCAAAGCAGAAGCCACATCTCAGAGGATGCAGCAGCAACAGCAGCAGCTGCCAAACAACTTAATATCGGAGAAGATTCTGTACAAAAGCCACGAGAGGAGGAGAGAGGAGGCAGTACGTACTGGCATGGGATGCCGAATTCTTGGCCAGCCAAATAAAATGTTTCAACTGCCTCAAATGCCCTTTCACTTTGCCTCCATCCATCCATCCCAGCATCCCAGAGGAGGAGGCAAAGCACACTCACAACAAAATACAAACAAACAGCCAAAAAAATTAAGCATAATTACTGACAGCAATCGAGGCGGCCCCACACAGGGCTGTGTGGTTCTCGCAACCAAATCAAGAGCCTACGTGAAGGCAGCCAACAGCAGCAGGCATCGGCACCGGGCAGGAGGCAGCATCCAAGGAGCCTCTGACTGCGCACTGGGGCTGGGCCAAAACGTTTTCATTAAAATTGCTGCCTTGGCCAATCTGCGAGCCAGCAGCAGCAGCCACAAAAAAATGCATTATAGCCCTAGTTCTTTCGCCGAAGATTATATGCCCTTTCAGCTTCAGCTGGGGAACACAGAAAAAGCTGCTGCCAGCGGACAGATGCGACTCCAAGTGATGTTTAATACTGAATGCTCATCATATCAGAGGACAAGCCCTTGATTAAAACTAGGAATACCTGCGCTGCCAGAGAGTATGCCAATAAATACCAAAAGCCAAGAGAGAGAGGGAGAGGAGCCCGTAAAATTGCAATTTGCCCCAACAACGAAACGGAGTGAGACAATTATAAGCATGACAAATGAATTTCGCATTGGAGTGGAGAGACCCCTGTCCTGTTCCCAGGAAAAACTGTCAGTGGAGGATCAGCATGTGCGTGTGTGCTTGTGTGTATTTGTTGCCCGAGACAGATTCGAGAGATCGCCAGTGCAGTGGCAGCTGTTGCCGCTGGGCACACACCTTCAACTCGATTCGAACATTTTTGCATTCAACGGGGCAGTGCGTGTTTTGTTTCGTTTTTATATGAATAATTGCATCTGGATTTTTGCTGCTCTCCTGCGTTCCAACTCTTTTGCGGTTGGGTTTGGTCTCGATTGTGGCAGCAGCGGCAGCAGCTGTGCGCAGTATCATCATCGTACGCGTTGTTGTTTCAAGGTGAATTTTCCAGTTGCATTGCAACCGCAGTCGACGTGACATGCGGCCGACCACCATGAATGCTGAGAGAGAAGAGCACCCAACCATACTACACCCGAAAAAAAGGCAACACAAACGGCATCCCAATTCAATTTTAATTCCCGTTTCCGTTGCTTTAAGGCGAACAAATTTGTATTTCATTTTTAAGGCACATTCTACACATACACAAACACTCATTGTTGTTGCTTGTTGCATGCTGCTTATGCGCTTATACAATTTCCCATGCAACAAATGCTTTTACCTCTTTGTGGCTGCAGCTTCTGCTGCCACTTTGCGTTAGTCTGCTGCTGCGTATACTTGATTTTTTTTCAACCTCACATTGCGATGGTTATCCTTTGGCATGTCGACGCTTTTTGCATCTTTTATGACGAAACACATTTCTGTGTAGCTGTTTTTTGTTGTACATATTTTTGGCATTGAATGCGGTCCAAGACTTACATATAAATGGGATCCTATGGGGGCAAGGGCATGAGCTTACATTAACCCTTTTTTATTCCCATTCGGCAAACATTGTTATCAGGGTGAGTCACGCGCAGAGATGGGATTCGAGAGTTGTCTGCAGAAATTGGGACTACAATTTGAAATATAACAGAAACTGGTGGTACATTTTACCTGAAGGGAAAGACTATTTTTAATCCAAATTTATCAGGAATTTGTATCATATTGTGTTACATTGAAAAACCTTAAACTTTCCATCTCTAAAACATCATGGCACACCCTATTCGGATGAGGTTCTTTTCGTGTTTTTCTTGTGTACTCAAACACACGCATATTTTTGGCAGCCACAAAATGTTGCACCATTACCAGCAGGCAGGCAGCAGCCACCCAGGGATGTGAGGGGGAATTTTGTGCACAAACAGGACATGAAATTGTTTTGCACATAACGACAAACAAACAAACATGAGAAAGGATATGGATATGAACACGGATGTCCATATGGTTGGGGAAATGTACGATGCGAAGGGCGTTGTAGGAGGGCCAAAGCATAACTGAAATACTTCGCCAAACAAAACGGATAAAAAGGCGAGCACCACTCCAAACAAAAATTTCCGTTCAACGGCTGTTCGTTTTTTTATGTTGTAAAATTATATTTTCTGCTTGTTTTTTGGGCCGTTTTGTTAATGTAATGAAATGGATGTGCTAAAAGTATTAAATTTGCATTTCATTGATAAGAAAAAATATGGCCACAAGAGATATCTCATTGAGATATGCGGGAAGGGGGGATGTAGGAGTTTGGCATGGCTGAAAATGTTTTCCAGCCATATTTAACATGCAAAAATGGGCACATATAAAGAGTTCCGATGCAACCAAAGCTGTCAAATCTTTTAAGGAAAACATTGACAGTGCTTACAACTTGTCTCTAATTTTCGAATGTAATTATTTCTCCACTTCACATTCCCGCAATCCAATCGATTGAATGCAACAATTCTTCTACGAAACTATTCCAATGTGCTTTGTGCACAGCTTTTTTCGTTGTTGAATAAATGGTAGCTGTCACTCCACATTAATTGGAAATCCTTCAAATCCATTAAATTCGTACGTCAAAATTGAAATTTTCAAAATTGAATTTTCCCATCTGTGCTTTTGCTGTTTGAAGCTTATTTCACCATTTACATACGTATGTAGGTATGAATTTTCGCGTAAAATAGCATGATATCATTTCAGCCTTTCACTACTGGGACACCATCGTTCATGGTGTGGGGTGTGGGGTGTGGGGGGTGGTGGTTAGGTGCATGAAACCCTGCTGTATATTTAATGCTTACAGCACGTGTTTGTGTTTTAATTAACAAAGGCACAGCACAAGTAGTAGCGCAGTGGCACAAAACAATAAAAATGCTATATTAAATTGAATGTAAGTGTGTGTGTGAGTGTGTTTGTGGGGTTTGGTAGGTGTATGCTTGTGCTTCTGTGTAAATGTTGCTGTTAAAAGTTGCTCCATTAATTGTGCAAGTGACTGACAGAGAGCTCTCTGCCTGATGGCCTGATGGCTGATTTGGCAGCCAGTACCTTCCACCTTGGCGCTCGTAAAAGTGTAACAAAATGTTTACCAATTAAGCAAACAAAGCCAAAGGGAGAGGCAACAACGCGCAGCGGCAGCGACGTCGAGCGAGTGTACAGAACTGAATTAATTGCGTGGGAACATTTAAGTGCGTTTTTATGCATTGCCACATCAAGGAGGAGCAGCAGCAAGCACTACTCCTCGTGGCAGGCTTAAGTGTTATAGAAAAAAAGGGAAGAAGCAACTTTATTTCGCTGCAGATTTTGGTTTGGGGACCCCATCATCCGTGTTAGTGCCGTTAGTACCTCATAAATCAAAATGTGGCCACGCTAGGTGTTGGCTCTGTTGGCCCCTGTTAACAGCCTGTCGTCTCTCCCGCTGTGCGTGTGCAGTGGCATTCAAATTGCCATCCTAGTGTTGCCTACTCCTTGCCCATAAAGGCTCATTAGTCAGTCCAAGAAAAAAAAGAAAAAATGCTTTACATAAACATATATAGTTATATAGTTTTAGTATTTTGTCAAGCCTCTTTGATGAATGGTTTTTGGTTTTGAATCCGTAAGCAGGATGGCAATTACTGAAGCCCCGTGCTCGATCAATAAAATTAATTATTAGTTGAGGCCAAGCAAAGCTCCAGATTACCGATATCATTATCATATTATAATTTCCACACAATGGGGCGTATGGCGCTTGATAAAATCATTTGTTATGCGCTGGCACGTCCTCTAGTTCTGGCGCGAACACGCCGCCCACCACCCCATTTCCGCATTAATTTCCCTTTTTAATTAGTAATTTAACCAAAAGCATCGGGCCAAAGGAGAGGCCAGGAAAAAATACTAGACCGTTGGTTAAGCCTGTGCTCAATTCTCACAGTTTTCTATTAATCAGCTTAAACATTTATATGTAATATATTTTTTAGTCCATAAAAAATAGATTCGATGCTGTTGCTAATATTGCGCGCTATTTTAATGCAAATTTTGTGGTCTCATGCATGCATTAATTTCCAAACAATTTATAATTGCAATGTAGTAATTTTTTTGGTCGACACACTCAAAGAAAAACCAGTGGAAAAAAACATTTAAGGTCGTGGCACACGATGATCGACGCGAGGACACCCAGTGCCAGTTTCCATGTTTTTAAAAAAAATGCGAAAAGCTAGGAGTTGAAGGAATCAAAAGTCAATAATAAATATCCTATAACAACCCGCCTCTGAAAATGTTCTCTAGGTTTTAGCTAAATCTTCACAAATCTAATGCACTCGTCCTTTATGCACTTTGCATACCGGGTATAATAAGCTGAAGCACAAAATAGAGAGAAAAAACTTCGCGGTAAAATGCAATCGATAGTTAATTAGCCTTTGTGTGAAGGCAAAGCCTTATTGTTCCTGTATTTGAGGTTTTTTTTATGGTTTTGCAGCCGCTTTAATTGCAATTGAAATTTTTGTTTCTGCATTCATAGAGTATTATTTATAATTAAGTAATAATAAGCGTAATAGAAAGCATAATTCTGTGCAGAAAATACATAGTTAGGCTCTGGCCCTGTATCTCATTAAGCTTCGTGTTCATTTGCATTTCAATGCGGGCCATCCCCGTTTGATATCCGTTTTCCAACAGCTTAATTTAGCCATTGGCAGTGGCATTTGTTCTAGTTATTTTTTCACCCGTTTTCTTTGTAGCTCTAGAAAGTCAAATAGAATTCCAATTAAGTTAAATACTTCAACTAAAATTGAACTAAAATGCAATACAAAGCAGCGATGAAGCGCCATCAGGGCTCATTGCACTACAAACTGCAATCTATCTGTATCAATTTGAGTACAGTGGATAAAGGACCATGACGAATGGAAAGAATATTCGGTAAGAGTTTGAATATAAATATACATTTTTTGTTTCATATCAAACAAATCCCAAATTTATTGCAAGCATCAAAAGTATTCCCTTTTGAGTCATTTTAATCTCACAAATCCATTAAGTTCGAGTCTCTACTGTACTTGATAATGAACACAAATACATGCACACCTCTTGCACTGTCTCTCTTTCTGTGTCTCTCCATTTGGTAGACTTCCACTTCTCATAGTCGCTCTGTCCCCTGGAGAGTCAAACATTTTAGCATTCGCTTCATTGACGCTCATCATTTTATTTGTTTAGGCCATTGGCTGCTAACTGTACTTCCCTCTGTGTTTGTGTGGGGATTGTGTGTTTGATTGCGCAAATCGATATATAATTTCCTTTTTTTTTATTTTAATTTTTATTTGGTGGCTGGCCACCCACTCATAATGAAAATGGTTTTTCACAAGTGCCCTTCAATTCTGAAGTACAGAAAATAAAGCTGATAAAAACTCAAAATAAAATTGAAATGTAAAAAAATTTGTTTTTTCTTTTGTTTGTTTTTGATATTTGCAGACATAATATGCGCCTTAACGCTCAAATACGCTCTCAATTGTCCGAAATATTTTGTCGGAGAATCCGTGAAAGCCTCCGGGCAAAATCCGAAATTCGAGTGCAGTCTGGGGGACGGGGGCAGTTAAGTGGCTGCCACACGGTGGCGGTGCAAATAAAAATTGTTATACAATATAAATAGAAATAAAGTTTTTGTTCTGCCATTTTTCAAGTTGTCTGCCGCACAACAGAGTTCGCGAAATATTAATTTACGTGGAATCTTTCAGATAAAGGTTGGCCTGGGATGCGATGGAGCAGAGTTCGCTTTGTAGTGCCGTCCCCCAAAGCCATGCCCCGGACATTGTGTGGGAGTTTCTTTATGCGCCATAATTATGTCATTTAAATGCAACAAGCTCTATATGCGTCAGTCAGACAGAGAGACAGACAGACAGACGACAGACAGTCAGGGAGAACGATGATAATTCATAATTAAAAACATGCAACATTGCTCATCTCAAAGATGAGACCCGCCAACCCCGCCCCACAACAAAAATGCCACAGCAAAAAGCGAAACCAAGCAAAAAAAGAAAATGAACAAAAAGAAACCAAAAGAAAGGCAAGTGAGAGCCGAAGCTAAAGATACTCTGCGAAAGTCGGCAGATATTTGATGGAGTAAACAGATTGTCATCAGATATTGCTTGGACTATCTGCTGATAGTTCCTAGAAAAGCTACGAATGATAGTCGGTAAAAGCTGATCCTTCTTATAAACATAATATCCTCGGCTCTAAACAAACAAAAGAGTACTTCCAAGAGCACGCCTTGAGCCTGAGCCTGAGCCAGGCTTCTCGTCGCGGGTCCAGAGCAGACCCGTTTCGGGCCAGCCTCCTTCAGTGGTTCTGCTGTTCCTCCTGCAGTTGTTGCTGCTGCTGCTGTTATGTGCTCCTTCCATATGGCGTGGCGCGCGACTGTTAATTAAATGAGCGAGCAGGCAAACGAGCAAACGAGAGACTGATGGACGTGAGTGTTCCGTATCGTAGCCAGAGCCAGAGTCTCTTCGTTTTGGGGGCGGTGTGGAGGGGCAGGGCCCAGGGCATGTGAGTGGGTGTGCGGCTAAATTGCTAAATGAGATTTGCCGAGGACACCCGCATGCACAGACACAGACGGAGGCAGAGACAGAGACAGAGACAGGCATACGAGTTGCAGCAGCCACATGAGGCACAAAGGGTTAATAGTGCATAGTTGCAAGTTGTCGTCGTCATCGTCTAAGCCAACTAGGGGGCATCTAGTGCTAAGGGGAGGGAGGGGGCAGAGTGGCATTGCCTTCTAATTAAGGCTCAGGACGACATTGCATGCCAAGTGTGAATGCCCGTCTCTGTCGCCGTCTCTGCCCCTCTGCCACGCTCTCCATCTCTTTTGTGGCTTTTGCATTTTGTCGCTCATTAGTTTATTGCCCAAAAACGTAGGAGACGAAAACCCCGGGGGAGAAACAAAAGCCTGACTTGGGGTTCAACTACCCGACGGGGCAATGCAGGTTAATTGCCAGAGAGAACCTTTCCTTCCCCTTTCCTGGGAGCATCTCCTGCCAATTAGCGGCATGCGGAAGCTGCCACTTCTCGATGCTTCCACCATTAAATCACTGTGCAACTTTAAGACTTGTCAAATTACGCATACGACGCGTTGCGTCCGCTCCATCCCCTCCAGCCCCTCCATCATCCATCCTTGAGGCCATAGCCAATCCATTTGCCAATCAAACACTGAGTTGTCAGCATAAATCTTTTGGGGTCTGGGACAGGGACCGGCAACGGGCCCCCCTGCCAGCCGGGTGTCTGTCTTTGTCGCGTTGACAGGCCCTCCGATCCGTGGCCCCGAACATGGGGCGTTGATGCACATATGTCACATGATAACAACATGAGGTCCATCCACACAACACAGCGCGAAAAAGTAAATATAAATTTAAGCAAAAATCACCCAGAGCCTGTGTAGGCGGTCGACAGCAAAGAGACAGAGAGGGAGAGAGACAATGGACCTCGAGACCCAACCACAGATCCAACCAGAAAGCCCTGTCTCCAGGACCATGACTTGACTTGACTGAAAGGTGTTGCCAAATGAAATGAAGGCATGTCCATGTAATGCAAGCCATAGCAAAAAAAAAACACACACAACCAAAGTCTGTCATCGATGGACCGAAGCTTTAAATACACTTGAAGTTGGATCGATTTCATTTGCAGAGAAAAAGGGCCAAAGAAATGAGTGAAACGAAGGACGTTTGATTTGCTGTATCAAGTTTCCAATAGGCAAAAGGACTCATTCGCAAAACAGAGAGAACATTCAGCAGGAACTACCTCTCTGCCCTGCAAAAATCTTCGCAAAATCATTGGACTCCCTTTCAGAGTATAGGAACAACAGACAGGCCAGTAAGAAAAGATCTGAAGCACTGGAACTCGGGCCGGGCTCATAGTTTGTTGCCTGTTTTGGCATGTGTCAAGAGTCCGAGGTCTTGCAAGACAAAACCTTGCCAGAGTGCTCTGTCTGCAGCTCTCCGTGTCCTGCCACATGTCCATCAATGCGCTGCAGGCGCCTCATGATTCTCTCGTTCAGATCTCCAGCTGATTTTTGTTGCAATTAATTTCTAATTAAAGACGTGCCCCGAAAGAGCAGTAAGCGAACCAGAGACCAGACATGGAGTCAGGGTGGAGACCAGAGAGCAGAAAACAGACCAGGGAAATGGGTCAAGAGGTGCCCAAAAAAAAAGCAGCAAAAAAAATGAAAACTAAAAGTGTATGCAAAGTAGGGATGAAAAAACTGTTACATGTGGGCCTTGTAGATGAGGCACTGGCATGATTAGCCTCTGCCCGCTGGCAGCCTAGATCTTAGTTGCCACAGCAGAGGCAGAGGCAGAGGCAACAGCACAGGCAGCAGCAGCAACACAGGCACTTCATTAAATATTTAAATGAGCATCCTGTTTTCTCTTTTCTGGTTTTCTTTTCTGTTTTTTTTTTTGTAGTTTGCAACAACCTACAGCACCTACACAAAGGGAACGCGGGTGTCCACAGATAGTGGCAGGAACAGAGTCAGACTTGGGGGCAGCAGCAGAGGCAGCAGCGGCAGTGGAGGAGTACGACGACTGCCTCTGCATATGCAGATTCATAAGCAGTTAATTAAGGCCGAACCCGGGCCACGGGAGCGAGAGCAAGTCGCATCTGGAACTGACTCTGAAACAGCAAAAGTGGGATATGGGCATGGATATGGGAATGGGGGTTCCGGGGATCTGGGATTGCGGCATGGACACAGCAACACACAAACACGACTACAACTGCAATCAACAAGCATAGACCGAAACCGAACGAAATGAGAAGTAAACAAATTAGTATAACGACTAAGAGATACCCAGTAAAAAGATTTTTAATAAAAAAAAGATTAAAAATTTAAAATTTCCAAGTTATTGAAGACAAATTTTAAATTCATAAAAATCGAATTTATTTATTTTACTGCATTTATTCTCTACATAATTAATTTATCATATTCCACTAGAGGAAGTACTATAATTCGCTTCATAAATGTTCAATAAGTGAATCTTCCATCGTAATTATTTATATCATCAATTCACTGAATTAAAAGATATTTTACTGATCTTAATGCACGTCTTTCGATTGGTAGATAATAAATATCTATAAAACTGGGGCATCTAATTAACTTTCGTCTCGTTATCTTGCATGCTTCAGGGTCTGCCTCATATACCCTTTCCATCCGCTCTTATAGCTGTTGTAAAAAAGTGAAAAACCATATAAAAATGCCTTTTGCCCCTGGTCTGACGGACTGACTGCAGGCTCAGGCGTCGTAAGTTTGGGGCAAGGCCTCCTTCAGGCTGTTGCTTGTGGCGGCGTCGACTGCGGCGGCGGCTGCTCTTGTGGCTCAGAGCCGTGCAACATATTTTACACATTTCATTTTCATTGCTGCACGAATTTATTTGGCAATAAGAGCAGACAGCCAGACAGACCAACAGACAGACAGACAGAAATGGAGATGGAGAGTCAAGAAATTGTATTTTTGTGCCAGGCCTTGGGGTTTTGCGCTTTTTTTTTTGTTTTCGTTGCATATTCCACATGTTGTGTGGGGTAATTTTCATACAAGTGAAATATTATTTATAAAATTTCCTTCGGGTGGGCGGTAACTGCGGCACTGGCACTGCGCTACGCCGTAAATTATGTCATTTTAGACAAGTGCGCCAGGGAAAGAGACAGAGATAGAGACAGAGAAAGAGACAGCGAATGGCTATGGATATGGACATCCCACCAACGCCTCTCCCTCTCGGGGAAACCCATTGAGATTTTCGCTTTATGGAATTGGGTTGAGAGGCAGTCCTCCCATGCCCGTGCCCATGCCGCGCCCTCTCCCTCTTCTACTCTTCCAGTGGAAATTATTATGCATTTTGTCTTGTCTGGAGGCCCGGGATTGAAGTGCCTCCTCCATGGCTCATGGTGCCAGGGCATGCGAAATTAGTTGCCGCTGAAAGTGGAATATGTTTGGGAATGTGCTGGGGTGGAGGCTGCCATGGGTCTCTGGGAAACTCTCGAGCATGAAAATTGATATGAATTTGGTTTTGAGAGCAGCAGCAGCACCAGCTGCTGTGTGAAGTGTCACCACTTCTGATAGGCCATGACAGATGGAGAACCCAATTTAAATGAACTGAAAATTCTCTCGTTAATTGCTCGCATGAAACCTACTTACATACTAAATTGGTGTTAAATGGGAAGCATATGGTTTTTGGTTTTTAAATTAAAATGCATCGATATTAGAGTGAAAGATCGAACAATGAAAGGAGCTGCTGTTAGAGCAAAGAGAACCTCTAGAAAACGTTGTAGTTCCCCCCAAAATATATGCGCCTTATCTTTCCTAGATAACTCCTTTTTGTTTTCCCTGCTACCATTTAATGTTGATTTTTCCAATATTCTGATTAGTTTCCACTGCATGTGGTAGCACTGTTTGTTGTGTCGTAGCTGGCGTATCTTTATAAGCACATTCCCACCATAACCATTTCACAGGCACCAAGCACCAGTGACACCAGTGCACATTCAATTTCCCGTATCTTATCGGCAGGGAGCGAACCAACGACTTAAGCGATCTGACTCCATCTCAATTTTCGCTTAAACAATCCGACATATATACCCCATTTAAAGGCAGCTAAGACCCATGGAACAGTCCTCACACCTAGCTCATGGGGACAGTCTGGGAGGGACTGACTGTGCTCACTCGTTTAGAGTTTCAGGCTGGAACTTGCAACTCGTCCGTATGCTTACTAATGTCAACCAATTCATTTCATTGAGTGCCATGCATTGCCACCACAAAGAACAGACAGCACGAGTAGAGGTGCGGTGGAGCTTTGGAGGAGCTCTACAGCCCATGTCCGAGTCGGAGTCTGAGCCTGAGTCTGAGTCGGAGTCTGAGAGGAGGTTTTTGTGGCATTTAAGGCGCATGTTCTTCATTGGCTTAGCCTCAGGGTCAAGTTCAACGACAACGAACAGAAAAGAAGATACAGATACAAAGAGAGGTTGGGAGAGGAAACCAAAGCAGAGACCGAAGCGGTGTCCGAGACCCAGAGATGTTGCAACACACGGCAGTCGTAAAGCGTAGCCAAAGCGTTTGCATATCGCATATCTAAATGAGGTGATGATGCTGCACATATCAGCAGAGATACAAAGGCAACAACAAACATCAACAACATTGCCATGGCAATGGACACAGCAGCGGAGAGCAAGGAGGTAAGAGGTGTGTGCCAGGGACAGAGGATAGGGACTGAAACGCAGAGTCTGATCCGAAAAGGAGCCTCCTCAAATGTCCACTTGAGTGGGAAGCAGCATGAACATGAAATGTTTGCGCAGCAACAGAACAGCCAACAGCCAACAGCCATTGGAGGACAAACTCTGGGGCAGTGCCAATTATGAAAACTGATATGCTTGCGAAAACCCGTTGATGAGCAGGCTTCATGCCGCATGCCGTATGCCCCGCATCCCTCTCATGCCGCATCCTGGAAAGAACAGGAACCCATACCCTTGCTCTTCCTGAGCTTCAAAGCAAAGCGAATTGTGGCAGACGGACGGACAGACAGATAACGCAGGGAAGGCGCTTCAAGAATTTTGGATCCCTTCTAGAGCAGCGCGCACATGTGTCTCGGTTATTGGACACTCCATACGGACACTACACATGCCACACCATACCACACGCGTGTGGCAACAATCAACTAAAATTAATTAAGCAGCCAAGGAGCACGGGCACGGGCACGGGCACGGCCACCGACTGATTGCTAATGAAAATGTAATATTATCGAGCATTTGCGATGGCATTTCGATTGTGTGTGTCTGGGCATTAAAAATCGATTGAGGGGCTCACTAATACTTAATGAAATGATGGCAAAAAGAATGCGAAAGGATAGTAAAACGACAACATGCATGGCATGTGCATGATCATGATTTTGGAAGGTAATTTCGCAGATTAGGATTTAATATTCATTTTATTTTCTAGGTACCATCTTTCCATAATTAAACCAAAGTTCAGGGGAAAATGCTGCTGTCTGCTGTCTGTTCAACATAATTCACTTGCAACAACATGCATCTGGGGACACCCCAACCCCGCGCCCCTAGACTCCTTCTCTGTATTGAGAAATTTATGACCCTAAAAGCAAGAGTCACGAAAAGAAAAAGCAGAAACGGGGAGCAGCAGCAGCAGCAGTCAACAACTGCAGCGCGACAGTTGCAACAACGGATGCAACTGAATGTTGCCACAATGTCAAGGAGTGAGACTGTTAACAACTGCATTTGCCCTCCCCATCTTTGGTCTTTGGTGGTTCCTTTGGTGTGCGGTGTATGGTCTGTGTGGGTGCTCTAAATTGGTTTTGAGGTGATAAAAGTGTTGCAAGTGTTGCAGGTTGACCAGACGACACCACGCCCCACCTTTCGGTGTGGCACTAATAGCCTCCCTGCCAGGCAAAGGTGCGGCCTGGAACCACAGAAAACCAATGCGAGGGGATACCAGATTTATGGCTGAAAGAAGCTGACAGATTCTCAGCAGACACAGAGAGATAGATACTCTGCCTGTTTGAGGTCTAAGCATCATCATCATTATCATCATCATTATTATGCAAATCCCTCTTCAATTGCGGAGGCACACACAAGGCACACGAAATGTGGCAACATTTATATCAAATGTCAGACGACCCCAAATTGCCAAATGAATCATAAGGAGAGTGCAGAGTGGAGAGTGGAGAGTGGGAAAAGAGCGTTGGACCACCATAAAACAGGAAATATATTTATAATGGAAGAAACCCCATGGTACTTCATACTCCTCGAACCTCGAAAATGCTACGCCTACACGTTGCAGGGACAGGACAGGGCAGACTGACAGACGGACAGACGGACAGAGGGCAATGTCTGCCACATGCAAAAATAAACGTGAAGCACCCACACACACACACACAAACACACACACTTGGGTTACAGATACATCCACAATGTCCACGACTTCTTGGAGCAAAAGCTCAGCCAGCAAAACTGCAGGCGACTGACCAACATAAATGGCGCAAAGTTGAAATGTTGACAGGGCCACATTCGTTATGACGTCCCCCAGAAAGAGACAAAGCAGTCAGAGAGAGAGACAGAGGGAGGGAGAGAAAGGTGGAGTAAGAAAGAGAGCAAGATACAAAAGCCTCACTGGAAGAGAAAGAGTCAAGAGAAAGAGACGTTCGGTGTGGGATTAGGAGGGAGACGAGACCTCATATATGTACATCCATGAAGTAAGTAAATCAAGTTGTAGGTAAGTGAGATTTATGCTCATGTCGTTTAGTGTAAGCCAAACAACATCTCACAACGTGAAACGAGCGTATCCTCCATCCTCCTTCTACCACCACCAAAAATCTCCCTCAATCTGCAGCTCCGCGCAGAGGGAGAAATATGACAGCATGGCCAAAATCCAAAAACGAAAACCAAAATGCATGAAGAGGTAGCTGTAGCCGGAGGAAGGGGTTCAGGGAGAGTGAGTGCAGAGAAAGTTGAACCAGTGGGAGATCCACTCAGTGCGACCAACTGCCGCGACTTGCAGCCCCGCGGCGCCAGTTGCACCATTTTCTGTAACTATTTGCACAGCATTTCCACAAGCCCAGGTTTTTCATTCGTTTCTTTTTTTGGGCTCCCCTCTTGCTAGGGTCTCCGTACAACTCATTTGGGTTGCAGATACCCTTTTAGAATTAGAGGAAGTAAAGATGTGTGGAACCTGACCGCCTGACAAATCGTAGAATCATTTATCTTAAGCCGCTGCCGTATGCTGCCTACTCATTCATTTCCTCTATAAATTATCCCATAAGCGAATGGCACTTCTGTTAATACCTCCCCGTAACAGGTACCTTCACATTCGTTAACAATTTTCACAGAGTTTAGTTTTTACTCCTCTTTTTTTGGCAACCCTTTCCTAATCGCTAGCGTTGCTTGTTAATTACAGCAAACACAAACTGCAGGCCCTACTCTACTGCCATCCCTTTGCCAACTTGCCACCTGATGATGCGACTGCTGCTGCACTTGTGTGCAATGTTTGATTTATGCCCCATGCAGGCAGGCAGCAGCAGCAGCAGCAGTAGAGCCAGGGACTGCTCTAATTAGCTACCGGACCAGGCTCTAACTAGCACAGGCCTTTTCAATGGATTCTTGGGCTGCAGAGATTGAGAGAGAGATGCAGAGATGGCCTGTAAATGTGTCAGCGTGGCAGGAGGCAAGTAAGCAAACAACTTTCACTTGCAGCACTCCAGCTCCAGCACCAGCTCCAGCTCTATTCACGGACCGAAGTCAAGAGCAGTGTGAAACGCCCACAAGAAATTCTGGGAAAATCTAGGCTGTGCCTCCCCCCCCCACCACCACAGTCCAGTCCAGTCCAAACGCCAATTAAAAGCGAAAAGCGTTCAAAGAGAGAGAACACCCCAAAGGGGGGGAGGAAATAAGGAAAACAAAGAGCAGAAGGAAGGAAAAAACAAGAAGAAGGAAAAGCCAACTACTAAGTTGATGACATTAATTGACATTTAGCAGCGACGGGCATATCAATGCGCCGGACAGCACAATCACCCCAAAGTCAGCAGCGGACCGGACTCCAAGTGGGACCAAGTCGGAGTTGCAGGCAAGGAGGAACAAGTCCATCCAGCGAATGAAGTCTGTATTGCCTAGGCCGCCTTTCACTCGACTATCGACTCCCAACTCCAATCCTACAATCCTACAATCGAACAATCCTACAATCCACTCCACGCAATTGTACAATTGGCTAATGTCACAAAAATCTACAGGCAGTTGTCAACGGCGCTTTGGACGTGGGACTCCCATCATTAGCGTGGCACAATTGTGAAATGTGTAATTGCTGCTACAGCATCCAGGCAGCAGCAGCAGCATCCAGGCATCAGGCAGCAGCAGCAACAACCAGAGGCAACAACCGCGAGTATGAGACACACAGACGACACATTGACAGCGAGTTATGTCAACTCGAATACGATTTGTTTAGCCATCGTTTCCCATTTACCCGCCCCGTTGAAGACACTGTCTCAGTGCAGTCCCTCAGTGACTGATGCTGCTGCTGGCAATGAGAAATTTATATCGCATAAAAACATAAATACAAGCAGCACAAGGGCCAGAGCAGGAGCGAGAGAAAGCCTCTCAGCTTTTGGGGGGTAACAGAAAATGCAATGCCCTTACAGGAGAAATTCAGGAAAGATTTCTGTAAATTCAGTTTCTTTCAATATATTTTTCTAATCAATTAAATCGTTAAGTTTACCCACAAAATAGAAGAAAGATTGATCCGAAAATGATCCTTTTGAATGCAAGAAACCTCTGCGCACTGCTATGATACCCTCTCTGACTGCAAGAGTATTTGGGGGAAAAAAGCCAAAAAGAGTTTTGCAACAAATTGAATAAAGGACAAGATGAATTTCCCGCTCATCCTCCTGCAACAGCAGCAGCAGCAGCTCTCTACCGCTCTCCATTCCGCTGCTGTCTCTTACTGTTTTCTGTAATTGGTTATATGAAACGCACAAGTGGTACGGGTACGGGTACGGGGGCTCTGGCGTAGGCTGCAGCAGCTCCCGGGAAGGAGCAGCAGAGCAGTCAAAGTTGTGGAGCTGCGGAGCTGGGGACCTGGTCGAGAAGTGCGCGACAAGATTTATAAGCGCCTGTCAACGATCCCAGAGAGGCCGAGGGAAGAGGCCATGCCTTGCCATGCCATGCCGCAAGTTGCTGCCGCCGCCGTGGTCACTTTTTGATTTATAAGCAAAATGTTTGCCGCGTTGCTCAAGTATTTATGAAACATTTCAAGGCAGCGGACACGGGACTCTGCGACTGGGACTGGGACTCGGACTGGGTCTCTTTGTGTAGGCTGCAGATGCTGCTGCTGCTGCCAGTTGACACTAGAGTTGGGTTTAGGGGATTCTGATGTCCGCTAGTAAGTAGCTTCTGCTGACGCTGCTGCTGCTGCTGCTGCTGCTTCTGCTCCTCTCTGGCGGCAGTAATTGCGGCGGCATGTGAAATATGAGATAAACTCCAAGTAAGGCCAAGTCCCAGCTACAGCTACAGGCTGAAGCTACACAAGCCACTACGGCTGCCTCAAAGCATGTGGCAAGTTGTTTAGAACTAACCAACTAGCAGGCAAGCCAGGGGAACTATACGACAGGCAGGCGACAGGCGACGACAGCATTTTGGTGCCACTTTGCGGCTGAATGCGAAATAACTTCGCACAATTGAGCATGCCGACAACGACCATGGCATGGCCCCACGACCAACTCCGAGTCAGAGTCGAAGTCGAAGTCGGAGTCCAAGTCAGAGTCAAAGTCAGAGAAGGAGTTGCAGTCCCAGTCCCAGCCCCAGTCACAATCGTAGTCGGGAGTGAAACAACTCCCAACTTGGGCATTCTATTAAATTAATCGTCAATTATCAACGGAGCCTGCAAATTATCTTTGCCTATGGGGAGCACATCACACGATGCAGGAAGCGACCAACCGACCAACCGACCAACCAACCAACCAACACCTTTTGGCTGCTCAAAAGAGAAAGCAAAACAGAACACCAAAAGCAAAAGCCAAAAGAAAAAGCCAAAACCCCCAAAGGATAGATCGAATGGATAGTTGATAGAGCAACTTGTTTTCCTACATGCATTCGGCTGAAATGATTATTCGATCAGCACAGAGCAGGAGACATGACACCAAAGGCAACAGCCCAAAGCATATTTAATCTCAATCTGAAATATTAAGCCATTAATATTTAACTCAGAGTGCAAGTATTCGATTCCATGCCACTCCAAATACAAACTCTGAAAAGCAAACTCCTTCTTGTTCCTCTTCAAATCAATTCAACTTTTGGGGCCAGTTATAATTGAGCCACAAAAAACTATTTCCCCAGCCCTTCCCAAATTTGTTCGGGGCAAGCGCTTTACATGCAATTGAACGTTTCGTGGCAGGACCCTCTAGCAGGACTCTCTCTTGCTCTCTCTAACTTTTTCGCTTGTTCAATGTGTTTAATTAAATAGCAAGCGTAATTAAATTGCAATTAAATTAATTAAAAAGCACACTGCCGCAGCACGTTAGCTCCAGCTCCTGGGTATTGGGTACTGGGTCCTGAATCCTGGTCCCGACCGACGACTCCTTTTGTGGAGTCGATTTTTTGAGTAGGGGTTTTTCCGTGCCGTTTTAGGGGCGGTGTGAAAGGAAAACAAAACAAAAAATACAATGTTGCCCAGGACTCGAATTCCCTTTTCTACCACCAAGGCAATTTTCCTACATTTTCCCTGGCTGTCGGCAGCCCGTTCTTCCCACTCCATCCGCCCCCTGCCGCTCGTACAATTAGACTTTAATTTTTTATGAGCAATGAATGGTTTCGCAGTTTTACTTTTTGGTGTTAAATACTTGATTAAGTTGAATGAATAAGGGGGGGGAAAGGCTATGCAAATTTTCCGCCCCTCCTCCCACGCTCTTTCGACTAGGATAAGGGTTAAGGGGTTGGGGCTGGAAAATTGCCGGCTTTGATGTTGGGGTAAACGCGCAGCGGCGGACTGACGGAGTGGCATATTGAAGAACAATTCTTAATTAGTGCAATGACAAAAAGTTTATTTCTAGCCCTGAGATGGTAAATGCAGGCCAGAGAAAAGGAAATGCGGGTAAGCGAAAGAAAACTCACACAAGCTGGCAGATTTTCCCTGCCACACCCCCCCACCCAAACATTAATTGGCTAGCGGATTCTGAAAAGGGGTTTTTGGGTGGTTTCAATGGAAATTTGTCAAAGAGGCTGGCGATTGTGCCTCGAAAGGAAAGTGGCAGAATATTTCGATGAGTAGATTGATGGCTTCCATGGGGACCACATCGAAATTGTTGCTAATAGAGCGCTGCAATAATTTCTAAATTATATAGAAATGTATTACAGTTTTTAAAATCATTTATTTAACATAATTTCGCATTAAGCATCCTCCAAAGAGCTTTTCAAGGGCATAAATCCACTCTGACTCTGGGCAATTTCCTGCACAAGTTGCACAGTAATGCCGCTGTGTGTGCCCCACATAATGAGTGAAGCTGGAATCAACAAAATCTCTGCAATAATAAAGCCACATGGCACGTAGGCAAAAATGAACAAATTGAATTGCGGCAATTACTTGCCACGCTACGCAAAATGAGCAGCAAGATAAAAAGGGGCAAGCTACAACAGGAAGGAAGAGGCAACGAAATATCCAAAATGAAAATGCACAGGCAAAAAGTCAAGTTCATAAAAATGAAATCATGCCACAGCTCAGGCAGAAGATCAAAGAGGACAAATCAATAAAAGCCAAAGCGCAGAAATAACTTAAACTCAGTGAGTCAATCGGGTGGCAGGGGGCAGAGTCAGCAAAGCCAAGAGTCAAGCTCCAGGAAGACCAACACACACACACACACACACACACACACAGACAGGCTCAGACACAGCCACGGACGACCCCAAAAACAGTGTTGACCTGGTCAAGGCTAAAGGCACATAAAATAAAATTATACAACAAGAGACGGGACACGGGGTGCTGCTGTGAGGATGGAGTAGAAAACTAAAGCAAAACTGTCTTTTGATCTATGGCTGGCTACAGAGAGTACGGTTGTTGCATGCCCCTATGCCTTGGATGATGATGATGATGATGACGATGATGGGGATGGGGTTGAGCCGCAAAGTAGAGCAGCCTCAGACTGAGCCTCAGAAATCTCCCCAAGTAAATTGGCATAAGAAATCAGAAATCACAGGAAGGTCTCTCCTCTGCTCACTCTGCTTCGGCTGTGAGATAAATGGTCATGGCCTGGACCTGGACCTGAACGTGGACCTGAGCGTGGACCTGGACCGTACCGTCTCGGACCAATGCAATATTAAGTAAATATACAAAACGTTGTCGGCACGGCGCACAAAACTAATGATGTCGATGATGCTGCGGCTCAGGATTGGGGGGCACACACACACAAGTCGGAGGGGCCTCTGATAATGATGCGGCAGGCAGACAGGCAGAGAGAGAGAGAGAGAGAGAGAGACGGGCAGCGACTGAGGACTTGGACACTGGCGATATACACACGCCAGGTAATAAATTTCATTTCTCAGCTGATATGGGCAATTAAGGAACAATTTTGCAGCTGAATGAGTAATAAATAAAAATTGTATGCCACAGCCGCTGAAGATACGCAGATACAAAACTGCAAAGACGTCGACGGTTGTCCGGTTGCAGTCTACCCTGTCTCCCGATTGTCGGTCGTCAGGCGGCTGCCAGCCTGCCATCCAGCCAGCCAGCCCCGGCCAGGCCAAGCCAAAGACGATAGTTTTTGGGATAAAAATATACCAAAAACAAACGAGCGAGTGGCCACCAGAAGAAGCCAGCCAGCCACCAGAAGGAGCCATGAATGAAATGAATGAAGAAGGCATGGCAGGGCGCCGAGGGGGAACTCCTGCAGTTGGGGGCTATTTTTTTTTCTTCTTCTCTGACCGTCTCTGTGTCTTCTGCATGCCTGCCCTTTTGATGAAAACAACTCAATGACGTGATTTGTGCCGCCAACGATGTTGAGAAGAGACCAAGACCGAGACTCGAGACTCCAGACTGAAAGACGAGACGCGATGTTGGACGTTCAACGTTGGCAAAAGGCAGGGCCATGCCCACATCGTTTCTGGCTCGTATATAAATCACATTTACGGCACCGAAAATTGATGTGCAAAATTCTTAAGCTATGAGAAATCTGGGAAAAGGGTTTCTTCTAAGGCTGCGAAATATCTTTGCATAATAAATCAAACTTCCGCGGGTGTAGCACCGAAAGGAGTCCATCAAATGGTTGATCCAACAAGTTGTCTGCTCTTTTGGCATTATTTTAATTACACTTTTTTGGGACCACAAAAAAGACAGAGAATGGGAATGGGAATCAAAATTCAAGACAAAACAAGAGCCCAAAAGGCAAAAGGTATTTTTTAAATGCCGCCCCAAGTGGATTTGGCTAGAAGGATCGAAACGGAAACATTTTCGGGGCCTTTTGGGTAACACATGATATGTCGCCTACCTGGTGGAGGATGCCTGCTCCCAGAGCTGCAGGCACTCGCCCGTGAGTACAGAACAATGGAGAAGAGACCCCAAACATGACACTCGGCGGTGGGGCATGAGGTTTTTGTGGAGCAACAAAGCCCGTTTTCTGGCCACTGGTCAAAGCGGGAGGATGTGAGTGTGCCACAGAGAAGGAAGGAAGATTATCACTGGAAGCAGGGCAGGGGCAACAGTTACAGAGAAAAAAGGAATCCAAGGGAAGGAGCAGCAGTTGCAGGTTACAGGGAGAAAGAGGAGCCGGGGCTTTGGCTCTCTGTTTAAATGTTCTCCATTTTACTGTCAAGTGGGGGCTCTCGGACCAAGCAGCAATCGGACCGGGTTTGACATTTTCCAACGATGCAACCTGCCCCTGGGACACCGACACCACCCGACATTCCCCCATTCCCATGAAGCACTTCGCATGTCCAGAATTTTAATTTAAGTATGTAAACTGACATTGAATAGTTTTTCACCAGGGAGTTTTCCTTGCACTCGAAAGCCCCGTCTCCAGCTTTTGCGAGTGAAAAGCGTTAGAATGTGTGGGGGAAAAGTGCAATTTTAGGTTTTGTTTGCAATTGGATTTTGTAATAAAAAGCTTCAGCAGTAGCTAAACTTTTGCAACCCAAACCATTCTGGATTGAAACTTGTGTGTGTGTGTGTGTGTGTGCGAGTGTGGAAACCAGTTCAGATACATTTAATAGATACTTCAGTGACCCCTCGGTGCGCTCTGTTCATGACAGTTTCATGGAGTTTCAAATCCGCAGAGAGTGAGAAAGAGAAGCTGCTCTTAATGGGGAAGTTATTTAAGGATATCATTTAATTCGCACAAAGCATGGACCACTGGAGCACCCTGTACCCACAGGGGGGAAGCGATGTGAAGCTACTGAAGTACAGCCCAAAGGACTTTGCATTGCCACTCATTAAATCTACAAAATAAATGCTTACCGGTGTTGAATATGGATGCGCTGTCAGACGCACTCCGTCCGTCTCCAGCTGTTCGCCCAGCACCATCTCCAGGTCGTTACTGGGCGGCGTTTCACAGAGTATCTCCATGCTGCCCGACAATGAGTTCGGATCGTTGAGCATAAAGTATACCGAGGCGGCGCCCTTCTCCCGCAGCGAGCGTATGCTCTTCAGGAGCTTGTGTCGATGGGAAGGATTCTCAACGCCGATGGCATCCAGATCGGGATCACCGACCTGTTTGCATATCTCCAGGTCATCATAGCCATTGTCGAGGAAACTTTCGGCATATTGGGCCAGGCCCAAGGCACGTAGCCATTCGCAGACAATGTTGCTAACGGCCATCGTCCTGATGATGATGATGATGATGATGATGAGGAGGCGATGATGATGATGATTCTGTTGTTGTTGCTCGTAATGGTGGAGGGGGTGGTGTTGCTGTTGTTGTTGTTGTTGTTGTGGGGCGTGTTAGCGGACGTTTAGTTGTTCTTCAGTTCACGTGTGCCGTCTGCCAATTACCGTTACAAAATGGCGTCGTGTGTGTCACGTGCTCCTTACAAGGAGGTGTTCCAACCAACCCTCTTCTGCCACACAGCTTTGCTTTGCTTTCTTTCCTTTTTTCTTTGTTGTTACTGTTTTTTTTCAGTTATTTTTCTATGGCTAAGCATGCAATTTCCTTTGCGTTACTTTAAGCATTATTTTCCTGCCTGAATTGTTTTAAATTGCTGCTGCTGCTGCTGCTGCCTGCCATCCGCACATCACGCTCCTCCTTCACCGACATCTACGATGTACACTCGTTAAAATTCAATGCTCTGCGTACACTCGTAAAAATTTAGAACGCACATTTCTAGCGGCCATCAGCGGCACTCTTCGCTGTTACGGCTGACGCTCCTCACATTTTGCTGTCTCTCCACCGCCGCATTGCTGCTGGTTGTCCTGCAAAAGATATTAGGAATAAAAGTCAGCAAATATGATTTTTCTCCATTTGATTTTCAATAATTTAGCGTCTGGGAAAATTGCATAAATTTGCAGCATATGGTTTCGCCCGCATACATCGGATCGGTTGCCAACGCCATTTACAATCGAAGATTTTCCCACCATAATCTAATCGTTGGAACCCGCTGGCTGTCTGCCTATGGTGGCCACAATTGATGACTAAGCAGCGCAACCGAGCACCGAGATTCAAATCAAACTACCAAATGCTGGAAAATTAATTAAACTCATGGAAGGGCAGAGGCAGGGGCAGGCAGCTGCGGTTTGTTCAATGCAGAAATTCCCATGCCACAATGTCTCTGGGGGAGGGAGGGAGGGACGGAGAAAATATAGTTTCTTATCAGGAGTTAAGGGCTGCCGCTTGCGGCTTGCCAAAGCGTGTAATGCGTGCCAGGCATATAGACATGCACTTTATCATATGTACCCCCAAACCCAACCACGCCCCTCCAGTTTGCTTCCGTTTCCGCTTTAGAGAATCCATGAGGCGTTAAACGCAAACTAAAAGCTTATGCACACACACACATGGTTGCCCCATGCCACTGCCTCATCATGCGCCATGTCATTTTTTCTAGTGAGGCGTGTGCCGCGCTTTTACTCATTGATAAATGATTGATTATCTATCCCAACGAGTGGGTATCCATATGAGTGCGTGGGTGTGAATGTGAATGAATGGGTGTGGTGTGTGGTGGTGTGTGGTGTGCGGTTGCTGCGGTTTTTCTTGGCTTAGCACAAAAGTTTAGTGTTTGCTTTTAGTTTATCTTTAATGGATTATTTTAGTGGTGGCTACGAGCCGTCAACGAGCAGCAAAAGAACACCACAGAGTGCCACAAAATAACAAAAACGAAGCTCAACCCATGGAATATCCAGCTAAGAAGGCAAGGAAATTGTTGATGATGTTATTCTCGGCAACAGCTTTTGCTCTTAGACAATTCTGTAGCAAGCTTTTGCTTGATTTGATGAATCCTAATATACCCTTTCCTTTGAGTGTCATAATCGTTCCCATAATCCGCTCAAGGCCCAACCCAATCGTTACCCTCCTCCCCCACACCACACACCTTCTGTGAAGAGGACACCAATATCATATAATTTATGTGTTTTGCCGCCGTCAGTCTTCACCACGCTCCCCGCTCCCCGCTCCACTCCCCACCCCAACCCATGTGGCTAAGCTGATTTCTTGTTTTCTTTTCTCTTCTATCTGTCTCTTCGGCTGTCTGCTGCCCGTTGTCTGGGATGGCAGCTGTTTTGTTTCCATTTTCATTTTCATTGGCATTGAATAGATCAATCATGGATGGGCTTTTCGATGGGTATGGTGTACGGCATATGGGGTGCCGGCCTCTCGCACAAATAGCCCCCAATGATGACCAATTATTCACCAATAAAACTGTCGGCCAAATGTCATGAATTGAACTTTTACTGGCTCTTACGCGGCAATTCGAAATTCAATCTCAAATTGCTGGGAAAGTGAATTTCGAAAGCTCGAGGAATCAATTAAGGAACGGCGAATAGATAGATATGCTTATACATATGTACATATGTACATACAATGTGTGTACATATCGTTCCACTAGGACGCACAATGAAGTGACGTTGACTGTGTTAACGCATTTCCGGTCAGAGAACGAACACAATTGATTTGATGCAAAACTGTTAATTATAAAGATAAATCGATCATTATCGATGGCTTTTAGTAGTTTTTAAAAGAAATTGATCGCTGTCTGTGATCATTTATAGCTTTTATCGATTGTATCTAAGATTTATCTGATTTTATGTCTTTTTCGGTTTTATCTATAATTTATCCATAAATAATTTTTTAACTGCCCACAAAGTAGTTTTCCAAATAAATGTGGCTCTCTAACTTCCCAATTTCTTTATTTTTCAATCCTCGAAGAGCTCTAAAATATAGTTCCCAAATTTTATGACCTATTTGTAAGTTTCTCATATGTCATCAACTTCAATAAATACAAAAACTTGCCCAATAAATCCGTCAAAACCATTTTACATTTTTATAACCAACTTAAATGCCAGCAATAAACGCTGCTGCTGCTGCTGCTGCTCCTACTGTCACGACTCCCTCCTAGCCCCTCGCTATATACTCCCCTCCTCTACCTAGTATGCCTCCTCTTCTATGGCCAAACCCTTTCACTTCCCGACCCATTGGCGCTGTGCATTTTTTTGGGGTCAAAGTTTGTCAGGGGGCTTGATTTGTTTTGCTTTTGTTTTGGGTTTTTCGTTTTCGTTTCTGTTTCTGTTTAATTTTTGTATCTTCCGCCCACGCAGGGCACACAGCGGGGCACACAATTTAATGCAACATCATCGAGAGCGACAGACGGCAACGGCAGAGGCAACAGCAACAAAAACACCGAATGGACTTGTTGCCGCTCGATGCAGCAGTTGTTGGCTTCAATCAGAGACAAACACACACAAATTGATATTGTGGGGGCGTTGTCGTAACGCATTTTATATAAAGATTTTTTCTCGAATTTAAATACCCAGGAAGTTGTAGATGGATCCTCAAGGTATATTGATTACTGGCTCAACATCCAGGCAGCACAGTACCAACATTTCCGGGGTATCATGGGTAAAAATATACAGAAAATCGAAGTCAATCCCTAAGAACTGCAATTTGCCATAACTTTGACTCCACTTTAAATCGAAATAATGGGTATCATCTAGTCGTCCAACCTCTCACTTCTCCTCGTTTCCCTTTGGGGGTTTCCTTCTCTTTTATATGGTTGGTTGGGGGCTCTTTTTGTTTTGGGCAAGTTTAATTTGTTGGATGGCCCGCCGTTTGTTTTAAACGCTGTCATTTTCAATCGATCGAGAGCCTTGTCTCCGCCCGCGGATCGTGCTTGACTCTTGGCCTCTGGGCCCCAAAGCGCAACAATTGTGAGAGGTGTTGCCTGGCAAATCACATCGCGACTCAATAAGCGACACAGGCAAATTACTCGTACAATTGGCCACAAGCCTCCACCCCCCGCCGCCCGTCACCCATCCAAATGCTGCAGCAACAGCAATTGCAACACGTCGCCAACAGCTGTGTCGCGGCGGCTGTCTGGCCATTTATTTATCTTACATCGCGAACTGTCACTCCGTCCTCCTGTCTGTCCCCCTCTCTTTTTTTGGGGACACGCGGCGTATGCGCAAATGCCATTTAATTAAAAATTATTTGCACATTGAGCGAACAATTTTTCGTTGATTTCATTTATCATTTTCATTTTTTATTTGGCGTGCAGGTGCGCGCCTCGACGGAAACGACACCAAACGACACATACAAAATGTTCACACGCTCTCTAGATGTGACTCTCAGACTCCCAGACTCTGCCTCTGCCTCAGATTATGCTTTGGAGTTGCCTCCGAGTTGATGGTAATTAAGATGACAGCCCAGTCGTCTCTCTGGGGCAGGTCTACGCACACATCTAATTATAATCATTAGCCAAACAAACAGGGAAATAAATATTCTTTTTGCATGGCCCCAGAGACCAGAAATAAAATAGGAAAAAGAGAACCACTTCACAGAGATCACAAGAGCGAATACTCTTCAAAGTTTACCAATCACTTAACCAGCTTATAGATCACATTTTTTTCAAATATAGAAGTTTGGTTGCCGCTCAATACATTTCTTGTTGCAGACTGCAGAACAAAGAAACAGAAACAAAAATGTTTTTATGGCCAACGGAAATGATTCCTTGTTGCGAAAAATTATGGTAGGTCTCCCCTCCCTTGGCAGGGCATTAAAAGCGAAACCAAATAAATGGCAACTCTGATGAAGATGGAAACCCGCAGCGGCATGGGCGTCTTCATTAATGATAGGAAGTAGGGCGGAGACAAACAAAGCGAGAAAAGGGCGAAACAGGGGGAAACGGAGAGAAAAAACCGTCAAAATCCATTTGACAACATAAAATTGTTGTTTCAAGACCAACTGCCAAACGAAGGCGAAGTCGAAGCCCAAGCCGAAGCCGAAGTCAAAGCCGCTGGAGTCGCCACCGTGGGGCATTAATGCCAATGGCTAATTAACTTGTTGTTGAGCTCGTAAAATAGTTTGGTCGCTCATCAAGATAATAAAGGCCGGGCCGGGGCCAATTCACCGACGGAACCAAAGTTTTTGGTCTTTAATTGAGCACCGAAAAAATATATAAAATACAATAAAATTGTTGACTTTTGGCCGCTCTGGTGGCGTCAGCTGCAAGAATGACCTGCACGCCGGCCAGCTACTGTCAACAGAGCAAACCTGAAAAAGGAAACTGAAGAGCAACGAACAGCACAAAGATATAGATACAGATACACCAAGAGAGAGCGAGGGAGAGGGAGAGGGAGAGAGAGAGACACATTACTGCAGTCACTTTTGGTAATTAGATTTTCAAGTCGAGATAATGAAGTGGACATTAAAATTTTACAACCTCCAAGGAACACAGAACACACCCGGAGGCATGCAGCACCTCTCGAAACCGAAAGCCGGTGAACGAACGAGCGCATTCAATAAATTAATTACGAATTTCCAACCTTAAATGTCAAGCTAGAACCTAGCCCCTTTTTCCAGGTGGCGGGGGCAATCAGCCACACCCAACAATAAATATTGGAAACCATTCACACACATGTCTCTCGCTCTCTGTGCTCTCCGTAATATATAGTATGCATGGCTCTAATTAAACCACAATTGTTGTGTAAACTTTAAGGAATTGATTGCCCAGACACGGAGCACCCCAATAACAGGTCTGTCCACTGCCACATGCATACGGCATAAATGCACATGTGTGTGTGTGTGTGTGTGTACATGCAACACAGCGCAGCGGCAGCAGCAGCTACAAAATCTGTTGCCAAGTTGGTCAGCAATTAACAGGCAATTGACTCGGAAAGTGGCCAGGCCTCCACTCTGGAAATTGTATTAGGACACGGACACGGACACGGACACACTCTACACACGGCACATGAATATTGAAAGTTATTGCAATTCCATATTTATTGTCTGGGAAGGATGCAACTATGTAAATCTTTTTCTCCCTCTCTGATTCGTTTGTGGGAATGGAGGCGAGGTGTGTAAACTAATAAGGAAAATTGAGGCAATGATATGCAAGCGAATTATATTTTTCGACATTGAGTTCTTGCATTTCGCTCGCTCTCAAAGTCATTATATTTATGATCCCTCAGGGGCTTTCTCATAAGCAAATTTATAAGCCCAGCAACTCAACCACAACATATCGGCACAGCGCCAAAAATTGTTGAAGTTGAATCGAATGTTGTTTGCGGGGATACTAAGCAGGTTTAATAAAGTTTTCTATTGCGCCATTCCTATTTTTCTTTGCATGATTAACCAATTAAAGAGAAATAGGTTTACATCACAGAAGAATCAAATTGATTACTAAACCAAATGAAGTTCTATGTAGAAACGGGCAGCCTTTTCCTTATTGCTTTTTTGCCCCAAATTAGATTCAATTGAAATCAAATCAAATCCGCAGACCAGAGTGATGTCATCTCTCGATCGTGCTCTACTTTGCACAAGTCCCGCAATTTCTTATCTGTCCTAACATCTACGCAGTTGCTCTCTCAGCAATTTTTTACAATGCAATTCCAACAACAATGCGCACCCACATCTCCATGCTTCTGTCTCTCTCTCGCACACAGAATGGAACTCGACTTAGCGCAGTTTCTGTCTTTATGTCAAGCTTCTCTTCTTTTTGCCCGTGTGCTCTTTACTCTACAAATGTTGTGCTGCTAATCATTTCCATATCTAACAAGAATGTTCCCAAAGCCCAACCCATAAAAATGTTGTAATAAAGCAACAGAGCGAGCGACAGACCCACACAGATTGGGAATACTTCACGCTGGGCCTCCAAAAAAGCTGAATGACCTTTTGGCATTTTGCATTTGTTGTTTTTTTAACCCATGCACATGATTCAGGCGGTCGAGAGAGAAGGCGAATGCCCCCAAGGCGATCCGCAGTATAAATAAATTTATATCATTTTTATTTTTTGCACTTTTTCCTTTTAAACTCTACGGGTGGTCCATCAACTGGTGGGGGGAGGCATAGGGAGCGGGAGACAGAGCGGAGATGTATGAGGGCAGCGCAGGTGGCGTCCAAAATAAAACGTTAGCTTAATGCTTTTAATGTTGGATAATTTAGCATTTGTTGCCATCATTTATAATTCAAACAAACATCAGCGCCGTCCGTCCAGTCGTCTATCCGTTCCGCTATAAATCATCATCATTATGTTTAACCCATTCAAAATGGTAAATGGTAAATGCTTAACCCTCATAATCAACATTTTTGGCAGCAAACAAAAGACGCGTCTGCATACACTTATTGATTTCGGTTTGAACAAAAAAATAAGAAGAAAAGAAATTCATTATATAATATAATGGCAAGCGGGTGGAAGCAAGACGCAGAGTAAGGGTGGGGGAACTAAGGCTAGGGGTTTTTGGGGGTGGGTAAAATGCAATAAATTCCCATTAAGCTGCTCACATAAAACGCCTGATTGCATCCCAAGCTGCAGCAGAAAGCTGAAGCTGATGCGCGCTGAAGCCAACATCCTGTTGACAGTCGTCGTGGCAGCAATCGGCGGCAAAAGTAGCGGCGGCATCTGCAGCAGCAGCTATCAATATTAAAAGCGCTTATTTGACAGAAATATGACAAATGCCTGACAGCCAAGGGCGTGGCAGAGACACACACACAACACACACACAGGCGGACAGGTTGCATGCACACCCAAGAAGTGCCAAGTCATTAGTAACGCAAAAAGTGGCAGGCGAGAGACAGAGGACTCGCAGCAAGTGTCAGAAATGCTTTTTGGATTAGTCGATGCGAAATTCGTGGTGTATTGAATTGCTTTTGGGCAGCGGGCAACAGCAGGAGGCAAGTGTGAAATATCCCTGAAGCGGATGCTGCTGGTCCCTGGTCCTGGTCTCATGCTGCCTTGACACGTGCAACACTCACGCAATGGTCTTCCAGTAAATTGTATCTATTCCTCTGGAAGTGAACATCAGGAATGCATTCAACTGTCAAAAGCTGTAGGAAATCAATGAAGCGAAGCAAAACCTAAAAAAAAACTTCTTTTTACAAATGGAAGTGGACACATTAGATGGGGATTTCGATCGCTAGACATGAGACGCAGTTGATGGTAAAAATCCACATTCCCTTCGCTGTTGCCCTCTCGTAATTGTTGCGTTTTATCTTTATTTTTATTACAAACTTAAATGTAAAAATTATATTTCAATACGTTTCCTATCATTCCGATCTTGTTATTTCCGTTGTGCCCTTTATCTGTTATCAGTTTTATTTATATTTAACATTTCTTTTTTTTAATATTTCGCATTATTGCATGCAATATTTTTAAATGCTCGTAAAGAATCAGCGGGGTGACAATTTTATAAATATTTTTATGGCGTTTCATAAAATTGTATATGCCGTGCACTGGCTTCCACTACCAACCGCTCCCAGTCCCAGTTCTCTCCCACAGTATCCCTCTTCAATTTGTCGTCGCTGCAGTTTATGAATTCCCATTTCCCTTTCCCTGTGTTCCTCCCTTTTCTTTCTGTAATTTTTGCCATTTTTTTGCGTATTTCAACGCTCTCATTGTCCAATGCCAGTGACAGAGACAGAGGCACAGACAGACAGACATACAGACAGATAGTTGTTGGGGCATGCAACAGCGCTGTCATCGGTTGCAACAATTACTTAAATGCAGCCATAATTTGTGATGTAGGCTGTCGGGCAGGCAGCCAGCCAGCCAGCCAGCCTGGGCAATTTACTCGTCCACTCGTCTGCATATTTTTCACAATTTTATTATTATTACAATGAATTTTCAACTATAATTATTATGATTATTATTTTGATGTCGAGTGCCACACAGTTGATAAGGCAGCCTTTAAATTGTCCCTTCAAAATCAGATATGGATCCAGGGCAACCTCAATGAATCAATGAGAGATGTTTTAAGGAAGTAGTTTAATTAAAACTTGGCCCTAATAATGACATGATTTTCATTATTTTTGTAGGTATATTAAATTTATAGATGCCACAAGTTTTTACACACAGATCAAGAATTCGGGTACTTATAGTCTCGGACTAATAGAGATGCTCCCCAGAAAAAATGAAACCTGGCTGCATAATAATTAAAATATATTTTCCTGTCACATTTCTCTCCTACCCCAAATATTCCCAGCTTTCAATTACATTTTGAAATACATTTTATGAAATATTCAAATTTGATTGCATTAATTGAGCTTCAATTACAAAAAACCAAAAAAGTCATCGAAAAACGCTGGCCATAAATATTAATTTGGTATTCAATTTTCATTGATTAATTTCCAATTTAGCATTTCTGTCGCAGCCTGTCACACAGTGTCTTCCTTTCCTTTTTCCACATATTTTTTATGGTTTTTTTTTGTGATTTGTAACCGCGAAGAAGTCCCATAAATCACAACAAAATCACACAAAAAATTTAATGGGTCGGCAGGCAAATAAACTTCGACTTCCTTTAACCCCCTCGAGGGCCACCCTCTCTCTCTCTCTCTCTCTCTCACTCTTTGCCATTTTGTTTCTTTGATTGAACCGAAGAGAGTCTCGAACAATGGCAATTAGCTCATAAAAATGAAAATACCCACATTTACGATGGTTCTTCCATCCATCCATCCAGCCATCCATCAGACAAATTAATTGAAATTCAAAGTCTGGGGCCTTTGGGGGGTTTTATGAGAATTGGTTTTTCTGTTTAATTTGACTTCGTTCGGATTGGATCGTCATCTACATCATCATCATCTTCTTGTGGGCTTGCTGCTGCTGCTGCTGCGGATGCTGCTGCGGCTGCGGCTGCTGCTGGTGTGTTTCCAATGAATAATAAAGTAGATTGAAGCCAATCCACGGACCAATCCGTATCCAGACCGACTTGTGCTGCCGCTGCTGCTTCAGATATAAATCAATTCCCGAGAAGCGACAAAAATTTACATTCCGATTTGCCAGCCAGCCAGCCAGCCCACAGGGGGAACTGCAATACGATCCAATCCCATACGATCTGTGGGCGCAGGCTCTGGGGGCTCTGGTGGCTCAGTCTTCGGGGCTTCAGGGCTCCATCTCTTATTGAGATTTCATCGCCTGTTTTTGTGTGTCAAAGGCGCATGCGTTGCCTTGTCCCCGAAGTGAATTTATGGGTACGGTAAACACAAACGGGGCATTGTATCAATAATAATAATAATAAAGCGAGAGAGAAAAGGCAGCCAAATAAATCGTTATCGTTGAAAAATCGTGCCCTCTCGCCCAAGAGCATTACAATTCGTAAGCGTTTAAATGTCTTTAAGTGGGCCTTGATTAATGACTCTCCAAAGAGTCGATGGATACTATGTTGATCGTCTCTGGGCACACGCACTGCGGGAGCTTGCTTCATCCCAAAAAGCAAAAATAAAAGCAGAAAAAAAAGCTCCACAACATCACCAGGGGTTTGCTGCTCCACACGGTCTCCGATAGGCGTGACTATGATAACATGGCCAAACAAAAGGCCTTTCAATTGGCCTTGACTAAGGGTTTTATCTTTTTCATCTGCGGGGATCATGATCGCAGCAATTTGTTTAACAAACTTTCATATCTATGGGGCCCTCAGCCCTCAGCAATTAAAGCGGTCAATCTAATCGGAATACTCAAATAGATCATTTAGAGGCTTTGTGTTTATGCTATTCCAATTTGAGATGCAAACAAGTTGGGGTTTTTGGCCAAAATTTACATACATACATGTGTGGATCATTAACAAAGTTTGATTAAAGATACAGAAAAAACTTTAATGGATTATATGAGTATACGAGTGGTTTCTTAAGTGGGATTAATCAACAGTTTAATCATACTTAGAAGTACATAAAATACCCTTAGATCCATAATATAATCAGCAATGATGATCATATTTTAAATGTGAAAACTTCAACTCAGATTCATGTCTAAAGACCGCTCTTGTATATGCGGGTCTAAACTGTGATCTATCATCCTCATATTCAACTCTTTTCACAGCTTTATCAACACAAAATCTATGCTCTTTCCATGTTTGATATTTCCATCTTTGATCAGCATCAAATCTTCACATAGACACCTTTGGAAATGTCTCTTTTTTTCAACAATCCTGTCAAATAAGTGTCAATCCAAATCATCATTATCGCCATCGCGTAGCCAAAAACTAGCTCGAATTTCACATCAAAACACACACATTGAAAACCTCAAAAACACACACAAAATAGAATTGAAATTTCATCATTTTGATTAGCCCTGTGTGTGTCGTCTAGAATGCCCAGACAGATGCCACATAAAACCCCAACCTAAACCATTAATGAAACACTGAATTTTCCAATTGAATGCAGCGGCGAGCGGCGGCACACGATCAGATAAAAAATACATTTTTTTGAGACAGAGAGAATGTCAATGTCAAAATTGTGGCGCTGGCCTTCAGGCCAGAGACCAGCCTGGCTGATGATCTCTTGCCAAGCTTAAGGATTCCGTTCCGTTCAGGTATAAAACAGAAGAAGAAAAAAGATACCCACGCGAGCGACCCTTCGGCCAGGGTTCGTTCTACTGTAAGACGATCCACTCTACGAAATTTCAGTTGAAATGAAAAATTGAAAAGGAAAGTGTAGGAAGAGCAGAGCACAGAGGTAGGAGAGGAGCTCTCGGCTTGCTCGCTCGAGTTGTCATTTGACAACGTCGCACAATTACACAACTAAAATGAACAATATTAAACGAAATTATACTCTGGAAATGCGCTTGAAAGAGACAGATACAGAAACAGACACAGAGACAAAGACGGAGACAGAGAAAAGAGAGACACAACAAAGGCCCTGCCTGGCGGCGGCATAAAACAAAAGGAGGACTCCGTACCCAAAAGGCAGACAGACAGAGACCAAGTCCAAGACCGATACCCAGGGGCAGGCAGCAGCTGCTGCTGCTCGCCTCGAGGCGAGTTTTGGTATATCATTTTTCATGACAGTCGCGTACATACATCCATGTACGTCCATATGTATTGCACAGTTGATATATCCTGTTGTTTGACAGTTGCAGACAGCACTTGAAAATGCAATTGCAGAAGGACTAATTATGCCACTAATTTAGTTGTAGCCTCGAAACCCTTTCCCTCAAGCCTCGAATCATAATTTACTGCAGCCACCCAAAAGAAATGAACCCCCGCCGAAAACAGAATGCAGACACACACACAAATCATTCATTCATATTTCTGCAGAGTTGAAGTTGAAGTTCATAAACGACTTCATCATTTTACGATTATTTCTAGCAATTTCAATGCAGTGGGCTCCCCTCTTCGGTGCAGCCAGCCTTCAATGGAACCCTTGGAAAATGTGTCGAAAATTTACGATGCCTGTGACACAGTTAACTCATGCTCTCGACACCGAAAACATATATCAAATGTGTGGCACGACTTGGAATGCCATCCACGGACCACGGACCACAGACTACGGAGACAGAGGGTTTACCTGCTTTAACCAGAATTCAGAGCCAGAGGCAGAGCCCAGAGCCAGGGCCCACAGCCACAGCCACAGCACAGACCCAAACAATAACGTGAAATATGTGCGGCGTTTTGCAATTCATACGCAAAAATGGATGAGGGAGCAACATCAGCGACAAGAAGGACGACCACGACGACGACTACGACGATGGCGGCCCATTTGAATCGTTCGACCTGCCAATGGTTCTACAGTAGCCACCACCACATCACTCCGCACTCAGCTCTCCACTCTCCACTCTCCGCACCACTCTGCCATCAACAGACGCAGGGCACAACCGCATATGCAACGCGGAGAGTGGGATACAATAACACATTGTCTGAGGCAAAAATGGGGCGCAAAAAAAAAGTGTGCGACATTGGCAAGTGGCAGGTCAGAGAGCGGTACAAACTACAGTGCGTGACAAAAAACTAAAGCCATCAATATGGGAATTCGGAGCATTTTCTTTAGAATTTAGCAAGGGAACTGGCAGACCTGTCAGAGAAACTATGAAATCTTTAATAAGAAAAAGCAAAAGAAATTAATTATTATCCATTCATTACAAAATTAGGAAAATAATTGGATACTGGCTAGATACAAGAAACACAAACAATTGGGATGGTAAAAAGTAGATAAAAAGCGGCAAACGTCAAAGAATTATATTCCAATGGTTGGTTGTCATTTTCCCTTGCCATTTCCCATAATTTATGAAAGATTTTCACGCAGAATCAAAGTTCCAAAAGGGCTCCACAATTCGGTACTATAATTCTGAAACTTTATCCTCTAGCCTATGTCCATGAGACACACTGTAATACCCCCAAAAAACACAACCCATCTACAATTGCGACCAAATGACTGGACTGGACTGGACTGTTGGCTTGCATTTAATCTTCCAATTGAGTGCGTACCATGGTACCAGCCCACTGTGGGCTGACATTGTAGATAAACGGCCAGGAGGTGGTATCCCTCTGAATGTCCTTTGCCACATACACATTCCCACTCTGCTGCAGAAACACACATTCTGGCTGCATTGTCAACATTTTTGCTTTTAAAAAACAATTAATCTTTATTAGTCGATGACTCAAAAGCCAATTAAAAGTGCTCGCGCACAAACGTCTGCCTCAATCACGCCCCTCCCCCTCCCTCCTACCAACCATTTTCCCTGAATAATTAATCATTTTATTTTTATTTTCTTTCACTTTTGTGTTACGGGGCATTGTGCGAGTGCGAGTGCGACTGAAAATCCCCAAATACAAGGCACGTAAAAAAACGTAAAAAACGGAATTGTGCAATATCCGTAAAATGCGCAAAACTTGCCATCAATATGCTACGCTCGGATACGTCCATCAAAAATTCACTGAAGCGTAGATCCTTTCCCGTTCCCTTGGCTGTTGGCTAAAGGATTCGTTACGGATTTATTGGCAGGACCCCTGCCGCCTGACTTTTTGTTGCTGGTTTCCTTTTTTACCATAGGAGACGAGCCTCGTGCTGTAAATTGACTTTTTGTGCCATAGAAATTTCGGGGGGGTTTTATTTTCCTAGAGGTATTATTATTTTTGAAAGCAAACACAGAAAAAAGTTTGCGCCAAAATATAAATTAAAGAAAGGAACTCGGATTCAGGGTCAAAATTAATCCTTTGGACAAATCAAAAGGCCTAAAATGGACTTTACGCACCAAAGACACTTGAAAGGCATTAACCCCCCGTGAAAGAAATAAATTCTGAACCGAAACATCCCTTGGCAAAAGGCCAAAATAATATTTTCGAGGGGTGCGTGCAAATAAAGACAATGCATGGAAAATCGCTCTGTTTCTCTCTCTCCCTGGCAATCCCTAAATGATGTTAAACAGAAAATAAATGAACTCCAATGGAGGGGTGACGACGACGACTACGATGATTATAGTGGTGTAAAGGATTTGTGCGACAAGTATTGATGATCGACCAGATGGACGATGGACTGAAGGATTTGTGGAATCCGAGGAACACGCACGATCCATGGACATTTGGAAAAATCAAATCACATTCGGGGGTAGCAAAATAATTTCGTTATTTTTCGGTGGTGGTTTCACGAACTTGCGACTTTTGCCCCCATAAACAAATGTTTAGTGGCATTGTTGGGTTTCTTGTTTATTTATAGATTTTCCTGGGGTTAGAAAATTAGCAGCACCGAAAACACAACAGAAATCAAACAATATTTACACAAATACTTTAGTTTGGAATGGAAATATTATTGTCAACACTTTGCTGCAATCAAAGGGGGACATATCCGGGGGGATTATGGGACACTGTTGATTTAGGTTAAGGGACATTTTTTTCATCTCTGAAAAAGGCTCGTTAATTGCATTTCGACAGAGAGACAGCGAAGATATTGAGAGCGTACGAGCGTAACGTTATAAAGCACTCAACAGAAATTTAAATAAAGCTCAAACCGAATAAAAACATTGTGTACAAAATACAGAGAGAAGGGAGAATTGGGTCAGCAGCTTTTGACATGTGTAAAAAGTGTTGTTGCAACTATTGTACAACATGTGGCAGTCGAGTCAGGGTCTGGAGTCTAGGAACTGTTGTAAAAAATGTTTTTAAAAACCAAAACATGGCCAGGAACAGAACAGAACAGAACCAAAACGAACGGAGAACGGAGAACGGAGAGCACACCATGCCATCGGACATTGGTCAAAGGCTGTGGCAAAAAGCCGGCAAAAGTAGAAAGGAAAAACGCAACACAAATAAAAGAGCCCCCCAAAAGCAACGCCAAGTGCAGCAGCAGCAACCATGCCACAAGACAATGCAACAGCCGCAAAAGACACACAAACAGACAGACAGACGGAGAGACAGGCCCGAACCAGTTGGCCCGAATGGGAGGAAACCAGAGGCAGGCGCAGGCTCAGGGGCAGAGGCAGGAACCAAAGAGGAGCTTCTACTTCTTGGTCTGATTCGCCTTCTGGTCCATTTGGTTTTGGGTCGTGCCTTGGCCATGTTTTTCGATTCATATTTTCGACAGTGGAGTTTTTCCATTTCACGGTTCCTTGTTCCTTCTTTTCGTTGCGTGGTTTTAGATCTACTCTATGGGAGAGAGTCAACCGAATTTAGGAAAGAGTTGGCAAATGAATTTTAATAGCATCTGTTTTCCGTAGCACCCCGTAAAAATACTTTCTTCACACTCCTTGACTACAATTCTCTGCACAAATATTCCATAAATCGCTGCCTTTTTGCATTCCTTCAACTGTCAAAAAGAAGTGAAAGTGTATGCCCTTAATCGACTCTCATCTAAAATGCTTTCTGCTGCATTTTCCAGCGGGGCAGAGGACGCAGCTCAAAACCAAAGTTTGTTCAACTATTTTTTCCCGGGCATGTTTATATTTGCTGCAAGCATTACTTTTTTACTCCATTTTACTCCTATTTTCCTGTGGCACACAAACAAAAACCAGTTGCATGAAAACAACAACAAAAGTAATGTGAAAATATAAACCAAATAGTGGAATTTTTCTGCACTATTACAGTGAAAAGTGCATTGAGGCATGCAGGCAGCATGGAAGGGTTGAGCCGCGTGGCAGAAGGGTTAGGGGTTGGAGGGATGCTGATGATGGCCGCCATTTGGAGTTGTCCCAAAAAAAAAGAGTGCATAATAAATAGAGCACTCCCCTCTCTTGCCACACAATCATCTCAACAACTATATTTATTTTTTTCACTCAGCAAAAATTGTGTCAAAATCGGATGTTGCCCCGAGGGGCAGCAGGTTGAAGCAACTTTAAAATGTACACAAAAGGCTGTGCCGTGGCCTCAACGTAACCGGCAGTAACAAAATTTATGGATCTGGCCGTGTAATTTTCTAACGTACCTGCCAATTTAACGGTAAAGTGTAAATTTCATTTAATTTGACGGCCAGGCCACAGATTGAAACCTCCGGGGGCAGCGGTTAATAAAGTTGCACCACCAACAGCAGCATCATCCACAGTAGTGGCTGTGCCCGTGCCCGTGCCCGTGCCAGTGGCAGGGGCAACAAAACTAATTAGTCCACACAGAGGATGAGTGAGGAGGCAGCTCAGTAGAGCAACAAACTTACCTAAAAAGAGACGAAAGAAGAAAAAGATGATTTAATAAGCAATTAAATTATTCGAAATAATGTAAGCCAAAGGGGACACGAGCTGGCGAAGGAGGAGGGCCACAGAAATTGCACATAAAATTGCAATTTTCCAGCAAATTCATAGCAACAACAAATTACACAAAATCAGGCCGCTGGCGAAAAGGGAGATGGTGAAAAAAGTGATAGAAAGAGAGGAGATAAGACGCTAAGACACAGTGCGTTACGAAAGTCTATGACTTTACTTGATTTTTATGGCATATACACTCTCGCAACGCACTGTACTGTGAGTGAGGAAAAGTGGTAGAAAGATGGAGAGTCGGAGAGAGAGAGAGAACATCTGGCAACTGTCCCAGCTCATCGTCATGCTGCGATAGCTCATAATGATCATCATCGTCATCAGCCTGCGATAGCAAGAACTCAAGTGGCAGCCACTACAGATTCCAGCCTCAGTTTCAGCTTCAGCTTCAGCTTCAATCTTCCAGCGACAGCAGGGCCAGCCGACAGGAGTCCAACTAATGCCATCAAGGCCCTGATGCATACAGTGATTAGACTGGACGTTGTGCCCCAACTGGAGGCTGTCTCTTCATTATACCCTTTGCCAGAAGGTTTTATGAATGCGTTTACAGCGGGCCTCCATGCCAAGAATGAATCATTTATGGTGGCTGTGGAGATGGATCTTCAAAGTGTATCTAGAGCTTCGTCTTCCAGCGCTGAAGATGAAGCTGATGCTGGGGCTGATGTTGCTGCTGCTGCTGCTGCTGCTGCTGCTGCTGCTGCTGCTGCTGCTGCTGCTGCTGCTGCTGCTGCTGCTGCTGCTGCTGCTGCTGCTGCTGCTGCTGCTGCTGCTGCTGCTGCTGCTGCTGCTGCTGCTGCTGCTGCTGCTGCTGCTGCTGCTGCTGCTGCTGCTGCTGTTCTGCTGCTGCCTGATGATGACGATAAGTGCAGTTTGGGAGCGTAATAGAAAAGTTGCCACAACGTGCAGCAGGGGATGTGTGTGTGTGTGTGTGTGAGTGTGTTGCATCGCGATGCTCTGCTGTTGTTGCTTCTGCTGCTGATGATAATGATAGATAAGTGTGCGCCAAGTGCACTACGTAACTTAGTCTCTAACTTCAAAAGCTATCAGCAGTTAAATCGAAAAGCAGTAAGCCATCCAGGGAGCAGGCAGCAAAGGCAGCAAAGGCACCAGCCAACGGGCAAGAACTGTAAATGTTGCGCAGCTTAATGACAAGAGCGCCAAGCCAAGTAAGTTGCAGTTGCGGCAGGACGGCAGAAGGTGGAAGGCAGGAGGATCTCTCAGATGCTGCTGCTGCTACTACTGCTGCTGCATCATTAGCAATTGTGGGCAGGCCAAGGCGGGCAGGCGTGGGTCTCAGTCTCAGTCCCTGTCTGGGGCATGGGGCATGGGAAATATTTGCTATAAATGCATGCAACATTAAGTAGAACGCATTTTTTTTTGCTCTCTGCTGATGCCAGCATCTGCAACCTGATGACGCCACACGCCACTTCACTTGGCTGCCTCTCGCCAATGTTGCTGCCACTTCTTGTTGCCGCTGCTGCTGCCACTGCCGCTGCTGCTGCTGTTGTTGTGCCTTTTCACAGCTCAACGCTTGCGCACATTTGGGGGGAAGGAAGGCAGCCTGAGAAAAGGGTTCAAATTCAGAGTAGGAGTCCCGGGAGTCATCTTGCCCTCCTCGAAGGCGGTGGCGTTGGCGGTGGCAGTGTGTGTGTGCCCTGCGCCGTTTGCTTTATTTCTTTCCAAGAATCTTGACGGCTATTAAGGAACAAACAGAAACAGAACCAGCAGCAGCAACAGCCTTATAGTCGATATTTCCATACCCATTAATCAGGCAGAAATCAGCCACAAATGAGAGGATCTCAGGATCTGCTAAACAAATGCCCGAAACCGAAGCTATTTTTACACTTTAAGTAAACCTTCTCTCTATTTTTATCCATCATACAGCATACCCTTCTAGACCCACACAAATACCTCGCAATTCAGTTCAAAACCCAAGCTGTAAAATAAAATTATTATTTTCTTTTCGTGCTCATAATTTTCACCGCTCTTTTTTCGCTCTTTCGCGCTGGCTCTGGCTCCTCGCATCTGCCAGGCTTTTTCTCAGCTTTGCCCTCAATTAGTAAAAGACTTTTCCTCTTTTCCGTATTACATTCTTAGCCCTGGCTTCCACAGCTTTTCTCGCCCAATAGTTTTACGCTCTGCTCTATGTTGCTGCCGCCCCCGTTTCGGCTTTAGCAGTTAATTAAGTTACGACTTTATGTTGCATATTAGTGGCAGCCACCAACAGAGATAGAGCGAGAGAGAGAGAGGGAGAGAAAGGAGGATCTGCAGAGATTTGAGGGCGAGGCAACTACTAAATATTGAAATTATTGCCCCAACTAATTGGCGGAAGCAGTAGGAAAAAATTAAGAAAACAAAAATTATGCTTAAACTTTAAATTCCTGGCAGTTCAAGTTCTTTGCTGTAAGTTTCTCTTCAGAGAATTGCATATATTATGTACTAGAGAATTCTAGAGAACTTTTAGTGTCTAGTTCTTTCGATTAGCTCTTATTTATCTCTTGAATATATTTAGTTGACGCACATTCATTTCTTGGATTCCTTTAAAAAGTTTTCATGATTCACGATCTCCACTCAGTTTTTATGATCAACCCAGGGATCAACGTCCAGGATTAAAGCCAAGGATTCTTGCTTTTAATTCGTTTTTTAAATTTATTTTATGTTATTATTTATTGACAATTTATTTTATTTAAGCGAACAGCATCAGGCTCAACCGCTGGACATTTGCGGCCATTTAGTTGCGATAAAAAATAACAATTTATGTAGCTAAGCAACAGTGGGAGAGAGTCTAGTGGGGGTCTAGAGCGTAAAAAGAATTCTATTTTCTCAGGCAATAAAAATGTCAACAGCGTCGCCACAGACCAAATGGCAATTGCAGAATTTCTCCTTCCTTTTCTCTTCTTTCGCTTCGGCTCTGTTCTGTCCCTCTCTCTCTCTCGCTCACTGCCAAAGTGATTTATGCATTTCGCATGCAAAACGCTAATCAGTGGACCCATGGAACGGCGAACGGCGACCCCATAAGTCTCCGCCTCCCCGCTAGCCGCACATTCTGAAAGATGCAAAAAAAGAAAAGGGCGTCCCAGCATCCACACACACACTCTGGAGGGTAATACAAAACTCAAATAGCGTTTAGCCAAAGATGACTAATGTGCTTGGACGATGTCCAAGTGGTCAAGTGGGTTCCGGCTTCCAGCCTTACAACAGTGCACCACTCACTCCACTCCACGCCTTCAGCCATTCATTGGTTTTTGCATGTGGGATATGTTAAGATTAATGGAAGTCTCAAGGAGTCTGTGATGATATCGCTTTAAATATATCGATATCTGGATAAAGCAATGATACAATTGATTGCATATCAATGAACCAATGAACAAAACACTAAATAGAGAAGATAACTAAATAGATGAGTTACAAAGAGCCCACAAATATTTATATTTTATAGTTTATGCCTTTATGTAGTTCCTGCTTGTTGCTACATAATTTTATGCATCAATAAACATTGTACATGCCTGCTCTGAAACACTTTTGATGGACAGGAAGTGCACTTTTTGCGAAAAATACTCTTTTAACCCCCAATCGAAACCGCTACCGAGTAGAGGGTTGTTGGATTTTCAAAACTTGTTGAAATACGCGCATATGCCAAGCATAATTACAACGCAAAAAAGAAAAAATTGGTTAAATTTGTAACTTTTGTAAAGTGCTTCAATAAGTAATGAGGGGAGAAAGGAAAAACTGGATGGATGGATGGATGGAAAGCAAAGAGCAGTGGTTGGGGAAAGCACAAAAGGCCAGAGGAGCAGAGGATGAGCGAGAGCCAAGCCAGTAAGTTCCGTAGTTTGAAGTGAATTTAATATTTTGGCCTGATTCGCGGCAGGCAAGGCAAGGCCACGCATTTCGTTCATTAATATTTTATGGCCAAAAACTGTAATTTGACTTATTTTTCCGGTGCATTAATTAAGAGTTTGCCTCGCATGGCAGGGGGAAAAGTTGTTTGCCCGTATTCAAATGAAATTTAACATTGATTGTAGCGAGCTCTCGAAATTTCTTATGAATAATTTGGCATCAAGCGCATATCCTGCTCCGAATGCGCCTCCAATATCAACCACAATTTTCAATTATATTCAATTGGTTGCATATCAAATTGGGTAAGCAATAATGCACAATACTTTGGTCTTGGTTTGGTTTTAAACTCACATAATTCGTAGCAAGAATTCCTGTGTACAGGACATATAATAGGCTTCCTTTCTCCTTTCACCTTTTGTGCATTTTGGCCAAATTGCAATTAAAATTAGCAGCAAAGGAAGGACAGTGGACAGTGGACAGTGGACATCACTTGCCAATCAAAGACATGTGTACACATGTGGGCAGGGGCATTCTATAACTCTATGCCACAGAGACAATTTGCCTGCACTTGACCATAAAATTAATTAACTAAAATATGCCAAGAAAGAGCCGCCCACACACACACACACACAGCCACTTCTCTGATTGTGACTTCAGTATTCGAACAAAGCCATCCAAAAACCGAGAAATACCAAGAGGAGCAACAACTGCGACAAAATGTCACTTAAACGACCAAAAGCCAGGCAAAGGAAAAGCACAAACAGTGCGGGACAGAACGATAGGCGACATTCCTTTGACTATAAGCTTTTCGGCACTCTCATTTGTCAGCTGTGACGGCCTTACACTGTTGACACACACTGTACGCTGTACTGTTTACATGCATGTGCTAGAGAGAGACTGACACTAGGCTTAGTTATTGTTTTGTGCATACACCGACTGTCCTGTGTTCATGTCCTGAATGCCACAATTAACTAAAAGGCGCGCATCATATTACCAACAAACAACAGCAACAAAATTGTAGTCAACGGAGCAACAAAACCTACAACTATGGAAATTACAACCAGAAGAGCTGAAGCATTTGATACACTTTCCAGCGAAGAGTTTGCGATTTGTTCTACAATTATTTCCAGGAGGGAAAGGTTTTAAACAAGAAAATTTCGAAGCGAAATGGATTATTTATGTATTTTATAGATCATTTATGGATTGTCTATGGATGGGATGATCATTATTGTATAAATATTCTCCTATATATCATACCCAAGGGGATTCGTTGTGCACATCATAATAATCGCGCTCTTGTGAGGGTATCCAAAAACCAACAATTAGAACCATAAGGATGCCCCCCGAAAAAGACAGACAAGCGGGGAGTGACAAGGACATGAAGGCGGAAGCAGCAACTGCTGTTAAGTATGGATGTGTTTGTAAATATATGTGTGTATTTGTGTGTGTGTGCGAGTCCTGCGTCCTGTGTATATGGATATTATTGTTATTTCAGTTGAAACTCGGAATTGCTTGTAGATTTGTTCGGCAACAGCTGTGCCATTTGCCAGCAAGCAATTTCTGTCTGACTTACTTCCTCTGCCGCCTGCCCTGGCCCTGCACTGCTCGTCCTCGTTCCTGCAATTTATGTATCCTTTTGGGCAACAAGGGAATAGACAGGGGAATGTCTATATATATGGTCAAGTATCTGGGCAGTGCACATTGTCTTGGGTTCAGGCAACGCCCCGTCATTGTAAGCTACTTAAGATTGTGCCCAGATTATGTTTTAAACGAGAATACGAGGATGGTGGAAATGTATGCTAAAATGTACGCGCAAATTGAGTGTGAGTTTTCCACAGAGATAATCTTTTACAAGCAATTTAAAGCCTCGAACAAGTGCTAATATAACAGCAGCGAGAGGTTAAAGATATGAAGAAACAGAGAGAGAGAGAGAGAGAGAGAGGGCACAGGTAGTCCCGTATCACGTGCGATCAACTAATTAATGTAACAAAAAAGAAAACCCCTCGCTAAACAGGAAGCCGCATATTAGCCCTAAAGAACAAAAGCCAAACCGACAGAAGGAGATAGATATACCAGATCAGATAGACAGAGACAGAGAGAGAGAGTGGGATAGAGAACAAGTTGCAGCACCACTTGACTGATTACCTCTCCTCCTCTTGTGGGGCTCGTTGCAATGTTCTTTCCTATTCCAACTTCTTGCAACATTAATGAGCAGGAAGCTCATACGAGTATTTTCCACTGGACGAGCCACAAATTCAATTATGAATGAGCTACAAATTACAGTTATGATTACGACAGTGCGGGCACATAACTGTAAGGCATACCTTCTAAAATGAGATTTTAATGAAATTTTTGACCGAAAATTACTTCCTCATTGGCTTTGACAAGGGAAGTTTGCTCCTGTTAACTCAAATTATGGTGATTAGGCGATGGCAAGGTGTAATCGAAAGATCACCAGTTAATAGATAACATGATTGGACATTTTTTATGGTATATAATTTGTAGTTTTTGTAGCCACAACCATCCAAATCTTTGAGCTCAAAACCAAATTTCGGTGATGATCCACAAATGTTCTCTCTTCACATTACTCAGCCCTTGCTCATACTTTCCGACACTCAAAGGCTTTTCTTCAAAGATCTTTCGTATCTTTCGTCAGATTACAACTGTCTTATACTCGAGAGATTGAGGCAAGAACACACACAGACACACACACACTCACAGCGAGTAAGAGAGAGAAACAAGAGAAGGAAAGCCGAAATTCCACAAAATCCGAAATGGGAGTGCCACAGCAGAATCCAACACAAAAGCGTTTTGTAAGCTGGAAAATCCCAGAGCCGCAGTGAAGTCAACTCCCCAGCAAGCGGCTGCTGCTGCTGCTGCTGCCGCCTGAAATGCGTAGATAAATTGAGTTGAATGGAGCGCTACTGATTGGACTTCTTGCAACGGAATGAAGGTGGCATGGCTCCACGCAGCTACCTGTCCTGTCTCATCGCTCTTTCAGATTTTCAATTATGGTTAATCATGCAAATGTTTGTCGCCTGTGAAAATGTTTTACATAATGCAAAGTGAAATGTGAATCTCCCAACCTCCGGCTCCAGCCTTCCTTTTCCATTCTCTCATCTCCCATCTCCATTCAAGAGAGCTCTTCGAACAGCAGAGTGCTGCGACGAGAGCATTATAGTCCAATGCATACATGAATAATTGTCTTTTTGTGTCCCATGTGGACCGGCCAATGGACTTGCAACCAACTCCTACAGCTGCCACAGCCACTGCCAATGCTGATGTTGCTGCTGATGCTGCTGCCATGATGAGCTCTGGCCGGTGGTTCTCCTCAGGTAAGCCGAGCAATTTTTGCTGCCTGATTTCACAGACACAAGAATGTGTCCCATCTATATCTGCCCGTACCTTTTGCTACGTTTTGGGATTAGAGAACAACCCCCTGGAAACGTGTCACATTATGCCAGGACAGGCAAACGGATACACACGCAGACAGAGTCCTCTCCTTTGGGTGTCCTTTTCTGGACAGGCAAATGAGATTTTGGGTTTGGCAGCAGCAGAAGAATGTTAGATGCCTCTTGTGTGCCTGCCTCTTCATTGAGTCGTTGAGAGAAATACCTGCTGGAAAGTAACTCAAAAAATTACAGAGCATGCTGTAATCGATGGACAATTTGTAGTGCATGGGAAATTGTGGCTTCCACACGCATTTTCATGTCAAAAACCAATTGAATGCACATTTTATTCCACTTTCAATTCATAAATGGCGCAGTTTGTGGATAATTTATTAACCTTTAATAGATGGGCATGTCCGAAAGATGCTTTCTTTTTCCATATAATATATTCCCATTTCTCATGCCAACCCACCCCACAAACACACACACGCATAGACCAAAGGCAACCCCTAATCATGCCGCACATATCCCCTAGATCCCTTACAGTTTTTACATGCATTCCCATGCGTATTCTCATGTGTGTGTGTTTGTGTGTATGCGTGGTCATAAATTCAAAAAGCTGTCCCAAGCTTAAATTTTGGTTTTTCAATTTTTGAATGGCACAGACCTCGGGGTGGCAATCCCAGAGCCACAGCCACCGCCACCGCCGCCGCATCGCATAGTTGTGCGTGCAACTGTGAAACGTGTTCGTTCCCGGGGAGGGAAAAACACGCATGAAGGACCGGCCAATGTCCTTTTCCTTCCTGCCCCCCCCACACACACACACACACACACACACACACACACACAAACTGCTCTCTGTCTGTCCGTCACAGTCTGTCACAAAAACCATGAGATTTTATTTAATTAAAGCATTTAGGAACGGCTTCGGCCTCGGCCTCGGTGCGGGTTTTGGTTTTGACGCCATATGTGCGCTGAATATATTAGATATACAAACACAATCCTTTAAAAAGGATCACAGCTCCTAAACAAATATGTTACATTGACCAGAAATCAACAAGCAAACAAACCAAAAATAATATAAAATAACAAAAAAGAGCTAAAGTCAAGTATTCAGACATGCGGAATGCCTCATGGCATGGATTTTTCGTTTTTCCGAGTGTAATAACTACCAAAACTTTCAAACTGATTGAAAATTGTGCTCTACTTGGATTTATTAGCTTTCTTCGACTTGTTGCATGCCTCCAAATGTATCTACTACACCCTTCCTTCTACAGTAAATATTAATTGAAGAACTCGTTGGATTATGCATTATTATGAGGAAAGCTACGGTTCCCATTCAGTTGAAAAAGGTTAAACAAAGGTTAAGCTGGGTAGAGAAAGGGTCTTTGGGGGGGGCCTTAAGCCATCTAGAGACCGAGTCATCAAAGTTATTTAGTTAAAATTAGTGCCTGTCGAGGATGTCTTTTCAATATGCCAAAGCAAACAAGATGACTACCAGCCCCGAGTCCCTTAGCCACGCCACTCCCCCCTCCAACGTGGCCCAACATCTTGGAACGGCCAAGACGCAAGACCCAGAGCCAAGTCAAGCAAAGAGTCAAGTCAAGTCAAGCCAAAAGCAACCTCTAAACGCTCGAGGGCCTGGCAAAGGACACGAAACCTTCCAAGAGACAGAGAGGGGGACAATGTCGTGCTGCTGACAAGTGCGATGACAACGTCAAAGGCTCTGCTGCTGCTGCTGCTGTTGCTGCTGCTGCTGTTGCTTCTGTTGCTGCTGCCTCATGCTGCATGCTGCCATGCTCAACTAGCTGCAAGGCACCTTTGGGAAAAAAGACGCTCATCTGGAAAATCAACTTCGACTTTTGGGCCACCCAGCAGGAGCAGCAGCAGCAGCGGCAGCGGCAGGAACGGCAGCAACGAACCGCAAATCATAAAATAAACTCTTTAATTACGCCTCACGACTTTCCATGGCAGACACGCAACAAGCAAATGGAAAATTATGCAAAATGCAGCAACAGTAGTAAAGGCAGCAGCGGCAGCCACTGGAACTGCAACAGCAACATAGGCAACAGCAGGAGCAGCAGCAACATGGGCAATAGCGCCAACATCAGCTACCGAAAATTCAGTTAAAAATTATAAAATCTTTGGCACGACGCAGGAAGGAGGACGACAAAACTGCAAATTACCAAAACTATAAGGCACAAACAACAGGCACAGAAAAAAAATAAGGAAAAGCTGAAGGCTGAGGAGTATGCAATCCCTGAATACCCTGGAAAGATTCAATTTATTCGCACAAGTGAAAGGAAAAATTCCCAAATGGCTAATTGACAGAAAAAAAACTAAAAATCCCAAATGGGCACTCAATCATGGTAGTAAATATATTATAGCACATACGAAATACCCTCTAAAAGTGTATACGAAATGATGAACATGATCATGATGATGATGATAATAATGATGATGCAGTAGTGGTCGGCTGTTAAACACCCGAGCAGCATGCATTCCAAAGACCTCGCACTCCCGCACACAGCTTGAGATCCATAAAAGAGTTTTTTTCGTTTTCGGAGAGTTAGAGGGAAAGGGGCGGAGCAGGACCCCCTGCTGTAAACAACCTGACTGGACCCCTTACCGACTCCTCCTCTTACCCTTCCAATGCTTTGGCACCCACTCGATTATCACCGAAAAACGATTGACCTCACGAATTCGTAATTAATTTTCACCCAAAAAGTTTTCCATTCGAAGACAAACTTCAAACAAAAGGCTGCTGCTGTTGCATCCACATTCACTGGAGAACTCTGTCTGTGTGTGTGGATTGCTTTTTGGGATTGCTTTTGCTTTGTGTGCACTCCTATCCCCCTGCCCTTCAGCTCTCCAGCTCTACCGCTCTTCTCTCTGGCTGCCACAATGTTTAAACATTTGCGGCGCACACACACTGTGGGGGGGCTGTTGCTGCCCCTGCTGCTGCTGCTGCCTGGCTGGCTCCAATGTTCGACTCTCTTTCACCTTACTCGACTCCGTGCTGCAGCGCCTCCCTGCCTGCCCCGTGGATGTCGCTTAAGTGCTGAAACAATGTTCCAAGTTGTAAGTGCAACAGCAACGGCAACCCAAAACCAAACCAAACCAAAGCCCAAAACTGAAGCGAAAAACTCCATCGAAAAGTAAAGTGTGTAAAAATGAGCAACTTTTCCTCTGAAGTGAGAAGCAACTATGTGGCATGCTGCAAGCTGCACGCTGCAGCGTGCACCCATGCCCACATCTCTCTTTCAGGCGACAACGAACGACAATGACTAGCAGCATTTGCCAGCGCGCAAACTCCACCAGATACAAAAATTGTCTGCACCATGCCACCAGTCCTGAAGCCTGAAGTTCCGATATGGAGGAGGCATGAACACTTCTCTTCCTCCGTTGCACCTCGCCGTGGCCCCATCTGTGTGCGAGTGTGTTTGTGTGTGTGTGCAGCACTGGCAGCAGGCAGCGTAAAGTGCACAAATTGCAATTGTAGCTGGGGCGCGGGAATCAGGACAAGAAACCAAAACAGACGGGCGGGGCGGAGGCACGGAGAAGGCGAATGAGTGTGTGGAGGCGTCGCCAATTGCAGGCCTAGCCCCCAGACATGGTGGGGGCTCTTCAAAAACAACAACAACAAGCACAGCAGCAGAGCAAAGCAGCAAAAAGAAGTCACAAGTACAGTGAACACTTGATGATGATGTAAATTGGAGAAAGGTTCCTCCTCATAAACACTCAAAAGAATATTTGCTGCTCTTGTGAGGATACGTGAAAAGCATTGGGGAATGCAATGCTCTGTGCCCCCTGCCACACCCAAAGAAAATTGAACTAAAAATGTAATTAAATTAAGATTTTAAATTTGAATAAAGAATTTAAATAGTTTTTATAGCTAGAAACTGGGATTAGCTCCCAAATCAAATGTTAGAAATCATCAGCTTTGATCGATGCCAATTCCCAGTCTGCATTTTATTCCCAGTAGCATTTGCCATAGGATTGCAGGATCCTCTTTCCTGCATCGTAAACTGTCACCAAAAGAGCTCCTTGGCCAAGGTTTAATTTATGCTCCTTCCATCTGCATAAACACTGAGCCACAACTGTTTAGATCTTCTTGGTCAAATGATGTGGCACAAATGTAAATATTTTTTTGCACTCCGCTTAAAGGGCTGCAAAAAACCTGCAAGTGGAGCAACTGTTCGGGGGAAATGACAAAGCTTTTGCTTAACTCTGTTGGAAAATTAATTTTCGGATGACATTCAACTCATCAGGCGGGACAGAGGAGGGCCAGGGCCAGGGCTCCTCCGCGACTTCTCCTTTGGCTGTGTCATGTGACTTGTAACTTTTCTGTGTTGTCTGCCACTTGAGGCAGAGTGGCACACACACACAGTTCGGCTTGAAAGTTTAATTTCAGCGCTTGACTTGGAAAGTTTTGTGCCCATAGACAGACAAGAGGAGTCAGAGTTGAGGCGACTCCAAGTCGAACTCCTTTTTGCAACACAAAGTTGAAGTTGGAGGCGGCAGCAGCGGCAGCGGCAGCGACGGCAACGTCGGCCTTTTCGACGACCACCGTCGACACAAATTGCTTCGAAGTTTTTTTGGCATTCAAGTGTTTTAATGTCTCACGAGTTGTTCTGGCAGTCAGCCGTCTGCCGTCTCCTTTATTCCACATATCACTCGAGTGAGTCGCGGAGTCGCAAGTCGCAAGTCGCGGTGGTGCCTCAAAGGCAATGAATTAATCAAAGAGCAGCTGCAGTTTTCATGTGGCATTAAGTACCTGTGGCACTGTGGCAGACATCAGCAAGAGGGGCGGCGGCGGGCAACGTGGGGCTAATGGTTGAGGGAGGGAAGGCTAAACCGCAAGGCGGTGGCGCCGCTAGACAAATTTCAACTTAATCAATTTAAAGTGCTCGCCACAAAGTCAACAGTTCAAACTAACCGCAAAAGAGTGGGGCCTTAACCAAGGCACAGAGGGGTGTCACTCCGTGCCCCTGCCACAGCGCCTTCCAGCGAAAGCCTTAACCCTCCTTTGGCCTGGGTTATTAGGAAAATTGTCACAACAGGGATATAGATATGTAGATATGTGTATGCACATTCACACACACAGCAGGTTGTTGCTGTTGCTGTCTCGTTGACCAACAGCCAATATCAACAAGAATTAGGGCTACAATAGAAGAGCGAAGCTTCAATGCCCTGAACAAATAACAAATAAGTAAACAAAAATACAAAATAAAAAGCGAAACTTGAATATTCTCAGGCATTCTCCTTTCCCTTGTTCGCTTGTGCGTGTCGAGTCTTGCAGTTAGCAGCACTGGAAGCAGTAGGGAGCAAGGACACCAACAGTAACTTAATTGAAGGCATAATTGCACTCAAAACGATTTTTCGGACTGTCAGAACTGTCATTGTCTGTGTCCTTGTACAAGCTTCCCAAGAAAACCAAAATACCCTGTGCTACAAGGAAGAGTACACGCCGCAAGTTCAAGTCCAGTCCAGTGTCCCTGCTGCGGCCTCTGTGGAGCGAGTGAGTTGAGTGTATCCTTTTCACGTTTTTTTTTTCTTGTCAGCACACACAGCAAACACACAGCACAGCACCCCTCCCTCAGAGCCTGTCTTGCTGCTGCTGCTGTTGTTGCTGTTTGCTTACGTGTATTTATATTTACCCTGCTGTCAACATTGGAAAATTATGAAAATTAATATGAAAATTGTTGCTATTTATGGGATAGTTTACACTGGTTGTGCGTCTGTGCACGGGAACTGGACCTCTTGGGTTTCAAGTGGGGCAATTGTTGGTTTTCGATTTAATTACTTGCGTCAACTTGAGCCCCATAATTTGATTGAGTATTATGTGACACTCAGGCCGGGGCGAGGGTCCATTGAGATGCGAGATGCGTGAGGGGAGGGGTGCCATGAAAGAGAGTCAACAAGCTCACGCATCAAAGGGGGTTTTGTTCTGGAAACAAACCCTAAAGTAGCCTCTGAGGCCTCTGAGGCAAATCGACAACACACGCATGCATCAAAACCCCTCGACATTTGCATCTTTGACAGCTCTCTCTATTGTTGTGCCCTCCCGCTCTATTTATGCAGCGTGCAACGCACTCAAAGTATGCAAAAACAGGGGGAATTCAGCCAGAGGGAGAGATGCACTTTGTTTGAAATTGTTTTGATGGTAAATGGTTTCAATATGCTAAACAGCATGAGAATTATCCCAGGATATTTCAGCTTTATTTAATCCATAATTTGTTAATCTATTCCTATCTTTAGTCAACTTGTGAAACTCCTCAATTCCCTGGATTCCCTACTGAAAACCATTCATCGTTTTATCCAATCGTGTGCTGACAGTTTCCTAAACTCTGAAAACTTTTACTCCACAAACTTTCTTGCTTCTTCGAAAACTTCCTTCGAATACAAAAACTTTATTTTCACGGCAAGTTCCCACATGGCCAGAGGCATGTCTATACTCTAACAACAAGTTGCAACACGAGCAAAGACGTGCACACAAGGTGGACACAATAATTCCAAGACAATCCACAAAATTTCCATATTATTTGAGACATATTCGTAATCCGCTGTCGATTGCCGGCGCTTGGATACGTTTAAATGCAGATTAAGCATGTCATTTACCCCTATTATACCCCGCATACTTCAGAATCAATTAGCAAAAGCTTTTAAAAATCATTAAAGAAGAGAAGCCTCGAAATGGTTGAACATAAAATGCTCGATTCTAATGACAATTGACGGCTGCAATAAAACCAAATTGCTGCGCTCAAACCAGACTTAAGATCATGGCACACATAACCCCCACCCCTTCTTGTATGTACGCATATCTACGCATTTTCCCATAATTTATATGCATTTATGAGCCATCGCTTGGACAGACAAACAGACAGAGCGAGAGAGAGATAGAGAGAGAGACAGTCAGGCAGCCATGACAATTTTTATGGCATTTTTATTTCCTGCAAGCAGCAAATAAAGCAACCTCCCATATACTCATACCCCATATGGTCGCTGTTGCAGTCAAAACTTCAACTTCATTATCGCGTTATCGCCACGGCACACTCCCTCCCAACCCTCCTTCCTTACCCTCACCAATGCTGCATTATCGTGATTGCTGTAGTAAATGTTTTTTATTTATTATTATTTACAAATGCATTAAACACAATATTTAATTGCGTCCATCAAAAAAATAATGGAAAATAAACGGTAGGGTTATTACCCTCGTACCTGGGATACCCTGGAAGCGTTTTTTGTAGGGTTTCGAATTATAAAGATTTTATACATTTATTGCAGTTTATTGAGATTTTATGAATTTAAATTGGGAATACTTATTTCAGTTCAAATCTATACAGTGCTGTATATACCCCATGTAATCAACGATACCCATTGAGAGAGACCGCGACATTCTGTCTGCTGCCTATGCTTCCATATTCCACTCTTCCCCTCCTATTCCACTGTTCAATTGCACACCTAGCACCCGCACCCGCACCCGCACCATCTCGTTCTGCCTCTCTCAGTCTGCTGTTTACATTTGTTCTTGTTTATTTGTCTAGTGCATTGCTTATCGGAAATGCTTTTCCTATATGCGTGTGATATTTTTATGAGTTCTTTTGCTTCCCCCTCCACACTTTCGAGTTTCGATTTCAGTTGCTGCTGTCTCTCAATTTAAGTTCTCGTTGCTGTTGCTGTTGCTTTGCTGCTGCTGCTGCTGTTGTCGCGCTGTTTGCTGTTCACACTTTTTCGTTATTATTTACACAATTTGACCCTTTCACACCCGAATATCTCCTCATTGAACATTGAATTCTCTGCCCAGCAGAAGCAGCAGTAACAACAAAGAGTAGCAGGAGTAGTAGGTGGAGGAGAAGGAGAAGAAGTAAAAGTAGGTAGTTGATGGGTAGGTAGGTAACGCTCGCCCTTACACTCTATCCCGCTCTTACTCTATTCCGTTGAAGGGTATATTAGGCAGAAGGTTAGACGATCTCGCTCTAGGTGTTTCATCTGCTATTTTTACCGATCTCCCTACCTGCCGCTTAGAGTCCAAGCCTTACCTTTCAATTGAGGTTACTTTGAACCATATCGGCTCTCTCTCCTCCCACTCTATCGAATTCGTATTTCGAATTTAGTCTCTTCGGGCTCAAACTGTAAATAGTCATAAATGTTTTGTTTATGTTTACAATTTAGCTGCTGTTGCTGCCTCCCTTTCTCTGTGTCTTTCGCCTGCTGCTCCGTCTGCTATCTCCTTCTGCTGCCGTTGTTCCTGTTGCAGTTCGTGACTTCTCTCATGTTGTTGACGTGGTTGTTGCAACATCATGCTGCCACCGAACACACATTTCTGAATCGGTAATGGAGTGCAGCCTGGGAGAGCATGTGCAGTTCAGAGAGCGAGAGGGGGAGGGGAAACTGCTGCATTTTATTGCTATCTAAATCGCGCAGTGACTCCTGGCACTCCATGTACGAGTATGTAACCCCAAAAAAATACACCAAAAAGCAGCAACAACAACAACAAAGACAACAGCTGAAACTGTCTCCGATTTTTATTTGGTTTTAATTTGGCTCGAAAACGGGGGCTTAAATGTCACAAGTTAGTTGTTGTTGCACCTTGTAGGCCACAATTACATTGAGAGAAAAGGTAACAATCGAAGAGCAAATAAACATACATAAATTCAAAAAATGTAGAATGAGGCAGAGACAGATCAGTCTTCTCTTAAGCCTTCTTAGTTTCTCCGAATTGTTCCAATTTATATTGATAAATCCAATCAAAATCCGCTCGGTGTACGTGTATGTAAATCTCTGTTTTCACCGATATTAATATATTCAATTAAGTAGCTGGGGAACAGCAACAATTAAACCCATTATGTACATTGTCCAAATATGGGTAGAAAAATGCAACTCAAATAGCCCCAAAGCCGCACTAAACACTATTATTATATACAGGCAACGACCAACCAGGAGCTACTGTTGGATTTGGATGTCAATAAACACAGAAACTCCAATCGACAAAGCCGCATTAAAAGCATCATTAAATAAATTATAGACCCAGCCCACAAAAGTGAAGGCAAAATAGCAACGCAACAGGAAAATAGAAAGAAAGAAAGGAAAAAACCAAAAATCGAACATGAATTTGTGTAATGTTTAACAAAAGCTTAGCTCATTTGTTGTTTTAGTTGTTGTGTTATTTTAATGCTCGTAAAAAGACAGGGAAGACGTAGAGCGGGGGTCTGCATAAGCCTAATGAAAGCCATAAATAATAAAGGTAGTTCAGTGTTTAAGCTAATGAGGTTCCACAGCGAACTGGTGGATTTAGTTTAGTAGTGCTTAAATCATGGGAAATCCACGCGATGCTAAAGTGCGTTTCGGGGCTATAAATTCGATGTAAGTCGGTGTTCAATTAGAATAGTAACTACCAATTTATACCGTCTAATAATGGTATACACCAGAATTTATTTGAAACACATTTCGATTAATAATTATAATCGATCAAATATATTATTCAATGATTGAAATGTATTTCCCAATCTCCATGTTTATATGTATATTCCCTAATTATTCCATATTCCCGGTTTTCCGCACCTGTATTTGACATTTAATTATCAATTAGCTGTGTGCCACACAAACTTATAAATATTTTAATTAATTTACATTGTGATGCAATTTTTTGGGGCCATTCTTTCGCCAGGTGTCAGTCAGCGGGAAAATGCTCGTAATTTATGCAAACTATTCCCACATTAGAGAGAAGTGCCTCAGAATCAACCGAAACAGAGATAGAGAGAGAGCCGTGAATTTATTTATAATTTATATGGCAATTAAAAACTAATATTGTCGAGGACACATCCCACCGATTCAATTGTAAATGTATGCAAATTCGTAATTGCACTCTCTCGATGAACGGGGGAAAATGGAAAATGCTTGACTGCTCAAGCTTTCGCTTTGACAAATGTTTTGCCAGTTTTCCCATTTTAGAGTTTTCACCCGATTCCCCACCGCGATTTTATTGCATTTCCGATTGACAACAACGATTTTGTTGCCATAAATTAAATAATTAACTTAATTTTACATACGGTCCAATGTGATTTTAATTATTTCATTTGAATTTGTTGCATAATTTATGCTAAAATGTATTTTATTTCGTTTCGAGCTCGAGTTTTTTCTGCTCTTCCGTGGACCCAGGGGCCCTGACTCATCGGCTGCGATGATAAATGGCTTTTAAAATGTTTCCCATGCTTCAGATTAACCAAACGAAAAAAATAGCTGAACAATTCAGTTCTCTCTGTTCCTATTTCTGTTTGCATAATTAATGTCGTACACATTTGTTACCAGAATTTGTCTGGCTCTTCAGATTAATCTGGTCCGCTCCGGTTCGCAGTTTAGGCTCTGCTTAAGCCTCATCTTCTGCTTGGACTGGGACTGATTCTGGGGGCTTAACAGACATCTTTTGACTAGCATTTCGATGGCAGTTGAGCGACTGTTAATGACATATTGGCTCGGACTTGGGCCTCTGGGATTATCATTGAAAATGGTATTTAGTTCCTCAAAACTGGGTCAAAGTGGTTTTAACTTTAAGCCTCGGTATTGAATTGGTATTTTTATGGTAATTATATAATTATAATGCCAGAATGATTGGCTTGTTTTCTATGCTGGATAATTATATAATTATCATATTGAATTCACATTTAATTTCCTGAACATTTCATTGGTTCCACTATTCCTGTCTCTCTCTCTCTCTATATTTTTCAGTGTGGCATGGCAGTTTCTTTTTACCCTCCTCCATTGCTTGCCAAACATTCGATTGAATATTGATAGGTGTGAAATCGAATTCACTCAAATGAAACGTCATAAAAGATGTACATTTTCCCTTATTTTTTAGGGTTCTGTCATAAATATTCGAACCCCCGACACCGACACCGACTCAGCTCTGCTCTGTTTTTGGTGTGAGTTTCCTAATTAATATAAACAGTTTGTGAACAGGCCGCTAGAAAGAACTCAAAGAATGGCAGGCAGGCAGGCTGGCAGTAGGGAAGGAAAACGGGGAACAGGGAATGGGCGCTGGTGTTCTGGTGTTTGGCATTTCCTGTAATTTGTCGAGCGCTCGGAAATTGCCGGCCTTTGGTTCGGGGGCCTTGTTGCATATTAATTTAAATATAATTATGATAATTTTTATTGTCAAGTCAAAGACGAAAGGCAGTCCATCCCAGCGACAGGGCCTGCTGCCACATGTTTTCCCTCTTTCTCTTTTTTTATTTCATTTTTTGTTTGTGTGTGGAATGCCTTGGGCAAACACAACCCTTTTGCATGAAGTGCCATGGGTATACCATCAGAAAGGATTAGTTATTGAGTTATTTTCACAACTAAAGTAACGACAGGAACGTCGAGGAGAACCACCAACTGACGCGCGGCGGCGGTTCACTGAACAGCAGGAAAGGAAGGAACGTACCAACGAACGGCGAACGGAGGAACGTCTTGTGACTGACATTTGTGCGTCAAATTAAGTGAACTCTTTTTTCTTCCAGTAGGAGGATCGGATCTTCTGGTCAAGGCAGCAGCTCTGGCTTCCTGCCTGCCTGCCTGCCTGACAGAGCCTCGATCCGGGGCCTCGCTCTCTGAGTGACTGTGACTGTTGTTGTCTTCGGCCTGTCCCCTGCATTGCGTAAACTATAATTAATAACAAAACATGTTATGGTTATGGCTGCTGCTGCTGCTGCTGTTGCTGTAGCCTCTGAAAATTGTTTCTTGTGTGCCCCGAGAGCCCAAGGCATGAGGCATGAGGCCACAGAAAGCGGTTCTTGGTTCTTGGCTCATGGGTGCTTGGATTCTCGTTTCGTTCGATCTGCCGGTCCATTTTTCGGGCTGTTCAACATATGTTATGCATTTTTTAGTTGTCTTCGCGGCATTCCAAAAATTATGTAGCATTTAATTAGCGCATAATTGCAGCAGCCCACAGACAGAGACGCAGCACACACCAGACCCCCAGACCCCCAGACCTCTCCATCAATTTCAATCTTTGGCGTGTTGGGAACCATCTTCATCTTCATCATCATCATTGTAATCCGCTCTGGAGGATTGGAAACACATTGTTCAGCGGCGGCAGAAACTTACAACAAAGCTTCAAATGCTCTTGGGTTAAACTATAAAGAAAATAGAATATTCCGCGAAAATTCTAGCTCATGTGCTACCCTTTGCTCTGGCAATTCCTTTTTACAAATCCGTTTGCTACTTAGAAGGCGACTTCCCATAGGAACCCAATGGATTCACCTCAGACCCTACTCATTCCTGTCGTATGTCTGCAGTTCATCTCTCTCTCTCCCTCTCATTCTTTCTCTTTCTGTGTCTTTCTCTGTGCATGTGGCTGTGTCATTGTCTAAGGATGCAATTGCCGAAGAGGACGAGGACGTGGCACAAGTTCAAAAGCAGTCAACAGTTCCGACGTCGTCATCGCAGACTCTTTCCCTACCCACCTACTTCTACCTCTACATCTTCCCGTTCCTATGGCACATTCACATCATCATCGTCCTTATCCTTAGCCCTATCCCTATCCCTGGCGTACTGTCGTCCTGCCGTGGCAGTAGTTCCTTGTGGCCTGGCAAATACTCAACAAACCATGAAAGTAAATAAATGTTTTGCAACGTTGCAGAAATAAAATGCAATTTAAGTCGCACAAAAATGGCCAACAACAGCAGAAACAGGAGGAGGAGCTCGGCATGGCTAGAAGGACACGGAGGAGAGAGAAAGAGGCTGGGAAGAGTATCTGGAACGTTGCAGTTTGTTTGGAGGAGCAGCCAGGACCTGGCAGCGGCCTCCTGTTTTCCTAGTCCTAGTCCTGGGCTGCAATTCATTCTCTTTTATTTTTGATTCGTTTAATTTTGTTTTGTGTTTTTTTTTCGCTGCTGCTGCTTCCCCTGACACCCCCTCAGGCTGCTGTTAAAGTAACCGGCAAAAGCGTTCCGGGGGCTTCGAACTTTGCATTTTTGCAGTTTTTTTTCTCTTTTTTTTTGTTTTTGTTTCGGTTTTGTTTTGATTCGTTTTGCACAAAGAAAAGTGAAATGTTTTTGGTGCGGCAGTGGGGTTTGGGGTTTTGGTTTTTTAGAAATGTTGTCGGGGGTGTGGGAGGGAGGAATGCAATTGCATTTCCACAGACACGAAAAAAGGAAAGAGAAAAAACGAGTGGAAAAACGATTTAAAATAATTACATGCAGGAGAATTCTTTCGTGCCGTGCAGGGAATGCAACAAACGTTGGGTATGAATCAGTCATGAAAATCATTTACAATAATTTAGAATTCTTAGAGAGCTTTAGGAAGGAGAGAAAGAGAGAGAGATACCAAGAGAGACAACCACATGGAAAGAGGCAGTAAGAGACTTGGACTAGGAAGCCCAGCCTGAAGATTTGACAGCGACAGATCTTTATCAGTGTCCGAACAGATCTTAATAGCAGGTTTATCTGCTCCTCGGAAACTCCCTTAAGTATATTCAAGTAAATTCTGTCCCTCTTAACATTTCCCTCTTCAATCAGCCATATCCATTACACCCATATCCGTTCGCTGTGTGTTTGAGTGAATGATTTAAGTGAATCGGTGAGCCTATTGTATTATTTACCCACTCCCTCCCCCCATACACACACAGCATGCTATCCGTCCTCTTTCCCCCCAACGAAGAACTGCAATGAAACAAAATAAAAACAGAAACGGGAAGCAAAATCAAAAACAAACAAGAAACAAAAACAAAAATAAAACACAAAAAGTGCAGCAGCAAATGGCAGACGAAACGGAACAATAATTAAAGCAATGCCAAAAACAACAACTCCAAGAAGAAGAAGCTGAGAGCATAAGAGCGGTGGTAGAGAGAGAGTGAATGCAAAGTACAAGCACAACAGGAAGAGAGAAACAACCGTAAAAATGCAGCATGCAAAAGCTCTGTCGCTGCATCTTTCCACTGCTTTATGGCCTGATGCTCTGCTTCTCCTCAGCTTCTGGTTCTTCCTTTTGCTGCTGCTTCTGTTGCTCCTCTCTTTGAATGAGGGTCTCTGCGGGTCGTCCTCACTCTCTTTCCAGATAGCTAGATAGGGATGCAATAAACAGTTGTGGAGCTGAGGAGGGATGCAAGCAGCCGTCCAAGGTCTACTCTCATCGTTGTTGTTGTTTTGGTTGTCATTGATGCCTCCCCTCCTTGCGCTCTTTTCACCGTTGATTTGTTGTTTTTTGCTGATGAGCCAAGGCATACAGGGGCCAAGGGCCAGAGGGGGGCCACAAGGGAACACGGCAAAAATCAGTGCAAAAGGCGACGGACGATGTCATCGTTGGGTGTCGTTTGCAGACAACTTGAAAAACAGCGACTCTCCTGTCTCACTGGCCCCTTCTCCCTCTATCTATGTATCTCTCCCTCTATACACAGTGCCCCTTCTATTGACAGTTGAGCTGCTGGGGAACACACACGCAGCAGAGACAGCGAGACAGGGAGAGAGAGAGAGAGAGAGAAAGTTCCCAGACAAGCAGGTGGCAAAGGCTTGAGGGCAGCATCAGTTCAGTAATTGCTGCTTTGGTCATGCAAATGTTGTTGTTGTTCCCTGATGTTGTTGTTGCGTGTCTAGGCCTCAAATTATGTTGTTCTTCTCTTGAATTGGTTTGGCCTTTCAGCCTCTACTGCCCACTCTTCTAATCCCTATACACTCTTTGTGTTAGAGGATTTCAATTAGCAAAAAGATCGTACAGAGAGAGAGGCTCAAATAACTGCGTTAATCTCGAATTCTCTCTTCTACATTTCAGAACAGTTAAACTATCCCAAAGCTCTCGCCTTTTCTCTCTCTCTTTGTGTTCCCCTCTTCTAAGCTTCTCTCGGTAAACATTTACAGTGCCTTCCCCTCGAGGCAATTATTGCTTTAAACAAATTTATTTATAACACAAATTAAATAACTCTCGAGTTCCAGGGGTTCCAGGGGTCTACTAAATTTTCTGGGCGAATGCAATTTGCAGATTTACTAACCCTCCAGCAGCCAGCAGCAGGAGCACCAGCCGTCGGTTGGGGGAAGTTGCAGTTGGAGAAAATTGCAATTGCAATTACAGCGAGAATGGAAGGGAAAGAGGCGCACAGTGAAAGAGGTAGAGAGAAAGAGAGAGAGAGAGAGAGAGACAGCTAAACAACACAGCGGCGGCGGCGGCGACGACAGTTTGACTTGCAATTTTTTAGCTGCAGAACCGAAACGTGGCATCATCATCATCATCATTTCAATCATCATTATCAAGAGAGTATCATCATCGAAAAAACCGCGCGCGCCTGGACCATATCCATTACAGCAAGAGGAGCAAAAGGAGGAGAGAAGTGGAGCAGTGGGAGCAGCTCCAGCAGCAACAGCAGCAGCAGTCGCGGTGGAAAAGGAACATGAAGTGGGGGGGGGCCCTGTGCCCTGCGGCTCTGGACTCGCACTGAGCCCTGGCCAAGTTTTGCGAGAAAATCGATTTCTGTGGCCTGGGCCTAGGCCTTTAGGAGGAGCACAAGGAGCACGAGGAGTGAGGATTCTGTGAGCAGGAGGAGATTTCAGGTCCGCAGGTCCGCAGTTCCGAGTCCCATTCTGCCGTCTGTCCCCCGGCCCGTCCCGTTTGTTCGGTGAAGTTCTGTTTGTTTGTTTGTTTGTCGCTTTTAATGCTCGTGCACTGGGCACTGGGCACTGAGCGGTGGACGCTGGACGTGCTGCAACGCCGACGACTCTTGACTGATTTTTATGCTTTTGGCCCAATTGCCCCGCAGTAGCCACGGACCAGAAGTTGGGGCGGGGGCATAGCTAGTGGGAGCACAGGAAGAGAGCCGCCACCTCCAATGGGCATCCATCGACCGGTTTGCCGGCGCTGATCTCTCTCTCTCTCTCTCTCTTTCTCTCTCCTGCTGTTGCTTCTCTCTATCCCTCCCCATTAACAGACCTTTGTTTGCGTTGCAGTTGCAATATAAGGTCATTCCTCTGCTCTTGTTCTGGCCTCCCCCCCTACAGAACCCCTCTTGTTGCACGCTTTTCGTTTCGTTTGAAGGCAGCGCCCAGAGTGCCGAAGCACGCGGCCTTTTGTTAGTTTTTCCCGTCTCAATTTTGTTCATTATTATTATTAAATATTATTATGGGTGAGCTTTTCTTTGATTCTTTTTTACGGGAGAGCTGCCCCATAGAAACCGTGATTTAAATTACTCTATTCACGGGGTCCTGGTGCCTGCCTGCAAAACTTTTGCTTTCTTTCGCTCTAAGTTTTCATCTTTAAGAGTCACAAACCGTTAAAGCTATAAGCAGGCAAAACTTTAAGAGCGTGAGAGGAGGAGGACGTGGGGCTAAACCGGAGGAGAAGCATCTGTAGTGGCTCTCCACTTGCTTATCGCATAATTGGTGGCAATGTTGCCTGCCACTTTTTGCTGCGGCTTCTGTTCGGGTCTCTCGCTTGGGCCCTGGGCCTCTGCTCCGTCGTCGCATTCCGCGAATGCCGGCAAAACACTTGTCCGCGACTTAAATGGCGCGCAGCTGTGCGGCATTAGCTGGGGCAGTGAGTTGTAGAGCGAGGGGTAGAGGGGGGGCGCTGGACACACCTCTTAAGGAGGTGTTGCACAGCAAAACGAATGAAGGACAGGCGAGAGGGGTGACTGGTGGAGACATTTGATGTGATTATTGAGTTATGCCCACGGGGGCAGGTGCCGCACATATTTCTCTTAATTTTTCGCAACGATAAAGTTATTTTCAGAAATGCTCAGGAATTAAGCAAAAAAGATAAGAAGCAGCATTAAGCAATGAGAAGATGATAAGGAAGGAGTGGGGACAGAGAGATCAACAGCAGGAGAAGCGAGCAGCGAAGCAGAAGGTATAAGGAAGATCGAACGACAGCAATGCCAAAATAATTAACATTTGTCAGCAAATCCCAAGGGAGAATCCTCCGGTCCGTGGAAACAAAGGCAACAAAAAAACCACAAAATATGCCTGAAACGGCAGCTCGAGGATGAAAATACTCTTTTAAATGGAATTTAAAATGTGCGACCGAAGGTTCCAACGGCATCTGAATAAGAGTCAAAAACCAGACAGACAGAAATGAAAATGAACCTGACTCTGTAAACTTTTCTGCTGATTTGAATCGGCATTCTCTACTTAGTACTGTTGGAAAAAATAATTTTTGTTGCGTTTCAAACATCTGCACGAAAGCATAGCATCCTCTGCAAAGGGTATGAAAACGTAAAAAAGGCAGCAGAGTGTTGGTGGCGGGGGAGGGGTGCAGCACAGATTGCCAGAACAAGAACACACACACATACACACGTAACAGACAGAGACGAAGCACTCCAGCTGTGATGCTGTCGCTGTTTCTGCCTTTCCCTGCACCCCTGGCCAGCCCTGCCCTGCTACGAGCGGCAATCAATAAAACGGATTAGGAATATCCTTTAAATGCGGCGCTTGGTGGAGGCTGCAGCACACACGTAGCACGAATAGTAAGGCAAAGAGGAAAACGAAGAAACAGAGGCAGAGGAGAGATCTTAAACGTAGAAAAGCAATAAAAGTAGCGGCACTTACATTTTCGATTTTCGTTCCTTACAAAATTGCGCGGGAGAGAGCGGGGCAGCACACAAAATCACACACCGACACAGCAGGCACGCACACACACATGAAGATTAACCGTTTGCCTGAGCCATGCGGCGACACACACACACGTTGTTTTTGCTGTTGTTGTTTTAAGCGTGGGTGGGAGAATTAAGAAAACTCTGCTTGTTCTCCTTTTGGTTGTTGTTTTTTTCGTTTTTGTCACTTGCACTGGGCTGGGTTCTGCGTGACCTTAGCGCCAACGACCTCTGGGGGGGAACATGGGACATGCAAACAACAATGCAACAAAATCTTCCAGCTTCCAGCTGCTCCTCCCTTTTGTTGTTGCCCCTTCTACCTTTTCATAATTGCAGCCGGCAGCGTTCGTTTTTGTTATTATCTATTATGATAATGGCCACCCACGTTGCAGCGCGATATTTACAGGAAAATCAACAAATTCTTATCACAATTTCTAAAACGGTTTCTTTTCCTGCATACAGTATTATTTCGTTTTAATTGTCCATTTACCGGCTTTTGCTGCGTTCTCGCGAAATAACCGTTAGAACGAGGCAAAAAAATTGTAATTTTACTTTAAACCGAATACTGTTACTTGTGGAGAATTAAATAAAAAGCTTGCAATAATACATTCTGCAAATTATTCGATTCAAACGGTACACAAATACGCGCCGTACGTGCTTGGGTTAAATTTTATCAACGCGGATTCTGCTCCGCACGCACGAAAATTGAAAGATTGACTGAATGATGGAATGGAGGAATGAATGATAAAAATAAAAATAAAAGGCGCCCATTGTGAACGCGCAATTTCGTCTATTGTGAATGGGAAATTTCGGATTATTGTGAATGGGCAATTTGTCGGGGAAATACTCTCCTGTGTCTGAACGGTCAGGGAAATTCTCTCCTGTGTCTAAATGGTCAGGGAAATGTTCGCCTCACGCTCGAATGTGGTGCGCAACCATGAGCGTTTGTGCGCTCTCGAGAGAAAAGTCCCAAAATGTTAAAGAACTGTTGGGCCTCTGTTATGTAAATATCCGTTAACATTTAAAAGTAATGCAGAAAGGGGACAATTTTCTGTAAAATTTAGTTAAAAATATTTATTTACATATTCGTTCTGGTTGTGTTTTTGTTGCGGTTTCAAAAACCAATTCAAAAAGTGATTTTACAATTTTTTTGTGCGTTTTAGTGCCAAGACTTTGGTCCCCCGCTGACCCCATGGGCCACCCTCGGGTTGGATCTCTTTTGAAAAAAAACAGCCAAAAATTGTTGGTTTGGAAGTGACAAGATCGATCGGATCGAATCGGCTTAGACGGCCGTTATCAGGTGGGCGTCGTCCTCGTTGAGGTGTGGATCCTTGCCATTGATTTCGATTGTGTGATTCGACTCCGTGTCGCTGGGCTCCTGCTCGTGCTCCTCCTCCTCTTCGTCATCCTCCTGGCTGCCACTCTCCTGCTCGGGGGATTCCCGCTCCTCGTTCTCCTCATAGATGACGTCACAGCTGGTGGGCAATGTTTTGGGCGGGGGCTTCTTGATGGACTTTCCACCGGCCTTGCCATTCTGCTGCATCTCCGACATTTGGTTCTGCATGTCCCGCAAACGATCCGTGAGGACATACAGATCCCGCTCCTGGCTCTCACAGCGCGTGCGCAGCTCGGAAATTTCACGCAGATCCTCGGCACGGGGATCCCGACGCTCATAGCGCATGCGCATCTCTTCGAATCTGCAGGAGGGATAGAGATAGAATGTGAGATAGTGCAGAGAGACCGTTGTAAAGGAGTGGGAGAGGGGAGCCACAACACGGCTAAGCGGAAAGATAGAGAGAGATAGAGATAGAGGGGTACTTACAGATTCGTCAGACAACGGCACTTGCGGTGCAGCTGCTCGATCTCGTTGGCATTGCTGATGTCACGCTTATCCAGCGCCGCCTTCTCGGCATCGTATGCCGCCTTCAGGTCCTTGAGATTGCGCTGGTGCCGAAGCTCTAAATCGCTGCAGGATTCCAAGTGGATTCGAAGCGGTTTCGGGTTGCATTCGAAGTGGTTTCGAAATGTTAGAGGGTGTGCAGCGGGTATATTGGGAGACACACACACACAAAACACACAGAAAGTTACATATAGCGAGGAGAAAGAGAAATTAAAAAGAGATTCAGAGATACGTAATCGATGTATTGTAGGGTACAGGGTATTCCATACACCATAACGAAACTTAATTTCTAATTGTTAATTTCGGAGTGAACTTTTGTTTTAGTGGCGCTTGAGCAGGTGACGATATTTGATATAGAGCACAGCCAGAATATTGAACACCAAGCATGCGAGGGCGATCAGTGGCGACATTGTCAGATATAGCACATAGAGTGTGGGCGTATACGGACACGCCCCCCTGGCCAGCACCCACAAGGCGGCGCTTCGTCCGCCACCGCCACCATCGAAATCATCTAAGCCCTGCTGCAGCATGCTGCACGAATCCGAGCAAAGTAAATAAAAAAAGAAACAAAAAACATGAATGTCGAGATGTAAATGAAAGTGGCTGGGCTGGAGGGATGTGAAAAATGATGAGACAGTGAGAGGCAAAAAAAAGGCATTCAATTCAAGCCAAAGGTCAGGCAGGAAGTAGCATCAGAGGGGGTGTTGCATGCCACACACTCACTTGAAACGCTCATCGGCAGCGGCGATTTTGGCGCGATGTCGGTCCACAAGATCCTGCAGTGCCTCGTCCCTTTCCGCTTGAAGTTTGGCCTTCTGTGAGTCTGTTATAGGATGGTCGATTAGTCGATCATTGAATACCCTTTATCCTGTTTGTACTCACCCAACTCCTTGCGATGGGACTCCACCATGTCCTGTGTGGACAGCTGCAGCTCCTTGGCAAACTCGTCCTTGACCTGGCCCAGGCGCTCGCGGAACTTCTCCTCCATTTCGGTTTTCTCCTCCTCGAACTCCTTCTTGAGTCGCTCCTCGAGCTCCACGCGACGATCCTCCTCACGGCACATGGCATTCTGGTACTCGCGATCGGCTCGGTCCAAATGCATGCGAGTCTGCAGCAGGGCATTGTCGGAACGTTCGCGTAGAGTGAGGAAATCCTGTTTCTTCAGCTCCAGATTCTCATGCAGCTCATCGATCTATAAGATAATTATCTTTAGCGAAAAGTTCAGAGAAGATGAAGGTTTGATCTCACCTCAGCTCGCAGTTCTTCCTCATTGGCCGTGTATCGATTGGTCAGCGCTCGCAGCTCCTCGATATGCTCATTCTGTAGCTTATCCAAAGCATCTCGCCGCTCGTCCACATAAACGGACTCCAATTCATTTGTCAGTCTTGTCATCTCTGTGCTGTAGGGCCCCAAAAAGAGAGAGTTTAAGCCTCAGGCCAGCCATGGCTTAAATTAGTTTTAAAGTCTTACTAAAGTTTGTTTTCCCAGAAGGCGGCAGCTTCATTGCGAACCTCATCGATTTTGTAGATCATTTGACGCTCCTTGTCATAGATGGCACTGCAAAATGGGAAAGATATCAATGGATTCTTCATAGATTTCCCCATTTTACTCACTTATCACACTGATATTTGATCTTGTGCACAGCCTCGATCTGCGCCTCGAGACTCTCGTTGGCAGTGGCCAGATCGCTCTTGAGATTCTCGATGCGATCCATAAGCGTTTGAATGGTTTGCTCCTGTTCGCCCACAACGCCACGCAGGGAGTTCACCTGCGCCTGGCACACGCGCAAATGTTCGGCCTCCTTGCGTCGGGATTGCAGCTCCAGCTCCAGTTCTTCGGCCTTGGCCGAGGCCTGTTTCCGTTCGTAATTGGATTTGTCCATTTTGTCCTTGCACTGACGCTGCATTTGCCGCAGCTGCCATTCACAGTCCGTCATCAGGGTTTCCTCGCGCTCTAAAAGAATACAAAGAGAATGAGATTCAGTCCGTGAATGAAATAAAAATCTCTGTCTGAGACCCACCGCGATTGTGTGTCCTGAGCATTTCGAATTCCTTCTGCCACTTGTCCTCGCATATTTTACGCTCTGCCTCCGAGTTGTCCAGCGCATTCTTGAGGATGCGTATCTGCTCATCCAACTCTCCGCGGATGCTCTCCACCTGCTGGCGCCACTCCTCAGCCTCGGCCTGTGCACCCGCCAGCTGTGTTTGCAAACTGCTGGCCAGTCCCTGCGTCTGTTTGTACTTCTCGGTTAGATCGTTGTACTGAGCTTCGAGTTCGTCTAAAAAAGTATAAATATGTCACAATCAAATGTCTATTTGTGTGCACTTTTTTGCTTACCATATTTGAGCCGATATTCATCTTGATCTTCGCTGTATTTGTGCCTCAGGTGAACCTTTTCATCCTCCAGAAATTTCAGCTTCTTGCGCACATATTCATCATCCGTATGAGCCGCACTCAGCTCGCCCTGGAGTCCTTTGAAGAGTCACAGAACTCGTTAAATATTTCCCATGAATAGTTTCGCTTGTAACGAACTTACTTTCCACATTCCATTGCTTGAGTGAAAGTTCCTGCTCCAGTTTCTGTATCTTGAGATGCATTTCCCCCACTTTGGCCTCCAGTTGATGGACATTTTTGTGTGCCTCGTCCAGCTGGCTGTTGAAGCGTGCCTTCTGCTGTTTCAGCTCTTTTCTGCAAGATCAGTGTAGGAACTTGGATGAGTAATAGTGGGCGGATGGCAGTAATAGATCAGCTGTCAGGCAGATTATGTCTGTGAATAATCCCCCAGCACACAAACAAAATGAATCACAAACGTGATGATCTCTAACACAGACACAGCACAAAATAATAGAATATTTATACATATTTAAATGTTGCAAAATATAAATAATAATAATAGAATTAATAATTCTAATGGAGACACGACACGTTTTGCACCTATAGCTAGACATTTGCTTGACGCAATTGGCGTATGGAAATGTCGGTCGTTAAATCCGAAATGAGGTGTAAAAAATACTGGGGGAATGTCTTCCTCAACCATAATTTGTTGCTATACAATATATACCCGATAGACGGGTACACGTAGAGCAGGCTGAAAGATACAGCTATAGATTTTTATATAATATGTAGTTTGTTGTGGCTTTGTGTGCCTTGCTTTGCTTTGTTTTGTTTTGGCTTTCAACGCAGAATGAAATACGTTTTAATTGAATTTATCTTTGTCGATTCCTGTGGCTGCGAAAATGCGCAAAGTTTTATTTTTAACTCTCACGATGTGTTTTTTTTCTCAGTTTTTTCTTGTACACTCTGCCAACTCTCTCTCTCTGTCTCTTACTATTTGTGCAGTACGTTTCGTGACAGTAGAAATGTTAACAAATTTAGGAAATTCCTTGATGAAAGGATGTTTTTTTGTGGAAGTTGAATTGCTGTTCAAATTTCTCATAAGCGAAAGGTTACCATTCACCAGGAGTGGTTCTGGCGTCACAAGAAAACGTGCAAGTCCTTTTCCACTTATTTGCAATTTCGAGTGTTGTTGCTCTTGATTCTTATGGTCTCGAAACGCACTGTATGCCATAGAAGAAGTATATTTTAAATGTACAAAACATCTAGTATAGACAATGGGCAGTGAATTTATCAAAATTTTGTGACACGCGCTCTTGTCTGGTCTCTAGAGAAAGACATGGAATGAGCGAGAGAGAGCGAGCAAAAGAGAGAGAGAGAGAGAGAGAGAGAGAGAGAGTAGCAACTATAGACAGAGTAAGACAGATGCATCGCGTGCACTTAGATTGAAAGTTATTTCAATTATTTTTGGCAAGAGCATCGCTGCATCTGCATCTGCCTCTAGTTCTGGTTCTGGCTCCCGCCTCTTGCCTCTGTGAACTTTCCTCAACAAATAGTTGGGTGTTTGGATGCTTTTGTGCTCATCAAATTGAATTGAATAAACAAGCCCGAGGGGGGAGTGCTTGATGATGAGCAGCAGGAAAGTATAGCCATAACTTAGTTGGTGGAAATTACGCATACGCCGCATGTTCCGCCATTGCCTTTATAAACAATCTTTCAATGCTAACAGATATATGCACACACACACTTATATACTGGCATTCTGGCATCAGCAAAGTGCCCAGCCAGAGGTTCTCACGGAACCGGCAGCATCAATTATCCAACAAAATCAAGAACAACCTAAATAAAATTCCACAAGTGCAGGTCCGCCGGTCCCACGCCACCCCCCCCGGGCGCCACGCACAAGATTTGCTCTAAATTATGAACGTTTCAAAATGTACATCGTGCACACAGGTTTTTTCGGTTGTTTTTTTTTTGCAACAAGCCGAAAATAAGCGGGTGAAAAATTAGAAAACTAGAGCAGGCAGATCGTGTTCTGTGCACATGAGGAAAATATGAGTGAAGAGCAAAGAAAAACGAAGATTTAGATACGCTTTGGTTAAGTCAAATATTTGATAGGGTACCTGATAGATTTTCTGGGTTTGTGTACCAATCTCTGAAAGATATCTGACCCATGAATTTATTAACCTATTCTAGCATTTCCTATTCATAATGCATCATTCATTCCCTACTCGCAAAAGGGTAAACAAAAAGCGTGGGAAATGGCCAACACGTTGCCAAAAAAAAAGACACAGAGCAAATGACGAAGAGAATTTATTTTTGACCAAAAAATCAAAATATGAAAATATTGAAACTGAACAATTTATACATGAATATAAATTGTGCAAACAATTTGCGGCATTCCGCTGTGAGACACTTGCCGCTCGGCTGTCACAATCTGTCATATTCGTATGCCCTGAGAAGGCCAAACAATGGCATCGGACAGTGCCACAATCGTTTGATTGCTTTCACATTGCGTATACGTAACAAAGAACAAGTGGGTTTTCCTAAGAAATTTCTATGTGTCGGCATTATCCATCAAGTATTTCTTTTTGTACAAATTGAAAACTTCCATCACTTCAAAGCGCTTGTATTTCCATCATCTCTCACTTAACTCTTTTGCTCAAAAGAGCATTTTGAAGGGCAGATGCCAGCCAAAATGATTCCGAAAAATATATAATATTTTGTATATGTTTTGTTCTATTTAAAAATGGAAATGGCGCTCTGGCTGGAAAATTGAGCAAAATCGAAATTAGAGAAAACAATGAAACAAAATAAGAGATGGATTTTGAGAGACAATTAAAAGAGAAGAAGACAAAGAGAACGATAAAGAAAATCTAAGAAATTCCGTGAGAGAGAAAAATGAAATACCAAAATTTAGAAATGCTCCATAAAGATTGTACGTTTCATTCACAGATGCCAAAATGTACGTATGTACATCTAGTATATGCATAATTATATCAGAAATAAATTGTATAGAATATTGCAAATGTTTTTGTGCAAGCAGTGCCGGAAAATTTCGGAAATTCAGGGCGCCAATTATCACACACCAACGAATGCCGAATGCTGGCACGAAGATTTAGTTTATATCATTAAATCACAATGTAAATAGTCCCCTTTTACCCCCAAAATTATGTCTATGTCTCTCAAAGAGGAGATCAATTTGAGGCGACAAAAATTACACTTGAAAGCGCTCCATGACATGATGAAGATCAAGATAAATGGGCTACAACATGTAAATGTTTTTGGGGGAAATTGTTGGCATCGCTTTGATTAAGTACGTCGCAGTTGCTGCCACACAGCTGCTGCACGAAGAGCATCCATCAGGCACGAGGATGCTCTTCTGATGATATATGCAGAGGGAACTGGCATTCAGATCTCCCAGTCAAGATCATTTTTCTGTGCTTACCTGAGCTCGTGTGTCTCATAGGAGTGCTCCTGCCGTGCCGGCTTATTCAGGACACTGCCATCCTCGGTGATCTCCAGGCTCTCGCCCAGACAGCTATCATCGCGGCTGCGCTGCTTGTTGGGACTGTTGCTGCGACTGCGTCCTTCGATATGGATGGGAATAAAGTGCACGTTGCCTAGACTATTGCCCCCCGCTCCATTGGCAATATTGATATTGATCTGTGCCTCTGTGCTGAGGTTGCTGTTGCTGCTGCCATTTGTGGTCGAGGCTGTGGCTGTTGTGGTGCTGGCGGTCGTTGACTCAACCACCACATCCGGCAGGCTAATGCTCTCGATGCATACCAGCCGCTCGCTGAGATCGCGCTCGTCGTCGAGTTCGTCGCACTGCAGCAGCGTCTCCTCGCAGTCCGTGGAGTAGCCGTCGCGGGTGAAGGGCGAGCGACCGTCGCGACGCTGCTGCAGCAGCGATTGGGTCGCCGATGTCGCCGATGAGCTGCGTGGCGGCGGTTGAGGTGCCTGCTGCTGTGGCACCTTCTGCTGTTGCTCCTCGTCGTGCACCCCAATGCCGGAATCCGCATAGCTGCTGCTCAGATTGGAGTCACTTTTCAGTGCGCTGCGTTCGCTGCTGGCCGACTGCCTGGAGTTGCCGCTGGGCGTGGCCGGATTGTGGTGCTGATACTCCAGATCCACAGCCTCATCCACTTCATCTTCATCTTCCTCCTGCTCCTCGTCATCTTCTTCCTCAGCTTCCTCCTGAACATTCTCCAGCTTGACATGACTGAGGCGTGTCCATGGCCGGCCATTGGCATTCTGATAGATGGTTGAGGGTATATCTGTGGCAAAGACCTCATCCTCGAGCGTCTCAATGTTGGCTTCGTTAAGTTCTTCGATGTTTAATCCGTTATCGAAATCATGATAGACTTCCGGTTCCGGCTTGTGCCATTCCTGCGGTTCCTTCTGACGCTCCAGGTGCTCCTTTTGCTCCTCCTGCTCTTCATTGCTGCTAAAGCTCTCAAAGCTGCAGTCCTCGACCGTTATTTGTGGCACTCCGGCATCCTGTGACTTGTGATGGCGCGGCGGTGCCTGTGGCGGACTCACGACCGACTCACGGAACTCACGCGGCGTGCTGGCTCGCGAGCTGTGCGCCGATGCCGTTGCCGTTGCCGTTGCTGTTTCGTTGGGCTTGGCACTGGTTTGGCCCATGATTATGTCACTTGCTTGTTGTTGCTGTTGTTGTTGCTCTCCTTGTTGCAATGTTGCATTGCCTGGCTGCTGCTGCTGCTGTTGTTCGCGTTGTTCTGCTGCTTCCGCGTGCCGGGCCACCGTTCGCCGCCACTCGACGACGTTTGCCGCTTGAATGAAGTCTCTGCTGGGGCTGGCATCTCGCGGCTCGGCACTGCATGATCGCGCCATTGCTCGGCCATGATTCTCTACACTCTCCGATGGCCGATGGCGCTCTCGTCTCTCTGGGCGTTGATGTGGCGCTGCTCCAGCTGAATTACTGCGACGCTCTCGCTTGAGTTCGCTCTCTGGCTGTGGCTGCTCCTCGGCTCTCTGGCCGTGCTTCTCTGGTCTATTATTAGACATAGTCATTTGATAACTATTTGTGGATGCTGCGGCGGTGGCAGTGGCGGGGTCGGAGTTCGTTTCAAGGTGTGTGAGGCGGCGTGCCAGTGCTGCCTGATCGATTACGTGGTTGCTACTGTTATCGTTATCGTTACTTTTGTTGCTCTTCTTCTCTTCTGCAGTGTGGCACTTGCCACTGATCTGTTGCACTTGCTGTTGTTGCTGCTGCTTCTTCTGCTGCTGCTGCTGCTGCTGCTGGCGCTGATGATTACGTCCACGCGCCATGAAAATTTCACTGAGAAAATCGCGACTCTTTTGCAGAGTTTTTCGTTTCTTTGTCACACTCAATGGGGTTGATGTTGTCTCACAGTCAAGGTCCTGGACTGTGCCGTTAGTTGTGTTACTGTTGCTGCCACTTAGGGCCAGTGGCAGGGCAGCAAAGCTTTTCAGGGATAGGCGCGACGATGATTTTCGTGGTGTTGCTTCTTCGTTCGTTGCGGCACGCTCTCGACGGGCGACTACTGTGACTGTGTCGCTTGGCCGGCCATCGATCAGTGGCCCAATATTGGGGCTATGGCAATTGCCAATTAGCTGATTGGCCACCTTTTCAATGTGTTGGCTGGCGCTCTCCTTACCGTTACCGTTAGCATTCGCATTCGCATTCGTATTCGCGTTCGCGCTGGCTGTTTCGTTTGGACTGTCCGCCGCAACATTTGGATCATCATCAAGAGCAGCAGCAGCAGCAGCTAGAACGGCAGACGACACAGCCCCTGCCACCACCCTCTGCCCTGTGTTATTTATATACCGTTTGTTAGAGCGGAGCGGAGAGAGTGCCGCCGCTGTTTGTTCGGAGTGGCGGCCATTAGCAGCTGTTTTTGCTAATTTTACACATGGCGGCGACGAACGTCTTTTTTGCTCTTCGTCGCTGTCATCGGCGAAGTCCTCCAGCTCCTCGATCACCGCCCGTCTGTGTGCTGGCAGCTGTGCTCTTTCGCTGTGCTCTTCTTTCGCCTGCCTTTCGCTCTCTCTTTGCCGAAGAGAGCCGCTCGGGCAAGGGCTGCTCTCTTTATTACTTTTATCCTCTTCGTCGCTTGTGCTCTTGTGCAGCTTTCTCTGACGCGAGCGTCGCAGCAGATTGAACATTGTCGATTGTTGTTTTTGTTTTTGTTTATTTATTCTCTCTTGTTGTTCTTCCTTCTTCCTATTCTGCACTCTCCACTGCTGATTCTTCCCTTTCTGCAGCGGCAGCTGTTGTTTCTTTCATTAATTAGTTTAATTTTCGTTTAGATTGTTTATCCCATTAATTATATTTGTGTTTAGTTTGTAGTTCTTGGCGTTTCGTTTTTCGTTCACATACAAATCGTTATTTCGTGTCAAATAAGTATTGTTATTGTTGTTTAAATGCCTTCAACCTGTTGGTGAGAAATTTACATGCATTAGTTTTACCGTTCCTTCACTTGGTACATACTCGGAATCTCTTTAATTGACAGTAATTACAGTTATACACACGCTCAGCGCACGCGGACATATTCGGCGGATTGGGGCTGCTTCGACTTTGCTGGCGGCTGAATGGCAACTGTGAGCCAGTCCAATGTCGATGCTCCACTCCATGCACACACATGAGCGCTGATGACGATGATGATAATGATGAAGACAATGATGATGACAAGTGCTGGACAAATATGAGCACACAACATGCAAGTGTGCGAGTGTGTGGTGTAAATGCAAGTGCCTGTGTGTGTGTGTGTGTGTGTGTGTGTGTGTCAGTACACTTGACAAAAAAGACACATGGCATAATTCATTAATATGCCCTTGCAGAGGGTATGAATAATTCAAGCAGAAGCATGTAATACATAGAAGAAAAGATTTCCGACCGGATAAAGTCTGGCAATGATCAATACAACGATCAAGAATTACTCTTAACAATCTTTCGCAAAAGGGATTAATATGAGTAAAATCTTAGCTTTAACATTAATCCAACTCGTTTCGACGTTCCAAAAGTTGTTGTTTACAAATTCCCTTTCAATGGTTATTGACATTGGCAATTGATCAATATCAGATGACTATAACCCATTACTTCCATTGAGAGTATCTAAATCTTCGATCTCCAAGCCTCGTCTTTAATTAATGTTTTAAGTATCATAAACACACTCATGCCCGCACTCATGCCTAGAAATTTACATGTCTTATGGTAAGCCGTATAATTGCCTTATGAATATTAATTGATGAGTAGAGAAAGCCGCTGCTGTTGTTGCTGCCACTAGTACAACCAATGTCCGTCTATGCGTCATTATGTGTCATACCATGGGCAGCAACAATGCTATTCAACTCGGAACAATTGTGTGTTTGGGGCCTGTCGATTGACAGCTGAATGTTCTCCAATCGAAAGTGAGTATTATGCATCGGTTTAATTGCTAAATGTTGGCAAAGTGAGTTATTCAACTGATTCGTAATTTGCTTAGGCATAAAGCATTCCTAAAGAGCAAAAGTTTATATTAAAGCTTCTTAAATCAACAATTTTAAAGCAAATGTGCCAAAAAGTTGCTTTTAACAAACTCCTAAAAGTATGCCAAATAAAATAAGAAAACTCTAATAAAGAAAATGTTTCCATTCATTATTTTTTACAGTGTATATCGGAGTCAGATCGGCTTTGAGTCAGCGCCATTCCTCAGTCATTAGACTTTCCATTCACAGCAAAGTTCAAATTGCAGGGAACGTGCCAAAAATAAACTAATCACGGTCCCTCGAGCGCAACATCATAATCCGAGTGCAAGGCAGTGCAGTTCGGGCCTCCAAATCATTCCCCCTCGTCCCGCCAAGCACTCTTTCCATGGTTCTATTTCAAGTTCAGGATGTGCTGCTCCGTCTCTCTTTCTCGCACGGTGTGTGGTTCTGCACATAAACGAGCCAATTATAGGCAGCAATAAAATAAATAAGAAAACAAGAATCGCCGATTCTCCAAATGAATATGGCTAAAAATATATGTTTCTAAAAACGCAGCTCTTCGTAGGGCCCTCGGATCATTGACGTCACCTTAAATGAGGCAAAAGCAGGCGCCGGAATACAGTTAGATACATATGTACATACAGATGTACATACATCTATAGGAAGATTTATGAATAGATGGAAGATAGGTAGATGCTGCCTAGACCTATACCTCTTTAAAGATATATCGATTGATAGGTTTATCATTATTTCAATAGAAAGAACATAAACTAGATTAATAGCTAAATATAATATGAGGACTCAAGGGTAGGAATGGAAAGGAAAATATAGTGAATGATTTATCTGCTCCTTTTTTTACCAACATCAATTGATGAAACGATGGGATTTATTGAGAAATAAAGGCAAAAATTCAAATACAAATAAAGCAAACTGCCATTTAAATGAATACAAAATATAGCTTCAAGTACACAGGCATTAAAATGAATAAATTGTATTTATATTTCTTATAGTCTTAAATACACACAAGTACAGTCAAAAACAGATACATTGTTTGATATACAATCTGATCGACAGATAAATGAATGTGTATTCAATTCATTTGCATTAAACAGATCCACCAATAGCCAGAAATAAAAACAATGCAATCTCTCCAAATAGTTAAACAATCCGTGGCTAATCCGTGGAACAGCTCGTGATTTTATGGATTCACGCAAATTTAGCGTCGCATTTTGCACACATTTTGCCTTCCAATGAATTGAATTTATTTTAAAAACAGATAAAAACCCATACGGACGCCGTCAAAAGATCAACAAAAAGAATATATAGAACAGGGAGGAGTAAATGATGGGCCTGTATTGGTGGGGGGGTGTCTGCTACGTTCTGGCCAAGTGCATGACGTTCTTGGCACGAAATTTGAAAACGGAAATGATGCAGTCGAATGAAATGGAAAATGGAATCGACATCTCGCTAACGAAGATCAAGATCAATTTGTGAATGACTTCAAATAATTGGAAAAGGAAATTTCAGTTAATTCTTTGCTAGGGAGAAAACCACTGACCCACTTCCCAAATGTGGTTCAAGTTTACAGATTTTAAGCAACCTTCAACCACATGGCAGCGACATTATATCATTTGGTTATTTACATTTTATATCATGCCAATTCTTGCACAAGTCCGTCCAGATATCCTCCAAAACTCTATATATTTTCCATGTGAAACAAAACAGAAACGAAAACGAGGGTAAAACAAATTTGAATGATAAATGAAATCATAAATTTTGCACTTGGGCCAATGCCATCGGGCCCGAACGCCGAGACCTATAGGCTCAAAAAAACACATTCAATAAAAGCCATTTAAAAAATTCTTTTAAAAAATGTGTTTATAATTTGCCTTTGTTTTTGTTTTTTTTTCGTATTCTTTTTGGCGAGTGGCAACGTATTGGGGGTGGCAAAAAATTAATAGAAATTAAAATAATACGCCAGAAATGCCACAAACAAAATATGCCACGAATATTTGGCATGCTTTATCGTCGTTTGTGTTTTTTTTTGTAACATATGTTTGCAATTGAGCGGATATATGTGGCCAGAATTTATGTGTGGTATAGATAAAAGAGTGTACAGTGCGTGACAGAGCTGTAAGGCAGTTGAATATATGCCAAAATATGCTCCTGCAGCCATTATTTTTCGAGAATTCTGCTTCCTTATGGATTATAGTTATAAAACGCACTGTATACACATGTCCCATTGTATATCTAGCTACAAAAACACTTGATACTTGACGCGTGGAGGCTGAAAACTACTTGAAAATATAAGAGGAAGATTCTTGGGTACCATCTCTGGCCCCTGGCTGTGTCCCATTGTGGCCGAAACAGTTGGACACTTTCCCTTTTCATTTGCTCTGTTCAGCTTTTCCGCTTTTCCGCTTGTGCTCTGTTCGTTTTTTCCGTTTGTTTGTTTGTCTACACCCACACCAGGTCGACCTGGCACTGGGCCAACTGACATTGACTGATGCCAGCACAGAACCATAGCAGACCTGTGCGGGGCAGAGAGCACACGAAGAGACTCAACTGGTCTTTGTTTGAATCCATAATATGCTCTCCGACCCTGGCTATAGCTTCTTGAACTGCCCATCCACCGACGATTAGGATTTTCCATTTTTGGTTGGATCCGCTGGCATTTCCCATATCGAAGGTGATAAAAATGTTGGACTATACATACAACAGATTTGTAAGACACATAGAGGGGCGGTTATAAATTTGGAAATTAGTGGAACTATTAAAGCATGCGACAGGCGTCGGTGAGTGTGGAAAAAATATTGCGACATGCCCCGTGTGAGGTGTTGAGCGAATTAATTGAGCGTGTGCAGACGCGAGTCATAATGCTTATAAGAGGTGGAATATAGTGCAGGAAAAGCCTCTTAAATACATTTTGAGGATCGCACAAGACTAACTATTTACGTTATAAATATAATAAAATATTTAACGACAAAAAAACTTGAGTCTGTTTATCTTTTTGTGGAAAAATTGTTAAATTTCATTGAACAAAACTTCACTGATGCTTGTCAATTATATATACACATATAAAGATTGTAAATATTTTCTCCTGACTGACAACAAGCTACGGAAAATGCTGCACTTACACTGATCATGTGAGAATATATCTTTTTAGGGGATTATTTACACGTAACACAAACACTTTAGAACACACTTTCAACTATTTATATTTGAATTTGACAAAACGTAATAATTAATAATTGTTTTCGTAAATTTCTCATTTCCGCTTCGCCCACGCCTCAGAGGGTGCGGCTGGCTGTGGGCAGGGGGTAAGGGGGTAACACTTGTTAGTCGCTGACAGGCGACGCCACATGCTTAGACACCCGGCGCATCGCATGCGATGGGGAAATTCACTTTTCACTTTTCACTTTTCATTAAAGCGCGCAACGCTGCTCGTTCCAAACGGCCCAACAAACGGTTCACGACTGCGACGGCAGAATGCCGCTGCTGATCGTCTCTGGGTTGCTGCTGTCTGAGAAAATTTGTCGCTCTGCTGCTGGTGCTGCTGCTGTTGCTGCTTTCCACTCGATGTCGATCAGCGACCAAATGGAAACGCTTTGCCGAATGAAATCTCAATTGTTGCACAAATAAATACAGCAAGTGACCCATAAATGTGGCACCGATCAGCAGCAGAAGAACTGTAGCAACAAAAGAACATAAATTCTGCTAGGGAAACAGGGAAGCGATGAAGCTTAGAAGATTATACAAATAATAATCAAGAGGCAAATCGATTGATTTCACAAGCATCCGAGTACATTTAGGAAATACCTCCTATAACTCACCACCTTAAAATGTAGTTTTGCCCTTTCTTTAATTAAATTTTGTGGATTAACATAAGTGCATTAATGTCCATCATATCACACCGCTAAAAGACAGCTGTCATCTGATTAAATCCAAACGGGACACGTTAGAACCTTTTCCCTTTTTCCAGCAGCAATTAGAGAACCATTTTCTGATACCAAATTCAGTATTGTTTTTAATCCAAACGCTGCTGGTACCGAACTGCACTAAACTGCAATGTTAGGCAAAGTAAAAATAGTTCTAATACTGCTTTTGAGCCAGGCATTGACTCAGGAAAGAGAGCAGCATCCACATCTGAGATTACTTAACAAAATTATCCAAAGTACCCATAAGGAACTTACCATTCGGACTGCATTAATGCTGCAACACCATCAAGACAAGAACTGCCCTGTCCAAGATTGGAATCCCGACGATATTCCCATTCTACGTACCAACGAGCTTAACAATATGGAAATAAGGAAGAACTTTAACCGTAGGGCATTGGCTGTGGTCTGCCTACAGGACACATCGCACATGATTCTGCTCCTGAATGCTCTGGCTAAATACCTCGACCATATGCGGCATTCGAAAATTATTCTGTGGATGCAGGGAAAACCAACCGAAGACTTCCTCAACCAGATCTCCAGCCAAGTCGAGGAACATAAATTTATTCAAATGTTAGTTTTCGGCCATGATCAAAGTGAAGAAGTTTCCATCCATCGTCTGTGTCCATTTCCCAGTCCTCACTTTGAGCGGATTGAGAGTACTTCGAGCTTTGGGGAAATAATGTTCAATAACAAGAGACTCAACTTCCAAGGAAAAAAGGCATTTGTGTTGCCCAATTGGCCTCTACGCCTTACTTATAGGAATGGCAGCTTGCCCATTACCGGGATCGATGACAAGCAGATAGTTGAGTTTGCAGGGACATACAATTTGACTCTGGTGGTGGCTGAGAAAAAGGATTCTGACGGCACTGATCCGTACTTCGATATTCAGCTGAATCCGCGCCTCCTTTCAATGAACGAAATTGCCGAACAAATTGAAAGTGCGAATACTTTCAGAGCAACCTCTTTGATCGTTGTGGTGCCCTGCAGCAGATCCAAAAGCATTACCAATGTTTTCCATAAGCTGGACCTGCAGACCTGGTTCTCCTACATCCTATCCGTCTATGTCACATTCGTGGTGGTGGAGTCACTTATTATAGTTATCTCCTTTCGCATCTCCGGTCACTCCTATCGCCTAACCAGCCTGAATCCTTGCATGAATACTCGCGCTTTTCGGGCCATTCTAGGTCTGCCATTTCCCGTTGGTCCCAGGGCGAGCGTTTCGCTCCATCAGCTCTTCCTGGCCATGAGCATATTCGGGATGATCTTTAGCAGCTTCTTCAACTGCAAGTTGAGTTCCTTGCTGACGAAGCATCCCCTGGAACCGCAAGTGGAGAACTTTGAGCAACTTCAGGAGAGTGGCCTGACCGTGATTGCAGATACAGAGCACCGATCCTTTATCGAGAATGATGGGAATGGAGAGTTCTACAGGCCACATTTGCCAAATCTGAAGTATATGGACACTGTAAAACGGGGTCAATTGATCATCTCGGGGAACGATAGTCTCGCCTTTGCAGTTATGGAGGCATACTGGATTATATTGGATAACTTTCAGCAGGCAATTGGACGGAAAACTTTATGCTCGTCAAAGAACTTGACAATACTTCAGAATTTGCCGCGGGTGTACATCATGAAGAAAGAATCCATATATAGGTGGCCACTGAACAGCTTCTTCAGCACATTCGCCGAGTCAGGAATCCCCGCCCATTGGCTACGAATTTCATCAAATACCATCCGTTCATATCTCAATGTCACCATTGAACCGATTCTAAAGCCAGCATTTGAGCCCTTGTCCATCAAGCACTTAAAATGGCTGGGATGGGTCCTTGGCTGTGGCTACGCACTGGCCACTGTGGTCTTTCTGGTGGAAATTTATGTGGGAAATGCAAAGAGAAAGGTTGAGAAAAAAACTCCTGCTGCTCCATGTGAACAGGAGTTGGCTGCTGTCTAATTGTCAGCTGAAAATTATAAAATGTATCATTACAAAAAATATATAACTAATTTTGCTCCTTTTACATCCACCCTTTAAGCACTCCTAATAAAGTTTTCTAAGTGTCTGCAAATATCTTCGATTTGCTCTTTTGTTTTAATTGGAATGGGTGCTAGAAGTATAACAATTTCACTCACCCTTTTCCAGGTCTTTGAATGTCCCAGGGGGTTTCCATCTATCTGCGTAATGGACTTCTATTTTCCATAATTTTTCCATATTTATTTATATACGCATGGAAATGTTCACATATATATGTCATTCAGTTGAAGACTTCATCGATTGACCAATTAAAGATTTCTATCATACGATGGCAATCTTAACTGACAACTGCTTTGACGTTTGACCATTTGAAAATGAAGTTTAGGTTTCAAGAAAGTGTAAATAAATAAGAAAATTTTTATTAAAAATGTGCAATATAGTAATACAAAAGAGATTCAAATGGATACGTTAGGGAGATTAAATGAGTTTTTTTTATATTTTTTAGTAATATTTAGTTTGATAAAGTTTATAATTTTAAGCTGATAATTACACAGCAGCCAATGCCTGGTCTCTTGGAGGCTCAGCTTCTTTGCTTGCAACCTTTCTCTTTGCATTTCCAATATAGAGTTCCACAAGAAAGACCAAAGTGGCCAATCCGTAGCCGAAGCCAAGGACCCAGCCTAGCCATTTGATGTGCTGGAGGGACAAAGGCTCAAATGCTGCCTCCACTTTCGGATCCATAGTGACATTAAAATAGTTTTTGAGAGACCTTGGGAAACTGCGCACCCAATACAAAGGTATTCCAGACTCGTAAAATGCGGAGAAGAACCTGGCCAGTGGATACCAGTATACGGAATCCTTTTGCAGTATGTACATCCTTGGTAGACTCTCTACTATAGACAGATTCTTTGACTTGCACATGGTCTTCTCTCCGTGTATTTGCTGTACACTATCAATTATTGCCCAATACTCAGCAAAAACTATGTAAGCTACACTGTCATTCTTGGTCATAACCATTCTATCACGCTCCGATTTTTCCACGTACTGCACATTTGGTATATGGCGCCTGAAGAACTCTTTATTGAGTACACTCTCGATAAAGGATCGGTGCTCTGTATCTGCAATCACGGTCAGGCCACTCTCCTGAAGTTGCTCAAAGTTCTCCACTTGCGGTTCCAGGGGATGCTTCGTCAGCAGTGAACTCAATTTGCAGTTGAAGAAGCTGCTAAAGATCATCCCGAATATGCTCATGGCCAGGAAGAGCTGACGGAGCGAAACGCTCGCCCTGGGACCAACGGGAAATGGCAGACCTAGAATGGCCCGAAAAGCGCGAGTATTCATGCAAGGATTCAGGCTGGTTAGGCGATAGGAGTGACCTGAGATGCGATAAGAAATAACTATAATAAGTGACTCCACCACCACGAATGTGACATAGACGTATAGAATGGAAGTTAGCCAGGTCTTTACATCCAGCTTATGGAATACTTCTGTAATGCTTTTTACTCTGTTGCACGGCACCACAACCATCAGTGAGGATACAGCGAAGGCATTGACACTTTCTCTGTGGATGATAAGATCGCTCGACGAGACCACGCGAGGATTCAGCTGAAGATCGTAGTACGGTTCGGTTGTCTTGGAGTATTTGTTGTCAGCCAATACCAGAGTCACATTGAATTTCAGTGCAAACTCAATTATATTCTTGTCCTCGACCCGTCTGATAGGGAAGAAGCCAGTCGGTCCATACTTGGTGGTTAAACTATAGGAAGAATTCCAGTTGGGCGACACAATGGCCTTTTTTCCTTGGTAGTTGAGTTTATCTCTGAAGAAAACTTTTGCCCCAAAGCTCGAAGTACTCTCAATCCGCTCAAAGTGAGGACTGGGAAATGGACACAGACGATGGATGGAAACTTCTTCACTTTGATCATGTCCCAAAACGAGCATAAGAAGAAATTTATGTTCCTCGGCTTGGCTGGAGATCTGGTTGAGGAAGTCCTCTGTTGGTTTTCCCTGCATCCACAAAATAATTCGCGAATGCCGCACATGGTGGAGAGACTTGGCCAGAGCATTCAGGAGCAGAATCATGTGCGATGTGTCCTGTAGGCAGACCACTGACAATGCCAGCTGGTTGAAGTTCTTCTTTACCTCCATTTGAATAAGCTCGTTGGTACGTAGAATGGGAATACCGTCGGGATTCCAATCTTGCATGGAGCAGTTTTTGTCTAGATGGTGCTGCATTATAAGTAATGTCTGAATTGGCGTGTTTTTGCTGGTCCTTTCGATGAGTTTGTTGAACACTCTCATATGCGGATGCTCTGTTTTCTCGGACACTGCTTGTGCTAGGAGCAGTATCAGCCCTAGTTTTATTTTGCCCATCATTTTTGGACTATTAAACTTGTACCTTTACCTCGTGGAGTAAACTTTAAACTGAATGTCCTTTGCTTGCAGCGAGGAAGTGACACCACAATCTGCAGGAACCTTTGCGTGGCAATTGACAGCTGTCTGTTTCGGATAGCTCAGTATTCACTTAGCTTAATCATGAAACATATTTACTTTTCGATAATTTTATAATTTTGTGGAAATGTTGCCTTCAATCGATACTCGCCTAAAACACATGCTGAGGCGCTGTGTGATGGCCTTTCGCGTGAAATCTGGATCAATGCTGCTGCTGCTGTCGATCACTAATTCCACTGAATGAATAAATAAATACACTCTGAAAGCTGATTCATCAATCTGAACATATCTTCCAGTTCTAAGAGATCATTTTGTGCTGGGCAACTGTTTGATTTGATGCTTTGGATTTTATTGCTCCACGAATATCATTTTCGAATTGATGGCCATAAAATATTACCGCAAATAATCTCACATCTGTGTGTCTGTCTATTGTGTGTCTGGTGGATGGCCACAGACGGTCATTAATCAGGCGGCAAATTGTCACAATTTGTGGCAATTGTTGTCTGTATTTGTGATGCTGTAATTATGACCATTTTGCGTAATTATTTTTTTTTTGTTTATTTTCTGTTCATTTATTGCTATATACTCGGTATGATTGTTTTGCATTTAGCGTTTGTTGGTTCGCGTTTACAAGTCGCTCGCTTGGGCTCAACCATTGCTAATTTCATTAATTTCCCTTTTGCGCCGTGCCTGACTGACTGACTGACTGACACACGACATGTACGTAATGTGCATGATACACAGTGAAACAGTTTATGAAACGTTAATTAGCGGCGGTAATTTGCCAACAGGGGTTTGGGTGGACTCTTAATTGATGCACAGCATTTTCATTATGCTGATTGAACTGAAGATACGAGTGGTGGCAGCAGCCCACATCTTCAGCTTGTCAGAGCTTGCCTTGTAAATCAGGTTATCCGAGTACGAGTATATTTCACATTCTGCCATGCTCGACACTGATAGGATAATCACATATATGCCATCCTTTCTGCCCGATTGTCTGCTGTCATTGGCACTCAATCATTTTGGTAGCCTCAAAACCACACAGCAGAAAAATTAAGAAAATTTCATGAAAAATTAAATCAGCAAATCTGATTATGCAAAGCATCGCACACAGAGGGAGAGGGAGATAGAGAGAGCGAGAGAGCGAGAGCGACACAAACACAGCGGCTCAACCACTCTCAAAATTTGCCTCAGATTCTGTTTTGTTCGCTGTTCAATTTAGAAACCACAATTTGTGTTTTCCCATCCACACATACAAACACACATAGAAAACATTTAGGTGCACACATACATACATACATATACATATATATTCTCAGTCCAATTTCCATTGCTGACAAATGCAAAAGCCGCGCTTGGCTCTGGCTCTCGCTCTAAATGTTATTTATAATAGAATTTATGCCTAGATGGCAGGCATCTATGGACTGGACCAAATGCAAATGGCAGCCTGTCGCCAGAGTTCCAATTTTGTTCATGTATCAGATTTTTGTACCCTGCAGCGAAAGAGTTTCAGAGTTCATATGAATCTATGGGAGCATAAAATAATATTGATGGGCATTTTTTTAGATTTATTTATTAAATGAAAATTGAAGTGCCTGTGCACTGCACTTGAGATCCTGCTCTTGTGAGAATCTAAGCAAATATTGATCGCATCTTAAGCACTGCCAACTTATTAAAATCAAAACAACGAAATGTCAATTCATTTTGAAATATTCTTTTCATATTTTCTGGACTATCCCACAGTCGAGACACTTGCCGTCGCTGTGCCATTTATTTGTTTAGATTTTTCTGCCGTCCTGTGGGTGGCTTGGTTCGTTCAGCAACCGCAAAATTCAGCAACAGCCATGCCAGACGGCGTTATAATGAACCATTTTGTGGCCAAAAATGGTAGCAAATAAATAAAATGCAAAAAAAAATACAACGAATGTCTAAAAATTTACCCGATTTCCTTTTCGATGATGCATTTCGAAATATTTCATAGATTGAAAACGAAATTGAAAATGTGCATATGGGCGGGGGCAGGGCAGGGCAGGGGCAGGGGCACTGGACAAAAGCAAACAGCATTGGACATTATATAAAAAATGGAGTCATAAATTGGGCAAAAGTCGCTCGTTATATGTGTGTGGGCCTCGCTCTCCATAGAGAGTGTTCTTCTGTATATCACTTTTTCCCATTGACTTTCTGTCTCTCTCTCTCGTTCTCTCGTTCTTTATGTGTGTGTGAGTGTGTGTGCATGTGCCCTGAAGCGTTAAAATTGCATGAAGGCAAATCTCAATGGCATTTATGTTCTGTTGTGGCGCCACCATTAACACGGCCGCCACGTGCTGCATGCGTGGGGCATTGAGGAGTTGGCTGCTGATTGAGGGCTTTGTGGGGGAGGTCGGCGGGGGCAGCTGTTGTGCGTTACTGGTGCGCGTTGTCAGGCATTGTCAGCATTGGTGTTGGCCATATAACAATGCCCGCTGGCGGCATGTGTCAACAGCTGTTGCCGTCGCCGCTGCCATTGCAGTTGCAGTTGCATAATTTTTGGCCTTTGCTGCACCACAAAATGGGCAACAAAAGCGGTAGAGCAGCGGCAGCATTCAAAAAATGGGAATGCATTGGGAAAAGTCAATTTAATTACAAAACGGGCGTGCATTTAAATTTAAATCAACTGGTCAGCACAAAACCCCCCCTCTTGTGGGCATTTCTGATTTACAATGTCATTAGGGGGGATGGGGTGAAGGATGCACTCTTTAAAGGCAAACTTTAAATATAGATCCATCCACCACAGATGGACCATTGCGTGTGTGCGTGTAAATAGTTCACACGGCCAGCTAAAACGGAAATGGATTCACACACAAGAAGGGGCCGTCCGCATGCCGCATGCCCCTGCCCATCTCTGACTCTGTGTTAGTATGCCAATGCAGGCGGCGGCGTTGCAAGTATGCTACGGAATATTTTCAGTTTCATGCGCCAAGGCTTTACATTCATTGTGTGTGCTCCGGCTCGACTCTGACACGCCCGCCCCTACTCCACCCTCTTTACTGCACTCACTCTCTCTCTCTTGCAGTGTGGCAGAAAAATGGAATTGTTTATTTGCTTTCGCCTTTTCTTATTTAAAACTATTTTATGTGCCTGCTGTCCCAGCGTAAAGTTTGCCAAAACGATAGAAAGTACACACAGAGAGGGAGAGAAAAGAGAGAGGCAGTGCGGGGACTGGGCCAGCAACTGGAGTGTGAAACGTTTTCACTTCCGTGTGCCGTTGGTCCCAACCAACGACCCAGCTCCGGACAAGTCTCCACCGACTCGACTCTCCTGCAGCACTTTTCTTAACATGAACATAAACTTTAGTCGATTCTGTGCAGTTTTTTCGACCCTGTATCTGTGCGGCAAGTTGGGTATATTGGTATTCCAGTAGATGCCCACAGAACTTGCGTTTCTTTTGCACCTTTAAATGTCATTTAAAAATCTAAAAAAATGCTCCTATATTTATTGCATGTTTCCATTTTTGCCTATCTTCCGCTTGTCGAACTTCAATTATTTTATGCTATATTCCATGGGGGTATTCCATAGTCGGATTATCGACTGAATGTAGTGTTCTGAGCTTGTTCTTGTTGCGTTTGTTACTATTCCATCTAAGGCTTACACCCATTGGTGTTGCTGCTGCCTGGTTGCTGCTGCCGTTACTTCTGTTCCTGGTCCTGCTGCTGCTGCTGCTGCTGCTTCTGCTCCTGACCAAAATCCCATTTGGCACTGAATTGTGTGCGCACATTGAATTTGTAGTAAGCTTAAAACTCGAGCAATCTATGGGCATTAATAGATATTTTATCTCTCTCCGAGTGTGTGTGTGTGGAAAAATATTTATACCGACCTCTTCTGCCATGCATACATAGATTTTTGTGCAGTGTAATTGAATTGCCAAGTGCTGGGGCATCGCATTTTATTTTCTGCATTTTTTGTTCCGGTTTCGCTTTGGGTTTTTGTGTGTGGCAAACCGATGTTGAATGTTGGTCAGCAGCCTACAGCTGGAAGGCCCTTGAACTGAGGCGACTGAAGATGGTCAACGGTTTATGACGTGTTTATTTGCCACAACAAATGCGACACAATTGTGCCACATGCAGTGACATTTATGCGACCAACTCGAAACAGAGGGGCCAACGAGTGTTGTCTATGAGTTATGACTCTTCAAGCGGCAACTGCAACCATAGCATGCAACGTTGACATATCTGACTCGCTCTTTCCCTCTCTCTCTCTGTGATAAATTAAGCCTGCCAAGAAAAGCCAAGTCCATGCACGTGACAATTCCGGACTGCCTTTAAGTGGCTGCTTTAAATATTTAGGCCGTCGCAAAGCAAAGGCGAGTGCTCCAAATTTGAGCAATATAAAAAGCAGTCGAATATTTAATGGCAGCGTCTCAATCAGTCTTAGCCCTTGTACACAAATATACATATGTAGTATAGTGTAGAGTAGTGTAGTGTAAATACAGAAATTGCGTTGCCTTCATCGACCCCAAAGAAGTAGTCTCATTTCAGCTCCGCAACTGCTTGGCAATTGAACAATAAAGTCATAATACGCTTTCGGCGTTGTACAGAAAGCGGATAGAAAGACTCGCACAGGCAGCTAAATGAAATAAAATGCAATAAAATAACAACTTAACACCTTTGGCGCCAAATAGACAGAGAACGAGGGAGCATAAAGGGAAAAGCGAAGACTACGAACCGAAGCCAGTTCCCTCTCTCCTTATCCCTCTCCCTCTACCTCTGCCCTGTCCCACAGAAAGTGCCATACACAAATGCGCAGGCAATGCAAAAAGCAAACCGTAAGCGTAGACTAAGCCGATTATAGCACGAAAGTAACGGCAAATGTCTGAGAGATGAGGGTGGAGAGTGGAGAGTGCTGGCGTTTGGAGTGGGGGACAACCAGACAAGAGCAAGAAAATACTGGCACTGCCATTGGCATGGGGGTGGGAGCGGGAGCGGTGGAGGTAGTGCGGGGGCAGTCATGAGAAAGTCGAGCAGGAAGTGCGTCGTGGCAGCCAGACAGAGACGGGACAAAGAGCGAGCAGGCAATGAATTATCGCACTAGCAGCAGTCGAGACAAAAGTGTTGTAAAAAATGTAGTACTATTAATTTTCTTTGCATATCTTATTGTATCTTCATAAACAGACACGCACACAAATGTCGGTCTGTGTGTATCTGTGTGGGGCTGGGGCTGGGGCTGTGAGCATGGTACAACCCTCAGGAAACTGGCTTAGTGCTAAGAGATTTCTAATTCAGTTGAGCAGAAATAAATTACTTACCGTAATTGTTTGCCATATAAAACTGTAGCAAATAACATTGAGCTTTAGCTTGCTCTCTCTCTCTCTCTCTCTCTCTTACCATCTATCTCTTACTCCTTTTGCTGTCTCTTTCTGGCTACCTCTAGCTATGTCTCGTGGGAACTTTTGAGACGAAAATTCTTGTTGTTTTAGTATTTGCTTTGAGCCGTTTCTGTTTTGGCAGCTGCCGTAAAAGGATTTGAGCATCCTTTACGCATGATGGTAAATAAAAACTTAAATATCCCTGTGGAACTATCCCTCTTCGTCTCTCCCCCTCTCTATCTCTCTCCCCGAGTGTCGTAAAAACATTAACAATTTTTGTAAAATTTATTTACTTGTTTACTTTTAATTTATCTACCGCACACTTATAGTTGACACGATAGCAAATTATTGCCCCTTTCATTTTGTGCTTTATATGGGCATAAATAATTGTGCAACAGCAGCAGCAGCAGCGAGCGGCAGGCAGCACAAAACTGCCTCGGTTACAATTTTTAATTATTTTTTAATGAACTACAAACGGCAAATAAATAAAAAGAATATTTACAAAAAGAGTAGGAGTCGGAGAAAGAGAAAAAAAAACATGTCCTTAACATTATAAATTTATGCATGTTTAAAGTGAATTTATTGCATGTTTAATTGTGGATAATGCGTCAGACGCAGGCGAGAGCAACAAGCTGCCATTGTCCGCCGTAAGCTGCCCACCCGGTGGCAGGCAATAATGTGGTAATTTCACTTTTACGAGCTCATAAGGAGCGTACGCCTGAGATATCTACCGGATTGAGCTTGGCAGAAAGGATAGTAAAATACAACAAAAAAATCAGCTTGAATTGGTAGAGAAAATAAAGCTTAAAAATGATTTTTAGCAGCTATTTTTAATGCCTATTTTGATTTATTAATTAGTTGAAAGCCGACTTTCAATACTCTCACTCAAGGCACGCACCTCTCTCAATTACCACAGCCTGCACAGCCCAATCCCAATCAGAACGTGGGTAATGGCATGCCCCACAAGTCACGTGCTTCACGTTGGCTCCAAAAATCACGCATTAGCTGCCAGTTTGCACTTAAAGTCATAAATTTATTTAAATATATGAGGGTAACCCCTCACATGCATACATATAAACGCGAAAGCCCCACACGTTCAGGGGGGGGAACGGCCCTGCACTGTAAAGCAAAATTTATATTAACTTCATTTTGCCACGGCTGCTGCTCCGGGATGCTACGGCGCCGTCTGCCTCTGCCATGCAGCCATTGCATAACTCATACGCACCGTGCGCCGAGCGGCATGCAGCAAGCGGCAGCGGGCTACACTCCACTCCACACCACTCCATTCCAGGCAGCCATATCACCGACACAAAGTGAAGAAAGGGTCTCGAAAAATGGCAGCCAAGAGAATTTTAAATTACGCTTTGAGTGTCGACGGCTGAGGCCGAAATGCAACTGCAACGTGGAAGAGGCAGTGACTGTGCTGCAGCTCTCGCTCTCTCTCTCCCTCTGCCACTGCCCTACGTTGCATGCATTTAATTGCAAATGAAGCAAGAGCTGTTGAAGCAACAGCGGCAGACGCAGACCCAAAGCGCTGACAATGCCAATTGCCAGCTATAGATCCCATCCTGCAACTCCAGTCCGAGGCCCCAGTCCGTGCCACAGCGCGCTGCAAGCTGCAAATGACGTTTAATCAAAGTTGTTGAAATTGATAGCATTGTTTGTAGTGCACGCGGCGGCGAATGGCAAAATGCATTTTAAAGTGCGCTAAATGTGTTAATTAAAGCTGCCCCGCCCACCGACCCTGTGGCAGCTCCCCCGACCCTACCTGCTGCTTACACGACTTTGCTTTCGCGACTCATTGGCTGTGATTATTGTTGTAGAAAAAATCCCATAAATAAATAAGCAAAGCAGCTCAGGTAAAAATGCAACAGATTTGAATTAGAAAAGAGAGAAGGAAGAGAGAGAGAGAGAGAGAGAGAAAGAGAGAGGGAAAGCTACAAGGATCCCGGAGAAATTGCAACTTAGTTGCTGTGGCAGGCAATAAAATAAAGTCTTAGCCAAGCTGCGATGCAACAAACGGGAAAAGTAGCAGCAGGACGAGAACAACAGAAACTGGGGGCACATTTAATTTGTTGTGCAACAAATTAGCATTTATTTTCATTAGGATTTCAACTTCTGCCACTGCTGCTAACCTCTTTGCCACCCTCCACGGTTCAAGGCATTCATTTTTTGTCTGCTCTTTGTTTGCTTTTAATTATAAATACATGTGCTACAAGCAATATTAACCCATTGAGTTGCACAGATAAGAGAAATAAAGTAAAAAAGTTACAAAATAAAATGTTTTAAATATGAAAAAAAACCATAAATATCGCTTATAAAATATGTAAAAAATAATAATACAAATTGTATTTTGATTGCGCATTTTTTATAACATTTCAAAGATTTACTATCCTGTGGTCTATGAATTATACAAAGAATAAAATTAAATTGAATTTAATCTGTACAAAGCAATGAAGCACTTTTCTCATTTTTAACAAATCTTTTCCCCAAAACACGCCTTGGAAATTCCACCCCTAATGTCAGCCAACGGGTTAATCCTAATGCCAAAGCAATTCAGCTGCTGGTGTGCTCACATTTTTCCCTGGCACACACAATTGTGGGCGCGTGGCGTGGCGTGGCATGGTCTTCTTGCATTCAATTAATGCGTGTATAGAAAGCATCACCGCGTCGCCGATGCCGACCATCGTCATCGTCATCATCATAGCCATGGTCAGCAGCAGCAGCATCATCATCACCTTGACGTCGCTGGGCATTATCCAAGTAAGAGCTCACGCCCGACTGAGCGCCCAACGAAGCTGAAGACCACGGTGCGGATGAGTAGCGTTGCCTGCTGCTGGTGCTGCTGCTGCCATAAGACCAAGGACGCCGTGGATTGCTGGGATTGCTGGGATTGCTGTGGCGGCGGGAGTCCGAGTAGCGATGCCTTTCGGGGTAGTAGTGGTGCTGATAGTAATCGGAATCTGAATCGGAGTCAAAGTCGGGACGGGACGAGTGGTCAATGTGTGTTGTGCGATTAGGATAGAAGTCCGCGGCGGTCGTTTCTGGGTGGTGGTGGTGGTGGTGGTGTGGGGGTCGTGGTCTCCGATTCCCGTAATTATAAACATCATCAACAACATCATCATCATTATCAGCATTGGAGGGTGGTGGATAATGATGTGAGTCCGTTGCTGGATTGTGATTATCGTGATGTTGGTGAGGATGGTGGTGCTGTTGCTGCTGCTGGTGATACTGGGGCTTATTAGTCACCACGGCAGCAGCAGCAGCGCCGCTATATGGCGACTGCAGCACCACCGTGGGCGTAACAATAACGGGCGACGGACTGGAGGCGGGGTAGGGTCGTCCGGGCGCGGTTTCGGGCAGGGGTACTAAGGCTGCCTGCTGCCAAGATGGGGTCGGCGATGAGGTTTGTTCGCGTGAGTTCATCTCGGCTAATTTATTGAAACGATTGCGACCGCCGTTGTCCGTGAGCACCATAACGGTGGGATTCATATCGGACATGTGATCCTTGATGCAGTTCTGCAGCAGATTCAGAAAGAAGAAGAACGAGAGAAGCGTCAGCGCGGACATCACCGTGCCGGAGCTCTTCTTCGATTTCTTGCCCGAGCTCCTCGTTGGTGGCGGTGCCTTCGGCTTTGGATACGAATAGGTCTGCGCTGGTGGAGGATGTGGCGGATGTGGCATGTGGGCGGGAGGATGAGGCGGATGGGGCGGATGTGCGGGCGGATGTGCGGGCGCACTGCCAGCACTGGCGTGATACGAGGAGAAGCTGCCCGAGGGTGGCGTCTGCTGCAATTCGTACTCCACCGATGGCTCGATGCCGCTGCTAATTCAAACTTGCATTAGCCTCGGTCTGTCTCTGTGTGTGCGGGTGTGGGCCTGGGCTTGGGTTTGACCCGAAGTGGCCGCTCTCTTACCCATAGCCGGAATGTCCGCTGGATGATGCAGTGCCTGCATAAGCACCGTTGTGGCTGCTGCCGGCGGCCAGCAGCGGTCGCCCCTGTTGCTGGTAATGGTAATGGTTCGGATAGTAATGGTTGGGATAATGCACGCGTTGCGTTTGACTGCAAAATATGGAAAGCAAGCAGGGGAAGGGAGCGGGTTACTCCATAAACTCGGATTGGATGGCTGTGAATGAGAGTGACTCTGACTAGAGGGTGTCCCGAAAAATGCTGAAAGCAACCAGTAACACAAAAATATCTCTTGCAAAACTAATTTGAATGCAGGGAAAGTACTAAAAGGGTTCCATAAAAGGGGCTTTTTGGCTTGAAGCTAAATGAAATGTAAGTTAAAAATATTACAATTCTCGGAACACCCTTCACAGGTCATTTCTCATATCTGTCTATGGCGGCGTTAAGTGCTGACTGAGGTGGGGACTTCTCTGGCTGCCCCTCCTGCTGGTGGCCTGCACATCCAATCATCAAGCGCGGGGTCACGTCGAGTGTCACTTTCTGTCATTTTGGCTTACGCATAATTATTCGCCGCAATGGCTGACAGCTCCTGTAGCTGTAGCTGCTCCTGTAGCTGTAGCTGTTGCTGTTGTTGCAACTCCCGCAGCTGCTCCAGCTGATGCTGCAAATTTTGATGTTGATTTGGCACAGACATGCCGGTTGGTTTTGGAATTTCAGCAGATTTAATTGCTAATTGATTGGTGCGGGTGCTCGGACTCTCACTCTCTCGCGTCTGCTTATCACTTCACTTCACTTTGGGGTGGCACAAAGCGTAGGCTACACTCAACTGCCAGAGGCAGCAGCCACAAAAGGGAGCTGAGAGAAGCTGATGGCAGCAGCAGCAGCAGCAGCAGGGCCCCAACCGCAAGTGACAATGTCGCTTAGGCAACTGGCCCCGAAAGCCTTTGCCAGACACTTGGCAGGCAGCTATTAACGGGGGCAACAGCAGCACTAGCACCGGCACCAGTCCGGGCCTGTCATTGTCAGCTGTTAAGTGAGTTTGAGTTGCACTGCAGCTACAACAACAACAGCAACGATCTTAGCACCTGAATGAGGCAGCAGCAAGTGGCAAGCGGCAAGCGGCAAACTGCAAACTGCAGCTACCAAACTGCCGGCTCTGACAATTGCCTGTAAAGTGTTTTGCGGTGACATCGACCAACTGACACACACCTGAACTGGAGCGTCCCCGGCCCTGATGCGCTGCACATTTTGGCCAGACAATTAGTGCACGACAAAAGGCGGCCCAGTAATGCTTCCCTCACCGCACCTCCCCCTTCTGGCTGCCCTGCCCTGTCAGTGTTAATGACGCTGCAGTCGCTTGTTTATTGCATTAAAGCTCTATGGATGCAGCGTTATGCATCAGAAATTTTCATAATTGTGCCATGTCTGGCACAGAGTCTGCCTCTGCCACAGCCTCCACCACTGCCTCTGTCTCTGTCTCTGCGTCAGCCTCAGACTCTGTTTCGGCAGCCAAATGGAGCTTGGAGCTCAGTTCTTGTGGTCTTTTGTGTGGTTAGTCGAACGTTCTCTGGTCGCTTTAGATAGAGATTTCATCTCTCTCTTCCGTTGAAGATTTATGACTTGGGCTAATAGTTTTCATTGCCAGCAAATGTTTATGGCATGCATTGTCCGGGCATATTCGTTTTTAAACGAAGTTTTAAATAAGAAAATAAAATGTTGAGGTTAAAAGTTCAGCATTTGTGGATACTTGAGTGGGTTTTAAATTAAATTAAATCAGTTTCCAGCCCGCTACAGCATTGGGCTATTGCAAAACTCTTTCTCAAATACTTCGTCATCACTTTCTAACAAAAAACTCTGCCCCAAAGTAAAGGTATTACACATTCGATCAATTATGCCACAACAAGTCCCTAACAAGTCTGGGGCTGTTGTCTTCCCTAAACAGGAAACATTACACTGCAATGGCAAATATTTAACATTTCCGCAGTGGCAGTAACAACAGAAACAGCAACACAAAAAAAAAAAAGAAAACATTTGCTGAATCAAAAGCATATAATAAATTGTCAAATGCTGCTGCACTGCAACTTTCCACACATTTTCAGCTTTGATTTGTCGTCCTGCCACCAGCACCACCCAACCCTCAGGAAATGTCGTCGAAAAATGGAAAAACACAAAAACTATACAACTTTTGCTGATGCTCCAAAAAAAAATGTAGCAAAAAAATAGCGAAAAAAAGCAAAGCAAATCAAAAAGTCAAATGCCTTGAGGGGTTGCAAAATTGAGAGTGGCTGGAATGTGTAGCACATACGAATAGTGTGGGGTACAACCCCTCCCCTGGTTTTAGTGGGGTGCTGGGAATTGTAAGGGGTGAGTGAATATTTGTATTTAGCTTTTGTTGCTGGCGCCATTGTCAACATATTTCAAGCGAGCCTCGGCCTGAGCCTCAGACAGAGAGTCAATAATAACTTGACTTCCCCCATATTGTGGTAGTTCCCGCATGGCGGAGGGACTGGGAAAACTCTACAAGATTCTTATAAGATTTTTATGGCCAGCTAAATTGGTCAGTACGCACCCAACAGAATTTAATGACTGGAAAATGAGGCATTTAAGCCAAGTGCCAACGAAAGTTTCATCTTCGGGGAACGTGCCCGGTCAGCCGCTGATATTTATGGGTCTGCATCTGTATCTCCAACTCGCTCTCTGCCACTGTCTGTATCTGTGTCTGTGTCCTTCTCTGTGCCCTGCGTACCTTCTGTCTCTGAGGGGGAGGCTGTGAGCTGGGCCCCATGGGGTGTTGGCTGGCGTGGGTGGGAGCATACATTAATTGCCGTGATTAACACGTAGGCGCATTAAATTATACAAAAACATGGAAGAGCAGTGACAGACGAAGGAATAAATACCCTAATTTATGAATGGAATGATATTTAATTATATTTGCATGGTTTCAGACAGAAGAATGCACAAAAATGATTGAAAGTAGTACCACAAAAATATAAATAAATTAATGTCCATGTTCAGGATAAATCCCACTCCCTTTATTTACTTTTTCAAACATATTCCCTCAATGTATTACACATCCAGCTGTTCCATGAGGTGCTTCTGAATTTTTTCCAGGAACAAATTCCATTATAAATCGTACACACCACAGAAAGGGTATCAAAACCAGGCCTAGACCAGGCAATGCCACATCAATTTTCGCATATGAAGCGCCCAATGCATGCCTCTCTGTGTCTCCGTGCAGTTTACTTCTGTGTGTGTGTGTTTTTGTGTGAGTATCTGTGTGAGTGCATAAATCATTTGGCTACATTAAGTCTTTGAGGAACACAAAACAGGAGCAGGGAACACTGAACAAACTTTTTGGGCTGGCTGGCAAATGAAACAAAAATAAAAACTCGTTAGGCAGAGCCAAGACAGAGTACGTGCCCGGACTTGGACGTGGACGTGGATGTGGACTTGGACTGGGAGTCGTACTTGGACTAGAACTAGAAGCCCCAGGCAGCGCCAGCGCCAGCGCCAACACAGGACTGTGCAGTGTCAAGTGTAAAGAAGAACTACTAATCAGCAGTTAATTCTTATCTTTAATTAAGTGCACGTTCCACCCCCGATCCAAGAGGTTCCAAGGAGCACAAGCAGAGCCAAGGAGCACAGGACTTTGGCTTGGGCTTCGGCTTCGGCGTTTATGGCAGATGGCAGACACTAAGGGGAGTTCTAGGAGTCTGTCCAGCTTTTTGCTCAACACTTTTGTTTGCCCTTCTCCTCCTCAGTTTTTGTATTTTTGTTTTCTTTTGGCATTGTCCGGGACAAAGGCCACTCGGTGGACAGGAGACCCGCCTTGCCGCCGCCTTTTGTCGCCTTTGTCCCGCTTCGGTCAATTTAATGAAATAATCTAAACAAACACTCTTGAAAATTAAGCAGTTTTTTCCTTGTGTTTGGGCTTCCTTCCACTCTCGAATTAAAAATGTAATGCGTTCGCCTTTGTTTTGTTGCTGCGAATAATTAAATGTGGATATTTTTCGTGTTTCGTTTGGTTGTGCAAGAAGCTGCCGCCATCCGGCTGGCCAATTAAAAAGGCCACGCAACAATGGCCAAGGCGCTCATGCATGGCTTATCCTCAGCGCTAGACCCTAACCCTTTCGGTGTGCCTTCCCTCATCGAAGACGGGTTCTAAGATGCTGCTGGAATTCGACGCGATAAACTTCGACTAGGTGGGAGTCTGGGCGGCTCTGGGGTAGTCCATAAGTCATTACCCCTATCTGAAAAGCGCCCACAGGTAGGAAAAGCGCTGAAGCACAAGGGGGAGTGCGACAGAAGTTGCTGCAGCTTTTGGCCCTCTCAAGTTGTTTGACAAACAATACACAGCCCAACCCGGCCAAGAGACGGGGACACCAGAAAGAAGAAGAGCAGCAGCAGCTGGCAGGGGGGAAGTGGCAACAGGGGAGCTTGTGCCGGAGCACGAGGGCCGCACTCAAGCGTACCCGTCACATTTTTGCGCTTTTACATGGCTCCCCTCCCATTCTCATTCCCATGCACCCTGCACTGCCACATCACCACCCCTGCCCGACAGGAGTGCCCCAAAACGTGGCATCATCAGATACATGAAAACAATTTTTTTACAGCAGTGAAAAGCTGCACTAAAAATAAAATAAAAGATATTTTATTGAAGTGGCGCAGGGGAGTGATGGAGTGTGAGGGGGTGGGGGTGGGGTGGCAGGGGCGACTCATTCCCCGGACCCTAGCAGATTAATTATGCATCGCTAAAATGCTAAGCCAGGTAGCACCACGGCACACCACGGGTACGAGTATCGCAGCAGTGCCCCAAAGGCAAGTGGCAAATGGGAATGATGAAAGGGTACACGGGGGGGAGAGGAGGATAGGGTATGCAAGGGGAACGAGAGGCAGCCCGAGGGGGAGTATGTAAAAGCCAAGTACAAGCCACAACAAAATTAAAATCAAAATAAAATCACAAAAAATGTTTTCGGCAAATATGCAGATAAAATGGAAGGACTTTTAGATAACCTAACATATGGGGTGCACACTGCAAGTGATGGGGTATCTACTATAAGAGGAGCGGGATAACATACAACTAAAATACAAGTTAAAAGTTCAAGAAGAATCAATTAAATAATCGAATTAAAACTTATTGTAGAGTAAGCTGCTGATTCCCAATATTATTTATCAAATTGAATTACATTTGGTACAATGCCAACCATTAGCTGAGCATTAGCTTATCAAAGCACACACATCCTCTTGCTGTAAAATAAATGCAAATCTTTTTGAACTCCGCTGGTGTTGGCGGCGTTGCTTCAAATCAAATGCCTGTCACAGACAGACCCTACAAATCATCATGCCTCTTCACACATAGCGCTCGCTTTCCACACACACACAGCTGCCCCATTCTCGCTCGCACACTTGCCACCAAATTATTCACATAAATAAAAAACGGTGTAAAAAAAAATTAAGATTAAAATAAAAATTAAAAGCTACAGCTAAAAATCAAGCAGCAAACGTCAAAGCCAAAAGCGTCGAGCTGTCGGAGCTGTCGTCGTGTCACTGCACCCAGGTCCAGGTGAGGGCTGCGACAGGGGGTGGGGGGGGCAGGCGGGACAGAAGTGCTGCGGACTCACACACAGCCACAGATGCACACATATGAACATGAGGTGCGACACAGATACACTCACTCCCACTAGAGACACAAACACACAGACAGGTGGAGGCAGGAGCCAGGAGCCAGGAGACGACAGCGACAACGACATCATAGTACCCACTTGAAGCGCTTTTAACAAAAATTCTTTTAATTTTTCACTCTTCTTTTTTTCGGCAACACCAGCCAGGTTGATGGAAGTGGGGGGAAGGGACACAAGAAAGAGCGAGAGTCGCAGAAGTGAGTGAATGCGAAAGGCAGGTGAGATGCAGAGGATGGAAGCTGGGAATACCCTGTCAGCAATCACTGGAAGCTACAAGCAAATCTGAAATATAAGGCAATATTCTGATAACCAGTGGCAAAAATAATGAAGAAAAGTTTATGGCAAACGTTAGAGTTGACTTGTAGAAACACATTTGACTCAATCCAATTTGGATCATTGAAAATGGGAATATTTCATTAAGAAATATATACCCAATATTAAGCAAACACACATGCCATCCGTACGTTCACAGAAATATATCTTGCGATACCCTCGTCAAGGGTATAATTAAGAAAAATCTCGGAGCTTCGCTGCAGCTTCTCAGCGAGTGGAGTCCTGCTACGATTCTGGTTGGGCTCTGCGATTCTCTGGCTGTTTCGTGTGTTTGTGCAACCCTCACGGAAAATGAAATTTTCCTGCAAGATGATGACGAAGAAGACGTAGAGGAGCCGGCGACAGCGACTGCTGAGGGAGCCGTTGCATTGTTGATGAACAAGCAGCACGCTAACAAGTTGTATGCGCCATCTGAGGAGACCCTGCCCTGGCTCATGCCCCAAAAAATCGGAGTGCACCTTTCAGCGCTGGCGTTGGTACGTGGGCGCTTACATTGTTGTACATGCCACATGCCCCTGCCACAAGGTGGACACCACACCACCACACCACCACATCCAGCAACCGCTTAGAGATGGCTGGAAAATTATGATGCCTGCGTTTGTTTCTCGCTTTTTGCAGCGCGCTCATTTTAATTTCCACTCGTTTTTTGTGCTCCTTTTTTGGCATTCGAAAATTACAATAAAAAACAACAACCAAAGGCAGCTCGCCGAGAATGGGATGCGGAGAAAAAAAAGAGGAGAAGCAGATTAAACAGTTAGAGAAAAATAGGAAAATTCAAGTGCATTTTTCACTTCACTTTACGGTGCATTCACATTTCCGTTGCATTGCATACAGAACAGAGTGAAACAACAGTGCGGAAAAAATCATCAAAAAAAAAGGAGACGAGAAAAGAACACAGTTTGAGGGCATCAAAAACCGAAAACGGAGCTGCGGATTTTTACAATTTGTCGTGTGGAGTGGGGTGGCACCGCACTGGAGATGGGGCAGAGACAGCTTCAGGAGCGAGCAGGTATCCGTAACCCTTTGTTGAAGAACCCCCAATACCACAGCCAGCAACCCTCGAGCCCTGCCTCTCCTCTTTTTTTGTTGGTTTGAAGACCTTTAAGGTATTGCTCTGGCTATGCAATTTTTTGTCATTGTCATCGTTTTGTGTTGTTGCATGCAACTCCGCGGCAGGCTTGGTGTGGTGTGGCACAGGGAGAGGTCAGTCCCTTTCGCCGCCTGCTTTTAGGCGCTGTTGCAAGAGTTGCACTTTTCGCGGCGGCTGCCACTCGTCGCTGCACTCGGCCCCATCCGCGCTGTTGTGTTAAATTTTTTATAAAATTTGCATGCAAAGTGCATTCCCCGTTTTTTTGCCTCTTTTTTTGGCATTTTTTTTTATTTTAATTTCTTAATTAGTTGCCTTTGTGGCCAGACCAGAAAACGGGAGCATGAGATGGAGCCGTGGCCAGAGCTGGGGCTGTAGCTGGAACGGGGGCCTGAAAGCAAAAGTCAAGCCGCCTGCATTTAGGGGTTGCAAGGGTCACTCGGGGGTTGCGCTGCGTTCTGGGGGGAGGCTTTAAGTCCGAACAGCTTTTCAAATTAGTCAAATTGAAATAGCATTAGGCTTTTGATCTGGGCAGATGTCCAACCACCCCTCCGGCTTCCTCAGCAATTCCCCGCAATCAAACCGAAAACTATTTAAAATCTAATTTGCATTTCGACTAGCGTCTGGGGCTGGGGGACCAACAAACAAATGCATAGAATTTTCTTATCCTAAGCCTCTGGAGGAGGATTGAGCCAGAGCCCGAGCCAGGCAGGGGCCACGGACGGGGCTGCATAATCACAAAAATTTGTCATAAAACTTTGGCAGACGCAAAAGTTTTTGCTGCACAAAGTCAAAGTCGTTGACGTCGTCATCAAATTTCAATGCTATAGAGAAGAAATATAGGGGTGCTGAAAGGCGCTTCGGAGAGCAAGGGACCTCCAGAATTAGTCATGAATCAGCAGCATACCAATGTGCAATATTTTCGAAACCTCTCATATCCCCCAGCTGCCCCCAAATGCCTGGCCTTTAAAGCGATTACAAATCCTGTATCACAACCAATTTGGTTGCACGCTGCGGTTGGCCCCATGCCACCGAGCGGCGGGAAAGGGGTGTGAAAACTTTTTAATTACCCTCATCAGCGAAATGCAAGGTTCACTCAAACCAACGATATAGACCGACCAGGGACTCGAGGAGGAGCGGGATGAGAGTTTGCTTTGAGACAATTTTGTGCACAAAAAGTTGGGACATTGAGAAAGAAGTTCTGGAGCATGAGACTCGAACTCCACCGGAATCCATATGAACTTTGCTTGTTTTATGATAATTACATTTGAATAATATACATTTCAGTCGCATATATGTGCATAGTTCAAAGTGCAACTAATTAATATTAATGACACTAATTTGCCGAAGAGTGTGGGTGATTTCAATGACTGTCGGCACCTTGAGGGCAGTGAGGTGCACTTCCTGTATGTAATGGGCCAACCTTTGGGATAGCTCGGGAGAGACACACAAAATTCCAAGGAGTAAGCAACGAACTGGTGACGGAATTATGATTTAAATGGCACTAATCAGTGGCCTGCCATCAATCTGTGTCACTGGGCAAAAAGGAAAGCGAAATGCCATCACCATGCAGGGCTGCAGGACTGCTGGACTGAAGGACTGGGTACCCATGAGTGATCCGTATCTCTCGGATGTGGTGTGAAAAGCGAAATTCACAACACTTGGCAAACAGAGGCACTTGGGGCAGAGTTTTTCAAATGAGTCGATCTTATCTGTAATTGCTTTCGCTGTGAAAGATGCTGCTAGAAGCAGCCTTCCCTCGCTTTCTTGGACACTTTAAGGAAATGACCCAAATTAGGCATAGAAATGGAAAAGTTTTTGCATTAGCATGCGGCTTTCCACTTTGTCTTTAGTTTTTAGATTTTCCTCTGGCACTGGGGTGGGCTGTGGGTTGGGTTGGGTTGGGTTTGTGGGTCTCTGGCCAGGGGGGTTGGGTAAACTTCAAGAAATCGACATTTGCTTGAGCGTTTTGTGCTGGGAGTCACGTAGCTGCAGCTGCCACGCTTCCAGGTACGAGTGCGAGTACACATCTCTGCTCCATGTGCAGCAGCAGCATATGCACATACGCAGAGGGAAGGAGACAGATTCTCAAATCTTATCTGTGTCTGCAAACAGACGAGGACATCTCACTCTCTGTGTCTCTATGTCTCCACATATATCCCTCTCCTTCTCAGATATACACACGCACGAACGTCATTCCTCAGTCAACACAAACATGAGATGAAGTTGAATTTGTACTTCCGCTTCTTCTTCTACATCTACTTCTTATCCACTTCCCTTTCTGCTGCTTTTTTGCTTCTGCTCGTTTTGGCCTCAGGCTGAAAAAACAGTTTTCATGCACTTCTAGGAAAGTATTTCAGTTGTGGCAGGAATTTTGTGATTAGTTCCTTTTGTCAGAGCGAACATTAGTTTCTGATTAAAGTTGAAATAAGTCTTAAATTCCACTTGATCGTTAGTTAAAGGTTTGTTTTTATTGTGTAATTATCATGTTTTCCTTGCCCTTCTTTTACTCCCCTTCAAACCACTTCCCTGGCAGAGTATTCCGAGCTTCTGCCTTTCCCATGTCCACGACCTTTCTTGTTTGTTGCTGCTGTAGTTGTTGTTGGTGTCTCTCCTCTGATTTGTCGCACGACTTGAATTCCTGATTATGCCGCCAGCTCCATCTGGGCATGAATTTTCCGTTCATGTGCATTAAAAAAAACATCAAAATAAAAAAAGTTAAAAACAAAACAGCAAAAAAAATGATTTCAAACACATGGCAAAGGGCCATTAATTATGCGTAAATGAGCTTAATGCATCAATTAATCAAATCAAAGGCGGCACTGCCCAATGGGCAATGCATTTCCACGGCCAGAGTTGCAGCTCCAATACGGTATCCCATCAGTACCCAGTCCCAGGAGCCGCCGTGACTCAGGTCCATCCTTCTCATCCTTGCCTCTGCGTGCCTTTGTGGTGTCACACAAAAGCGTGAACTCGCGCCGCGGAATAACCTAACCAACTCTCTATTAGCTTAACGCCGGCCGCACGTCCCGTTCAGTGGTTGTGGGCGTGGTCTTGGGTTTTGGAAAGGGCGCGGGGGTGGCTTCAACGGTTAACTTAGAGCAAAGCAATGAGCAAGTGTTCGCTATGGGCTTTTTTGTAGGCTATATCAGTGAGTTTTTGTCAGGGCACACAAATGAGCTTCCCGAAAGCTTGGCAACTTAATGGCAATCAGAGTGTGTGTGGCAGCATTAAACTAATTTCTCTGGTCTGGCAGTCTTGGCAAATTTACAAGGCAGCTATCGAAAGCTTAATAAAGAATCGAATTCAAATGGGGATTGGCTGAACGAATTTTTTAAATGGAAGTTATATTTTCCACATACTTATTACAAGCGAAAATCAATTTAATTTGCTTCTTTTGTGATATGATAATTCCTCTCTGGGTACTTGGCAATCTTATTTCAGTTATCATTATTAGCAATTATCATTACTAGCATTTGAACCGCATTTGTTCGGTTCTGTTGTAACAGCCAGATGAGAACTTAACGCTCATCACAAAGGAAAATAAATTCAACATAACACTAAATAGCACTTTCTTTTCAATTCCAGAAAATTAATTACTATTTTTCTAGTCGTTTTTGTTTAACTTGCCCAAATCAATCATCTGCTGCATCAACGCCCCCGCCCTGTCTGAGTTTTATCAGCTGTGCAGCGCAACATCAAAAATGTCACAAACTGCCCGAATTATGTATGTCAAATCAATGGAAAAGTTTTTGCGAAAAACAAGAGCTCTTCTACGAAAATTGGTCAGCCGCAAGCCACTTCTAAACTGTTGCATGCCCCACACACAAAGTTGACACCCACATCGTTACTCGTTTAGAAAATAGTTGCACAACACACACAGTTATGTGTGTGTATGCCCACATACATGTACATATGTACATATGTATATGTAAACTCGTTTCTTATGAATGCATAATGACCACCAAAACTAATTAAGACGCATAACGAAGTGGCTCACGTAGTTGTGGTCTTGTGGGGCTCATTCAACTCTGAGTGTTGGGGCTAAACATCCCCGTAACGGTGATCCTTGAGTTGATCTTTAAACTTTAATTATGGGGGAAAGGGCTATTAACAGGGGCCTGATGAGGCGGCACCAGCCACCAATTACCGTGTTGGCGTCGGACTGGCCACCCCTCGCCCATTTACTCTGACTCTGGGTAAGCTACCAACGCTTAGCAACAACTTACAATATATGGCTGGAATCAGGGAGCCCCAAAGCTCGAAGTGCTCAAGTGTGTGAGTGTGAAAGTGTGTGGGGCTGTCAAAAGTGCTGAAGTATGTGTGCGAGAGTGTGGCTGCTGTCTAGGGAAATTAAGTAGACTTTAAATGACAAATTTAAGAGTGTAATAATGGCACATTCAAGTTTGTATACTAATAAACCTTACCAAGAGCTTCTGCTTAACTTTAGTTGAATGTTTACCTTTACGTACATATTTACATACATATTTATACATGTAAATATGTACATGCATAGCAACTGTTGGTGCTGTTGTCGCAAAATCAAAGCCCAACCTACATTTTTCATGTATAATGCATTTCCAAATAAAATTGCAATATTTCCATTGAAACTCAAGTTACATTTACCTTTACACATGCATGTACGTATGTATTTACCACTCGCTATGGACAACAACAACAAAGTAAATGCATAAATTATCATACATTTCCATTAAGAATGCAATGTTGAAGCATATTTATATGTATATTTACAATTTGCTGCGCATTTCCATCACAATTTGTCAAACCACATTCTCACCCATAATATCAATCATTGGATAGTCCCACACAAAATTTAATTGGTTCGACGCAGGTCATAATTTTCAGTCACCTGTTGACAAATTAGTTAATTTTGTTGGCCGCAATGGGGATACTTGCTAAAAACGGTCTCTCCGGCCCTCGAAGGCTCTCGAACAGAGGTAGTCAGGCAGCCCTTTGAAGTGACTTTGTAAATGGAAATTCTATTAGCTGGGCCCGACACAGCCACGGAGGCAATATCTTGTAAATCTCAAGGACTAAAGACCCCATTGATTCAACGACAAGCGACGACAGGCAAATACATAGCTAATGACGACAGGAAGTCAAAGGAGACTGTGGCACAAGGAGGCGAGAGACGGTATACCCATAGGCAGTGGGCTGGGGGAGGCCATGCGTATGCCAGTTTCTATTATACTAATGCTATTAATATCACACCAGGAGCCAGCAGTCGTAATAGCTTTAGAGCGTTTCCCGGCGCAGCCTTTCAGTGGGGGTTAGTGGGTCTGCAATGCCATGGCCAATGGGCCTAGGGTCTATGCAAAATATATTGCATTATGCTGGAAACCTAATAAACATATAGCAAACAAAGGCTGGAAAGTCTGTTTGTTTTATTGTTGTAAAATTCTTTTTTAATATATTTGAATTGCTTGTGCACAGCACAGCCCGTGTCGGGACTATAAACGGGAAGGCTCCAGTGCCAACCATAAAACTCATGGGTCGAGTCATATATCTGATGGCGCTCCTCAGCCAGTTCTAGGCACTTTTATGTCCCACATGGCTGCAGTTAACCCCATGTCAGAGGCTCCATCATTTGCTATCCCTGTGCTGGGAGTTTTTCTTTTTTTTTTGGTTGTTAAAAGCATCCGTCTTGAGTTCTGCTCAAAGCTGGGACAATTACGCGATTGCTCCATTGGGTGTCATCCAGCGGAAAAGCCTACGCCGGATGTACTGCCTAGAGTTTAAAGTATTAAAGCTGCCGGAGTTCCAGCGAGTTAATTTGTGGGTATTTGGATTAGGTTTAAACATTTTTGGCTCATCATTCAATTTGCTAATGGACCCAAGGGAAAGCTCTCTTAATATCAAAACTTTTAATACATTTTAATAAAGCCATAAACTATTTGCTAGCCAGTAAAAACCCTTCATTATTATTTTCTACGTATTTATACGCTTAACAGCATCACTGCCACATTTCACAGATAATTGCAGAATTTAATAACCAGCTTAAATGTGGCATATATGCACATGCGATTAAATTAAAGTTTGTTTATTGGCACATTCAGCTCCAATCAGGTGCGTGATTAAATAATTGGTTAAATATGAGAGAAATATACACATAATAAGGGTATTTACGTATCCCACCCTACTCTTGGGGGTGCCAAACACAAATCATTTCTAATGAGCACAGGGCTTTCACCTCTCACAGGTAGAGCCCGTGCAGACAGCGTTCGATTTCTACATGCGGCTTAACAGGTGTCCAACCCAATGAAATTTAAGTGCATTGACAGCCGCTCGGTTTCGACACTCCTGCTGTGAATGGCAATAGACTCGTGTATGACCTGAGTGCCCCGCGCCATAATTCAGTTGCTCTTTGGGTGGAAACCAGTGTTTGCCAGACAGCATTCAGCAGTAAATCAAATTGAATGGATTGTTGCCTGGGTGAACTTCAAATCGGACTTCCACAGGCAATTCGGCAGTGAACTTTGCCTTAATTAAAGCGATAGACGGAGAGAGGATAGGCCGGCAAATGACTTGGAAAGCAGATTAAAAACTATAAGTCGGACAGACTCATGTTCTGGCCATTGCCAATGTAATCTGGATGGAGATGCTGACGTCATAAGCCTCTAAGACTGAGCGGAAATGGACATTCGGCTCTCCGAATGTTTCGATTCTCGAGCCTCAGCCTAATTAGGAAAGCAGCAGCACAGGTAACATCTCGCCTGTAATCGCATTAGACCACACAAATTAGCAGCAACAGAAGCACCAGCCGCCCATCATTAGAAATGACTTAAAGGCCTCCATAATTCTGAGTGGAGTCCTCGTTTTGGACACAGCTAATTAATTAATAGCCTAAGACTTACAGCAAATGCTGTTGACTGGTGACTGTGTGCGTGCTTAGCCATATTCCATTTCCTTTTAACTCTTCAAAGAGAGAGATTACTTTCATTCTGAACAATTGTTTCGTGTAGTGTCATAACTTACGCCCACGTGCTGTTGGCACGGACGCACTGGCAACCGTCTGACCAAAAATGGCTTGCTGCATGCATTACGCAAAGAGCCACTGCTGACAGGTGAACTATAGGGGCGTCAGCAGCATCGCCAGCAGAGACAACTGCAGCGGACAGAGCGGGGGCTATTTCCTGATGCGAGTGTTGAATGCTAAAACTAAAAATAGCAACAGCTGGAAATGTTCCCATAATTGTCATGGTCCCTCCTGATGTAAGGGGGGCAGAAGAACGGATTGCATACATTTATTCATCCACAGGCACAGCCACGGCCAAAAGCCACAAACCGAATTGCTGCTTGTTTTTGCTAGTTGGAGCTACTCATACTGCTAGCTGATGTTGTTACCGATGTTGGTAACTGGCTGCTATTGCTATTCCTATTCCTATTCCTACTCCTTTGTTGACTCAGATGATGCCTGAGTGCACTCTTGGAACGGTTTTTTAGGACAAACAGAGCTCAGGTGCCGGTTGTTTTTTTGTACTAAACATCAAGAGGAAATTGAAAATGTAAAAATTGATTTGTTCGCTCTGCCTAAATAAAAGAGAATACCTTTGTGTGCTACTGACCCTCTACAATGGTTTACCCATGGGACGAGGAAGTTTGAATAACTTTTCCCCCTAAACAGAACCCACCCTTTAAAGAGCTAGAAGCATCAGCAACAGCAGAGTTAATGGCGTCACGACCATCTGCTGAAACATACATAAAAGTCAGCAAATTTGAAAACTTTTATAGGCCCTTTTAAAGGTTTTAAGTTCAGAGAGTTTTCGCAGCTTTCCTGCTCGTAATCAATCAGGCACATCATTATTTGGAAAATAAGTAAGAACTCAGTGAGGGCATCTCAAGGATAATTAATCATAGAAATTGCAGTTAAAAAAATAAAATTCACTCGGAAACACATAATTAAATAGCCCTCGGGGGGAGGGTCTCGAATTAAAAGATGAGTACATTTTCACACTAACTTTCTGCTACCTTCCACTCTTTGAAGTGCTTAAACCTTTTTTGTGTGGTGAGCAAATACCAAGGGAACCTGCGGGAAAGCCAAATTAAAATGTGTACACATTCAACGGATAATTTGTTTACACCCAACGAGCACGCAACAAATTTGTGTACGAGTACTCGTAATTGACGAAAACATAAATCAAATGATAACAAAGATGTTCCCGGAACAATCCTCTATGGTATTTGTTTATCAGAAAGCTAAATAAAATTATCATGTCTGGACATGATCTCCGACAGAGTGCACTTAATTAGCCCTCTCTTGAAGGGCTGAAGGAATGTATCAGTTCCACATATGAATGCCGTGGTATTCAGTCATTGTCCTTTGCGGGCCTCAGCAGCTTAAGGCTGATGTCAAGGTTACTGACTGCAAAATTATTTCAATTAGAAATTCGCTGTCGAGAAAGTTTTCCCGTGAAACTTTCGCCTACAACTTTCACGTCCTTACTTTCCACTGGGGAATTTTCAAGGTTTTTTCTTTGTTCGTTTTTGTGCTGGCAGTAAACTGTTGAATAACTACAAATCGGCTTAAAGTTTCAGTCTAAGTCCCCATTGTTGCCTAATTTATGGCTACAAAGTGCAACTGCAATGGCTAGACCTATGAAAACAAAATAATAATAAAAGGCAGAGCAACGACTGGCTGGTTCAAATATCCTTCCCATCTCGTCTGTTATTACTGATCGACATGCTGGGGTGCTGGCGACACATTTTGAATATCTACATTGAGGCATAATGAAAAAGTAGTGGCATTCAAGCAGAAATCTGTGGCAGAGTCCTTTTCACAGCTTTGTAAATTGCTTACATTGTGGAACAACAAAAAGTTCATAGAATATTGTTAGACCAAGGAGAAGTTGTGGCCATCTTTGGGCGATACACTTTGGAAAAAAGTTGAGTTACAAAATATATGTAGATACAGATTTGCAAAACGAGTAGACTCTCAGGTTCATATCTTTTATATGTACGCCTTAAGAATGACCAAAGGAAGCAAGAGCCTTTCAATATGCAGCTTCCTGCCTACTGTTTGCTCAAGTAAAGGTCATTTTTTTGACTGTATCACTCAGACTGCCACCCGTTGTGGAGCGTTGTGTTCCCCCATTGATCTCTGCTTTTAATGTATTTTCTTTACCTTTACGTATCTGGGGACAGTTTCTGCCAGCAATTCAAGGAATTTTCCGTTACCTGTGGAGAGGGAGTTTCTGTCGCAAGAATGTGAGGTAGGGCACAGCCCTCCGCAATCAGATTGTCTGCATCCATCAACTGCCATCTGCCACATTTTAATTACGCATACGCAGTGTACGGCAGGACCAGCCTCAAATATGTGCCGCAAATTTCAATTGAGATATATGGCAACGGAAAGAGGGAAATGCAAAAAAGTTAAGCATAATCCACTCGATAATGGCATGCCTGTAATCTGAATTGAATTCATTTATTAATGTCCCCTGGCGACAGGGCAAACAGAGAGGGGGAGGGCCACAGGGAGCATGAGATCCAAAGAGCAGAATAATAATTTAAACATGCTATGTAAATTTGCCTGTTTGTGGCCTGGGCAGAGGCACAAATAAAGCTCAGCCAGAGAGCAGATGTAAGGATTCAAACAGCGAGCACGTGACGGAATTAAACCAGAGGCGTCAGCCTCAGCCTCAGCCTCGGTCACAAATAAAACACGCACAAAGGCCGCTGAAAGATAAATCAATGTTTGGATTTCCAGGAACATTTAAGGAGACAAAACAGCTAAAGTTGAAATGTATTTGAAAGCGGCAACTATTGTGTGACTTCACCTTTAGCCTTGGCAACGAATTCTGCTTCTAATTCCCCACAAATTAGGCACAAAAGAAGAGAAATTGACCTGAAATCGAATAGCAGCAAGCGTATATTAAATTGCGACCAAGTTCGAGGCTGTCTTGTTGCCTTGGCAGCATCTTCACCCTGTAATCAATGAGTCTAGTGGTCTATTTCTGGGAGTTCTAAAGGTGTGCGGTACTTGGGGAGGCCAACGGCGTACAAATCAATCCAAAATAAAAAGAACAACTAAATTGGGAAGTCATGGAGTGAAACTGCAGAGCAGTAACTTCACATGAATAATAGGCAGTATCAAGTCGATCAAATTCAGTAAATCTCACAAATCATTGGCCTTTTTGTACATTCCTATAAAAATCAATTGCAAAAAAATCACCTCAGCTAATCGTATTTACAAACCAGAGTATCGTATTGAAGGTTGATTCGTTTAAGATTCATTGGCAGACCACAATCCTACGTGGTCTCAGTGGCTTGCAAATAATATTAATTGTAATTGAATATTTCCATTCTTCTTTGCTTTGCCCTTTCGCATTGTTTGGCTTATCAATTAATTTCTGTTTGTCTTTTTCGAAATTTTTCCTCAGAGGCAATCGCAGCGGAGTGAAATGTGCTTCGGGTATTTGTGGCTCTGCACAAATGTTTACCTTTGGAAATTGCAAATTTAATCTAAGCATTGGCCTGGCTATTGTTTCGGGGCAATTTCAAATGATTTCCCCAGCTAGTGGCTGGTGCAGACAGACGCATGTTGCATGCGTGGCAAGAGGCTCATTTACAACGACGAAAGGTATGCTAAGCCATCACATCACGCTGATTACATTATGTGTATACAGATGGCTGGATGCCCCCGATTCAAGCATCGAAGTGGCAGCTACAAGAGGCCATGAGCACGCATTCAATTATGCTCATGTCATCGCAGTAACCCCAATGCCAAATCATCTACAACTCACATTCGAAACCCAGGATATTCATACATATGTACATATATGGAAATACTATTTGCTGTTTACACAATTCGAGTTTACCAACATCGATGTCTGTAGCTATTTTGCAGTTGCTATTTGGGTCCTGTTCTGGGTCTTCCCATCCAGACGTCTGCCCGACAGCAAACTTGATTTGTTTGCAGTCCAAATCAAAGCATCAAAAGACCACAACAGAAAATACATGTATGGTTTTGTTATCGCCTTAATATGCAATTACTTGATAAATCGAAGGGAGGAGAAGGCTGAGCTGTGGACATGCAAGGATAAGCAGAATCTGAATTAAAAATGTTTCCAACTGTTCTCCATTGACATTTGCTCTCTGTCTCTCTGCCCTCAGAGCGATTGCAATCTTGGCTGCTGCTGCTGCTGCTGCAATTCGCATAAAGGCAGCCAAGCCAATAATAGTCAAAGCTTTTAACCAAATGAATTCATATTCAATGTACATATGAGGATGGAACTGTATGTACATGATGGATCGAGTAAATACAAAATTCTAAATGTTTTTACTAAACTTAATAGTTCACTTAGGTGTGGTTACGCGGTTAGATATCCACATTGCAGTGTTGACAGCGACCATTGACGATGGTGTTGCCGCCTCTACGGTAGATAGTGCCGCCTCCTCCACCACTGTAGCTTCCGCCTCCACCTCCTCCTCCGCGTGAAATGACCACATTGCCATTGCTGTCGGGTGAGGAGAAGCTGCGGTACTCCTGGCCATCCAAATACACTGGATCTCCGTGGGGATTGGGACCTGTTTCACCGGAGCAGAGATTGGGAATTATCTTAATTTTAGTTGATCAAATGCCAGATATCAAATCATGCTTACACGTCAGGCAAACACCATTTACAACCACAGTGCCGGGGTAAGCTGTATGCAAGTCATAAACAAAGAACAATCAATTAGCAGCAGCTGAGATGCAATCTCATTAACGAGCTTACCGCTGATCAAAGCCGGAATCAGCGCCAACGAGAGCAGTGCACACGCTAAGTACTTCATGATGGAATCAACTTCAACAGCTTACTGTCCCACCTCTCACGCTGTTTATATAGTTTTCGCGGTCGCTCAATCGCTCAATCGAAAACGAATTCTTTATCAATTTGCATATTGCGATAAGCCTTGCAGTTCACGGCAGTGCGCTGCTATTAATCTATCAAAGCGACCTGCACTCGTATTTTTCACTATTGTTTTTACCTCAGAAACTTTGATAGAACGTATGGGCTTTTCCCTATTCATATTGATGAAACCATCGTATAATTGATTTCCCTGAAACTTGAACAGCAAAATTTATGATGTTCTGGACAGACACACCCCAAAAAAAACTACAATTTATATCGTTGAAAGTTGTACGAGTATTCAGCATGAATGGCAAACAATTCTCGGGAAGTCTAGCTAGAGAAAAATTCCCTGCTTTGGAGATGCATAAAACTTGTTCAAGTCGTGACTCGTGAGTACTGAAGCCTAACCCCGCAGAAGGTAGCGCATCTATTTGACAGACTGACTGACTGATGGACTGCTAATTGCTATGCCCAGTGATCATGGCTTACAAAGGTATATTGGGTTCTTGAGTATATGAACACAAAGTGCAACTCCCCATAGGAAATGTCATATGCCACATAAATCTAAATGCAAAAGTTCGTATCTTAACACTGATCAAACAAATTATCTGAATTTTGATGCATGACAAATGCATCAATAAAATAAACGGTCATCGCATAGTCGGCAGACTCGACTCGCAGCCTCTTGGTTGTTTTTCGAAATGTATCTCTGGGCATTTCCCTGCTACGATTAATGCTTACGTAGCGGTCTGCCTGTATACTATTTCGCTGGAGCGATAAGGTTCGCTGGGATCCACAATGAGCAGCGTATATAAGCGGCTGCTGTGAGGTGCACCTACCCCAGACCTGTTCGACACTTCATCATGAGACATTCGGCGGCATTTGTGGTTGTCGCACTCTGTGCCTTAGCTCTAACCGAGGCAGCGGTTTACATTGGCGGCGGCTGCTACAACTGTAAGGCAATCAAAGCCACAATAATGGAACACCTCATAACAGTTTGATTTCCATGGTTCTTCCAGGTAACCCGCCCAACGGCCAGGGTCCCGGCATCTATACAGGTGGAGGAAACGGAGGAGGCGGTGCACCCAACACCTACTACAATCAAGGAGGCGGCCGAGGCGGTGGTGGCAGCAGTGGTCGTCCAGTTTACTCCGGTAACTTTGGTCCAAATGGATACAGTGGTGGCGCTGTCGGTCGAGGAGGCGGCGGTGGTGGTCGAGGAGGCGGTGGCGGCTATGACGATGGTCTGACGCAAGTTATACAATTTAAATAATGTTGCTACCTTCTTAGAGTTAGTAAACTAATTTTAGCTAAGCTAAAAAAAGTGATTCTAATAACTGTACATACATATTTGTATAATTGATGTATTTAATTTTAAGCTCCAAAACGCTTTATTGGCTAATGAAATATCTTAAAACATTTTTAACGTTCAAAACATTTCATTGTCCAACCACCAGCTTTTTATTGCACATAGACTTACGATTAAGAAGATGAGATGCGCTTCTTACATTCTTGCTTGACCTCTACAAACATTCTAATTGAATTTGAAAATAATCTAGAGAACATACTGTGTGGAAAATGTTTGTAAATCAGAATCTTTCCAGAGCTTTTATGGAGCTGCAACTAAGCTTCAAGGGACAAATTTCGTGTAATACCTCACACACACACACTACGGAAAGGCTATTCAGTAATAATCGGCTGAAGTATTATCAATTGTAGTACCATGAATACACAAAAGCAATAATCTAGGGCTTATGAACCTACTGGGGGGAGTGCACAAGCAAGGAAAATGCTGCAGAAACTATTTTGGAAGAGGAGCACAACGTCAATAAAACAGTCACTGAAATTGTAAATGTTTGCTTGATTCCGTTACTTGTACTTGTACTTAGTATATGTATGTTCCTTCGTGTCTAATAATAGTTTCAATTAAATACAATATATTTTGTCTTCATTTTCAATTAAATGAAAGGCTTAACTCATTTTATATAATATTTTGTATAACGAACCGGCAAAGCACGCATGCACCTACAATTATTTATAGCTTGGCATTTGAATCGCTTTGCATTTAGCCTGAGGAAAATACAAAGAAGTATTTGCAAAAACAAAATTGAATTTGTTTTTATCAAAAGTCCTGCACATGGTACATGTGTACCTTCCCACCCACTGCTTTTTCCTCAACACCAAATTGAACGAGAAGGGACGTGTGAGACGCTTCTTACGCGTCACAACTTTTATACCCGGCACTCAGTACTACATCTGCACTTTAGCGGTTATTTGTCCAGTTTTACATTTTTTCTTCATCTGTCATCTACATCAACAACACTACTCACACCAACACGCTCCTTTAGCTCGCCACCCTCCCCTAGAAACACACACTGCAGAGTCGCGGCAGAGTCAGCGGCAGAGGCAGCGGCAGAGGCAGCGGCAGAGGCAGAGGCAGTGACGTGTCAGGGGCCAGGCCATAAACAGCGCGAAGCAGAGTGTGAATGCTGCGGGACGGGGTGGGTTTGGCCACTGCAAACTAATTTTTTCATTGTGGCTATAATAATGATCCAATCGGATCCCAATTTGGTGATCTGATAGATATGGTCATTCCCTACGGAATGGCGTTTTTAGTTTTCTGTTATCTTCAAAATTGTAGATTTGGGAGGTTTTCGCCCTTTTGCGGGGGCGGAAGGGGGCGGGGCTCATTTTTGAAATACACTGGTTTCAGTGTGAGCATACAGCAGTCTGGTGCCAAAATTTGGTGGCTCTAGCTCTTATAGTCTCTGAGAACTAGCCGACAAACAAGACGGACAGACGGACGGACGGACAGACGGACAGACGGACAGACGGACAGACAGACATGGCTCAATCGACTCGGCTATTGATGCTGATCAAGAATATATATACTTTATGGGGTCGGAAACGTTTCCTTCTGTGCGTTACATACAACCGTTATCCGCACAAATACAATATACCCTATTTACTCTTCGAGTACCGGGTATAAAAATTCCCTGTTAAGGTGCAACAGATTTAAAGGCGCTCGGGGAAATCTTTAAACGAAACCTTCAAAATATTTCTTTATGAGTTTCTTCGGTAGCAAGCTAAAATTGTACGTTTTAGGGCAATATTGAAAGAATTTTTTGATTTCATTTCGCAGCCAAAAGGCCATAAATTTCTTTATAAAATGTTTTTGAGCCAGGGTGTGTCTGGGCCATATATTTGCTGCCCAGTTGAGCATTCGTTGCTCGATGGTTTTATATGAATTTTACCCTTGGGAAAACGCTCCCAGTTTTCCATGATTTATTATCATACGCGTTTTTATTCCCTCTTTTGGACTTTCGCTTACCTTTTACGTTGAATGTGGCAACTAAAATGAACGATTAGTTTTTCGATTCCTCAAATTAATTTCATGTAATTCATTAAAGCTGCCAGAGTCGACTTTCAACTGCTTCGACTGTAATTAATGCATGACCATCTCTGCATAAATTCAAACGAATTTTTGCAAATATAAAATGAACTCTCTTTAATTGAAAAGCAGAACTGGCTAAATTATATAGTTTACCTTTCGACTGACAGCGCGCAGCTGAAATTCAGTTGGAATGAGTTTTGAGTGGAATTCATTAGATACTCGTAAATGTTTTGGAGCCATGGAAACTTCGAGCACGGCCACTGGAGCTGTGGGCAGGGCAGCGAAATTGATAACCATTTCAAAGTTTGAGAGAAATCTCCATTTTTCAGCATTAATTATAAGACAGAGGTCCTTGTTAAACATGCAGCGCATTGAATTTCCATCAGCCAAGACCCCAGCAACCTTTGTGCATAACCCCCACCACTTAATTGACTCAATTAAAAGTTCGATTTAGAACCATTCGAGCGCTCAACCCCAACCCATGCACACAGAAGCAATTTAAAGACGATGATAGCATTCTTTATTTGTATACAGAGAAGTGCATAAGCCATGAAATGCTTATTGCTTACTTGTTGATCAGCGCAATTTATATACAGCACTTAAGGTTTGGATTCTCAAATTAAATAAGTTGACAAAAATTATATAAATAAAAAACAATTTCCAGAATAACAACAACAACAAATATATAATTATCAAAGGTAGTCAATTTTTTACGGCCATCCGAGGCATTTCTTTGGCTACTTCCACGCGAATCTCTTGCAAATGACAGCCTGCCTTTTTTTTCGAAACTTTTCTTGGCTTGGCTGCGGTATAAAATTGCTACTTGAATGCATTTCAAAGACAAGGTTAATCGAGGTTGGAAAAATATTACTCAGCTCAACGATTTCTATCAAATAAGTTGATGCTCGTTTATGCTGAAAAGAAAACTGCGTTTTTCCAGCTAATTTCATTTTGTTTTTGTTTGCCATTTCGCTTACCTTGTGGAGCTCGTGCTCCAACTCAATGTCAAAGTTTGCCAGAACAAGTACTTAGCTACAGTGACATTCTCGGTAATGGAGTTTAGTGCCTGGTGGAGCCATTAGCGTTCAATTTTCATGTTGCAGGAGCCAGCGAGGAACATTAACCTGGACCAGTGAGCTGCAACAATGTACACAGGTAGCATCCAGCGTGGGAGGGAACCCCTGAGTGCCACATGAGCAACTCTTGACCGCGATGGGAAAATATTATTCTTTGGTAACTTTATGCAGCATCCGCTGCTTCCCTCATATGCGCTGTAGTGGCTTGTGTTCTGATTAAATGTTGTGTTTAGTTCGGGAGTTTTCATACTACCATTTCTGCCAGTAGTCTGGACGTTTGGGGGATGTAGTTTCACTTACAGCGTGGCTGTCGTTGGTGCATACCTTTGAGGGCAAATGCAATTAAACTTGTCATCTGGGAGCAACAGCTGGAGCCGATGACCTCGCGTGTGCTCTGACTACAGTTGAAAAAAAAGTCACTAATATAGTTAGCAAATGGTTGAAAGGTTGCCAACGAGACACGTGCGGTATAATTTTAGATTGCTCGCTCGACTTGTGCATTGAATAAAGCTTATTAGTACTTCGTTGTTGGCCGCTGCAAAAATGTAATATGCACCGAAGACAGCTACTGAAATTCGGAAACAAAGGCAAACTATTTAAGGTATTTGGCTCGGTACCGTACTGGTTATTTGTTCGCACAATTTCCATTCATGTTTTGATGGAAATCTGATCTGGTTTCTACTGTATGACTGGGATCTACTTCGAACTTGTTTTAAATCAGTTTTAAATTCCATGCAGAAGTCTCTTGGCTTAACAAAAGTATACTTTTTTCTGCCACTATGCACCACGGAGAAAGGGAGAACCAATTCCTTGGAAATCTCGTTGCTCGAACACCTGTAAAAATATTTTATATTCAGCTTCCACTGATCCAAGGGGAGGTCAACAAAGTATGGAATGCTTGGTAGAATTTATTTCCATTCAGGATTTCATGCATCACTCGATGCTCGGCGTTCTGTGTAAAGTCGGAGGAACAAGAGTAGTTGAACATCGTGAATGATAAATTTATTTGAAATATACATTTAATGTAGCTTAGCAGACTAAAGACAAACCAGTGCCGCTTTCCGACCCCGTAACCCACCCACCCAACCATATCCAAAAATACGCCACACATGACCCCATCGAGACAGAGAGAGAAATGAGAGGTAGGGAGGAACAAAATGCTTGGCATTTTCATTTGGACAACCGAAGGACAACCAAAATATTAAAACTCAATCTCAAACCACCACAGGTCCAGACCGCATGCATATCCACAACCACATCCCCACAAACCCACCCACCAATAGCACCCACCCACATTCATTCGTTGGACTTTGATTTAAGGCAGGAGTCGCACCACAAACAGAATCAGGAGCAGGGTCAACTGCGTGCCCAGCCATTGGCGGGCCAGATGTGAGGCTTGTCCGCAGATATTCTCGAGAATGGCGCAGTTCCTGAAGTGCTTCTCGTCGGACAGCATTTTTGCCGTTTCCCGGGCAAACTCCGCCGAGTTCTTGTAGCACTTGTACCTCGCGCTGTTGTAGATGCAGTTCTCGTAGGCGTAGCGGGCACTGAAAGAGATGCCAATTATTGAGTATTGAGTTTTCCCCACGACAAATGGCCATTAGCACTCGATTCGCAATATCGAGGAGTCGACACTTACCAACAGAACTCCATGAATTTTTCGCTCGCATTTCGCGTCCCATCGTGCACTTCCTCACTGAGGATGCTCTCGAATTCGGATGTGCAGCTGACCCAATCCAATTGGATGTAGGCGAAGCAGTCCTTGTGCCTCAGGTAATCTGCAAAAGCCAAGCAACACATGCTCGTAATTGAGTGCCTAGATAATGTTACCGGACACTTAAAGTTCTGTCAAGTTGGGAGTCCTTTGTTCGAGCTTTGTTCCGGTCTTAGCGGGATAATCTATTTGGGTTCTTTGTGAGTATATTCTCAGTGTGAGTCACGGGATACATGCTTGGCTTTCTGTGTGTCTACCTCACTGTTGGGTATCTGCGCCGCGGGTGTGCTAATGTCTAGTTGAGTCAAAGCTTGCCAAATTGAATTAGTTGCCGTCAAAGGTTGTCACACGTCGCTTCTCTTGTGTGTATATCTTACCTCGCTGAAAATCCACGTCGCCGCAAAATTTATAGAAAAATCGACGGGCTCCCTCCACATTGTTCTTAAAGGTTTCCAGCTTACGGTCGTTCAGGCACCGCTTCGAGTAGGCATCGAAGCATTGCATGCCACGATTGAATATGCTGCAAAACAAACACATGTATGTAGTCCCATTTCAATGTAATAATTGAGTAAGCTTTGAGGTATTGTGGTGGAGCCCCAGAGAACACGAAAAATCGCTCACAATCGTTCCAGTGCGGTGCCCAAATACAACTGTTGCCAGGTACTACTCCCACACAAAGGGAAGTCAGCAAAGTATTCGCTTCGATACCGACACATTTCGTAAATAATAAACTTAACAAGGAAGCCAACAGCTTCAAACAATCCTGAAAATTGTCCCCAGCTGCTTTATTGATATTTGGCAGGAACTTGATACGGTTCATGAAATGCCAACACTTTCGCTGACTGTATCAAATCAAATTTAACCAATTTTAGAAGTAAATATAAAGGGATACATAAATAAGAGGAAAACGGCGGGATACGTACATATACACTAGTGGCCCTGCGGACCCCCTGCGCGCTGAGAAGATGATTCGCCTTCGAGTGTAGGAAATCTTTTAGCAAGGAAATGGCCTCCCTGTTTCGTGCTCATAAACTAGCAGCAAGTCTATGCTATCCTATTTCGAGGGAAGTGTTGCCTCCTGTTAAACATTAAAACTTTTGTTTTCTTTACGAACTTCAGAGGAATTTGTATGAAGATACTCTTCGTTCCCTCTTTAACATTTCCATCGAAAAAGTCTCCCATCCAAACGAAGTGATTTTCGTATTTTTGCATGAAAATCCTCAGAAAGCGTTGGGCACCAATCAATCCACAAATCTGGCATTCGAACCGCCGACTGCTGGCCGGCTTGAGTGTGACTGACAGTTTTCCTGTTTACGCCAATCAACTACAAGGATGCCCATTGTGCGCTGTGTGATTGGATCAGATTGGGATGCAAAAACTGTGTCATCGAACAGAAGGGACGACCCAGGAGATAAGAGAAAAGTTGTATAAAAGAGATTCCCCAGTGGGCATGGTAATTGTTATCCGTTTGTTGCAGAAATTGCTCCATTAAGCGATATGTGTATGAAATTATTGTAGCTTTGGGAGGCAATATTGCCAAATCTAGCATTCTTGTGTTGCACATTAAACTTAGGCAACAGCTTCCCAGACCCAGGCGCCTATCAAAGTCAGGAGGCACAACCATGTCTGATTGATTATGCAAGCAATTAATTGAACAATTAATTAAATGATTTAATTAAATGTCGCTTTAAGTATGAGTCCTTTCTTATCCGTATCACTTAATCACCAGAAAAAAATATTCGTTAATAATTTCCAAATTCCCGAATTAATTGATTCGTTTGGGAACTTGATGTTAAAGCAATTAATCAGCCCACGTTCGTCCTCGAAGCGACCCTCTCGCATTGTTTCTTGTCCGTGAAATAAGGTAAGCCCTGTAGAGTGCTTTCGACACCCTCTGGACCAGGTCAAATAAGAATAAATTAAATATTGCACCGGGTGGCGAGAGCAGCTTGAGTGAGACAATCAATAATCCGTGAATGCATATTTCCTGATGCGGAGCCCACTCTTAATTCCTCACACTCATAATTCCCATGAACTTCTGGGAGCTGTTGTCCGACGGCGAGAGGCTGATTGCTTACTTGCACTTTGTCATGATGTCTCTCTTGCTGATGACGATTTTGGTGTTCTGCAGGAACTCCATCAGATGTGGCGGCAAGTCCTTGAAGCACTCATCCACCATTCTCTGCGTGCTGCCGCAATCCTCCCTCAGAGTGGCCGCCGTCGGTCTTGTTTCATTTCGGCCAAGTCCGGGCACCGCAATCCCAATCAGTATGATTGCCAGCCCAACAATTACGAACACACAGGAGTTGTTTACGCACATCTTCAAGTGACACTTGTTGCCACGATAAAGGATAATAATTGACGGGACCTCTTGAGCTCTCGGGCAAGTCAACCGAACGAATGCTAACAGCGAACTGTGCCGGAAAGCCACACAAATCATCTTTAAAAGGACTCCAAGCTGGATTCTCTGTAAGTCCTGCTGTTAACTGGATGTTAGGTGGCGCATGCGCCAGACCCAGCACGTGTTTCCTCTTTTGTTTACGTTACAAAGGCAGGCGACTTCTTCCTCTCAGCCAGACAGAAAGACACACAGACAGAGAACAGCTCTTGGAAAAGGAATATGCTTAAATTATTTTGTAACTTTCTGTGACTAGGGCAAGTATGTACACTTGTCGACGAGATTGCCATCGAAAGATTGAATGTCTTTGTCTCCAGCTATCCTAACTGGAATTCTTTCTGTCTGAAATTCCAGCTGGGGGCACAAGTAAGCTTTCCTAACCGCACTGGTGTCGGGTTAATTACCTACATTTAATTTCAGTGTCTTGTTCTGGCTCCAATGAAATCTGCCTCCATCAAGCCATAAACATGCAGATGCAGAAGTCTTGAACATCACCGAATTTCCGTCTTTCTTCCAACTCCATCTCACAACAGACTGGTTCCAAGAAATTGTTTTCCTTGATCAAATGATTTCCCAAGAAATCTTTATTAACTCGTTTGTGGCCAATATGAAAATAAGCCACTAAATATGTACATATGTATGTATGTACATAGGTTGAAAATTAATTTAAATGAAATTACATACACACATATGTATGTATGTATGTACATATGTACATGTGTACAAAATTATGTACACATGTACGAATGTAAATGTGGATGGCTGGGCGCCATTTACATATTTTAGATATTTTTGGACATTTTAAATATTCTGTTTTTAGTTTTAATGGTTCTAACATGAGATTGTGAGATCAAAAAGGAGTATTTAAGGATCAGTATGAGTATTTGTTCGATAGATTGTAGGTCTCCGGAGAACTCCATCTTAATTGTGCGTGAAATAAGTATTGACTTTTTAAAATTTATAGGCGGCGGGAAAAATAATGGAAGACATAAAAATACTGTGAACAAATTCAAGAAATACTTCTAGTATATCATGAAAATGAAAAGGCTTAATACGGTATATTTCTGAGGGTCATGCAGTATATTTTATCGATAAGTCCGCGGCCACCCCCGTTTCATAACACACGACCGACCGGCCTTATTTTAACGAAATAAATCAATTAAAATGTCCAAAGCAGCCGGTAAATTGAAGTCCCTGAAGAAGACAGTGGAGCGGGTAACGCATACAAGCAAACTGAAGACCAACATACCCGCCGGCATGGCGGCAGCGGGTCCGCCACTGGGACCCATGCTGGGTCAGGTTAGTGCTACGCTACTCAAGAAAAAACACACTTGATGGTAAAGACATTTAACATTCACAGCGTGCCATCAACATAGCCGCATTTTGCAAGGACTTCAACACGAAAACAGCCGAAATGATTGAGGGCGTGCCCCTGCCCTGCCGCATATCCGTAAACAGCGATCGCAGCTACGACCTGGCCATACACCATCCGCCTGCGACTTTCTTTCTAAAGCAGGCGGCGGGCATACAGCGTGGCACAATGACGCCTGGAAAGGAAGTAGCCGGCATGATTACCCTGAAGCATTTATACGAAATTGCGGCCATTAAGATTCAAGATCCGCCCAATGCCCTCCTGTCTATGCAGGTGAGCACGACTAGCGCGGAAAATCATTTATTGAAACTAAAAGTTCATTTGAACACTTTCAGCAAATGTGCGAGATGCTCATCAGCATTGCACGAACCTGTGGCATTAAGGTGGTACGCGATTTGGATCCAGCGACCTACGGGGAGTTTCTGGAGGAGCGCAAGATCATTGTGGAGCAGCAGCGACGTGAGCTGCAGGAGAAGCGAGAGGCAAAGATGCTGCGCACGGGCTAGTTCGGAGGTGTTCAATATGAAAACTGTTTAATCGTTAATATACATTTATACCTAAAGAAACTCTAATCTAGACCAATCCGCTTTCTGTCCTTGGCAGCATTCTTCTTGCGCCTCTTCTCCAAATGCTTGTTCAGCTTTCCTGTGCTCTTCAGCAGTTCGAACTGGGCCACCAGCTCCTTGGCACGACGTTCCTCTGTAAAAGAACAATATGTTAAGGATTCTGTTTAAAAACAATCTACTGGAACTTACTCTTGGTGAGATAGTGAGGCTGCTGTCCTTCGTTGTGTGACTTTTGGATGTTGTCACGCTCCTTTTTCAGGGTTTGCTGCTTGATGTGCCACCGCTTGTCCTCCACATTCTTGTTGATGAGCCTCTGCATGGTGTGCTTGATTTTCTGCTTCTCCTCGGTATCCGCCACTTCGTCCAGTTGCTTCTTCAATTGGCCAACTTCCTTGTCACGTATATTCGTCACAAACTTGTAGTTTTTCTTGAAGGTTTCAATGTTGTAGTCCCCCGACTTTTCATCGAATCGTGGATCCCGCAGTTCAACCTCTTTTTTGCGCTCCACGCGGTGCTCAGCGCCCAGGAAGGGCACCTGTTTCCTGGAGCTCATTTCCCGCGGGCGATTTTTGTTGAGACGCTTGAGGTCCGTTTTGGTTTTTTGTTTCTTTGCCGGGGCGCTTTTACTCCCTAGCACTGCCTCCTTGTAGACCTTGGCGCCCAGCTGCTCCTTCAGCTGCATAATCTCCTCGAAGGACATTCCCTTAAGATCTTCCCGAATGGCAGACTGAAATGAAATATCATTTAGCTTAAGCAGCACAATCGCATCTCTTTTGCTTCACCTGGCTTTCATCTTCACTGACTTCCTCGGGCTCCGAGTCTGGCGCGGACTCACTAGAAGACAGATCCATCGAAATAGCTCTCAAATATTTATTTATTTACAAAATTTACAAAATTTTTCACGTGTTGTGGTTTTGATGGGCACAGCTGGCAGTGGTTTTATCGATAAATATACCGCAGACCCTCAAAAATATACCGAATATACCTTCTCTTCTAAATCATTTTCCTCGATTTTGATATTCTGATTAATATTGTCAGCTAGTTAGGACTCTCAGCTATAAACCGATCATTTTATTTGATTCATCAGCCGATTCTCCACAAGATTGGCTAGTTTTTATGACTTACTTTTATTGGGTTGTCATTACAAAATAAATCTGCATAAAACATAATAGAAAATGTCCTACGGAAAGGAGAGAAAGAGAGCACACGTTGCCCAGCACTGCACATAAAATACAGCAAAATTTGAATTTAAATTTGAGTTTTGTGACTTGCAAAATCAAAATAGCTAGGATCTAGGATCGAAGGAATGGTCGAATATGAGAGCTTTAACACATTCTGATTGTTGATTTATCATATAATTTCCAAATTGTCAAATCAATTAATATATTAGGGTTTTATCTACTGATATATCAAGAATCATCATGCTCAAATGGCTTTTTTTCTGTTGTGTCCAGCCAAATCTAAGAATCGGTTAATTTATAGCCCTAATACTCGACAATTGCGTACTTACTTGTACAATTTATGCTCTCTAATCAACAGGTTGGTCATACTGCACGGGCAATCCTCTATCGACCCCCCGCCATTGTCGTTATTTTCACTGTTCAATGACTTCACGTGCGCTAAAAACATTGACCTAACTTTGTCCACATAAAGGTAAACATCAAGAACACCCCTGAGCGGTGGGGGGTATGGTTTTATGATGACTATAACTTTCCATGCAGCTACATTATCACGTTTTGATGGCCAAGGCTGGGCGCCTTTTCACTCCCGCGATTTGTTTGCATTGCATTTGTGGCCAGACCTGGTCTTTCCAGCCATGCCGCGTAGGGCTTGGCTTGGCTAACTGAAAAGTCAGCTGAACCATTTAACGGTCGTGTGATTTCTAGGTACACATAAGTGTAACACGCATGGGTTCGATTTCCTTTGGGGGTGTCCATTACCAGGAGCGTTTCAAACTGTTTGGCAGTCAGCCACGAGGTTCGTTTTGCCTTTCGAGACGCTCCTGGCTATGACGAAGACGCTTCGGCTAAGGCAGACTGTAAACACACGGGGACTGGGTCCACGTCCATTCACCAATTACGCGCCATTCGCTGCGGTGTCCTTAATTTCTTAAAAAGCGTTTAAACATCTAATGAAAGCGTTTTGGCCAGCGGTCTCCGCTGCTCCACATTTTAGTTTCATTTGGCTTTTCGCCCTGTGCAGTTGGGTTTTGATTTGGTTCCATCGCAGGAGCACAGACACACAAGTGGAGTGACAGACACTCGATGCTGACAGCCAGAGGATTATGTCATTGAGGCAATCATGGCCAAGATAATATCCACGATCAAGGCAATACTCACGAGGATCATCTTCAGTGCACACAGTCTGCTGGCCATTTGGCGGGTGACGACGTTCAAGAATGACATTATCTATTGGACACTATGCGGGCCACTGCTGCTGCTGCTGCTCGAGGGCATATTTACCATCATGATCAAGAAGACGCAGGAGTGGCGGTGGTAAGCGAAACACCCACAGATCCTCCTCCTGGCAGACACCTTGCTACCTCCGTCTCCTGCCAATGTAAACAACAAACGGGCTGTCTGTCGCTGACGTCATCTTTGAGTTTTGATTTTCAATTAAAAGTGAAATCATGTGTTTAATGTGGCGACTGGCCTCAGGCTGACCAACCCAACCTATCCGAGCCATCCCCTCCTTTTGTCGTAATAGTAAAAACTTTAATGGAATGCCGTGTGCGAACGGGGGTGTCATTGGGTGATGTTTACCTTTCGACGCATCACTCGTGGACTCGGGCACCATTGTTTGTTTTTGCAATTCCTCTTTGAACGCTCTCTCTCTCCTTTGTGTCTAGGTTCTGCCCCTCGGTCTTCCTATATCTGAGCAGCATTGTGCCGGCCATTTGGCTATTGGAGCTGGACAAGATTGAGCGACGACTGCAGATAATCAATGCCTCCACAAGCAACTCAAATGCCACGAGTTCGAGCAACTTTAGCAGCAGCCTTATCGGTGGCAGCCCCAGCGGCAGCAGCAACAGCAGCGGCATGGATCCTGTGACGGATCTACTGGACGATGCTGGCATCAAGCTGCCCGTCATCACTGCGGACACCTGGACGACACTCATCGAGCAGTTTCTCATGCTCATCCTGATCGTTGGCCGCTGGCTGCTGCCCAAGGGTGACCTCACAAGGGATCAGCTGAGTCAGCTGCTGCTGGTTTATATTGGCACAGCGGCTGACATCATAGAGTTTTTCGACTCCTACAAGGATGACTCCATAGCACGCATTGGCTTTCTGGTCTACCTAACGCTGGGCATTTGGTCCTGGAGTCTCATGCAGTTTACAATTGTGCTGTCGGCCACGCGTGGCAGGCGACCCCGAGGCAGTGGCTCACACCAGAAAGAGGAGTAAGTGCGGAATTATTATCAGCATTTATTTTATACCAAATATAATTTCCATTTCCTTTTTTGATAGTCACACGGACTGCTGTCAAAACTGCTGCTGTGGCATCGATGTGTGGGGCATTGTGCTCAATGTTATACTGCAGGATGCTCCATTCCTTACCTTTCGCCTGCTAATCATCTTCCAGTATAAAATTATCAACTACATGAATGTCTTCTTCACGTGTAAGAACTTAAATCTTCTGCCCAATGGAGGATATTTCACTGACTCTCTCTTGTTTTAGGTAAAAACTCACTGGTGATTATTCTGCAGCTGTATCGGCTGTATGTCGTCAACGCTGAGTTCTGGAAGACTCGTCGGGAGAGTCGAATGGCCAAATCGCGGCAGTTCCAGTCGCGACGTCGCGTGCAGGATGCGGACCAGAACAGCATTTACATGATATCCAATGAGCGTGGCGGCGATGTTAAAAAGAAAATTAAAAAGTGAGCAAATCCCCAAGAGTGGAAGGGAAATCGGCTATAAAATCTTTTCCGTTTAGGGCCAAGGATAAAGACTATGCCATACAGGAGGCCAGCTATAGCAAAAAGAAAAAGGACAAAAAGGACAAGTAAGTGTATAAATTTGTACGCCACAAATGCAGTTAAAAACCAAACTTTAATCACAGAAAAAAGCGCAAGCGCAAGGACACTGGCTACTCCACGGCCAGCTCACAGAATTTGTATTCCACCAAGGCCAGCGGCACCGAGAAGGAACCGCGACGCGGCAAGGACAAAAAGGGCAAGAAGTCGAAGCGCATCTGCAGCAGCTCGCCCAGCGACTGTGACCTGGCCAATGCCAAGAAGCTGAAGCGGGCCAAGAACGCCGATAAAAACGATAAGAAGTAGGTAATAACTGTTGTCCTGCCCAGTGATCGATTCACTCATTTGCACTGAACTCCAACAGGAAAGCCCGCAAGATCGAGGCAGTCATTGAGGAGTCGAGCAGCAGCAGCAGTGGCAGTAGCAGCAGCAGCTCCGACTCCAGCAACTCGACGCTGCCCAGCTACGAGGTGATCGACGAGAAGAAGGCCAAGGCCCGTAGGCGCAAGCAGCGGGGCGGAGTTAGTAGCAGCGACAGCAGCTCCTCTGAAAGCAGCTCGGAGAGCTCCTCCTCATCGTCCTCATCGTGAGGTTGATATTTTTGGCACTAACGTTCAAGCGTTAGAGAAGCAATTTTTTGTGGCAGCCAGCCCCATTGTTGCATGGCTGCAGCGCTCCGCTCCAGGAGCGCAACTATTTTGTATGACCACCCATAAGACGGTGGGTGGACAATTTGTCGAAAAAAACATATATTTTGATATGTATCAACTGTATCCGTTTTGAATTTGAAATAAAGTGCGGGTTGCAGTCCAATAAGTTGGCAGCTCCTGCAGCTGGTACTCTCTTTGTAACGGTACTCTCTCTGATTCTCACTTCAATGCAAAAGCTGAGCACATGACTAATCGTATACCTAACTAAACTGCCGCTGCTGCCAAAGCTCTTTAAGCTTTCTGTAATGTCAGTCTTGTACTCTCTTGTTCTCTCTCTCTCTCTCTTTCTGAATATCTATATGTATATGCGAAAAGCTTAGCAACGCGAAACGAACAGCTGCCAGACAACAACGCTAAACTTTTTTGTTGACATACAGATAACTGTGTCGGTGGGGAGATATTGCTTGCTGTGTTGCTGTAACGACGGAATAGTTGCTGCCGAGCGTCCAAGCGCTGCGGGCCGCGAGATTTTTTCTTCTCTCTCTCTCTCTCTTACCCTTTGAAACGCAAAGCCCGCGCGCGCTCGAGTTGTTTTTAGTGTCTCTCCTCTCTGATGTGTAAGTTGAACAGTGACTGTGTGTGTGTGTGCCAGCGTGCTTTGTTGGATCTTAGTGTGTGTATACATAATTATACATATACATATGTATATGTATTGTGCCTATGCCTATTAAGAATATGGTCTGAGAACGAACGCTGCGAAAAGACTTGAAGAAGAACTTTCGATAAATTCCACCCTGGGGCAGCGTCAGACCATCCATCTCGCCATCTCATACCCACACGTGCCCCAGCAACAAGAACCAGAACAACATCTGTATTCGGAAATACCACCCCAAAATCGTACTAACAAAAAATCCACCCAAAAATTCGTATTATTTATTCGTGAAGCAGTTGTCGAGCCGCTTGGGATCCGATTAAAAATTAAACGATAATAATGAGGCGGGCAGGTGTGAGTGCTCCTTCTTCATTTGTCCAATCCAATGACAAGTTTTGAATAATTCAATTAATACTTGTTAGTTGGCCTGACAAATGCTCCGATGATGGACTCCCTTACAAAACACACCCACACACACGAGTGTCATCCCCTGACAAATGATTGGGGGGGACCGCTTCCACACAATGCGAATCATCATCACAAAGAGACCGGCAATGCTGATGATGTCTATAAATGGGGCGGACAGGCAAGCTAAGCCAAGCGAAGCCACTCCCGCGTCCTATTCAACTGCCCCACATTGTGGTGGTGTGTGAGGGAGGCAGAATCACGAACGCCAAACACGTTCCTGGCCTTTAAGTTCAAAAATGATGAGGCTCCTTCTCGGCCAGTCCACAAATATGTATTCCATTCGTTTTGTCGTTTCATTTCTTCTGCCGCCTGGTGGCCCCTTACCTGTGCTGAGCACGCGTGCTGAAGGTTAAGGCGTTTTAAGCGTCCACGACCAGAGTCAACTTCCAACTTCACCCCACTCCACCTTGCACGTGTTGTTTTGGTTTCGGTTTCGTTACGCCTCGCAACAACAACAACAACAACAGCAGCACCAACACCCATGAAAGCAGCAACTACAACAAACAGCTTTTGTTTTCGCTCACGCTCTTTGGAGGAAACTTTAGAGCAAACTCTGCTGCTGCTGCTGTTGCGGCTCTCTTATCGTTTTTTGCCGGTTTTATAGAGAGGGAAAACACGTAAAAACTAGTGGAAGCCACAGTGGAAAAGCTTGAGCGGTGGCAGCTCATCTGTTGGCTATGCTTCTGTGTATACGATTCGTGTTTCGGTTGCATGTTTTCCACGGGAGTCCAAAGGTTGCCCGGGCACAGCTGCTGATGGATGGGAGGTGGCATAAGCAATCTCATAATCCCTGCTGCCCACTCCTGCCCGAACGTGTAATTGGAACTGTCCATAACAGCTTATCCTACAGCCCTCCCGTCCATGATTCGCATTCCCCGAGTACATACCGGCTGGTAATTACTCTGCAATGCATACCCATCTGGGAAAACATTCCAATTAACACGGAGAATCTGTTGCCAGCACCACACAACACAAAACTAATTATACAATCGGCCAGGCCAGCGAGCAACCTGTCCTTCAAGGTGATTCTTGGTGTTGTCTTTGAGTTGTGGGGGTCAGGGCTGTAGTGGTTCCTCATGGCAGCAGGCCCCCGAGAACATTGCGTAGTCGTTCAGTATGGCCTGATCTATGCCTTTGCAGACACAGAATATACATAATCGAAATTAATTTCCATTCGCTTTGCGCATAACTTGTTTTCGGTTTTGTTGTCAGACAACTTAAGTATATGGAAATTGTATTCTCCAATGTTAAAATGATGTACGGGTGTGAGTGTGTTGCTAAGTTGTTGTTGTGTAGTTGTGGGATATATTATTTGTTTACAAAAATAGATGACTGCTCAAACAAACAAACAGGGGAATGGATAATTAAAGTTGTTTATCAGCCATTTCCACTAAATCCATTCAGTTTGTTGATATACAAAAAGAACAAATGAGGCTTGATATCTTGGAACTTGTATGATTTATGGGTTACAGTCAGCCGAAGTGCCCTTCCACTCTCTTTCAATGTCCGGAGAGTGCATCTACTGTTGACCTACTCAGGAAACGACCTTCCTCTAGTGCATTGCTTATCTGTCAGTCACCCATAAATGGGCTGGCTGAAATAAATTGTAGTATTTAAGGGCACAGTTTCCTTGCTTCCGACCTTTTTCGTTCCGTATGCGACATCTGTTTTTGAGTTAATTTCAATGCATTAACTTTTTCTTTAGTCTGATTTTGCTGCTTGCTTTTTCAAGTACATTCACCAGAATGGATTGTGTTGTATTGTTGAATAAAATATGCTTAAAATGCTTATCTTATCGGTGAAAATAGTTCTTGAACCTGAAGAATACATTTTTTTCGATGGCCAGTTAATCAATCGGAACGAGGCAGACCTGATGGGGGGAAGTGGCGCATGTGCCCATACGAGTATCTATCCATTTTTAAGTGTGTGCTGGGATTGAGGCATTGTGTCATCGTCAGCGCACATTAGTGATGTTCCCTGATTTGTTTGTATTGTGATGTTTGTTCCAGTTTATTGCACACTTTGCACAACAATAGTGAGGACAAAACAGGTGAATTACTGGTCCATTTGACCATGCAATCTCCGTCACTTGATTCACATTCCCGCTTACATTTCACGTGGCTGCAGCATGCGAGTGTCTAACTTTAATTAGCATTTCGAGCCCCTTGCGTGTGCGACTATGCTGGCACTGGACAGACACTGAGATGACGCTCCTCCCCCCAGTCTGGCTGGTTGCCAACGCAACTCGATTAAAATGCTGAATAATAGACTATTTCCAGCCAACAAATGTGCGACTGTTTTGGCACCTTGTTGGCCAGCAATTATGTCCAGATTTCAGTCGAAGACAGCAGACGGTGAGCGATAAACAGCCCACAAAGACAGATATTACGAAAATGCTCTTTGTGTGGGGTGCGCAACGTTTTCCTGATAAGCGACAAGCAGCACAGATGGAGCTTATGCATTTGGGATTACCGATAAAAACAGCGTAGCGGCTGGACTGCTGGGCAAAGTCCACGGGGTGCATGAGTAATCAATCCCCCTGCAACGACCACAGTGCGGCTTTTGCATACAAGACCTGTTGGCCAATTGAGCGATACTCGGCTTGGCGCACAAGCATGACAAAGACTGGCTAGCTAACCTTGCTGCCAGCGATGCTTATGAACGGTGGACTCTGCATGTTACACAATCAAATTTGCGATTCTTTGCGATTGAAATTAGATAAGACACCCAAGCAGCACACAAGCTAGCAGCTAGTACTCGTATAGAACAGCTACTCATCGCTGTTCCGTCGCTCACTCTTGCATACATTTTATGCACAATTCAATTCCCGTCTGCATTCTGCGCCGTGGCAATGCAACACATACCCACACGATCGTATACTAGAGAGAGGTTCCATTGTGCACTAGTGCCCCTCCTCGCATAACAATGGGCAGCGCACTTGAGTGAGTTTATCTGTGCATTTGCATTTGCATTTTATACCGGGCATCAGGCATACTAAGTGCTGTCAATCAAAAGAGTTCACAACCCCCAAGCAATTGGGTAAGACGGCAAATAAAAATACGAGCTGGCAAATATTTGCAATGTGTGTGTGTGTGGGGAGGGAAAGGAGGATAGGAGGAAAGGAAAGTTCTACCTAGATAAGAGTGGCTGCCCTTTGTACCATATCTGCATGCAATTAATTCCAAGAATTTCCATAAAATCAATTTGTTAGGCTAATCCATAACAGAGTATCATCCGATAGGGGCGACGACTATCAGTGCTTGGCACTAGATTAAGAAAGTCTGTGGCCAGGCAGCCAGGCAGCACAGAGGAAAAAGATACTTTAACGGCATTCAATTAGCCAGGCGACACAAACATTTCCATTGAATGTGCCCAACAGTCACACTTAATGAAACAATGAACGATAAGCGATGTGCCAAATGAATTGAACTTTTTCAGTTGTCTTCCATTTGCCGTTCTGCCAGCTATTAGACCAGGCCCGACAATTGACCGGCTTTGACGCACAGCTGCTGCAGCCGCCGCCAGCCACTTGATTCCAACAAGTCACTGGGCAAAAGTTGTTGTATCAATTCAACCACTGAAACAGCACTCGAGCCGCTCTCCCTCTCCTCTAGGGGTGGACAACCACAGCCAGGCCTCGACAACGGAATCGTCAGTGGCAGTGGCAGCGGAGCGGCATCGTCATCGGCATCGGCATCGCTCTGGGCTGCGCCAAGGTGCCGCTGCAGTATTGCTTTGATTTTCCTGGCGAGCGGATTGCCACAGCCACTGCCGCGGGTGCCTGCCTTTGCCTCGAGTGTGTGTGTTGTGTTCGTTGGAGGAAATCAAGTGTAAGTTGAGCTCCAACTATCTACTATCTGGGTTGAGGAGAGTGCGAGCGTTGTCAAGTTGTGAGATTTCATAATAATGTGCACGTAGTATTATTATCAGAGTGCTTATTGTGGGTGTGATTTTTCCCACTGGGAACTGGCAACTGGAAACTGGCACTGTGATCGGGGTTGGCTGGCCAGTAGCCTGTCGCTGGGGGCTTGCATATACTTATTGAAAAATGCAAAGGCGTTTGCAGCATATTGCCGCATTTGTTTCGCTATAAATAGCCACACAGCCGCAAACACAAAGCGATGGGAATGTTTTCCCGCTGTTTTCCTACATGCAACAACGAGCTTTCCGGCCTCCTTCTCTGTTCTTTTGCTTTTCTCTCTCCTTCGATCCGCCACGACCCTCAACTTGAACCTTTTGTCGAGTGCCACCACAAGAAGCCTCAAGGGCATTACAACAGCACGTCACCGACTAACATTATGCGGCATATTTGACATCATCTAATTGGATCCACATAGTGGGGGGTGTAACCAAGTTATCCAAGCGTTCGTTATAAATATCTCTGCTTTGCGGTTGCCAGTAACATTTTGTGACCGTCATTAGGTGATGGACGGAAGAGACAAGTCTTGTCGATGTACATATGTGAAAACTGACATAAGTATTACTTTCATTTAGTATCAGATCAGCAAACATAACTCTAATTTTACAGAATTTATTTATTTGTTGAAATCCAAAACAGAAGCGAGATCTTATCGGGTTGGAATACAAATTCTGTCAGTGGTCCCACGTGTCGTATTATTTGTTTACTGCTGCACTGCCAACCCTCAAGTGTTTGTTTATTTATAGTCTGGCTATTCGTTTGAAGAGCGCGAGAGAGAGAGAGAGAGAGAGAGAGAGATTTGAGTGGAAGAGGCCACTGACCTTGACCAGATTGTTTTAGAATAGTGTTGCACCCACCCCTCTACAGTGGCATTGATGAGCGGCATCCATGTCCCCCAAGCAGTTCATTGTAGAAACGCATATGATTAAAAGTACATTTTACATTTAACTTACAGCTTGTGTGCTGCCTGCAAAATGCTGATTGAGCTCTAACTAATTGGCCCACAGCCAGTCCACAGCATCGGACTTTGGCCATTGTCAGCAGCATTTTGGCAATGTTTGCCAGAGGATCTGCGTCAGCTATTGAATCGTACGACAGCAACGGGAACGCTAAACCTCTCAGAGAACATGATACTGCAGTCGGAGTGGAGATAGAAAAACTCAGAAACAGCAGAAACGGAAACAGAGACAGAAGCCCTAGCGATAAGGGAACAGACTGCTCACCGTTGCAGGAAATCGATGAGCATTACGTCTGTGACATTGCCATGATGAGAATCGGAGGAGAGGAGCCGAAGGGGGCTGTCGATGACTCACAATCGTCGACCGTTCCGGAGAACGAAAGTACAAATGATGGTGCGAACGAGTTGGAAATCGATCGCCAGGAGGAGGAGCAGGTGGTCAGCGATCTGGTGCGATCGAGTAGCGCAGGTGCCCTAATGGAAGGGTGAGTTACACCTGAGAATCGATGGATTGCATAACCCATAATAATCCCATCTAATGGCTAATTAGGGACAGCAACAATGGGGGCAGCATGCGAGTGGTATTTGGCATACTGGTGCGTCTGGTGCTGCCACTGGCGAATGGTGTGGCCCGTGGCATTCAGGGCATTCGCGATGTTCGTGTGCTCCGAGTGCTGCAGAACCTGGCCTCCAGCAGGCAGGCCCTGACCCATTTGGTGGCATTTGCCGCCAATACAATTTCCATGAACTTGTCCTCAGTGCAGGGTAAGTGTTTCCACCCCCTTAAGCTCTGGCTTAGATTAACAATCTCTTGGTTTCTCCCCACAGTTTCGAATCGGTTGGGACCGCTGCTCAAGCTGTTGAAAATGCGCAAATCGCAGGATGGCTTGGAGAGTCTTCCCGACACTTTAACTGCGCCCAGCACACCCTGTACACCCTGCAGTCCAATGCAGGGTCCGCCAATCTTTGGCGTACGCTCGGATGCGCCCAGCTGTTGCACCATCAACATACTGGCCGAGCCGCCACCCGGGGAACCGATACGAGCCGATATTGTACTGATCCATGGTCTGCACGGATCGCTGGTGAACACCTGGAAGCAGGGACTCTGGCAGAACGATCGCAAACCGGTGGAGTTTGAGCGTCCGCCGCGTCCTCCAGTGCGACCGCCCAAGCGACCTCGCCATTCCCGCAGTGCAGCCATTCATCCAGCGCCCAGGGAGAAGAGAGCCAAATTTACCTCCCTCAACCGCTTGATGGACACCCCCGATGATGCGCCAGTTCGAGGGAGGGTGCGACTGCAGCAGCCAGTGGAAATGCCGCCAGAGGAGTTCAATTTTAATGCTTCCGATAGCGATGATACCGAAGAGTAAGCATAACCCCTTTGGTTTTTAATCAGTAATTAACGTCTGCTCTTTAGCTATGCCTACGTGTGCGGTGACCCCGAGGACATACAAATCTGCGAGGGCATCGAGTACAGTTTTCCGACCTTCCGCCTGAGGATGCAGGACAACAGTCGCATCCGAGCGGGCGAGCTCGAGTCCATGCTCAATGGAAATGTCAACGAAAACGCTGAAAACAGCGAGGAATCCAACCAGCGGCCACCAGTTTCCTCCAGTGCTGCGTCGCGCAAGTCCAGCAGAAAGAACAAGCCCTCGCCCGACGATCCAAACTACTCCAAGTGCTGGCCCGGCGACTGGTTGCCGCTGGACTGTCCTGGAGTGCGGGTCATTGCCATAAACTACACCACCGACCCGTACCTGTGGCGTCCGCTGTGGAAGAGAAAAGAGCCGCGCTCCAACTTGTTCCAGCGCTCACGGGAAATGGCCGATCTGCTCATGCAGCATCGCGTGGGACACGGCCATCCCATCATCTACGTGGGCCACTCGAAGGGCGGACTGTTCATCAAGCAGCTGATAGTGGATGCCTGGGAGTCCGGGCGTCCCGCCATGACACCACTCTGGCGCTCGGCACGCGGTTGCTTTTTCTATTCTGTGCCGCATCGTGGCTCCCATTTGGCGAGCATCAAAGCGCCACTGCTCTCCCGCTCCGTTGAGCTTCTGGAGATTGAGAAAAGTAAGGAAATCAATGATTTTTTAATTAAGAGTGGAATTAAACTCATCTTTTCCAACAGATAACAAGTATCTCTTGGACCTGCATCGGCGGTTTGCTGGACTATATCATCTGGGTCATCTGAAGATCGAGGTGTTTAGTTTTGTGGAGACGGCTCTGACGCTCATGTCGGTGCTTTACCTACGCATTGTGGGCGTGGACTCGGCAGGTGAGTCTTTCACACAACAATCTCTAAATATTATTTCATATTTCATTATCCACAGATCCCGGGTTCGGTGATGTCTGCGGCATACGGCTGGATCACCGCGAGATATGCAAGCCCCGTGGACGCGATTGTATATTGTACAAAGAACTGGTGAAAATGATTGAGAAGGTGTGCTGAGCTGAGCCTGTCAGTCACCTGAAAGGGAAATACATAAATTATTGTGCGAGGACCTGATATTGTTGTAATCGATATGTGAATAAGATGGCCAACTGTGAGGATGCCACAAGAATTACGCGTACCTAAATGTGATGGCCCGGATCACGGACCGTGTGTCCGGGGCACGCTTCTTCGTGTTAGAGCGTCGCTTTTGTTTTTAATAGTGCATAGCATCTACTATATATTGAATATTTTCACTAATTTTACACACGTAATTCGCTTATCCATAGCTCAAGTTAGTTATACACGTTTTGTTGTTTCTAGTTTAGGTCCCATATCAGAAACAGGTAGAGAGACACGCTTAAGCCATGCCATTTGGGCATCAATGATAATTATGTTTGCAATTTTTGTGATCGATTGTGATCATCTTGTGGCACTTTGTTGTGATTTTCACTCGATCCCCCCCGTGAATACATTATTGATATTGTACCATTTATATATATGTAATATGTATATAGAATATGTACATTTAGATATCGCTAGTACTTTAAATGTCTATCTACGTATATCTTCTACAAGCTAAATCCTACACCGCTGTAAAACGTTACCAACGACTACAAAAATTTAATTTATGAATGAATGTATATGTGAATTTCCAGATTACTAAACCAATCGATGTTTTATACCTATTTGATAAGAGTGAATACTAATAAAACCAATAAACGAAGATCATATTTGATACAATAAATAAATGCTGGAATTTAAAGGGGTCGATTGCTTGGGCTTCATAATTCCACGCACTCCACGTCCAGATATTTAAGCGTTCATATCTCAGATTGCATTCATCACTCAGATGTCAACGAACCTCAAACACAAGAGTATCTGGCATGCCCAAACATATGTATATATATGTAAGTGTACATTTTACATGTATTCTACAGCAGTGTGTATGTAGATAGTCTCCCAAAAATATGCCACACGATTCATCACGTGAATTACATGAAAATTTTAAGCATTTATTCGCGACCCTTTCTTTATCACATTAAAAAAGGAAAAAAAAAAATATATGAAAATATTTCCCATTTTGAAGAGAAAAACTGTTTCGTTTTCCTACACCAGCTGCTCCATTTTCAATTCAGTTTATGATTATAAAAACATTCCCCGTTCACGATGACATTTCCCATTATTTCTCACAAATAAATAAAACACCAATTTTGTATGTTTTTTCCATCATAACTTAGTTTTTAGTATATTTTTCCAATAGTTAAGGTTGCTTCATTTCTTGTGTTCTGCTCTGCCATCATATCATCATCATCTGTATTCTCTAAACAAACATCGAGCTTCGTTTCACATTTCCTTTAGACTCTTTAGCCGTGCCAATATGCCATTGCTGTGGCTTGTTTTGCTTCTGGCTGGTTGGTTGGTTAGTTGGTTGGTTGCTTTGCTGGTTTGTTTGGTAATTGCCAATTAACTTGCATCGAAAACTTTAACACGAACCGTTGGCAGCTTAGGTGCTACAAATAATTAATTTCGCCTGCATATACAATGCATATAAATTGCATAAAAAATACATTAGTTTTTGTTTTGTTTCGTTCCGTTTTGCTTTCAGTTATGTTGTGGATAGTTCAAACATACTTTTTGTTTGTTCAAAAATAAGGAAAACCAAGCCTAAATACGTTTACAAAATTTAGTAGCTTGCCACTCTACTAATGAGGTATACAAAATGCGGGCTTAAATGCAAACTAAAAATACAAAAATAAAATAATATAATAATATATGTATGCATATATCGTTTTTTGTACATATACATGTAATATATATATGTAGACTTAGTAGAGAGTGTGCTAGGAGCAGCAGCTTTGCCAAAGATTCGAACATAATCATGGTTTCGCCTTATAATTTTAGTGGACTTTTAGTTAATGGTTTCGATTTGGTTTCCATGGGCCAAAAACCGTTGCAAAAGTCGCAATACGCATTTCTCCGTCTTCCTAATCATTAATTTCTTTATCTGTTTATTGTTTTTTTGCGCTTAAATAATTTAAACATTTATCACATCCACTTACACGGCGATCACAATCGCAGCTATATTACTTAATTTTCTCCTTCGTCTTCCTAAACGTTCCTTCCTCTTCCTCATTTCTTTTCCAAACACGTAATAGTACATACATATGGATCTCTTATGCCTAATTATATATTTTTTAGTACATACATTTTTTCTCATGTTGCCTTTTTGCTGCATATGTATAATAGTATTAGTTAATTTTTCTTGTCGTATGCTTAATTTTTGTAACGTTTAAAATGTTCTCTTCGTATTTTTCTCCGTTCTAGGAATTTTGAGTTTTTCTTTTGCGGAATATTTTTTCTTTTCACTTAATTTCTTTTTGTTTGTTTCTTTAAATGCCTTTTATTCTTGTATATATGTAATTTAAAGTTCTTTGCTAAATGGAACACTGGAAATACCTTGTAAACGGTTTTTAAACTTATGCGGCTATACATCTATAACATCGATCAGTGTCTTGGAAATGCAGAGTCTGTGTGGCTTTATTCGGTATGAACACAAATGAGATTGTTATTGTTGGATAAATGGTAGATGGTAAATGGTAAATGGTCTATGCATGACCCCCAACTGAATGTTGTTCGGGTCTGAGCACCTCTGGCTCATTGCTGGTTTATATGGAAAGGTACTATTGTTTATAGTTGCTGGTTGGTTTTCTTGCCTCAGGGATCTTCTAGTTATTTATGTATTTTGTGTTGGTATTGCACTTAGACTCTAAATACGTATACAGTTACAGTTACAGTTATCAAACACATTTTCTTTTTCGTTCACATCGAATCATATAGCATATACATGTGTATTTCTGTTAGAGTGTGTGTGTGTATATATATTTTCATATTTTCATTATTTAAAATTTCTCTCTATTTGTTGTTAGAGTTTGTTGTTCTCTGTGTTTATGTTGTCTGTGTGGTGCATTATCTGTGGAATGTTTAGTTGTAAAGTATTTGTTTATGTTTGTGTATGTGTGTGTGTTTGTGTTTTGCATTTCGTAACAATCTTTTTTGTTTCTCATTTCACACTGAACAACAATTCACAAAATACACTTTTATATCCTGGCTAAATACTCGTCGTCATTGCGGGGCTACTACTTTAACTTTTTCTATGCTTATCAAAAATAATATCATGGATACATATGTTTTTATGTATGCTTGTGGGTATGGTATATGGGTAAGGAGTATGTATGGATGAATGTGGGTGTTTGCTGTATGTTTTGGCGTAGCTACAGGTTTAGTTTTTTTTTGTACAAACGAGGTACGGTTGCTGAATCGAATATACAAATACAATAGGGTTGCAAAATGCTATGGATTCTGTGTGTGGTTCTATATGGTATTTATGTTCTTATATAACTGGAATCTGTTTCCAGTGGGGCATGTGTTTGTGTGTGTTATGGAGTGTGATAGCGAGTGAGAGCACAGAAACAAGAATGCAAAATGAATATAATCAGGTACATTTGATATATCGGTTGTATAAAAACAAAAACAAACAAAATTCAGCAGTAAAAAATGCGGAAATTAAATATTTAGTTGTTAAAAAACTGGGGGGTCGGTGCATGTATCAAATAAGAATACAAATACGTGTACGAATGCAAATACTCGCACAAAAATATGGATTAAATTACGTTTTAAATCGGTGAATCGATGTGAACACTTGTGACTATTGTGGTTGAGTGTGGTTTGAGTGGGTGGCTGTGTGTGTGTGTGTAAGAGTGGGCTATTGCAATATGTGTGGTTTCTGTTTGGCTTGTTGTATGTACTATAAATATGTGTGTGTGTTGGTGTAGTAATTGAATCTTTGCGGCAGTCCGGATACGAGTATAGATTGTAAAATGTAGTACGTAATTACAAGTGACAAATATTGTCATGCATAAACATAAACATGTTTATGCATGTTCGTTTCGTATGCTCCGACAGCAACAATAAATTATGTATTGTATTGGTATTGTATGTGTCTACGTTTAAAGACGTTACATGTAATAGAAATTAGCCTCAATTAACGAAAAAAAAACAAACAAAAACTAAACAAGTACAAAATACGATAAAAATATAGTTAAAAAAAATCGTCGCGATATAAAAACCTATTTACGAATAGCTTAAAATGTAGCGTACATAATATGTATGTATTTATGTATGTATATGTGTTGTGTGTGTGTGTGTGTGTGTGTGTGTTTATAAATATCATCCTTATTCGAATCATTTCTCCCATAGTTCCAGTTTCAGTTTAGTATTAATTATCTACATTTATAAAATGTATTTCTTATAAATGCCTATCATCACCATACAATCTAGTGGATCCATCCTCATCCTTCATCCTTCAACGTGTTTTGGAATGTTTCGAGCTGTGAATGTGGTTTACATACTCTCCTCCTCTCTCCTCTCTCTTGTAGCTTCATAAAAATACTTTTGCTTGGCTTGGCTGGGCTGCTGCCCTGTGGCTGTGGCTGCTGCCTCACCCATTGGGATCAACCTGTGCCCGGCGGTGGACCACTTGCGCCGCCGGCCAGGGCTGTTTACCACTTGCCACTTGACCTGTGGCTGTGGCAGTGTTGTCAACGGCCGACGTGTGTGGCCCATTGGCAGGAACTATGGATGCATTGTGGCTGTACGAGATCGGATTGCCATTGCCTCGCTGGCGATCCTTTGGCTGGCCGGCAGCCGGCTTCTTCTGACTGTTGCTGCTGCTGTTGTTATTGTTGCTGTTGCTGTTACTGTTACTGTTGCTGCTGCTGCTACTGCTGTATTTGGAGGCATTGGCGGCGGTTGACCTCGCCTGTTTGGTCATGTCGGCGGGTAACTTGAAACCATTGGTGAGACAGACGGCAGCATACTCGTGCTCCGAGGTGGGTGTCAGTGTGGCGGCTGCCTCCTCCTCGGCCAGCAGACAGATGCCATCGTTGGAATTTGAATGCCGCACAAAGTTCGTGTGGAATTGCTTTTTGCTGCTGCCGTTGCTGCTGCTGCTGGCACTGCTGCTGCTGAGGCTGCCGCTGCGTCGTGCACTGCTGCCGTTGCCGCCACCCAGCCCGGTCACTGTGGCCACCAGCGGCAGCGAGTTGGGCGGCACAGCCACTTCCAAGCAGCCGCCGCCGACACCCCCCTCGCCGTTGGTCGAGGAACATTGTTTGTGGCTGGCATTGGAGCCACCAGCTGACCCCAGAGCCACGGCATTGGGCGGCGTGTGGCGGTAGGGAATGTAAAAGGCCTTGGCCTCCTGCAGCATGGCATCCTGCACGGTTTTGCGCTCCGGCGATCCGCCTCCGCACAGCGGCAGCTGCGACAGGTTGTGCACGCCGGCAATGCTCAACTCTGAGTGCCCCTCGTGGTCGGGGCGTCGCGAGACGATCTGGACAGTGCCATTGCCATTGGGCAGGTGGACGGCGGCAGCGTGTGCCGTGCTGGTCTGATACTCCAGCGTGTGCTCCGGCAGCAGTTCGATGTGGTAGCGCGAGCGGGGAATAAGCGTCTGCATCTCGTGGCAGTCCTGCTGCAGGGTGCCGCCACTGAGGCCGCCCGCGCTATCCCCAGGCATGCCAGAGGCGCTGCTCAGATTCCCGAAATTAATGTCCGTGGGCGTGGTCAGGTGCGTGGGACCCTGCACTCGCGCCTTGAACCTCCGCTGCTGTAGGATGATGAATAGCGCAAAGATAAAGACGCAGGCGATGGACAGTAGCGAACCGATGGCAATGCCACTGTACACCTCCGAACGGGATGAGGCGCGGTCCTCCTCCAGCAAATTGTGACTGTTGCTGGCCATGTCGAAATACATGGGCGCCCCCACGCCAGTCTCGCCCACCACGCGGACAGCCACATGAATTTTATCCGACACCGAGACATTGGGAAACTGCAAAGGAAAACAAATGGAAAGCAAAGGCGTCAGAAAATGCCATTCGGTGACTTGCAGCACGTACCTTATACGAGCAGACACTGCACTCGAGCACATTAGCCTCATGCATGACACTGTCCAGGGTCCAGATGATGTTATAGTGATGCACCCGTCCATTGGGGTTCACTGGCGGTTCCCAAATCAGCTTCAGACCATTCTGCTTAATCAGCCTTGAGTTGCTGATGGTGCCAGGAGCTGTTGGATAAAGGATAAGCGTGATGTATGAGCGGTACAAGATGAAGTCAATTGTCTTACGATCTGGCAGTGTGCGAACATCTATTTCGCCATAGAAGATGCGCGTCTTGCAGTTGTAGAAGTGGAAATTGTATCGCTCGTTGGCACTGAGACCGCTGACCAGCAGCACAGAGTTGAATATGGTGCGCTCCTGGCACTTGGACTCCTGATTGGTATTATGCATTGGCTTCACCAAATGGCACTCGTACACACACGTCTCGTTCAGGCTGTCCAGAAACTTGAAGGCCAGCGCACGCGACTCCATGGTGGTCAAACGAAATGGCATATTGGACTGCTCCGACGTGCCATTCTCTATCTGCAGGGGGGAGACAGAGTCAAGACTTTAGTATGGTGTCGGGTAGCAGTGGAAATCCTCTCTCTACAGATGCTGGTGTTGCTTCTTCCTACAGTACAGTCTACTCACAATCTTCCACTGGACATAGCGAAAGTCCTGGCCGAGGAACTCATTCTCGCTGGTGATGATCAGCACTCGCATCTTGATGCGCACGAAACGCTGCAGCAGCATGCCCGTCACACTGGCATCCACCACCAGACTGAAGATATCCTCCTCCATCTCCAGCGTGAGATCATCCACCTCGTTGTCCAGCACCTCGTGCTCTGCATTGCGCAGCACAGTGGCAGCGGCCGACTGATTCAACGGCTGAATGATGGTCAAATGGCGGCGCACTTCGTCCACTTTCTCCTCAACGGGGGACAGTGTGCCATGGAGCGGTCCATTCAGCAGCTGGCTGGGATGCGGATGCGTGTGATTGATGGAGAACTGCAGAATGAAGTACTTCTTGTTGTCCAACTCCGCCTGTGACCACTTCACAAACGTGTCATTGCCCAATCCAATGGGCCGCAGCATTACTGTGGAAAAGTAAGTAAAATTAGAGACAATCCACGAGGCACGCATTAGCCGGGATACACTTACAGCCCTGAGTGCAGCATGTGACTGGTGTACTGCGCAACGAACTGACAATCATTTGCTGTGGCACTGCCGTGCCCGAGCGCACCTCGGAGGTGGGATAGAGGAACCGTGTGATGAGTGCAAATGGCCGATAGACCGGCAGGTTCGTGGAGATGACCACAAACGAGGTATGATTAAGTTTCATGGGGGCAAAGGAGGTCCAACTGTGCGGATTGCTGCGCACAATGTACACCACGAACATGGACTCCAGGGTGCTGCTGTCGAAGGTGATGTTGATGGTGTGGAAGCTGTGCGGATAGCAGCGGATGTTCTGCAACGGATTGCCCTGCTCCAGCTGTCTCTTGAATCGCATCTCGCCCGTGGCCGAGTCCTCGCCGGCCACATTGCTCGCCATGCACTGGTAGAGGCCCTCCTCCTCTGGATCGAATGAGTGGATGTGCAGCTCATTGCCGCTGATGTAACGCGTGTAGGAACTGTTCAGCTGCACGCCGTTGTGGTACCAGGTGATGCTCGGCCTCGGATGGCCCTCGGCGCGGCAGCTCAGCGTCTTCGACAGGCTTATGAAGACCAGCTCCACGGGCAGGCTGGCCACAATGCGCGGCGGAGTCGTTACAATCACATGGAACGTCTGCGTCTCCAGGGGCGTGATGCAGCTGTAGTAGCCCTCGTGGCGCGACACACTGGCATTCGAGATGGCCAGCGCCACACTGTTGTTGCTCATCTTCAGCAGCGTGTTGTTTGGATACTTCAGCCACCACTCGATGGGCACAAAGTCGGCCACCGCATGGCACTGCAGCAGCACGGATCCGCCCGCAGCCACATACACGGTGCCATTCTGGAATGCAGGCAGCAGCTGGGCCTCCGACACGGCCGTCTCTCGCTCCCCATTCGGCTCCACGCGCAACAGCCACACAAACTGGCGGTGGGCCTTGCTCGCGTACGGGTTGTGGGCCAAGCATCTGTGAAACGGATAATGTATAATATTTAGTTGCACGGCGATAATTGACATGGACAATGGACAATGGACCCCCACAATTACAGCAGGCGCTCGGGCGCATCTAAATGTTAATTAATGCATTGTTTACGGCCACACGCGGCCCCTGACCACTGGTCGATGGTCGGGACCGGGCCTGGTGCGTGAATGGCAGTGCGTCTGATGGATGGATTGGCAAAGGTGTTGATTTAGCCACTCCACCACGAACAACAGCAGCAACAGCAGCACCATTGCACCCCCCAGTTAAATGGAAAATTCACGTCAGTCTTGGTTAGTTTTCCTTTACTTTCCCTTCCTACCTTCCCCTACACTTTCGCAATTACTCTGATGCCCAATTACTCACTTGTATTTGCCCGCTTGCTCGCGGCGTAAATGCCGCAAAATCAATGTGCCATTCGACAGGATAAGAGCACTGTAATGGAAAATTAAAGCTTGAATTAGTATTCACTCCTCCATCGCACACGAAACTTCCACACACAAAACTTCAAGCGTTGGCTGCAAAGAGTTGGCCCAAGTGTAAATGGGAGAAGTATTTTGGTCCAGTCTCGATGCTACCACACACTGATCTTTACTCGCCTGTTGTCATTGGCCAGGGATTCGTTGCCAAAGTACCAGCTAATCCGGGCAGCGGGAACACTCAGAAAGGGACAACTTAGGACCAAGGGTTTGCTCTCCGAAGCGCTGATATTAGCCGTCTGCTGTTGGCCGGGAAACATGCGTTTGAGCACTGCAAAGAGAAAACATCTTTAGCTGTGCGCACTTTTGATTTGTTTATTTTTATCTCACCTGGATACTCGACGGTTATGCTGTCGGAGATGACACCCGACTCATCCCACTCGATCTTGCAGCGATAAACGCCGCTGGCTCGCTCATTTGGTGGCAGACGCAGTGTGCCATTCTCGTAGATGAAAAAGTCACTTTTGCGTATGGATAGCTTCTCGATGGAATCACCATTCCGATACCAGCTGCAGTAGAGCGGTTGGTTATCTGTCAGAGAGTAGGAAACACCTGTAACTTTATGGAACTTTGAGAGATTGGCTGCTACTCACCCTGATAGTTACTGTAGGGATTGAGTATGGGTACGCATGGCAGGTAGTAGGGGGCATGCGGCTTGCTGATTGTCACTCTGGTGACGGAATGTTTCTTGATCTGTAAATATGGTCGGAGGGCGCTTGTGTTCTTCGGTTGTGAGATGGCGGCAGCAACTGCAAACAGACCAAAGAGCAAGGGATAATCAATTGATTAGCAATACAGACGTGTAGCATCCAGACGTGGATAAATTATGTCCAGACAATCGACAAAAGAGCAAAAACTGTGGAAAATGTTATTTATATTCTAGCTTAATCTATTGGCCGTTATAAATTTCACGCTTTTCACTTAGCAGCCGAACGGGCGACCGTCCCGCCCACGCCTCAGCACAGCAATGCCAATTGCATTGCGGTTTTTCCTGCAATGCCCATAAATACACAGCTGGCAGAGCCGGCAACAACAAAAAATCTCACAAAAATATCGTCGAAAATGGCAAATAATAAAGAGAGCGAGGGAGGCAGAGCTCTTGCTGTGCTTTGGGCACTGTCTATGTCCCTGAATCAGAGTCCGAGACTGCGAGACTCCGCCTTGCTGGAACCCACGATACGTGGGCTGCAGGCGTGTCCAGCCAGACTTGGTGAGTTAATTAATTTTTATGCCGCTGCTATGCTGCTGTTGACGCGACCATGGAGTCGTCTCGTGTGGCTCCGAGTGGCTTTGTCTCTGGCTATTCATTTTTTGGCTGCTCTTCCAATGCGTATACGTGATATTAAGCAGTTAAGACAATTACATGGCCAGCGGGCGCAGGCTCAGGCCAAGCTTGATACCTGCATTTGCATACGACTCTGCTGGGAGTCCATACATAACCCATTCTCGTCATCATCATCAACATCATTCTCGTCCACTGCAACATTACGAGTACAAGTATCTATTAGCTGCAGTTTTGCGCTGTGGCCGCAGCAAGTGGCAAGACCAACGATAATGGCCAGTGCCAGTGGTTGGGCGTCCAAGTGGCTGATGAAAAATCACCGAATGCGAGGAAACCTCAGAAGAGCCTCAGTATGTTTTGGGGTGCTCTGCGCTGCGCTGCTCTCGCAAATAACAAATGTGCGGACATTAGTCAAATGCGTTGAAATTTATGCTAAAAATGCAATCAACTTGCGTTCCGCTTGAAGGACGAGCGAGTGGGAGAGAGAGTGAGAGTTAGCTGCACCGATTGGCCCACCCAAGTGGCAGTGGCAGTGGCCAGTGGGGAGGCCACTGAGATGCACTCAGCTGTGGCCGAATGCCGACTACCAACTGCTGACTGCTCGTTAGCCAGAGACACAAATTGTGGCAAGAGACAGGGCATGGAATGGACTGGAGTTCTGCTCATCTGTGGAATATTTGCTTCGGTTTTTGATAAATTAACTTTAATAAATTAGATAATTGCTGCACATCGGGATGTAGCTTAAAGTTCTGACTCAAGGAATTTACTCAGCTCTGCGCTGTCTCTGTCTCGCTGCTTATGTTGCATGTTTGTACGCAATGTGTTGCAATTTTTATTGCTGTAATTACACGCAATGCCCTGGCGGCAATTTGACGCATGGAAATGCCTGCCACGTCAGCAGCAGGCAGCAGGCAGGCAGCAGGCAGGCAGCAGCGGTGGCATCAGCAGCAGTAGCAACAACGCTAAGTGCGGCAAATTTACAAATACACACACAAACACACACACACACACACGAGTCATGCAGCAAGGAGTATAGAGGAGGGGTCTACTTGCAGCAGTTGCATGTGCAGCACAGGGCGTAATTGTTATAGCGTAATTGTTTCAATGGCTGGGCGTTTAACTGCGCTTCGGCAACTACTACTCCACGGCTAACGACGCGGCATGCCACACAGGGGCAGTGCAGCGCAGCACACGGCAGGACACGAGCCAGGTACAGCCACTGGGCGGAGTCAAAGTTCAGCGATTTTTTGTCATTCTCTGCACTAAAACCATTTGTCATCGCCTCGAATGGTGGGGGAGGGGAGCGTTGTCCTGCTTCTGGGTATGTCAACGGCAGCGTTATGTCCTCGAGAGTCGTTAGCAACGGGAATCGTTAAGCGTTTTCAGATTAATTGCTGCACAGCGGACATTCACTTGACGCTGCTGCTGGCATACACAGCTTTCTAAACCACTATCAATTATGCCTTGGATTGGGATCGTACTCTCCCCCCCTCCCCATAGACTTTTCTGCCCTGCAACCAGATCGGAGCCGGCAATCTGCAATCTCCGTCGCCAAATGATTGAACTGTCATGACATTCAGCTTTCGTCCAGACAACGCTTTATCTCCCGCTCTCGATCCACTCGCTACATAATTTCATATCATTTGTATTAAAATCTGTCTTCCTGCTGCCCCCCCAATCGCTGCCAACGTTTGCAGTCTCAGGCTCTTTCTTTCAGTCAACTCAGTGGAGAGGAATGTTTCCCAGAATCGTGCTTGAATGCTGTTTGACAAGAAGCACACAGACGCAGACACAGACATGGACATAGAAGCATGCCCCATCAATACACCCATACACTCTTGACTTCTACTAAGTTGTAGCAAGTTGCAAGTCAATAGTCAGTCTTCCTCCCTCTCCCCCCTTGCCAGGGGTACATGGAGATGGGAGCTGCACACAAAAATTTGCATAGTTGAACGCACGTCGTCGACGGCAGTGCATTCCATGCGGCAACTGTTGCTGCTGCTGCTGCTGCTGCTGCTGCTGCTGCTGCAGTCGATGATGAATGCAACTGCAATTGCTGCACCAGCAGAAGCACCAGCACCACCAGCAGCAGTGGGGCTGACTGGCACATAAATTGCCGGCTGCTGCGCTGAGCTTATCAAACGGCAACATCTTGTGGATAGATAAGCCCCGTCGCCGTCCCGGATTCGTTCTCTGTCTGTGTCTCGGGTCCCACTGCCAGTCTCGGCCCTTGCACTGCCACTGGCCTCCATCTAACGGCAACTGTTTGGATTGCAGATTGCCTTTGCTGGGCCCCCGCCGCCACTCGCCCCCAATGGAATTTCACAAATTCAAATTGCCAGGCATCCTTTAATGCTGCTGCCGGCCCCCCGTCTGTGCCACAGCTGTTGGCACACATTTACCGCTCCAAATCCAAGGCTGTAACAGCGGCAACATTTTATGCAAAATGCAACGCGCTTGAGATAATTTATCGCCTAATGACGTGCTGTTCTAAGGTTGCCCCCGCGCTGGCATAAAATGCAATAATAAAATGTGCCTGTAGCATGCAGGAGGGGAACGGCAGGGAAGCTCAGAAAAAAAAGGAGGAAAAAGGCAAATTAAAAATGAAATTTAAATGCCACACGAGCGAGCAGCATCGGGCAGCATCAGCATCAGAAGCAGCAGCTGAGAGGAACGGGTTGCCAGTTGCAAGTGACTCTGCCAACTATGCCGCCTCTGCACCCCCTTTTCTCTCGCTCTCCCTCTCCCTCACTCACTCTTTCTCCATCTAAGTGCCACACACTATAATGGCATAGAGAGCATTCTTTTGGCTCTGCTCGCCTGTCGCTTTGGGGGCGCTCAACGAGAATTTATGAATGTGCAAATGCATACGACAATTTCGCGCATAAATGTAAGCTCCTGCTACATGCCCCAACCACCACACAAAGAGGAAAGAGACAGGGAAGGAGAAGGAGAAGAAGAGGTAAAGCAAGTTGCAGCAGCAGCCATAGAAAGCGGTGGCGGGGGACACCCACCACAAGTCTGCGGAAAGATGGAGTTGGAGCTGGAGAGAGATGTGCAGATCGTATGGCAGTCGAAGATGCGTGTGCACATTCCGTGGCATTCCACAGACTCCGCAGTGGAGGGACAGAGGCGTGTGGGAGGTTCTATGGTTGCACAGAAAGTATCTTGTAGCTGGAGAGTTGCTGCTGCAACTTGAATCGCTTCTATTGATTGCACTCGTACAGTTCATTGGCGTAGTTGTGGCAGTGGCATGCCCCAGCTGCTGCAGCTTACTGAGGCACTGCGGTGGCATGAATGCCTGAGCTTATTTGGGTTAGCAGTTCAAATAGTTTTACGTGCTGCTCTGATCAAATTTTCAAATGCCACCGGTACGAGAATTTATTGAAAAGTCGTCCCCACAGGCATCGCAATGCAACTGGCTGCCTGCTTCGTGCTGCTTGCTGCTTGCTGCTTGCCACAGAGCTATAATTTCTCCATTCGGAGTGCATTGTTTGCCTTTTGCCAGGGCAGGGCCGAATAAAAGAGAGCTGCTGCCGCTCTGCTCAATTGAATGTCTGTGGTTGCAGTGTAATTGAGTGGTTGCAAATACCCTGAAAATGGGAAAAACGAGTTAGATGTGCACACACAGCAGTCAGCTAAGCAAGCCAACCAACCAAGTTCTAAGCCAAGACTCACACACTTTTCGGGCCAAGTTTTAAGCCAAAAACTCGGCACCCACACAGCCACACACAGTCACACATGTGGCGGTGGCAAGGTCTAGTCCTGCCTGTCCAGGCATGGGGCAACCACTTTAGACAATGGCGGGAATTTACTTGGCAAAAGTCAAAGATAAATTGCTTTTTAACCTACAAGCTCCGCTTTGGTTAGTTGGGTCCTGCGCTTTGTTTGTTTGTTTGTTTGTTTGCCACATGCCAAGGCATTGGCATCGGCAACGGCATCCTCTTGCCACGCATACACAAAGCATTTCAATTGACATATTTGGTTAACTTTTGGCGCTCTGGAAAATTCGCATTCAGTAGTTCAGGAATAAATTTCCTTTTGGCAATTTGCATTGCACGCACAGTCACAGCCCCAGGCCGCAGACCCCGTGGTCCCTTGCTCCCAGGGGTACTGTGTGGGGCGGATGGCAGGAATCTTATCTAAATGTTGTTCGGGGCGTGTGCCAGAGATCCTCACCCCCACCCACACCCACACCAAATCCCTCCTCTGGGGGGAGCCAACCATTGTGAAAGCTGGCCAGCTCCGCCCCGCTCCCAATTCGACTGAAGAACAATAGAAAAGAGCTTTGTTCGAATTTACTTGGCAGTCATGTGCAAATATGTTTGTTGAAAACTTTTCCCTTGGATTATTAAAGGATTATTGGTGGGATTTGAATGGAAATGTTACGCTCCATTGATGAGAATTTAAAGGAAATTCCAAATGAATTTCCACAAAGACCAAAGCTACAATTCTTTGGATTCAATTGTGTATTGCATAAACAATCCTAATTGGCCATTTCTCCAGTTCGAGGCACACACAACACAACCTGCCTGGTTATTGGTTGCGGGAATCTGGAGACCCCAGAAAAACAAACCCCATGTTCGCATGTTCAAGAGAGAGTCATAAGGCTGTCACAATAGCGGATAACCAAAATACAATATGTTTCTGGCTATAAACGAATTCATTTCCGTTGAAATTTGGCACGCCGTATGCTCTGTCCAGTGCTTTGCTGTGCAGGACGACAGTGCACACAGCACACAGCACACAGCATTTCCCCCTCAATAAATCATATTGTAAAATTTCCGTTCAATATTTCTCGCTGGCAATGAAAACAAACAAACCGGCAGCGGCAGAAACAACAAATTGAAACGGAGAGAGAGGAGAGCGGGAAAGCGGGAGAGCGGCAGAGACAGAGCTTGCATTGCGGCACAAGGGAGTTCCACGCGGTTCGACGAGTGTTGCCGAATAGGTGCTTGAACAGAGAGTGGAGTCGTGAATCGTGGGGCCCGTGCAGGAAAAGACTGCCGCTGCAGAATTGGCCAGATCAGAGGGTACTGCTGCTGCCCCCAAATGGGGCACACAACACAACAACAGAGTTCCAGAGCATCGCTGAGGAGTTAATCCATGCAACTTTTGTTTGGCCACATTGTATGCTAAATGGGGAAATGGGAACGACCCCGAACGGATGAGATGCGGCTGAAGATGATGATGATGTGGCTGTGAATGTGAATGTGAATGATGATTACCATGATGATGGGCATCAGTTGTTCCAATACAATTCTGTAGCCCTTCTGTGCGTTGGCATTTTTAAATGGGTTAAACGTAAACCATTTACCAATGACTCAATACAGTTTCCTGGAACTCCACCCGATGAACAGACAAAGAGTCAGGCAGAGGGAGAGGGGTAGACGGACAAACAGATGGAAAGACAGACAGAGAACGTATCCCAGATGCATTAAAACCAAATAAATAAATAAGCTGCTGGAAAAAATGCCAAAAAGCAGAGGAACTAAAATTAAGCAAGTAATGTTTGTGGTATGGAAATCGACTAAGGGATGCCCTGTAATGCAATTTATTTGCTGAAAGAAGTTTAGAATGATATTTAAGAATTTAATTGGTGCATTTTGTATTTGTTTTGTTTTCACACAACGTAATTAATGGGCAGCGTCTTGCATCTCGCTTGCACTCGGAAACCCCAAGCCCAGACAGCTCTTATCACTGCTACGATCTCTGAGCGAGTTTCTCTCAATACGAGCGACTCTCTCAGCATGCAGTAACGGTTAAAGAAGTGCAGAGAGAGAGAGAGAGAGTGCCACAGATGGATCATTAGCGGATCATTCGCCAGCACTTGAGAACGACTTTCTGCTAGACAGAACTGTTCCCTAAATACCACTTTTTGATGTACATTATACATATCTGATATACCTTTCTTTTCCTAGATTCCCAGGGTAAATGCATACAAATAAATGCTGAGTACAAGCAGGAGCAACAAAAACCCATGGCCAGAACACAGAAGCAGAGCCAGAACGAGCGGGGAGCGCTGGCTGATCAATAGTCAATGGCCAAATAGCAGAAAATAACAATGTTGCCCAATAGCCAACGAGCCAAACAACAGCAACAAAAGATGCAATAAAATAATAAAAAGCGAAAACCGAAAAACGAACGAGAAAATAAGAAGAAACAAGGAGAGCCACTGGACAGAGCCAGAGAACCGAAAACCAGAACCACAAACCGATGGTCAAGCGAAGATGAGGATGTGAACCACCGAACACAAACGTCCGAGGAAAAAAGAGAAGAAAATTATAAAAATGTTTCAGTTCAAGTGAGTAAATAATACATACACTCACACACAGTCATACACAAAGTGCAAGGAGCAGCGCGAAAGAGATGAAGCAGGAGCTGAAGAAGAAACTCAGTTTTTGGTGGAAGCCAACGGAAGCCAAGGGAATTTTCGTAAGCTACGCAGCAAAGTGCAACCACAAGCCGCAGCCGTCAGCAATTTCAGCGCAAGGTGGGCGTTCCCAAAAAGTGCAGAGGCGGTGGGCATGGTGCATGGATCGAGGGTGTGGGCGTGGAGGCAAGTGCCATACAATGTGTGTGAAAAGCTGAAAGTATGGACATGCCTCTGCAATTGTATGGGTTATATTGCGGTCTGTGTCCGGCAAGGCAGCAGCAGCAACCATCAAGCGGCAACCGGCACACACATCCACAATCACAATCACAATCACATCAACGTCGTCGTTCTCGTCATCGTCATCGTCATGACTGTAATACGTAGTACGACGACGGTACGTCATGCATGTTTGTGTCTCCTCCCCGTATCTACGAGTGATTTCTATAGTGCCTCCCAGCATGGAATGTTGTCCCACATCCCATTGAGTCGCGCTGCAGCCAGCCAGCCAGCCAGCCAGCCAGGGAGCAGCTCCTTTCACCTCACTGAAGCCACCAAAGCTCAGCAGCGTTCTCTATCCTCCTGTGGGTGCTTGCTCCTCCCTCCCCACCACCCTCCCTCGCTCGCACCCGATTATTATGCATCATTTAACAGGAAACATTGTTGCAGTCAATGCCTAGGGCTTCAGGGTTCAGCAGGCAGGCGGCGCGGCACGGGGCAGGCTAGTGCGGCTTCTTTAGCAGCAAAGGGGGTGGGCAGGGGGCGGGGTCGGTGGCGGTGGCATTGCCAAAGAGGCAGCGTCACGAACACTGTTGGCCCAATGAACGTGCCCGCAAAATGTTTTACCGAATGCGAATTGCAAAAGAAAAATTATTGTTATTATGAGTTGCTAATTGAATGGAGTTGTGCGGCGTCGTGGTTGTGGCAGGGAAGGGCACACGGCACACGGCATGTGGCATGGGGGGATTGAGCGGAAATTGAGTGGTCGCTCACATGGAAACTACACTCAGAAAATGAATTTAGCAAAGCCCAGAGAACGACCCAAGGCGATTTATGGCCATATGTCCATCACACGTTTATCATAATCCAAACGCAAAGCTGCAGGCTCAATCATCCTTACTGATTGACTGATGTCTGACGGAAATGATGAGAGCTGACAGAAACAGAGGGAATGTTTGCTCTCTCTCCCTCTCTTACTGTCTCTTTCATTGCATAAATTATCTCATTCAATTGGCTGTCACAAAAAGGTAAACTGCCAAATATTGACAGCACCAATAATCCCCCCAAAACCCCAGCCCCAACCCCAATGCCACAGCCTTTACCCTTGTCAACGGTTGACAAGCGAATGCCAACATTTTCTTTCAGTGCATGCCAAAAACTAACTGTACAAATGTAAATAAGCGTAAAATGTACAATTTTTGTAGCATTTCTCTGCCTGCCCCATAACCATGCTGCTGTATGTGTAATCACAGTACTCCCCCCCTGCCAGCTGTAAGCTGCCTCCATATCGCTGCCTCAATGCTGTCAATGTCAAAGTCATACATGACTCCCAACATGCCAAAGCCGAAAGCGAACAACAACAGTTACAGGCAGCAGCAGCAGCAGCAACAGCTACACTCTGATGTTGCATGCAACGTATCCAAAGAGCAGAAGCAGAAGCCGAAGCTGATGCTGTTGCTGCTGCTGCAGTTGGCTACGAAAATTCCATGCGCATAATTTATTTAAAGATTCTCTCTCAATATTGGACAAACATCGTCGTAGTCGTCGTCGTTGTCGTTGTCGTCGTAGTCGTCTGCAGGTGAAATCTATTTGCATTTATCGTTGAGCCGGAAAATTGCAAAACTAAACTGCAAACTGTAAAACTGGCAGCTGGAAAAGCCGGGGGTGCGGGGGCAGTGTGGGGACAGTGAGGAAATGGAAATTGGTTAGAAGCGTAGCAAAAGGAAGCTGGGAAAAATGTTGTGATTTCCCCCTCTCTCACTCGCACGCTGGAAAATGCGTTTAATGTGACGCTGCTGCTGCTGCTGCTGTTGCGTGCCATGGACAGGCGGCAGGGATTTTAAATTAAAAAATAAAATACTCTGAAACCGGAGAGCTCGCCGACAGGCATCCCAGGGATCGATTTGCCAAATTAGCGGCAACATGACTTTGTGTGTTGTAAATGAATTTGCCACCAAACGAAAAAACACAACAACAAATAAATAAAAAGTAAGAGGAGACAGCGGAGACACCGAGACACGCGCGTCGGAAATTAAAAATGAGGCACAAAAACAGCGGGCAGGAAAGGGCAAGAGACAGGAGGACTCGACGCTCCCATGAAACATTCGATTGTTAATTGTATTTGGCTGGTGATTAATTTACTTAATGCATTGTTTTGCCCTTTGCCAAAGACACAAACACACACAGGCACACACAGGGATGCCAATTTGTTATGGGGTCTGGTCCAAAGTGTGGCAGTCAACACGTTTAATGGTTTTGCATTAACTTAAAGAGGCATTAGTGCGTAAGTATGCTGTAATCTAGAAGTCAAGAGGGGAGAATCAACTGGCCAGCTGGCCAGCTCCTCTGACGAGCCGACCCAAAGGCTCGCACTGCTGCTGACCAGTCAACCAGTCAGCGCCAGTGGTTGCGGCGGTGCGTTTTCCCCTTTCTGGACGCGTTGTACTTGTTAATTGCAGCGGAAGCACTCAATTAAAAGCGCGTGAAACGACTACCGCCACCTGCGTGAAGGAAGAGTATCAATCTATCTCTCTCTCATGTGACGGGAGGGGGGCAGTATCTCCACAGTGACTGTGGCTGTAACTATAACTACAACTGACTGATGGACAGACAGATAACGAGTCATGGAGTGCTGTGTGCTGGTGCGCAAATTAAGGACACAGGAAACAAACAAAATGCGGCGTAATCAAAAAGCGGTAAATGTCCCGACACTGTAAATAGTTTATAGGCAAATGCATAAAGTTGCAAATTGTCAGCAAACAAACCGCAATCCAGAGCCAGGGCCCAGAACCAGACGCCAGACCTACAGAGCGCCCCACCACGACCGATTCGCAGACCCAAACGTCAGACCGTAGTGGGGAAACCTCCAAACAAACGCTGAAACGAAAAAAGGCCAACAGAAAATGGAGCTGGGAAATGCAATAATGCATCTGTTTGTCAATGTTTGTCGAGACTAATTAGATGGCAGCTGGCAGAGCGTCGAGTCGACTGATGAAAGATGCATGAGCGGACTTTAATTGGATATTTGATGGATGGCTACATATGCAGATACGAGTAGATATGCACATAGATACACAGATACAGCAGATACATGAGATAGACAGACAGATGAATGGATAAGCTGAAATGTGTGAATGATTGCCAGTTGCAAATGCTATTAGATACGAGCTACACCGATAGATATAGGGATACAGAATAGAGCGTAGAAAGTAACAATTAAATTTCTGCAGATACAATGGTAATCTGATAGGCCTATAGACAATGTCCAGTTACAAGCGATGTGCCAGCTGATTCCCACTAGCTTGTTCTGTTGTCCCATCGATTAATCTTAATCAATTCGTTTTCAAGCCACATAATGAACTGCAGCTCTTGTTGATCTTTCCACGGAATGACAGCGCATCATCGATCATTGGCGGTCTGTCAATATTACTATATGAACGATGACCCACAGAATTCTACCTATGAGTGCGATGCACTGCCACAGCTGTGTGCAGCACGTGACGTAGAGACCAGCGACCAGCGAGCAGCGACCGTTGCAACTGTTTGTCGCTGTTGTTGCACTTGTGGCTGTCGTGACATCATATGGCAAAAGCAGCAAAATGTCAGCAGTTTTATGACGAGGCACAGTCCATGGCACTGGCACACACGCATTGCTTGTTGTCTCTCTTTGTGGCCTGCCCCAAGAAGAGCTGCAGTAACAGCTTGCCAGTGCCAGTGCCGCTGCCCCTGCAGTTCTTCTTGTTGGGGGCATTCGCACAGTGTGTCGCATAAATAATGCAGTTCATTATGTCATTTGGCGGCACGTTGCGTGTGAGCTAAGACGCCGCTGCGTTCACGATGCAACATCATCAGAAGCGGATCACAGGCCGCCTTGCCCCCTGCCTGGCCCGCCGAACATCTTGCTCTCATTGTTGCCTGCACGCCAAGTGCGGAAATGAAGTTGTCAATGAGCCACTTCCACAATTTATGACCGCTGCGATGCTGCGGCAAAGAGGCAACCAAACACAGAGCCACAGTGCGACGACGACCACCGCCTTGCCGCCTGCCTGCCAAGATCTTAATTATGACTTGAGTAATGTGGAATAAACGATAAAGCGTGCGGCTCCACGCAAATACACTGCACGAAAAGACTGTGCAGGGGGGGAACCAAAAACTACACAAGTTCCATTTGGAGAAGTCGGGTCTGGTCTGTCAGGCAGCCAATCAACTTCATAAATCAACAAAAACCAGCCTCCTCCTGACCAGGGAACGAACAGTTATGGAATTGGAATTGGAAACGGAATGGGCTATGTGGGAATGGTTTGTGGGGAGAGGGAGATTGGGAGGGGAATGGGATTATATGGGAATGTGAAACGACGACGACAAAATCTCATAAAAATGTCAAATAAAATGTGGCACCCATTTTTGTGCATTTGCCAAATTTGCAAAATTTAATTGTGGCGTACAAAATGTGCAAATTTATGATTATTTTATTGCACTTTTGTGGGCCAAGTTTGGCCAGTGACCAAAAGCGCACAAATGTGGCTTAAAGTACATTATATCTAGAGCGGACGACTCTCCAAAAGTAAATAACATTTATTTATAGCCCAGCCTCAATCTTGGAGTCCGAAAGGGAATAACCTGCTGTCTGGACGGCAGCAGGCAGCTGTGCAGCAAAGCTCCCTGGCATTAAGGGAAATGTTCATCAGACTTATTTTATTGAGTGTGGAAATTTCATTGTAACAAATCAATTAATAGCTGAAGCTCTGCCTCACCGTGTGGTACGAAGGGGAAATTAAGGCAGACAGGAGCAGGAGCAGGACCAGGACCAGACCAGGATGATTGTTGCTATTTGGCGCTGTGTTTTGGCTGTCAGCAATCAGCAAGTAATCAACTGTGTGGGCGGGTGTGGGGGCGAGAGAGAGAGAGCCAGGGCTTTGGCCAGGCTACAGACCGGACCGAACCCAGTCATCGAACCAAGTGCCGTGGTGTCAGATGACGATGGCAGCCGTGCCAGACATTACGTCGCACGTCTGAGTGCGCAGCGAAACAGCCAACCAACGACAACAGCAGACAGCCAAGAAGGTGTGGACAAATTTGCTATACGAAGAATAAGATACACTAACCGATCCACCGATATTTATTGAACAATTTTCGACATGCGGCTATGGGATTATGATCATCCCTGACCCATCCACTGATACTTCCATGAATGTGCGCGTGCTCGTCTACGGCATCGCTCTTTGGGCGTTAATACGTAGCCTTTTCGGCATAGTTTCGGAGCATCAAACAAAGATCTAGACACTTTTGGATCGCTTTTTTGGCACAGCACAAGGACAGTGAGGAGCAGAAGTTGCAACACCAACAGCTTCATGTTCAACTGGCAACTGAGATCAGGATAATATTGGATACGATACGGCTGTTATACTGAAACATTTCAATTGGTTTTGGATGAAGCAACTAAACAATTCGAATTTGTTGAGTAGAATTGAATAGAAACAGCGTAACCGGATCGTTGACGTACCTGAGAAGAAACCACTTCTGATCAATGACTTATAATTATTTCTGTTACGGCTTCAACTATTTTTCTAGCAATATCAAAATACCCTTTTTGAGCGTATCCAACAACGAGAACGATATCGACTCCATTGGCAATAAGGAGAGCGAGTCGAGGGTGTAAAGGGCACATGGACTTCGGAGGGACTTAATCGATTATGCGATTTAATTGAACTAAAAACGCTTAATAAGCAATAAAAGCTCACACTGCCACACACACACACACACACACTGGCTTCTGTAGGTGTACGGACAGAGGAAAACAAATTAAAAGTAACACTTAAAATTGCACCACGTAGCCGTTGGCTAATGAAAGCAGTGGAAATAGAAAATGCTCGCCCGACGACGTTCTCTCTGTGTGCTTTTCAAGAAAACGTATAATAAAATTTTATTTCCTTTTGAAAATGAAATTTTGTGAGGCGTCGAAAAGCATTTTACCAAAAATGAACACAAACGGAGAGAGAGTGTGGTATAGGGAGGGAGGTATAGGCAGGGATGATTGGGCGAAGGAGGGGTCAAATTTTAAATGCTGTTAAACACATTCATTTATCAAATTTCATTTTATTAATTCGCCTCTCAAGTGGGCGCAGTGTGGGCTGTGTGAGTGCTTTTGGGAAGTACATTTTGATGCGGATTCAGTGAAGAAAAGGCCCCAATGGCATCACCATCAGTGGCAGCAGAAGCATCAGCATCAGCATCCCAGTGGTCTTAAAAGATTATAAACGATTCCTCGAAAAATGGCAGAGCGATTATAGCCATGTTGCCATGGCAGCTAAGCCTTGGGTCCTATGCTCTCTGGAGTGCTCCTCCACTTACTCTCTCTCGCTCTCTCTCGCTTTCTGTCTCTTTCTAAGTGTAAGGGAATGCGAAAATGATTCATTAGCAAGCAGCATTGTTTTGCTCGTTTTTGCTACGGCTAACGAGATTTATGCACTATGAAATGGAACAATTTTAACAACATAATGATTATGATTATCAAATTGATTTTCCAGCTGAAAATTATTTCAATTACAATGCCAAATATTTGTCTGGCTAATCTCTGGCCGCACTACGTTGATGCGTGCACATAGCCTCCGGTTTCCCTGCATAATTTTGGCAAATAAGTAGAAAATTCCAAACTTAATTAGAACCCAAATTGTTTGTTCATCATTCGGCACTTGGCCAACGGCAGTAAACAAAAATCTTCTCAGATGCTCGCTTGAAGTTCAATGAACGCAGACAGTGTGTTGCGTAGGCCTATATAAAGATATATACACATACATTATGAATCTCCCATGATATTAGCACGAGGGAATACCCTTGTGTTTGGGGCGCCTGAGAGTGCTTTAAATTTAGACAAACAACCAACAAAAACGGCATTGTCAGACGATTCGACGGCCGGCACACAGGCAAACAAGCATTTACAGTTGTTGGATCGAGTGTTTGTGTTTGTGTTTGCCTAAGTGGCATACCCAAAACACCACTCATACACACAGAGAGCGAGCGAGCGAGCGAGCGAGACAGAGAGACACACAGCATAGCATATGCGGCGTATGCGTAATGTGCAATTTGTTCTACAGCTGCTGGCAAATTGCAGCCTGCTGCATGCCACCTACTCGACCACTTGCTGGCCCGAAAACCAATTTTATGACAGCCAACATATGGGCCGAGGTCCGGGAAATTCGATAGTCAACAAAAATACAAACAACAAACAGACGGCGCACGGGGCGTGTTCAACGAAAAATTGAAAATCAAACAAAGTTTTTATTTTATTTTTGCTTTTAATAGCGTTCATTAACCGCCAGGCCAAATAGACCTGGTAATTGGAGTTTCAGGCAACACAAAGGCAACAAAAAACAAATACAACAGCAGCAACAACATAAAAGTAACAAGAAGGAACAAAAATAAAATCCATTGCATAAACAAATTAAAATTAAATATTATCAGACAGCCAGCCGTTGGCTTCGGGTGCTTTACCGGTGCAAAAATTGCATTCAGTCGCATCCTGCGCGTATCCTGCTCTTCCTCAAACGCACACACTGCCACACGGGCTCATTGCTCGTGTCCTGCTCGTATTATGGCTGCCCCACCAACCAATAATGCAATAATACAAATAATTCAATAATAATCATAATGAAAGGGCCGCCGCTCCATGTCTCTGTTGGTGGGGGTGGAGCAGTGGCTGGGTAGCTGCTGGGTCCTGTTGCCAGGAAGAGCTTAATGTACACACATAATTGAACACGCGCCGGCATCATGAGAGGACGCGCCCCCCACCAACACGATTCTCGCATCCCACGCAAACGGCATAGCCAGAGAGCGAGACAGAAGCAGACTCGCACGCTGATTCAGTTTATTAAAACTCTCATGATGTAAAAAAGCAAAAATCAATAATATTTTCTAGCTTGAGGAGCAGATTCTAATGGGCATAGATGTAAAGATAGAGAACTCTAGATAAAGAAATCAATAGGCACAATGGAAGATGAAAGAAACAGCCAAAATATGTTCATTATTGAACAGATTCCGACAAACTTAATGAGAAATTGACAGCACACGCGCAGCGACACTTTACTAACCATTAATTGGGTTCTATTTATCCAAAAGTGGTCTGTGTATGGCACACACAATATCGCGAAAAATAAGAAAATTAAGTCGCAATTTTGTTCAAGCCCAAAGTAAGGCATGGCCATAAATCAGCTGATAAATCTAAATCTGATAGACTAGCATCACTTGCATCAGATAGTAGACGTCCCGCCAGCCCGAAAAATGCCTCAACGCTGTGGAATGGCATGCCAGGGTTCGGCTCCCTGGAGTCGCCTCCAGACATGTTTGGCAGCGGAAATGGCGTGCAAAGTGAATCGGATGCGGAACGTTTAGGGAAATGTTTAGGTTCAAATGCAAGAATTCCATTCGGTATTGCACATTCCCTTCCATCTGACCAGCCAGCCAGCCGGCCAAGCAACCAGCCAGCAAGCCCTGCAATCCATCCATACATATAGCCATCTGTCTACCTATCTATCTGTGGCATGGCATATGGAATGGAGGAGAAAAAGGGAAGCCTTCACACATTGCAGAGGGACCACCACCAGTCAGTCCTGTGCTGGTGCTGGTGCTGTGCCCCCCGGTTCGTGCTGTGCGTGGCAGTTGAATAACCTTTGACGGCGTCACTTGTGCCTGTGTATCTGTATCTTTCACTGCCTTTTACCATCTCCAACTCCCACTAGGATCACACACTCCCACACACACATAGAGAGAGCGACGCACGCACTCACACTCTGAGATTATTATGACGCTCAGTCAGCCATTACGGTTGGCTCTCTGGCTACTTCATTACGCTGCGTGTTTGCACTCACATGTGGCAAACGGGGGCGGGCCCAGTAAGTCAGTTAATATAGCAGCTAGTTGGCTGCCGTTTGGCCAAAAGAGAAAAAACAACTGTGTGGCAGTGGCTCGGGCAGTGGCAGAGGCAGAGGCAGCCCCCAACAACATCAACATATCCACAGCCCGACAAATAGAACCCGACCGACATAAGCGCCATTCAAGCTTTTTAGTTCACTTCAGGGAGAGGAAGCGAGAGCGAGCGAGGCAATGAGGACGACAAGAACATCAACAGCAGAAATTGGATGGACGGCAAGTACGGATTGGGGTGTTTTGGGAGCTGGAGTGTCCCCCCAATGAAGGGGCATAACCACAAGCAGAACGAGGAGCAGGGAAATAGCCGAAGAGGAGGAGGCAAAAAGGAGTAAAATTAACACGTGGTTAGAGGTTTACACTCGCTCTCTGCCCGATTTGGCGCTGAGCTGGCTCAGCTTTTGTATATATCTCATTATGGCCTTAAATGTGTGTGACTCTTGCTGTCTCTCTGTGTGTGTGAGTGTGCGTTGTGCTTGTGTGTGTGGTATTTACGCATTTTACCAGCCCCATACCAAACATTCATTCAGGGCCCCGGCTTGTGTCACACCGTTGAGGGCTAATGAAAAGCGGAAATGAAACTTTTGTATTAAACAAGCTGCTTGTCGTCGGGTCTGTCTCACACTCGTTTCACTCACTTTTGTATACTCTTTAGGAGGGTAAATGACATATGGCTTATGTAGTTAGAGGCAGAATTTTTCCATTTTGTAGCAGTCCAACAGCGGCAACCAATAACAAGAAAAGGTAACTCCTATTCTCGAGCATTTTCTTGCAGCATTCGCTTGTGCGTCTCCAGTCGAACCTATCAAGCAAAGACGAGCCCCCAAACTCTGCCATCAAGCTGGGACTATATTCATGATAATCTCTATTCTTGATATGGGAAAGATATTCCCATTAAATAAGTATTATTTTGGAACCTGTCACGAACCTAATCTCTCCGCATTCAATTAGCAGCATTAAGTGAATTCATTCATAAAGCTGTCATGGCAACGAATGCACATGGATCTAACAGATACTCTTTCCACATCTTCAAGGGAGAGTATTATGCATGTGCTTGAGTGGGCGTGTTTGTTGTTTGGTTTGCCTGTCTGTCGTCTTTCGCTCTACAGAGGCCCAGAACTCATTTGGCTGGCCCCTCCAAGCCTTTACAAGCACCAGCCCAGCCCAGCCAGCCACCACGCACCGTTTTATAATATAAAGCATCGCAGATTGCGTATACGCAGCGTGCGCCACGAAATGAATGGGGAAACCAAATTGCCCAAGCGCTGTGGCTCCCCGCCAGCTTGGCCCTGTTTTTTTCTCCCTTTCTTTTTGTGTTGCCTCTTCTGTGCCTTTGCTGACGGCCTGTCCTCATAATGCGCTTGGATTAAATGAAGTCCTATTAAAATAAAGTAATTTCTTTCGCGGCTTACAACAACAAAAACGACTCAATAGTCCACCTACGAGGCCCAAACGCTTTTTCTTTATTCCGTCTCTATCGTTTTCCATTTTTCTTCTTAAGCAAAAACTAAAAAATTCTACAAGAAGCTGGAAACAATGCGATAGCTTTTCCTATTAAATGTGTAAAATACGCTTAGTCAAAAAAAAACCATGGGAAATGTTGTCGGGCATGCCGGCAAGAGCAAACTGTGTGTTAATGGCCAAAGAGATAGAACCGAGTCCCGAGATGTGCGAGAGGACAAAAGGAAAGACAGAACAGACATGAAAAATATGAAAAGAAAAAAAAAAAGAAGAGCGAACAGAAAACTGAAATGGAAATTTTTATGCAAATAACATTTCATTTAGCCGGCGAGTCGGGTATTTGCTTAAAAATGTGCAGACCGAGCAAATATTATATGAAAAACTAAATAAAAATTAATTGAATTAAGCGTTGGTCCAGGGTCGCAGCGGGGAAAACAAAGAAAGGCACGACGGGGCGGCAAACTTTTGCTAGAAAGGACAGACAGACAGACAGACAGACAGACGGACGGACGGACAGACAGAGAGCAAACGGGGGAGTAAACAGAATGTTCATATTTTTGTTTGTTCCTCTTTCGTTTGAAATGAAATCCCAGGCATAAACTGCATGGATTGTAAAGTTTTATAAGATTTAAAAGTTGTAAATGTAAATTGGCATCGGATCATGGGCACTGCGGAAAAAAAAGGAAACAACAACTAAAAAACTGAAAGAACAATGGGTTAATGGTATAGTAGAGAGATTTCCATGGAAGTGCAGCAACTTGAAATGCAAATGAGTTGGAATGTAAGTTGGAGAGTGGGAAAACTCTACGGAAAAACTTTACACACACATCCCCCACAGACCACTCCCCTTCTCATTTCCATTTAAAGCAACTTTCTCTGGGAAAAAGTTCCATTCCTTTGCACAATTTTAATAATTTCTTTGAAACAACTCAATTTTTGATTCGTTTTAAGAACTTTAATTCAATTCATTTCCAGGAGCTGCACACAGCCACAGAAGTTGTCTTGATTTCCAACTTTTTGCACCGCAAACTTCATAAAATAAAACAAATTATGGCAACGTCATTGCTATGTATCTCAACAGATTGTTAGCCCTCTCACAGGGCGTGAGGGCTCCTAGAGCAGGGAGCTGTAGCTGTCCTTGTTGTTACTGCTGTTGCTTCTGTTGCAAATGACGCCATCTTGACAGAGCACAAATGTTGCACAACCACATTAACAACAACAACAACAACAACAACATCAGTACAGACTCCACACAGCAACAGAGATATGAGTGCACCACATACGAGTATGCAAAAATCTCCCTCCCCGCTTCGCCACACACACACCCGCCCACAGTCTACATGCATATATGGTCAGACGCATTGCCAGACAAATGCGCGTCAAGTTGACTGCATGTCTCGAGGCAAGTCATTCACATTCGTCATCGCCGGGGCAGACTCCGTTCTGCGGCACTCCGTTGAGCGCCAGTTGCCAAGGTGCTAAGAACAGCAGCCGAAGCAGCAGCAGCAGCAGCAACTCAGCGGCAGCCGCAACACCCACATGGGGGCAGGCACGCCACGGCACAGCACTCATACCTGTAGCATGGAACGGGCACAACACTCACTCACACATGCATATGCACATCTCGACACAGACACGAAACTTATACGACAAGTTTTCCACCGATGGTTTTTGCAAGAATTAATTCTGAGAAAAAATATATTTTAAAATAAATAAAACTAGAAAACATAAATAAGGAAAGATTTAAATTGTTTTTATTATATTTTTCATACCATTTTTGTTTTTTATTTATATTCCTAATAAGAAAAGAAAAAGGAAACTCAAAAATGACATTTACCATAAAGAAAAATCTACCTATTTTCAGATAACTGTATTTTGTACCTTTATTGGTGGCTCAGTTATATAAAACAATTTTCAAACCACAACTGCTTTATGCATGCAATGTGCGGTGGGCACAACATTCATTCAAACAACGTGAAACCGCCACAGCAATCACAAATGAATCACATATGTACACACACACACACGAGACTCTCAGTTGGTGTCGTTCACCGGCACAGTTTGGGGGCACCACTGGCAGACAGCCTCATCGTAGTAGTCTGAGTTTCGGTCCCAGTTGCAGATGCAGTTATTAATCTAACGCACGGCAGCACCATACGTCAGGCAGCAGCACACCCACACCCACGGTGCACACCGAGTGTGGCTGTGCCGCTCCATTAGTAGCGCGTATTTTGGTAGCTCCACTTCGCGTGGAATCGTGTTCGGCAAATGAGCCTTTGTGCCCCAAATGAGTGTATGGGCCAATAAATCGAGGCACAGCAAAGGCGAAAAAAATAAACTAACTTTGGGCGTGCTTAAATTGCCGTTTAAGCAATTTTTATGAGCATAATTTATCAAAGTTACGTTAATAATTTTTGTTCCTCAACAAACAAAGCTTTGAAAGTGCAAAAGAGATAGAGCCTCAGCGGCACAGATAGAAAGAGGGAGAGAGAGAGAGATAGTGAGAGCGAGAAGCACTGTGTGGGCTGTTTTGGTGACATAAAGAAACATAAAGTATTGCAATTTAATTTGCATAAATTGAGCAAGCAAAAAGAGAGTCTGTTCGACTGCCGTGGCAAGCATCACCTCCCCTGTGGCAACACACACAGACACGAACACACACACATACCCATAAAAAATACCAGAAAAAATACCATCAAAGCTAAAATAATTTCAGAGCTCGCTTCTAACACTGCAACCAGCAGCCATACCAGCACCGCCACGCCACGCCACGCCACTGACAACAACATCATCAACGAGAACAAAGAAGAGACTCAATGGCATGGCGAAGCATTAGATACACTTTAGTAGATAGTGTCTATCTATTTGGTGTCTATCGAACTCATAAAACTGCTGCCGAAAAATTGCTACCTCATAACCCATTTATTTGCCAATACTTGGCCAGACACTTCCATCTCCCCCTCGCACTCAGCAGCACCGAAAACTACCTTCGATGCGTCCTATGATCCTTCGTAGAGCAGAAGATCTGACACTCTTTTTAAGGGTATAACAAGGAGACAAACGGTACAGAGACTGGGACGACGAACAACAATCTAAGGAACAACAAAAAGGGTTTCAGGGCAATTTTGTGCCTTTGCTCATTTTGCTGGCATTAAATTTTTGCATAGCGTAGAAAGCACATAATTTGAGGCATTATGCTAAAATATGCGTTCACTCCCAGGGAACACACTCTCGCTCTTGCAATGGAAGGAGAAGGTCCTGTTCTGCTGCCAGGGCCGGATGTACTGAGGCAGGGAGCTGTAGCCGTAGCTGTAGCTGGAGCTGGGAATGGTAGCTAGAAAACATTCTACAAGAATTTGCTCATTCCAAAGTTTTCTTTTTTTGGTGAACAATTTCATTATTAAAAATGTTGCCTGGTTATGTCGAGTGCAGAGGCACTGATAAGCAGAAAGGATGCTTCTTCGCCCCGCACAGACTTCGCACAAAACCAAAGTTAAAATCAGAATGAGAATCAGTGTCCCAGCAAGAGAAACAGACAGCCAGACATGTAGCCAAAGGAGTAAATTAGAAACTTCAGCTGCAAATGGCAGCAGCAAACGAAAAACCCATTTAAATCAAAACACATTCTAGAAGGATATACTCGGCACACATTATCATATTTATGTTTATTACAACGCCTCTCAGCTTAGACGAAGAATTTTTCCCCTACCACACCCCATCCACACAATTCCCCAGAAAGTCATCTGCATAATTTTCTAAGCTGCTTAGAAGGCGGCTTGCCAGCCAAATCTGTGGAGATTTAAGGACTAAAGGTTAAGTAGATTTCCTCTGTCCCTTTTTGGTTGAATAGTGACTGAATTATGATAAAGACCTTCTGCCAGGCTGGATGACTGGAGCCGTTCCTCATATCATAAGTAATTTATCGAAACTGCAGCCAGAAATTCCAGCCCCAAGACACAAAACACATTGGCTGCAAATCAGTTCCAAGTGCCAAGTGCCAGGGCACATATATGTACGTTTGCTTGGATATTAGGTGCTGGATTCTCATATCTCTCTTCATCGGCATCATCATCATCATCTCGACAGCATCTTAATTAAGGGTCTTGCGGGAAAATGGCTTAGTGCACAATCTGCATAACAAGCATTTGGCCTGCCACTGGCCGTGGCCCTCGACCCGGTCCCTTGTCTTGGCCATGGCAAATACGAATACGCTCTAATTGGCCCTCAGCTCGAAGTCATGAGGCTTTGAGCAAGTGCCATATGGCCAAAGGTTTGTTCTGGCAATTACGATAGTTTTGGGATTTAGTTTTCTTCTCTTTTTTTTGTTAGTTTAGTTTAGCTTTGTGCAGCTTTGAATATCCTGTTTGATGATGATGATTTCCGCCTCCCCACAAACTATGGTGCAGGTGTTGTAACCCTTAACCCCCCCAATGGCCAAAGGCTAACACTCGAATGGTGTTTGAGGGGAGAAGTGGAGGAAACGTAGTGCCATTTTCAGCTGTTTGTTGAATTGAACTGCCATGAATTTTGAACTGCAGTGCAGTCCGTCCATCCGAGGGTTACTTTTCCAACGAATTCCCCCAAAGGCGCTTCGCTTTATTTTTGGCAGCGTTGGCCGTACGCGCACATAGATACCCCCCACCCATACTCGTGCAGGGAGTGCCACAAAAGTTCAATAGCCTCGCCGCAGACTTGCACACACACACACACCCATGAATGCATGTGCATACATATGTATGGGTGGATGACATCAAAATGCAAGCGTTAACCGAAACCTATCCTAATATATTTGTGCTTGATGCGTTACCTGACTCAAAGATGGCAGAGAGAGAGAGAGAGAGAGGGGGCAGGGTCCTTCCAGTCTTGAATGCACCCCCTGTCGTGTCCTTTCCGGCCCTGCCCTACCCTCACATCCTGACAGGCATAATAATGACACACACACACGGACACACAGGGAGCGAGAGAGAGAGAGAGAGAATTGTCGGCTAAAGTTTATTGCAATGCGACATTTGAGCTTCAACACTCAATGTCTGAGGTTTGCTACCTCTGCGGCTGCCTCGGCTGCCTCGGCTGCTGCTGCTGCTGCTGCTGCTGCTGCTGCTACTGCGGTTGCTACCTCCTGCCAGAACTGCTGCTTCAGTCTCTACAGCTCTGCTCTTCCTCCTGCCTACCCCCTGGCCTTGCCCAAATGGAGGGTTGCAAAATTCTCATTGCATTTGGCTGAGATCCGCCAGGGCGCTGCGTCAGCGAGCAAATAACAATGGTCCTTATGTATTGTATAACCATATACATGCCATGTACATACAAACATACATATATGTATACATTTATGTGTGTATGTAACGTGTGTGTGCTGGTGCGTACCCCTGGAATCCTTATGAATCCTTTTTGTGCCTGCTGCTGCTGCTGCTGCTGCCGTTGCGTTGTTTAACTTAATAAACAGAGACAGCAACCCACCAGACAGACAGAGACAGAGATAGACAGAGAGCCAGACCAAATGTAACAATCTAAAGCCGAACCATCTGTCATAGATACTCCATACAGAATATTGATTTTCCTTTTTTTTCCTCTTCTGTTCTGTTCTGTTTTTTGTTTTGCTCTGTCCTGTGTATTTTGCCCTGCGGCACTGTTCGACCACCAGCAGCGATAATGTTGCCAATTGTTGGCCAACAATGGAGTCGTCATCGATGTTGTCCTCTTGTCCTGCTGGGGGCTGTGGGGGTATTCCTACCTGACTATTTGCATGCAGTCGGGCTACAGAGGGGGGAGCTTGTAAATAATACAATATGCAAATGCAAATACAAATGCATTGACTGCCAGACGACAAGTCAAACTGAGGCAAACCGAAGCGAACCACTTTTGACGCATTAACGTCACTCTCTGGTTGCACAAACACAGACAAACGCAGAGGGAGGCAGCGGGCGGGTCGTATACGTAATATCAAGTGGCAAGCACAGACTAGGCCAGGGCTCGTGGTTCCATCTCCATAGTGGCTCCTTCAGACAGCAGCTCCTTTTGCCATCCCACTGGTGACTGCTCTGTGCTCCCCGCTGCCTTGGCTCCTTCGACAGCTCCGTTTCAAGACAAACAATAGCTAATAGTGCTAAAACTTACTTCCACTTCCACTCCCACACACGCACACACACACACACTTACTCCCACTCCCACTCGCATGTACATGTTGCCTTTGTCAATATTTGCAACAGTCAGCGATGGGGCTACGACAGTGGCACTCACTATATGGTTGTGGTTGTGCGGCACTCACTGCGGTTGTGGCAACTTTAGCTAACAACAGTCAAACAACAGGCAAACCGAAACAAGAACAACATTAGCTACCATCCATCCAGGGCACAGGCACAGCCAGGCAGCCGGAGCAAGCAACATGTCGAACAACATATTGAACAAATGCATTTCAATAAGCCAACATCAGCGGCCATAGACGGTTGCCGTCATCGACAAAAACCAACCGCCAACCACAACAGCAAAAGCATTAAACAACAACAATAACAACAGCAACAACAAAGAGAGAAAACATTACTTGAGGGCAACGAAACTTTGGATACCCTTTCGCATTGATTGCAGAAGTAATTTATGCAACCTGCGAGGCTTCGTGCTGGACTATTGTGATACCCTTCTTGAAGGGTATAACAACCATCAAAACAACAACCGCAAAACGCCTGACAGAATCTGGGCGGGGCGGAGTAGTAGCTATTGACAGCAGGGGGGAAGGGAGTCTCAGGGAAGCTGGGTGTGGAGACCAAGACTGAAGTTGAAGTTGAAGCTGAAGCTGGAGCCACTTCCACTTGCGTGCGCTCTGCACGCTTCAGCTTCAATTGTTTGCATTAAAATTGCACTTCAACTTCGACAAATGCAACAACATCAACAGGCGGCAGCAACAACAACAACATCAGTGGCAAAAACGAGGAAAACCACAACAGAAACAAAGCTGTCGCTGCTGGCAGTAGCAGCAGCAGCAGCAGCAGCAGCATCAGGAGCAGCTGACGGAACCACAAAAAACCCTTTTCCCCCCCTGCCGAACCGACCCGACCCAACCGTGGCTAAAATAGCATAACAAAAATCGTTTTGATAAAATGAAAAGAAGCGAACGAAATGAGCAGAACGACGGGCGGTGAGGGTAAGACAGGGGAAGAGGAGAGGCAAAGATTGTGGTTTTTTCTGTGCTGTTTGCTGTTGCAGCTTTTAAGTAAATATGCAAATAAAAGTAAGATGCCAGGATATACGCGACAAGCGGCTAAAACATATCCTGTAAAAGGAAACAACATAATGGATTTTATAAGCAATAAAAATATATTTGCTCTGCATCTAAATTCTGTAATAATTATGCCTAAGCAATGATCTGTAGTCGGAAGATTATATACCCCTAAATCTCTACTAATAAGAGGTAGCAAGATGAGAACTTGGCAGCAAAACGAACAGCAACAGCAACAGCATTACCACAGCATATCAGCAACAGAAGCGACAGAGATAGAAAGATGGAAAGAGAGTCACAAATCGGAGTGACATGATGGGTAAATGATACGGCAACGAAAAGAAGCGAAAACTATGAACAAATCCAGACCTCTCTCTCAACCCAAAAACCAAAAAAAAAATGAACAGAAAGAGTTTCTATCTGTGGCCAGAAAACGTGAAATTTCACTTAGACGAGGAGATTTAGGTGGATGCGGAGTGGAGTGGAGCTGCCGGCATCAATGACAAATGTCAATCATTGAACAGCTATCCCTCCACGCGACAAGCTTTGCATTTATTTGGATGGTTGTCAGACAAGAAGGAAAACAGACACCATCAAGCGACTGTCTGTCTGTCTGTCTGTCCGTCTGTCAGTCTGAGTATCTGTCTGTGCAGCAAAGTAATCTGACAAATGCGGGATGACTCGTACTCGTACTCTTAAACATGTATGGATCATTTGATTAGCTATTCAAGAAAGTGTATGCATAGCCAGTAGCTGCTTCTGCAGGAAAGTAAACCCAACAAAAATTAAAGTATTAAGATGCAACATTATGTAGCATATTTTCCAATCAGTTCACAAAGTTCATGACTTGATTATGCGATTTATCGCTTCGTTGGGTCTGACGGTTTGAGCTCTATTCATGTGTAAGCAAGTAAACCTTTAAGTAACCAATTCAATATTTGCTGGCAATCATTTCTTATGGTTCCCCTTCAACCCGCAGATACACATAGATCAATCTCAGAGCAGGACACTGCACTCCTTTTGTCAAACATCAAATTTCGGGCAATCCCCTATTGGCCGACCATCAATGTACAATGTTTATTTGAGAAAACATTTTCATTATGGGATATTCTCCGCCTGTTGAAATTGAAAGCAGTTGGCTGCTTGCTGCTGGCTGCTGGCTGCTGTTTGTGTTGTCTCTGTTGCATCTTCCAAGTGTCATTTATCTTGCTCAACTTTCAACTTTTGGGGAAACTATTGACATTTGATTCGCTTCCCTTTATATTTCCTTCCACGCCTCCATCCCCACCATCCCCCCATCCACTCTGTCAACTTGAACTTCAACTGCAACTGCAACTGCAAGAAGGAAGCACAGCTCTTGCACAAAAGCTAAAGAGGAAGTCAATGTATATAAAATTTTTAAGCGCTTCATAGAGTTTTTTGATACAAGAAAGAAAGGCAACAGAAGAAAAAGAACGACAACTTTTGGCCATGGCAACTTTCTTTTTCCGGCATCAAACTCCTTCGTGATGCTCAACGTCTGGACCGCGTTCTGCTTTCCTCATTCCCATCTCGGAGACGAGACTCTTGGTCCTGTTTCTTTTTGTCATAGAAACGAAATGGAGGGAAACTTTACTAACTGCTTGGAAATTATGAAAAGTTTTTCCAAGCCTCACCACTCAAATTGCAGCTGAGAAGGAGAAAGGCATAGCTGCAGGGGGCTGGAGCAGGAGGCGGCACTGTGGAACTGTGTTAATGTTTTTGCATTCATGTCCGCTGCAATGTAATCCAATCAAACTTCATTATTATAATGCTGTCAACTGAAGCGCACGCAAAATCTGCCAGACAGACAGGACAGGCGAAGAATCTGAAGAGGGCAACCCCCAGACAATGGGAAACCCACCTAAAAGCAACAACGCCACCAACAACATGGGGTATGGAAATAAGGGGTGTTGGGCAGAAGTTTAAGAAAATATTACGTTACACTGTAAATAGAATTTCAGTTGCAGTTGCTGGCCGTCGTCGTCGTCGTCTGCCAGCCAACCCCTCGAGGCCGCCTGAGGGGACACACTGAGAAAACTGGTCGTACCCGTAAGTGGCCCAGAGAGCAGCGGAGAGTATGTGGAACGGTAGTATGAAGGATGTGGATGAGGGGGCAAGAGCGATATGCCATAAAAGACTTTAAACAAAGACAAAATGAATGACACGCTGAGGATGTTTTTGTGACGATGACGAGACCCATGTCGACCATGGCCTACGACAACGTGATTTTTAGTAAGTTTCGTCATGCCTATGTATCCGTGTGTGTGTTCGTCTTCTCTCTGTGTGTGTGTGTACGTGTATACATGTGTTTATGTACATATGTATGTGCGGTCGGTGGTCGTCTGTCAATTTAATGTCTGCTGCCCCAGCGACGCGTCGTCATCATCATCATCATCGCCGACATTGTAGCCTTCGCCGTTGCAACTCCATTATATCCTACGCAAGCAACTCCTCCTCTCTCTCTCTCTCTCTCTCTCGCTCCGTTCTCTTGGTGATTTACGTTGCTTTGAAGCATGACGTCAAATTGTATATATGTATGTATGTATGTCCGTACATATGTACATATGAAACGGCAGCAGCAACAACAACAGTGTATCGTGCAAAAATACTTAACAAATAACCCAAGGAAACGCAACAATAAAACCAGAAAGAAAGCGCAACAGCGAGTGTCGCAGCTCTGGATACCCTGCAGAAAGAGATTTGATTTAATTTTAGCTACATATTTACACACTTAAATATTTTCTTTGATTTCAAAAAGCTTTACAGTTAATACTCAAATTTGTATTATGGGATGATATCTTTTTTCACTTTGCAAATTTCCTCTCAGCGTGTTGAACAATTTAATTCGATTAGATGGTAGAGAGCTTTGCAGGAAGAAGCTTTCCCATCAAAATGTATAGATTTATCAATGTTAAGGTTAGGTAAGGGTGCTTTAAGTTTGATGTGATTCTAATCATCATGCAAAAATTTAGTGATAAGATAGTAGTATGCTTGCAACTAAAAATATAGTTTGTGTTCAAATGTTATGGCAAATTAAGAACGCATATACCTTACAGAACCGTTTTTTCCCCTTATTTTACACCCACAAACTACTGACCGCCAAAACTGCAATGCCCCCGAAAAAGGGTATCAAAAACTCGATAGCCAGCCCTACAACAGTGTTTGAGTGTGTGCGTCTGAGGAGTGTGTGTTTGTGTGCGTATCATGGGTGTGGGAGTTCTTGTATTGAAAGAGTGGAAGCTTCGTTTTACAATAGCCGCCATTAAAGGGAGATAGAGAGTGCAAGAAAGAGAGGGACACAGAGACAGCAACAGAGAGAGAGAGAGAGTGAGAGGGCGCGCTGACAAAGCGTCTTCCATAGAGCGTTTGCTTTTTGGCAGTTCTTTATTATGGCTTCCGACCGGAGGGGGCAAGACGACCAAGCTGCAACTGAAGCGAAAGAACTTTGAGGGGTGACAGGGGAACTGCAGGAGGAAGGGCCATTTGATTGCCTTATCGAGTTTTATGGCTTTATCGAGTTGCGCTGGGCGTGGCTCCGAGCTGGGGGCGTTAGCGTAAGCGTAACTAATGTATTGTACTACTACTACTTGCTCCTCTTCATGGCGACACAAGCTATCAAAAAGGAATCGAATCGAATCCAATGCAAAGCGCAAAAAGAAGATAACACATGGAAATCGAAAGAAAATAACTCGCAAAGTAAGCGAACTTTGAATAGCTGGATAAGGCTTTTAGCTGAGCCTCGGTAGGAAGGATAGTTTATGGCCATTCAGCTAATGATTCACCGCAGGCTCGGCACAGATTTTGCAGCGAAAAAAAATCGTCAAGAAACATTTAAGATTGCCAAACGAGCCTCTTGGTGTTTTATCACTTAATTCCTTTGAATAAAAACTCAAGAAATGTATACACGAACGTACATATGTATGTATATATCTCCATTCTAAGGGACGTTGGATTACTTGGTCATGGTTTTTGGTTTGGCTTCGCTTTGGTTTGGGGGATTCCAAAAGGGTTTCTGCCTCGCCTAATGAAGCAACCCTTAAAATTTGGCACGCCTCGGCGCTGCCATTTTTCGGTGCCATCGCAAAAAGAGTAGAAAGAGTCGCAGAGCCACAGAGAGCCAGAGCCACAGCGGACATTGAACTCTGCCTTCCCCATTAATTCAGTTTGTTTAGCATCAATTTCTGTATTGTTGTTTTTTGTTGGTGTTTTTGCTTATGACGAAATAATGCAAACAAAGCTGTGCCATTCATCCATTTGTTCTAAATTTAATTTACCAGTTTGTGGATGGACGGACGCACGGACAAACCCCATACTTTCAATGAGTCAGGCAACAGCAGGCAGGCGCCGACTGCCTTCTAATTTCCATAAACATAACTTAAAATTGTCAAAAAATACAAAACCAAAAAATAAACAGCATTTTTTTTGGCGTAATCAGCATCGAGGCGTCTCCTTCCGGCGTCGCGACCAACGCACCGAACCTGTTTCTAATGGTGGGAACTTTCATTAACAAACTGCATGGCGACGGCAGCACGAAACAACGACACACAACAAAATATAAAACAAGATATACTAAACAAGAAAGGAAGGCCCTGCGATCGGGCGCCAAGTGAAGTTCCAGATACCCTTACAGATCCATCAAAGAAAGTAAGAAGCTGAATAAAAAGCCGTCTTATACGTAGGTAATTATATTAGTGATGGATTGGTGGAATTATCCATCCATCTCAGGTTCTAATGGCTTTTGGATGGAAGCTTTAAAGGTGACAGTCAACTCTTTCTGTTCACTGTTTATCTGGGCATAAAAACATTTCCGTTGAAGGATAAATCTATCTTCAACGGATTCGTTTACGAAGTCCTCTTAGATTGTTTATAACTCTTCTTATCCTCTAGAAGTTCTTACAATTAACGGATTTTTCTTGTTTTCTCTGCCACCGATCAAAGTCATAAAGACCCTCAGCAAGAGAGTATAAACTGAACACAAACTGAAACCGGCCGGCAAATGGCGCTGCAAATTTGTTTATGCAAACGACCCGGAGGAGGATTGCCATGGGGTTGGTGGGACAGATGGCGGTTTCTACGAGGGGACGGGGGGAGTAGTAGTGCGAGTACCGCGAGACCCACTGCGGACCGGACGCCGGCAATTTGACCGAGTTAAAATATGCGCCGCTGACGTTTATGTTAATTCCTTTTTCCACCACACGCGAAAGAGTCACCCGAAAAAAATAAATGGAAGGCGCAAGAAAAACAACAGGCGGCAACCAAATAAAAATGTAACCATAAAAATGCAGCATATAAAAAAAACATACATCCATGTGCAAACTTATAGTCAGTCGCCAAAAATGCATGTCACGTTCCCCCGCGTGGTGGCAGCTGCAGAGCTACGCCAAAAAGCTAAACAAATTTGTGCCTCGTTGCTGCCCTTTTAATTGCTGCTGCCGCTGGAGTGGTGTGGCAAGGAGTGAAGTGGTGCAGGCCGCAGCAGCAGCAGCACCACCACCAAAAAGTGGGAATAGCTTAATATTGTCGAAAGTTCATGGATGTTCCAGTTGCCCCTAGCAGGGGGCTGCGGCTGCTGCTGCTGCTGCTGCTGCTGCTGCTGCTCCTGCTACTGCTGATGACCTCACGATTCCCTCGCATTTATTCATTAACATTATCTACCCTTTGAGATCTGGCGTTGAGTCCGGGGTTTCCAGTTTGTCTGCCACGGCTGCCACGCTGCCGTGTGGCCTGGCCTGGCCAGGGCCCGCTGTGCTGCTGAATTTATTTCATTAAAATCAAATTAACTTGTGATAAATGTTGCGAAATATATCATAAGAGATATGTATTGTACATATGTGTGTACATATACATTTGTATGTATATTTTCTCTCCCCTTGCAACCTTCTATTTGATATTTATCTGCATTTAATTTTACTTTTTTTTTCGCCCTACGAAAAAGGAAGCACGGACCGAGCCAAAGTCACAGACACGAGAAATAAAATGCCATATCTGATTATATAGAGCACACATAAAGCGGTGGCAGCGGAAGTCTATGGGGGAGTGGACAGCAGTAAGAGCAGAAGCGGCAGCAGCTGGCAGTGGACAGAAAAAAGGTGGCCACAAGGAGGAGATGCCTGGCATATTAGCGGAGACATAATGGGCTAGAGATAAAGTAATGGAATGGCCAATGCAGTGGCCAGAAATGCTCGTGCCAGCGCAAGATAACCATTGTCAGAGGTTGAACTCAATGAAATGTGAACTCTGCCTTGCCATTTTCCCCCCTGCCCACGCTGTCGTCCATATCAATGAGTTTGTCAAAGAAAATTCCCACCCACAACTCGGCATTCAGCAAAACCTTTCCAGCTTAATTGCCGCATTATGTGGCAGTGTTCCAAGTTGATGCATTCAACTTCGCATAGCATATTTCAATTGTTAATCCAGGCAGCAGCAGCAGCAGTTATGGCCAGAGCGGAGGAGCTGTCTGTCCTGTCAACACACCCAAACATGTCAAGTGGCGAAAAGTTTGTCAAAGTTTTCTGCTTTTGCTGGCGAAAAGTTTCCCAAGGACCGGGGGCACCAACCAGTTCATCTTAGCTGTCACACAGAGAGGGAGACAAAGAGAGAACTCGAGCTGCCGCAAAATGTAATTGAAATGATTTATAAACTTCTTTGCTTTTACTAGGATTACAAATGGCTAGAGAGAGAGATCCACAGCCTAAACAACAATTGCCCATACGTCATGTGGTACAGTGGCAGCGCCGACCCCTTGCTTGGGATATTTTACAATTGACTGTGACACCTCGGGACACACATTCATGGGATGCATGCAACCACCAATCCCTGAGCGGTAAAACGCTGCTTAAAATGCAATTGGTAAATTACAGGAACGAGTACCGAGGCACGAGGTGGAATATGCCTGGAACTCTGCAATTCAGCACGCGCGCTCTGGCACTTTATCATATCAATTTCAATTTGACTCAAATTAAGAAGGTAAAAACATACACAGACAACACCGAAAACACCACACAAATAACAGCGCGAGAAACAGCAACAAAAAAGCCGAAAAACTGACACAGAAAACAGGACTAAATGTGGCAATGTGGCAGGACTGTATAAACAAGAAAAAAACAAAAGACAAACAACAAAAAAAATAGCTTAAAACGCAAAAGTATAATTACAATTTAGGAAACACTTAACACAGTGCACGAAAAATGGGATACGGCCAGGCCACTACACCCTTGCTGCCTTCCTCCCTAAGAAAAGGGGTGAAAACCTCATCGAGAAAAAACAATGAAGGAACGCAAAAAAAAGAACGGGTATAAGAAAAGGAGGAACAAGCCACAAGGCACAAGGAGACCCTTCAAAATTTTCAAAAACAGACAGGCACAGACAACCCCAACCCCAAAACGCACACCGACTCGACTCTTGGTTCCCGACAATAAGATGATGGCGTGAAGTGAAACTGCCAGCCGCGACAGCTGAGCTCCAGATCCCAGTACTAAGGAAAGGAACACAGAACCCAGAACCCAGAACCAGACCGCGTGTTCCCTGTGCCACGAGCTCAACTTGAATTATGTGCGCCCAGGCCTGTCTGCCGCTGCATACCCTGTAAGCTTATGGAGTGCAAGGAGTATATTGCAGGAAGGTAGCAAGTATTTGGAAAGGGAGTTTGCTGCAATGCAATGACAAACGTTACGTGCACACATTACGTCTGCATGATTAGCCTACAACAAACTTACTTTTAGATATTCACTAACCACTGGCATATTCATTTTTTAAGTATTTTTCCCTTATGCAAGGCATTTTCTAGTCGTAATATTCACATGTTTTCTTTTCGGTTCCATGTTTGTGTGCGTGCTGCGAGATGAATGAGCTGAAGGAAGTGGCGTTGAGTACTGGCATAAGGAAGCATAAGCAGGGGAAACCGAGCGAACCCTAGAAGCCAGCAGCGAGCAGCAGCCAGAGATCCGTAGCCACAAACCCCGAGCCAGAGCCAGAGCCAGAGCCAGTTTATGCAAAAGGGAAGCTGCCATTCCCGCAGTTCCTCTCTGCCTCTTTCGGTGAGTATATATCCTCTGGCCCCTACTCCCTTCCCTTTTGCATGCTGTTTGCTATCATTGTGAAGGAAACACTGTTCGCGCTAATGATGACGATGATGTACTGCAGGACGTGTTGGTTTTTTGCTCTTTGCTGAGGCTCCGCTCCGCTCAGCTCTACGCTGCTCTGCTCCGTTCAGCTCAAAACAAATTAAAATCAACCAGGAAGACGGGGCCAGGAATGCAGCATGAGCAGCAGGAACAGGAACAGTACAGGATGCCCCTTTACATGATAATTTCATGTTTCTACGTAATTATGTTAATGGATGGATTTCCCTGGCGTTGAAGCGCCAGGCGGCTAGTGCTAACTCCTGCCTGGCTTTTCCCTCAACTTTTGTGACTTTGTAAAACTGCAAAAATTATATCAAAGTGTTAATTATGTTTGTCTACTAAAAGGGCCAGCCGATGGATGGCCATTTGTGGAGTTTGCCGAGTTTCCGACTTTGTGGAGTTTGTGAGGTGCCACTCCATCTATTATTTTGTTTTTTGCTGTTCATAATTCAGTCTTTTGACTGCCAGGTGGCTTTAATAGACGTCACAGCCACGAATCTGACACACCTGAGCTTCTCCTGAGGGAGAACCACACACACACACGCACACACTCCCACACACATGTGAGCGAGCGCATAAATTCTGCGCCGCATGGGGAAGCAAACAAAAAAAAAAGAAGAAAACAAATGCCTTTATGATTTGTCGCAAATTACTTTAGAAAAAGTTTGGGGCACACACACTGGCGCTCACGTTCGACAAACAACAATAAATCATGTAACTGGGAGGAGCCAGAGCCAGAGACAGAGGCAAAGCCAAAGCCAAAGCCAAAACCAGATTCTGGCCCCATAACATTCGATGCTCGTTTTGGGGTCCACATGTGGGGCAAAAAGTTTTGTTTTTTTGCACTGTGCAGCAATTGCTGCCACCTGTAACCGAATTTAATTAACAAATTGAATCTTTGGGCAGAACGACAAATGCAAAATCGAATGCTTCATTAGGCAATGAAAATGTCTTGATGCCATATGCGGGGCATACTCCATTATTTTCTTCTTTCTACGAGTATTGCGTGATTTATGGTGGCATTCCGTTTAGTGGGAATTGCAGCCACAAATCATGTCTTTGATTAATTGGGCAACATCATCGGAAGACGTTTAAGAGCCCCCACACGCGTGCCGAAAGTCATGTAATCTTCTCACACTCCACTCCCAGCCAAGTTGATGGCTTTTTGGGTTTTCCCCCCATCCTGTTTGCTTTGATCGTTTTATTTGTTTGTTTTTCAAAAGTTTTTTTTCCATGTAAACGAGGGCTTAAGGCCCCTAAGGCAGTTTATAACGAAAAACGAAACAAAAAACTAAGAAAAACATCAATATAATGGCCTATAATTATGTGTAGAATGAAATGAGTATTTTTGAAGAGCTTTTTTTAAGTAGTTAATGAACATTGAATTATGCACAGGTGGCAGGTTTCCATTCGTTTTCAATGGAAGCTCTTCTCTCACATAAAAATTAATGTTTAAACAGAACTGATGAATTATTATACGGGCGCTGAAAACCCAAACACCTGACACTGAAATTTAGTGTTTGTTTGGACATAAATTAATCCTTGTTAAATGCTATTTGTAATGGGTAAGCTTCTTAGTAGATGTGTTTTCATGCTAAAAGGAAATGAAAACACACCAGGAGAAAATTGCACATGAGAACGAATGTTTTCTCTTGCATTTCGACATTAAAATGAAAATATTTCATTTAAATTTTAATTTCTTATTTAAATGTAACATTTTCAAACCGCAATTAAATTTTTCTGTTTGTTCATTTCCTACAAATTTAATATCATAAATTGGTTTATGTTTTTGTTGAATTTAAATTTCAGAGTTTTTTCTTTAAGTGCAGATACACTTCTTCTCCTGTTTACCTCATAACTCATCTGGAGTACCAATGTCTCTCCACTTGAAATATAAATGCCAGCCAAAAAGAGAGCCCTCGGGCCCACCTGTGTCCTGGATAAAACAAATAGCCTTGTCATTTGTCCGCGCCTCCAACCAAACGCGTTGCTAGGACACATATTGACTCGGTCTTTGGTGCCGTTCCACCTGCCATACCTATCTATCTATGTATATTGTATGCGTGTACTCGCACTCCATCAAGTGTCTAGTTTCTATAGCAGCCGAAATTTCATTCGGTCCTGGGGGCGGCACAAAGATACATACGCAGATGGATAGATAGATGTGTGTACAAATCTGTGGAGCTGGACAGCTGACACGTGGTGGATGTGTTTGCTGGGTGGACAAATGTTGCGTATACGCTATGTGTTGCTAAGTGGGTTTTCGGTTATTAGATGACCGCAAATTCTATTAGTTTGCCAGCGGCAAAATTAATTAGGCTCGCAAATCAACAAGTTCCTCTCTTAGTGTGTTTGTGTGTGAGTGTCGCCTGAGATTTTCGACTTATCCTATGCCATGGAATGGGTAAAGGAAACTGCTCGACTGTTGCTGCTGTTGTTGGCTGTCAATATCTGGCAGTCTGGATAAGGCCAGAAATAAAAACCAATTAATTAAAGGCCAATACAATGTAAACAAAATGAAATGAAACGAGAAAAAGGACGAAACAAAGGCGGGGTGGGGCCACTGAGAGCTGAAAGAATCATTGCATAATGGCTGTCTGGGTAATTTACGTTGCGTATACGCACTGTTTGTGTGTGTGTGTGCGTTTGTGTTTGTGTGTGTCGCAGCCACAGTTCCACTTATTATGTAAGCGGGCATTAAACTACTTGCATAAATCACTTTTGCCTGCTCTCGTAACACAGGGCCTTCCGTGCCCTCAGTGCCTTTGGGTGCTTCTCGGTGGTGATTAATTATTGGAAAAACTGCTACAAAGGCTCCCTGCTTTCGGCTTCCTGCATGCAGACAGCCCTGCATCTGCCGTGTGGACCGACAGACGCTCCTCCCGCTGCCAATATGCGCAAAGCAAATATGGAATGTTTTTCATTTCTCGCATAATTCAATTGATGTTGGCATTTCCATTTAAAAAGTTAAAAATAAGCATCATCAACAACAACAACAACAAATATAAATGAATATGAAATTGAATCATATGCGCAAGTTGGCCTGTTCAACACCCCACACACACACAGAGAGAGAGACAAAGCCTCACGCGCACAAGGAGGCATGCTCCAGGGCTCCACTGTGCTTTGCTGTCAGTATCCTCTCCGGGGGCAATATGACAATTAGTTACCAAAGCAACAACAGAAATACCTACAAATGACAGCAAAATACACCAGAGAGTGTGAGTGGGTGCTAGGAGGGGGGTGTCTAACATTTATGAACGGTAGCTGGGGGTCTGGAGATGAAGCACACACACCGCATAACATGGCCGCACGGTCGCATGGTCGCATGGCAGCCATTTTGATGACACCAGAGGACACTCTTCGCAGCATCAACACGAAATGAAAAGTCGCACAGGGTGGGTTGTTGGCTGTGGCACGTTTTAGAGCAAAAGGTTGCACAGCATCTGGGAAAAATGGAACTAAAGCACACGCAGCGGAGCAGCCGAAGCGAAGCTGAAGAATAGGCAAAGGGAAAGTAGCTGAAACAGAGGTTCCCATGGGTAGGGAGGGGTGCCAACCATTTAATTAGAAAATACGCATACGCCGCGCCAGCCCGTGGTACTACGGTACGTGCTTCAGTCCTCGACTGTTGTGCCCCAGGTTGCCACGACATCAGCAACAGAGTCAACAGCACGACGCCTGTCAGCTAATTCATCAATTTCTTTCCATGCTCCAAGATATTTTTTTGGACCCACAAGCATTCCATTTTTTGCCACGAAACAATAATTTGTTCGAGTATTTGTATGTTTCCACGAATTGGAAAATCTCCCAGAAGCTGCACACCAGTGGAAAATCCACTCGAATGTCGACTCGGTTTATGGTTTGTTTTGACGCTCTACGTTTTGCGTGCTTGACTGTGCGTTTAATTAAGATAAATCGCGTAGAGCTCAAAGGCAATTAGTCGAGATATTTATTACAATTACCTGTCAGCGACAACGAGTGCACTTGCCTTCTATTACTATTGCGATTGTGTGTAAATGAACTAAGAGCTCACCCTCCGCCACCCCACCGCGGCGCACACCAACAAACACTATGCCAAGTCGTGCACTTGGCTCTAACTATGTTAATTCGTGTGATAGTTCGTTGTGCGGGGCAAAATGTCAAACGGCTGGCGGCACAGTGGTTTCCCGGTTTCTCAGTTTCTCATTTTTCAGCCACACAAATTGTGCTGCTGGAAAATTTGTATGCCTCAGCCCCAAACCAGGCCCAAAACCCTTCGCAATGACACATTAAAGAACTTGTTCTACATTCGCAGTGTCCGTAGACCTATTACCAAAAAGATAAACGGCCCCATTTAATAGATCGCTTCCAAGTGGTGGGGAAAGCCCCCACAACGGCGGCCTTTTCCAAATACATTTCGTGGCTGGAACTTCTTCATTTTTGGGCCATTAAACGTAATGCTTGCTGGCCAAAAGGAAAACCCCAAACAACAAGAAAGGGAAAACCTGAGTGTTGGGAAGTCGCAGTGTAAGTTACCCTTTAAATTGGACAATCCATGATGAAAAGAGATGGAGATTCACAGAGATTAAAGATTAGATACACAAAAACAGAAAGCAATTTATTTATGTATTTAATTATATTTATTTCGTATTGATTTTGTGCACAAAAAATGAACAAAAATCTTAGGATTCGATCACAACTGCTAGTCCCGAATGCCCTCTAGTAAGGGTACATACACATCGATTAAATAATAACCCACAAACACAATAAAAAATCATTTTAAAAAAGGGCAAGAATTATTTGTAGGGTTTATTTTTTTCTGTTTTAAAACATTTTTTGAAGTTATTCTTGGCGAAACTTTGTTGTTGTTTTGCAGTCATGCCTGAACCATTAGGCCACACTGTGCCACATTATAATACATGTACTATTTATAGACAAGAGGCAAGGGAGAGAGTCTAAGCTCTAAGCGGATTAACTGTAATGTTAATTAAAACTTTATCTCTGGACCTCTTTGGGCAACTAATTTGCAAACAAAGTTAATCACGTCTCTCTCGCTCTATCCCCAACGCATTGATATGCCATATCCCATAGCCATGAATGCTGAATGAGTAGTCGCTACATAGCGGGCACATCGCATATTTATGCAAATGAGCACGAGAGTGAGCTAATTGAGTATTAATTAAATAGTTGTGGCAAATCCTAAGTGTACATGTGTATTGTGTGGGATTACACTAAGTCGGGAACCAATAGAACAAGTGCAAAAGGAGGAGGGAGCGGGCATTGAATCAATTATGCCAATGCCTGACTGACAAACTGAATGAATGATCAGCGGACTGAAATCATAATATCTCTCAAAGAAACTACCAGAATATACAAACGATAGATGTGTATGGATGTGTGTGTGTATTTGCTGTATCGCCTTATAAGCCAAAGCAGCAATTTGCATAAACAATTAATCATGCAGAGCGCGAAACGTGCACAAAATTCGAAAAGAACAACAAACTAAATTTAGTTGTGCCAATGGGACAACGACTCCTCCCTCCTCCTCTCCCACGAAGGAATCCCACTCTCTGCTAAGACAAAGGAGAGAGCGGGAGAGAGAGACGAGAAGACCAGAAACCGAAACCAAACACGAACACGATGCCTTTTGCCGACGAGGAGCTGCCTCTCATCGGGGAGGCTTGCGAGGAGGCTTGTCTGAAATTCATAGAAATTGCAGCGCATATGATTCAATTTTGCTTTTCAGCAAAAGAAGCCAAGAAGCCAAGATGAAATAAAACCTGAGGAGAGAGAGAGAGCCTGTGTGCCTGCGTTGTGTGCTCTGGCAGCGCCAATAAACGTGGCCCAAAAGAATGCAGTTCGAGAAACCAGTTTTAGCGTACAGCCTGTGGATTTTTTTCGATCTCCACAGCGTGACAGGGAGGGAGAAACAAACAGAATAAAACTAAAAAAAGGAAAAAGACAGCTCCACCAACAACAAGTGAACCAAATTCTTTTTAACGAGCTTGCACGAACATTTGATCCCCCCAGACCCAAGACCCACGGAGCAGCAGGTAAGTGGTGGGGTTTATTTTTTTGTTCTGCCAAAAAGCAACAGAAAACCGAAAAAAACGGAAAGAAACACCAAAAAAAAAACCGACCATCAGTTTCAGCCGTGGCCAAAGCCAAGAAGTGTTAAACCCGAGCCAAGTTTCGGCCTGTCCGCCGTGTCCGTGTTCATATCTCGTGTCAATTTGCAGGCTGACTTCTTTTTTATATATTTTTTTATTTATTCCTCCTTTTAATGCTACTTTTTTTGAGTTAGTTGAGTTTTGGTTTTCGTTTTCGTTGTTGTATTTTTCTCTCTCAATTTTATATTTTTCTGTGCGCCGCAAATTTAATTGCAGCCGGACGGATGGACACACCCTTTGCGCGCAAAAGACCAAAAGAGTGTCTTGTCTCCTTTTTCTGAGATACTTCTACATTTTTTGGTTGAATTTGAGCAGGTTTTTGCACAAATTTCGTGGCTACTCCTCTACGCTTGGCTAGGCACCTAAAATATGCCCGGGACACATGCAATGCACTTGGAGGGGGAGATGGACATTGGGATGCACAGGAGGCGGCATGACTAAATATAATTATATATTTATGAAATTAAGTTAATTATGCTAAATGCATTTTATTATTTAGTTAGCCGCAAAGCGGCTGTAAGAGCTTTGCCTCTCCAAATACATGCTCATTCATGGGATTGGAATCGGATTTGGGTTCGGGTTTGGGAATGCTTTTATCCAAAGACATGGCCTGCGACTGGGTCTAGGCCTGATGGCGGCAGTCTGCCCGGCATTGCCTGAGTGACGGACAGACTTGGGGCTTGGCCCTGGCCTCTTGGTGCCTGGTGCCTGATTCTGGCTCTGGTGTTGATTGGTAAGCGTGGAATACAAATTAATAAATTATACGCCATGCTCTGTACTTTTTTTCTTGGTTTTTTCTTTCATTTGGGTATTTTTCAGCGATTATTTAATCATTTTTCAGCGAAATGCCGCAAAACCTTTCTCAGGCAGGCTCTTGGAGGGTGTGGACAAAGCAATAAAAGGAGTTGAGTCTTAAAGTACTTGTTTAATGGAGTTTTTTCTGGGATTATTACAGATAATTCTTGCCATATCCGCTTTTGCCCTCAGCTCTACATCGGCGCCCCTTCGTCCGGCAGGCAGAGACCAGCCCCTCGGCTGCATTATGAAGGGTTTTTTTGGGAGCTTACAAACCATTCCAAAAAATAAATTCAATGTAATTGCAAAATCGCATAATATTATTAATGATTATTAATTTGATTTGCCAAACAAAAATTCCTCATAAATCAGTTATTCATTTCAAATAGATTCAATCGTAATTTTATATCAATTATAATTTTGTTTGGTTTATTGAAATATTTGTTTGCAATTCATGAATGATACCAAAAAAGTGTATTGAATTCCCAGAAAATAACTCAATTCAATCAAGATGGAAAAAAAATTAATTTTCCAGTTCATTGAAAGAGGATTTCCTATCAAAATTAAATCTATTAAATATGAACGATAAATGCTATAAATTGGTTTCCAAATGGAATAACGCAAGTACACAATTTTTCACAAAGTTATTTTTTATACCAGATAATCTCTTGACTAATTGACATATTTTTCAATTCAATTTGGCATGGAGAAACTCACACGAAAAATATAATTTGACATGGAGAAATATTTATGCGTATAAAATTGTCATATGGCAAAGTCAACAATTTCTTTTGGCCATTATTTTATGGTCTATATTTAGACCCAAAAGAAGGGAGAGAGAAAAATAAAACTCCATTGTAAAGTCATGTTTACGCCAGTGCCATGCAGAGATTCCGTTGAATGCCAAAAAAATATTTTTACTTTTCATTGTTTGTGTGTGTGTGTGATTTTTTGCTTTCTTGTTTTTATTCTTATGCTCAGGTTCTGTTCCTCTGCTACCCCCGGACCCGAGGCAGCAGCATTTCTGTCAATTGATTCGCCTGTCTGGCTTTTTTCAAATACGCATTAATTTCATTTATTGCAATCATCATGGGTTGTTCTTGCCTGCTGTCATGGCGAGAGCACGAAAGTTGGATGGGAGACATTTTAGAAGAGAAGAGGAGAAAGTAGAAGGAGCAGAGCTGAGCAGAGCAGCCCACGTAGCATTCCTAGGCACTGATTGTGTTGATTACGATGACCCACTTTGTTTGCCAAGGCTCTCGCTTCCTCTCTGTCTCTCTCTCTGGTTCCAGTTTCAGCACGGAACTCGTGTGCAAAATCCCATCCCACCACCCACCACACCGCACCTCTACTTCTCTCTCTCTCTCTCTGTCACTCTCTCTAGTCAAATTCAATGAACTCGAAACTTGCTGATAATACTCGCAATAATAATAATAAAAGTAGTAATAATGTTGTTTTCAAATGACAGCACAGACAACGGAGGAGGACGAGGACAAATGGAGAGAAATGGCACAGAAGAATAGAGTACTACCACGAGTAGTAGTATGGATGTCGGGGATGGCAGAATGGGAGGATTGTCACTCAAAGTTGAACAAGAGACAGATAAATGACATTGGTTAGCTGGCTGGCTGGCTGGCCATTGTAGGCCCTCGGCCTATGTAGATACATTTGCACATTAAAAACATATAACGCACATGAAAGGAAATGTTTCGATAAGTACTTGGCATACGGGTCCAGGCTAACAACCATAACAAAGTACTTGAATGTGGCGTTTATTTTTTTAATGGGGTGTACGGCACACAAATCTACGCGTGTGTACGTGTAGTACTCAGATCTAGATACATGGATGTACATATAAATTGTTTTGTTTTCCTCTGACCACACAATGACTAGGCGAAAAAACAAAACAAAACACAGCACAGGTGTCACCTCCCCTACCTTTGGGATGCCCTCCAGCAACGGGCACCATGAAATCTGCTTTTATGCTCGAACAGACTAAACATTTTTCTACTGCTGCTGCTGCTCTCAAATGGGTAAAGTGTGTGCGTGTGTGTGTGGGTGGAGGGGAGGTGGCAACACTCACCTATCGACATGATCGGACATAAAAGTTCTTTGGCATTTGGCAATTTTTGTTTTCTTATTTGGCCAAAGCGTCAATTACTGTCCCTGCCCCTGTCCCTGCGCCAGTCTCCTTCTGTTCTGTACTTGTCTCTTATTATACCCAGGTGACTGCGGAGTTCATTGGGGTGTATTGTTTCAGTAAAATGTTGGGCATAATATTTCATTCTCGAATCTCACAGATTATGGCAAGAAAAATGTGGAAGGAATAATGTTTCCCTCGGCAATGGTTATTGGGGAAACAAATTTCGATTTTTGAAATAAATTAATAAAAAAAAATAAGTACAGGGTATAAATAGCTCATAAAGAAATATTGAAATGTGTAATGGGTATCCCTGTAATCGATACATCTCCTACTCTACAGCGTTTCTGTTTTTTGCTGCCTCCGTTGGCTGTTGTACGTCAATAATATGCGTCATTCTAATACGAAAAAATAAATAAATAACACAGAAAGAGAGAGAGAGAGGGATGGAGAGAGCCGGGTCGGGCAGGGGCCAGAAAAAAAGGAGGAAAAAAAACTCGGCTTACACGTGGTACTACTTTTAATGGATTTTATTTGTACTTGCCACTGTCGCTGGGGCCCTGTAGCTGGACCCCAGAGAGGGGTACGGCCAGCGGCGCAGGGCAGTGGATATATATTGCCCAACCACACAGGGAAGTGGAGTGAAGTGGAGTGGAGGGGAGGGGATTGGTGTTGCGGGGGCCAGGTTCAAGTTGTAAGTGCTATTTTCATTGTTGTTTTGTAAAGTGTTGCCGTTGTTGTAGTTGTTTGATTTGTTGTACTTGTTGTATTTGTGCGTAAAGCAGTCGAAACGAACAATGACAAACAATATTGCCCACCGGCGGAGTTCCAGGGGAGGTACTGAAGCCGCGACATAGGAACGATTGGTTGGCATATCGAAAGAATCCCAACAATTGGCCAGGTAAAGCATGAAAGTGGCTTATAAATAGAACCCAGGTAGCCATGAATTATGAACGTTTTTGGGTGTAGAGCAGACCGAATGGATTGGCTAGGCCTAGCGTACATGTTCTCATACATATCTCTGTTCTTCGGTTAATTGAGAGAGCTAAAAACCCATTTTGTCTGCTCTAGTTACCAATTCGATGCAGTAAAAGAAACTAGCACTAGATATTTGTCCAACTTAAGTTGTGACCAATTGCAAAACTATTTTATATGAGAATTTTATTTATAGTTATATTTTTCTGCTGGGCATCTCCCAGTTGGACTCCCACGAGGCACATTCAGGAAGCACATTCTGTGCTGTAAGTAGTTTGTGGCAGTCCCTAAACGATTGCAATCACAATTCAATCTACACTAATGCTCGTATTTATTTTATATTGATTGGACTCCTTTGGGAGGTCATAACCATAGAAAATAACTTACGGAATGTACGATCTGATAATGCTTTTTCCTATGAAATTGTATGGTCTTGTACCTGTAACTACTTCTACAGCTGGCAGTCCACATTTGCAGTCCAGTTGTGGCAATGAAAATTTGTATTTCAATGCCCGAACGCCGCAAAGTCATCCAATTGCAAAAGTATTCATATAAAATTAAGGCTTTTTGCCTCTTTCAATTTTAGGTCGCAGCTGCCACACGCCACAGCTGCAAGCCAGAGCCAGAGCCAAATTTGGTGCGGAAATGCTGCCTCATCTAGGCCATTTTTGATAAGGCCTCAACTTTAGACCCAGTTTAAAGCAGAGCCGAGGCCCGTTTGTATGCTATTAAAGTGTTTTCTCGTTTATGGCCCACACCCACTACCACTCCCCCCTTGGCTCTAAAATTGTAAAAAATGGGGGAAGGGGCTAAAAAAGTTTGCTAATGTGGCGCCACGGCTACGCAAAATTTATGCCAACTAACTTCTAATAATAATTTTAATTGCCAAACGGCAGCACTTTACGCATTATGCCACAGAGTGGGAGACGGGGGGGTGACTAGGGTTCTGCTGGAGTTTGCTTTCATTTCATTTTTAATGTTTTCATGAGGGTTTTTTTTAATATTTATTTTTTATACAAACATTTTGCAAGAAGTTGGACGGACGCATGGCACATGTTGCCGAAGGAGGAAAAATGAGAAGGAGGGAGTGAGAGAGGGAGGAAGGGAGGAAGGGAGGCTGAGAAATTAAATTACAAATGTCATGCTGACTAGGGGAATATTTTCTTTCATTTTAGTCGCTTTTTCTTCTATTTGGTGTTTCTCTGGTTTTGGTACCCTGCACTCGGTGGAGTAGATTTTGGGGTATATTGGGGCGCTCTACTAAGGTGAGGATAATAATGGATATGAGAGCTAATTTTATATTGATTTAAATATTATTATTAGTTGTCCAATGAATTTAAAATAAATGCTAAACCCTTTTTAGGCAACAAAGGAATGCACATAAAAATGTTCTCAATAAACGAGGTATCCAATTAGTCCAAATACACGACCATAACGCTGCCACTTGTTTCACTAAGAAACCTTTCCATGAAATGCGCACACGTGGATGGAGCCGTATGGGCTTCTGGATGTAGATGTAGAAGTGGCTCCGGCTATGGCACAAACTGAAGCCTTAATATGCGTATGTGTCTACGGAGCGGAAAAGTACCAAAGCACCAAGAAGAAGTGCTCCATTGCCGCTCTTCATGAAAGCCTCTATCAACAGAAATGAATGAAAATTAATTGTCGCCCGATTATTTTTTTTTGCACCTCTTATTTTTCCAGTCTGGCGGGACAGGCAACGGTTTCCCCCAATACTATAGCTAATATCTATTTGGTTTACTTGTGTCAGACCAGGAATGTTAATAAACAGAAACTGAAATGTCATCTTTGTCTAGACGAAAAATACATTAGGAAATGAATACAATACTTTAGAGTTTGATGGAAAGAAGATCTGATCAATGTCCCTCGGTTTTGAATGGTGAATGTTTGGAATGTGTAAACTATTAAGCAATGGGAATTATATGTAATTGAATGGCTGCTAATAAGAGTGAGGATGATTGCTGCAAGCGGCCACCATAGATAAATCTGGCAATTCTTTTCATGGCACATTCCCAACACTTTTCCACCTCTGGAAGTGCTTTCAGCAGCTCTAAAAAACTCTTCAAAACTCTAGTGACATCAAAAATGTTCGTCCACTGCAATTTCCTAATTTAACTAATAGAATTTTGTTTTTTATTGGACACCGCACGCGTCAGATAAGTGTCTGAAGGGAGGTGTGTCTTCGTCTCCTTCTCTGTCTCTTTCTGTAGAGGGGATGATTTTCGTATAATTGTCAGCACAAAAAAAGGAAATATGTTTCACAGACACTTCCTTTGCCATCGCCATTTCCCCCCACCCTTCCTCCATCCGCGTCAGAAGATTATGAAATTTATAAAATACTTTCCCCAAAGTAAAATCTTTGCTCTCGTGCTAAGTGCGACTCTGCCGCAGGGCTCTGTAGGGGGAGGGCGAGGGCCGGGAAAGGTCCATGTCCGTCCATGTTGTACTTAACTGATTTTCCCCAAGAATTTTCACATTTCAGGGGGTAAGAGGCGGACGTGAGCAGTGGAGAATCGAGTCGAATCGAATCGAAGGCGACCAGCAGCAGCAGCAGCACCAGGAGCACCAGCGGAGCAATCAGTTTAAAGCTGTCAGGGAAATGCCGGAGATTTTCAATGAGGCTATAAAACGAGGCAAAACTGCTGCGAATAATGCGACGCAGGATCCTCTCTAGGCAGGACACCATCGTCATAGTCTCTCATTCTCATTCCCAACGCCATTTTCCCTTTTTGGGCGGTGTGTGCATGTGTAGAAACTTTAATCAGGGAAAATGCGCCATGTACAGATACAGATACACAGATAGAAGGAACAGTTTTCGGGGCTTTCGAGGCGGAGCTCAAGACACCGCAAAAGTCTGCTGCTATTCCCATTCTCTCTCGCCCTCTCTCTCCCTCTTTCTAACCATTTTAAGCTGTCTCTTTCGGCGCCGGCAGCATTTAGGGCTCATCGTCATACGCCAGCCTCCCATCCACCAGCAACCATCCTCATGGGTGCCACTCCACACTCCAGTCAAGAGCGGCAAACGCCTTGCATTTTGTGGTCTGGATGAGCCGATTTTCTGTTTTCTATTGCGCCCAGCAAAACGTTGACTCCTCAAGTTGTTGTTTCAACTGTTTTTCCACCACCCAACCCTCTCCTGCGTGGTGCTGTTTGTTTGCTGTTCTAAATACACTAGTAGAAAAGGTTCCAGGGAAGGAAATATGTCAGACTTTAGATGGTATATCGTTCAGGGACTGGTCTAAGCCTATGAAGATGGACTCTGATGCACAAGCGAATGCGGTACAAGAGAATGCCAGCGAATGGTGAACAAAAAAACAGCATACATGTCGTGTGACTGACGCGGCTCCATTTAAATTTAATTAAAATAAATTTGTAACTCTTCCCAATTGTTTCATAGAAACTTTTTCGTTCTTTGAAGAGCATCCAGCATTTCCAGTGCCTGATTCTTACATTTCTCTTGCAAGTTCCTCTTGCTGGTTGCTGTTGGTTGTGGCTCTTGGTTGTTGTTCTTGGTTGTTGCTTGTTGTTCTGGTGGCAGCCAAGTTGTAACGCTGCTTGAGATGTCAAATAGCAGAGCGCCACGCCGCAGCAGCAGCAACAGCAGGAAGCACTTGGAAATTGAAATCAAGCTTTGGGCGCCAGTTACGCAGACGCCGGTGCCGATTCCGATGCCGACGGCGACGCCAACGCACCGTACAATAATAGCAACAACAACAACAAAAGTGGCATGCAACAACAGCAGAAACAACAAAGCAACGAAAGGGTCTCAGAGATATTTGCATATGAATACGGAGCACTCAGAGTGGCAGAGGGGGTGGCGGGTGGCGGCTTTTCGGGTTGTTGCTTCAACAGCAACAGCTACAGCAATGGGGCACACAAACGATTTGCTGCTGTATGTATACGAGTAAGCCAGCAACAACATAACTACATATGTACGTATAGTAGCAACAAAAGGAACAACCACAAAAGATCTGCTAAGAAAACTTATACCCTTTAAGGATGGAATGACAAGAGCAACCAAGGAGCCATGAAGGAGCAGTTGGAAGCGCTTTGATGGCAGCAATTTTTAAAACTAAATTACATTTTTATTATTTGTTCAAGATCCAAGCATCACTCTTAGAGCTGAAAATTAGGATTAAATAATACTCTAGAAATTCTGAGGGTAATATAAACAATTAGTGTTAGACTCCTCTTAGATTATGTGAAATGCAGCAGGAAATATTGAACTACATGTGGTTCTCCTCTACAGAAAGAGATCTCAACTCCCTGGGGGGGCAAAAATAGAATTGGGGACATTCGTTAAGGGTATGTGAAGCCTCGACCTTTTCATGCTTTGATGTTTTGATGGCTGCTGCTTGCTGTTGTTGTTTCTGTTTCTGTTTCGTGGGTTTGCCGCCTCCTCCATAGCTTATGGTGTGTTGTGCCTGCGGTGTATTGCCAGCGGCAACAATATCGTTCAACGCTTGATGCCATTTACTGTTGTTGTTGTTGTTGCTGCCTGTAGCAGCGGTGGGCGCTAGATGGCGCCACACGCTAGCGAAAATTGAATAAGAGGCTCGAAGACTTGAAGGCAATTCCCCGGCAAAAGATGTAGGCAGGCAGTCGAAGGAGGCACAGTCAGGCGAGCGGAAAGCAGGAAGCTATACCAATAACAAACACACACACATTCCCCTGCCACCCGCTGAAAAAGAGACTCCCACACTCGCACACAGACACGGCTACACATGGCCGTGTAACAAGGAAAAGTTATGTAGTGTTCCATGCCATGTAGTACCTCTTCCCTTTCCCCTCTACAACGGGCGGAGCAGGACGGGTTTTCCTTCATTTTTTGTGCTGTGCTCCCTCTTTTTTTCGCCCGTTTTTCCTTTTATTTTTGCTTGTTTTGGGTTACTTTGAATTTAATGGAAAATTTATTGACGACATGCCGCTTAGTCGTTTGACTTGGACTTGGACTTTTGCCTTTGCCGTTGCCTTTGCTATTGCTGTTGCCCCCAAAAACGTTGCGCCCGCAGGCGGCAGCAGCCACAGCCACAGCCCACCACCCACTGCCACCCTTGGACTAGCTATTTCCCGGCCCGGCTGTAGCTCCTGCACTGCTTTCCCTCCGCTGTTTGGGGCTCTGTGTGCTCTGTCATGTGTGCAAAAGTTTTCGCATTTGGTTTGGTTTTATGAACTTGCCCATGCCCTGTTTTTTTTCTTCCAAGCAATTGGGGATAAATAGTTGATGATTGTGTGTGTTGCTGTGTGTTGCTGTGTGTGTGGTGCTAAGGGGTTGGGGAAATGAGGGATGACCGCATGATATGTGCCTCGAATTGATTGATTGTCTCTCAGGCACATTGAAAAAACATTTTAAACGTTTCCCATATGCCGAAATGCGGATGGCATCTCCATCATCCCCCAGCATCATGCTTGACTGACGTTGGGCATTTTCTTTTCATTTGTTTGCTATTTGCATTTTGGCTTTTACGTTTTGAAAGGATGAATGCTCCCACGTGAGAATGTGACAGGTGTATCTCTCAATTTATTTCATAATTCCAAGCAAAACAGATGCGGGCCATGCCGCACTCTCTCTCTCTGGCTAACCCTCTCTCTTTGTGACTTGTTCACTTAGAAATAAATTAGAATTATAATTTCGCTTAGCCAAATCAACGACGCAATAACCGGCCCGATGGCCGGCTTACATGCAAAGGGACTATTCCCGAGAGCAACCCCCACGAGAAGCGAATGCCAAAAATAAAGTAGAGGGTAGTTTTTTGGCTATGCCACTCACACACACACACACACACGGAGAGAAAATTCTGAATCCTCAACGGGTGGGCGATCTGGAACACCGTCGAAAAGTTTTCTCGCGTGTTTTACCAACTTTAATATTTTATGTTGCTGATTTTCTTTATGGGATTTGGCTCTAGAAAACCAAGGGACAAGCACTCGAGCAAGCACCCGCACAACCCCCACCCCAACCTAGTTCTTTGAAAACTCAACAAGTTTTTGGCCAAGACTCCTCAGGGAAGAAGTCTTGGCTTGGAGTGTGGAATGCGGACACGCCTGCCCCGTTACGCCATTAGTTTATGATTATTGCCCAAGTTTAGAGCGTGATCGAAAACGGTGGGCGGGGTGGGCTCTGGCTGCAAGGATTTCTTTATATATATTCAAGAAGTGGTACAGTACTCACCTGTTGTTGGCTGTTTGGTGAGGGTCAGTCCTCCATTGTTATCGGTCAGCAGCAGCAGTGGCAGCAGCAGCAGCAAAATCTCAAACAGTTCAATGGCAAAGAGGCTTCGATTGTAAAACAAAAACATTGCAATCGCAGGACGTGTGTTCCGCTGGCCAGTCTATGCCCTTTGCCCGATGGCTTCTGCTCCTCCTCCTCCTCCTACTACAGCTACTCCTCGAACTCCTCCTCCTCCTCCGTCGGCTGGTTTTTCCTGTGCGTTCGATGCCAAACAAAGTCTGTGACTATATCCGATGTCGGGGATGCGATTACATCAACTGTTGCTGCTTCCAATTACTCTTCCGCTTGGGCCTTTCGATTTTGGGATGTTATGCCGAGTATTTTGTCATTGTTGCTGTGGCTCTCCTTCGAAGATGGAGCGGCGGATTGGAAAAATCAAATCACTGAATTTTATTTACTAATCTTATGGCGACACACACACAAGGGCAAACGGGGGTGGCACACAAAAGTATGCTAATATATTTCGCGGCACGGGGACGGGGGGCAACGCTCGCCACACGCATAAATATTTTACGCGTGCAACAGTGCGTATACGCAATTTGTTTAATAGTCCGCACAAACATTACCACACAACATGGGCTGCCAGGACCCTGAACCTCCCGAACCTGGCGCCAATTTCTTTAGCTGTCAACATTCAAATGGATGAGACATTCAAAATTGATGATAAAAGCCATGGGGGGAGGGGGCGGAAACAGTGAAGCTTCGCTGTGAGGGGTCGGAGATTTCAGCGGCAGGAATGGAATATAATTTCCGTATGTAACAAGGATATGTTTATATCTGCCTTATATAAATGTCTAAATAAATCCTTACCTAATTAAATTTCCGTTTAACTTTTAATTGCGAAAATTTTAGAAACTTTTCTAGAACATTAGCCTCCGCTTCTCATCATTAAATGTGCGTTGAAGATTTCGCCCTATCGATTCATTCAGTTACTTCCACGGACTGCTCGCAGCACTTGCTTCAAATGAAAGTAAAAGATTTCCGAGGAATAACTGCCTCAAAGAGCTTTTAATGATTTTCCCTGACATATTTCATTTTTTTAGTGGCAAAAAAAAGGTTTCTTGTTATATAAAATTGAAAGGCAGATCCTTGACCAGACCTACAGTACATATTTCACTTTTAATCTGTGCTCGTAATTCCAGAGCTTGGTAGAAATTTCGAGACACTTTGCGCCCATAGGCCACAGGCCAAGCGTAATCCTCAATCTGCGTTCATATCCCTTTTAAGTATCATCTATGTATCATCATTAAATTTGTACTGGCTTTTGTGTTCCGGTTTAAGCTGTGATAAATTCTGTGACTCTTCCACGGGGAAGATGATGATTCTTCGACCCACATCTCTGCTGACTTCTGGCGGTGGTGGCGGCGGCCACTACGGTTCCATTGCCATTACGCACGCATCGTGCCGTAATCATAATGCTGATGCTATGATGCTATGATGCTCTGATGATGATGGTGCCATAAAAGGCAGCGGGCACATTTCAATTCCACATGCAGAGAGACAGAGCGACAGCGACAACAAGTACCACAAAGGCGCGTGTATCTGAAAGATACATTTTCTAGCTTTCTAGAGTGCTCGGATTCGCGCGGCAAACCAAAGTGAGCGAGAGAACACAAAACAAAAAAAAATCATCGCATAAATGAATGCTAAAATATATTTCGGCTGTGGCTGTGGCTGCCTCTGCCTCAGCCACAGCCACAGCCTCGCTCTCTGCTGTTGCCGCTGCGGCGCCATTACTGTTATTGCTGCTGTTGCTTTTTTCCACTATCAAAGGCTTTTGCAAAGCCACACGCTGACGCCAGCTGCGACGCCGACGGCAAACAGCGCGCCAGCTACTGAGGCTGCAGCCACAGACAAAGTTTTATATGTATGACAATTGCTTTTTTGTTGCGACCAACAAAAAAATTGTAAAAAAATTCAATAAATCAAAAGAAAATGCAAAAAACTGCCAAAACAAAAAACGAACAAGAAACAAAACAAGAAGCAACGCATTTGCGAGTCGAAGATTTAAATACTCTGCCGGAAAGTGGGTGCACAAATAGAAAATAATGCAAAAATGCTGGCAGATGAATCCCTTCTAGAAATATTTGAATAAAATGTTGGCTAAATCAGACGGAACTTTGGCTATTCCTACAGCTACAAAATACCCTTTTAGCTAAGCAAACTTTTATTCATATCTAAAATACCTCGTTTTAAGGTTATAAATTTGTAGAACAAGTGAATTTCCATGGGTTTTCACTCTTGCTGCCGGCAACGACAAATTTTTGCCCACGCATTGTGGCGTTTATTTGTTGTGTGGCGGACCCCTTTTGTTTACAACTTTTAATATACAATATTTTGTAGTTTAACAAAAAACTTTCATCGCCCGAAAGGACAACCCGCAACCGTGTGCCCGTGCCAGTAGCGTACGAAAAAGGAATTTAAGCCCCAAACGAAAAACCTCAATTTGAGAGATAAGCAAGAAGCGTAGCGGAAATCGTATTGGGGGTTCTGATTCTGGTTCTCTGTGTGTTATATAAAACAAATTGAACAATGCACATGTATGCGAAATTTCGTGCAGAAACATACACACACACATACACGTATGCAAAGGCAGAGCCAGAGAGAGAAACAGGCGCTCAGAATGGATAAAAGTTTGTTTTGTGTCGGGCAGAGGGAGATGGAGAAGGCAGAGAAGGAGAGCAAACAAAAATTCAGCAACGACGCAAAAATTTCGATTTCCTCGAAATTTGTACCTCGTTTTGTTGTTCTTCTATTATGCTTATTTCTCGTATTCATCATCTGCGCTGGCTCCTGCTGTTTGTTGTTGCTGCTGTGCTTCTTCCTTCAACCATCATCGAGTATCAGAGTACTCGGCCGTGTTCTCAGTTTCACTTCCGCACGAATTTGTTTCAGAAGTGGAATTGCTATAAAGGCGGTTTTAAGTGCAATCAGAAGTGAGTTATGGGCTGGACTTGGCCAATGATCGCTAAACAGTCCTCAAACCAAATCAATCTTTTTCCTTTTTCAACTTCACTTTCGGTCAACAGTTTTGTGAAAACGAAACTGGGAACAAGGCCTGATAATTCATTTTGTTTGCAAATAAAGTAAAGCAAAGAAATACGAAGAGAAAAGAAGAAGCAACAGCAGAGAAACATCAGCAGCAGTGGCAGCGGAGGCAGCAGCGCAGCTTACTAAGCTTTTTCTGAGCATCATCATCGGCATCGGCATCGCCATCCCACTCCAATCTGATGCCTGTTTTTGCTCCTTGTTTTTGCTACGCTTTCGCTTTGTTGCGTCCGAGAGCTTTGACTGCTGCCTGCGCTGCCGCTGCTGCCTACCGTTCATAGTAGAAGAGGAAGAACTACTGTACTTTGGCGGTCATGTTTTTATTGCGTTTCCATATCCTTCTCTTCGGTGGAGTGGTGGAGGGAGTTTGCTTTGTTTGGAATATGCGAGTTTTAAAATATTCATTTGTCAGTTTTTTGCACACCCCCGCAGCACGCACTCTCACTCTCTCTCTCTCTCTCATACTCATTATCTCGCTGTCGCTTATATTATGTCATAATTTGGATTTGAGACAGGACTAAACAATGCTGGAATTTTTGGCAATTGAACTTCTCTCTCTCTCTCTCTTCATCTCTTTCTCGCTCCAACCGGCAGACAATGAATGAATCACATTTCGTTTTCGTTTGATTTGCCACAAACGCACACACACACATAGTTCCATCTCTCTCTGTTTCTGTCTCTGTGCACGCATTGCACCGGCTCCTGTTGCCCGCGCCGTCGCCCCCGTCTTTGTGTTTGCGTTTGCCTTTGCCTTTGCTTTGCCCTGTCTGTCGTTGTTGTTGTTGCTTTGCTACCTTTGTTTTGTGTTGTTTCTTCTTTGCATTTCCGTTTTACGTTTGTATTTCGTATTGCCTTTGCACAATCACACGCACACGGACACGCACACGAACAGCGCTGCCCAAATCAACGGAATTACGCGCACAATTCGCCCAAAGCTTTGTTGTTTGGCATTTTTTGTTTGTTGCTTTTGTCGCCCCGCTTGGCCAAAGACACACAACACAACGCTCGCGAAAATCACTGCGATTCAAAGATTCGCTCAGCAGATTCTAGCAGATACTACGACGGCTACGCGGAGGCGGCGCTGGCGCTGGGATTACAACGAAATTGCGAACGCGGGCCCGCAGCTTTCCCACCGACCGGAGCAAACAAGTCCAAACATGTACGCCATTCCAAAGAGGAATATGTTGGCTTGGCGCTCAAAGCTAAAAATGTAAAAAACTTTCAATTCAAACTCGTATGGTGTGCCCAGTAGCAAGGTGTGCTCGCACAACGAGGTGGGATTTAGCAACCTTAAATGTTAGTTCGAATACTGAGAAATGTCACCCTGTTGTGCTAATAACCCCTGGTCTGTAACATTTCACAAAAGCCGAGAGAGCACGATTTGCTTGTGCTTCCAGCAACATGTTATGTTAACTCGCTCTCTTTGCAAGCTTTTGCGTAAGCTTGCGTTTATTTGCCGGCATTTTTGTTTGCGCCGGCTGCGTACGAAATTTCAATGGCAACGTCGGCGTCGACGTCGAGAGCATGAATGAAACGAAAGAAAAAACAGTAAGAAAAAAGCAAAAGCAGTGCTGCCAGACAGTGCAAAGATATGAAAGGGAAACTTGGAAGACGAAACAGAAAGATTTGCTTAAATTTGAACTGCAATAATGAAACACCATGAAAAGTACAAGTAAAGTTTTGCATTTATTAAACTGTGTTCAGTACAGAGATTGGGACACGTTTTATACATTTGCCGTTAAGTGTAAAATGTCTCCAATTGGTGGAACGAAAATTTTGATTTTCGATTTTATATGATAAAACTCTACTCTAATCGGAGTCCGAGCGGGTGGATGCCTTCTTCGACTTTTTATGCTTGCGCTTCTTGTCGCGATGCCGTTCCTCGTGGCTGCCCTCGCGCTTGCCCCGACTGGACGAGGGCTGTTCGCCAGGAGTTGTGGCCGCGGCACTAGGGCCAGCTCCTCCTCCGCCCGTGCCACTGCCGTTGTGATCCTCGTCGTGCAGCTTCTTGAGCGTCTCCGCCTTGAGGCGCTCCAGTTCGCTCAGCTCTCTGGTGGTGCGCTCCTTCTCGAGATCGTCCTGTCGCTGCTTCTCGGCCCGGCGCTCCTCCTCTTTGGCTATCTCCTTGCGCATGTGCTCCTTCAGCAGCAGCGCTGCCTCCGCTCGCTTCTGCATCTTTTCGCGCGCCGCCTTCTCACGATCCTCCTCCATGGGCAGAGCCGAGGTCAGCTTGGGCAGCGGGCTGCTGCGTGAACGGCGACGGGGTCTGCTGTTGCTGCGCGAGGAGCTGTGTCGGCGGCCACCACGACTGCGGCTGCGTCGATGCTCGGGCGAGGAGTCCTGACGCCTACGGCCGGTCGAGTCTTGCCGCCGTTTTGGTGGCGAGTCCTGCTTCTGTTTTCTGCTTCCTGCCGGCGACTCCTGCCGCTTGCGAACGGGCGAATCCTGGCGCTTCCTGGCCACCGGTGACGATTCCGGACGACGTCTGTCTGGAGATTCCTGGCGTCTGTGATTGCCTGCCGGCGACTCGTGGCGACGACGATCGGGCGTTTGCTGTCGACGCCCGCGGCTGCGCGAACGCTGCTGCTGCTGCTGTCGGCGTCGATCGCCGCTGGGCGATGCTCCCCGTCCGCGAATGGGCGACAGGGGGAATCGATTCTTGTACTCGTCCTGGGAGCGCGAGCGACGGCGACGTCCACCGCCATCGGAGAAGGGATTGCGTCGGCCGCGATTCATCTGGTTCTGATGCTGGTTCTGAAACTGATTCTGATGTTGGCCCTGAAACTGGCCCTGATTATTGCCCCCCTGGCCACGTCGTCCCGGCGGCGACCACTGCGCCCGACGTGGCGGCGAGCGACGCGAGCGCTGGGCAGAACGGGAGCGACTCCGCGGGTTGCGGTTGCGCGGCGGCTGTGAGGCAGAGCGCTCACGGCTACGCCTTGCCGGCTGTCGATCGCGATCCCTGGGCTTCTCCTCTTGGGTTTTGCGTTCCTCGCGCTTGGGGCGGCTCTCTGCACGCTCCTTCTTCTGTGGCGCCTCTGCCTTGGCCTCCGACTTGCTCGGCTTCTTCGACTCCTTGCTGGGCAGCACCTCGGCGGCCTCGGGCTCAGGCTCGCTATCTGTCTGCTGCTCGTAGTCGAGGGCATTCATGTCCACAGACTTGCGACGCTTGGGCGGCGCAGCAGCCGCGTCCTCTTTTGGCTTCTCCTTTGCCTCCTTGGCCTTGCGTTCGGGCTGGTCCTTGCTGGTTGCGGCCTTGCTGCCCTTGTGTTCGGGCGATCTGTCTGGCGTCAGTTTGCCGCCGTAGGTGCTGGCATGCGACAGCTCAAAGAAGGATTTTTTGGGGTTCTTGATGGCCTCCTCGTGGCGCTTCTTGCGCTCCTGCTCGCGTCGCCGTGTCTCCTCCTCACGCATCTTGCTCTCCTCCTCGATGCGCTCTAGGTCCGAGAGCTTGATGGTCCGCTTCTGGGCATGCTTCCAGTGCGGCGGCGTATTGCTTCTCGAGCGACTGCGCGAGGGTGTGCGGAAACGCTGGAAAATCATTTTGGAATTTATATATTTTCGCCCATGGTGAAAGAAATCTTCTCTTCGACTTACAAACACGCCACGCCCCTTGACAATGCGTCCGCTGCGTGATGTGGGTGGCGGCGGTTGCTTCTTCGACCAGCCAAATGCATTCCGATTGCGATCCCGCTCCCGTTCACGGTCCTTGCCCCGTCCTTCCCGATTCCGTTCACGGTCCACATCGCGGCCATGGCCGAGATCTTCGCGCACCTCACGCTCCTCCCGATCCCTGGACCGAGACTTTTCGCTGCGCATGAGAAATTTATTCGATACCTGAGCGGGAAAAGCAAAGCTTCAATTTTGTGGCTAGGTTGGATTATGGATTGGGCTGTACCTCGGGTATCTCGTTAGGATCTATCTTGGTGATGGTAACCAAAGGATGCAGTTCGCCTTCCTCTTGCTCCTCCTCGTCATTGTCGGGCTGTTGCTGGGCATGGCGACCATTACCACGTCCTTTGTCGCTGCTGTTTTGGTGGGGAAATTTAGAGCTGGGGTAAATCTCTTAATAATCCTTATCCTTACTCTTCGCTCTCGCTGGCCTTTGCCTCCTTGCGGCGCTTCTTCTTTTTGTCCTTGCGCTGCTGCTGTGTCTTGACCTCCGCCGCCTCCTCGCTATCCTCCTCGCTGTTTGTCTCATCTGTGGCCGTTGAGCGCTTGCGGCGCTTCTTCTCCTTTTTGGCTGCAAATGGAGTGGAGCTTTGGCATGAGAGTTCCTCTGCTGAGTGGCTGCCACTGATGTTCACTCACCCTTTGTCTGTCTGATCAGTTCGCCACAATTGGCTATGGCCGCATCCTGCAGCGGTCGCGAGTTCCTGTCAACGGGCAGCTCTTCCAATTGGCGGACCAACTCCTGCCCGGTTATAACTTGGCCAAATACAACATGGAGACTGCAAAGGCAAAGATTCGGATTAGCATTCAAATTGGATTGAGTCTGCGGTGTCCAAAGGATTACTCACTTGTCCAAATGTGGCGCAGGCTGTGTTGTACTACAATGAGAAACAGAAGAAGAGAAAAGATATTCTTTACACTTTGCTAACTTTTTTGGGTTGTTGTTTGTTTGTTGTTGTTGTTGTTCTTTGTTGTTGTTGCTGTTCTTTCGGCTATTCCGCTGTTTTTTTGTCGCTTTGCCTTTCGTGCAACAAAGTAAAAGAGATCAAGGTGCAGAACCACGGCCACGGCAAGCAACCACCACAGAAAGCCTGGCCCGTGGCTTTTGGAGACTGTAGACACATCAGCAGGGCACAACGTCTTTTGGGGGGGCATCCACACAGACCGGCATAGGTAGAGGGAACCCAGTGGGGCGCCATCTTTGATGCAGCAGCCGCAGCTGGTGGACGGTGTCGGGGGGGAGGCACCACATCGAGGAGCAGGAGGAGGAGCAGCAACTGCCGGCCACCCACAGATAGACCACAAGACGTATGCATTGCAGGGGGGATTGCAGGTGGTTGGTAGATTGGTGTTGGGTCGGTCGGTCAGTCCCGCCGCAGCTCAAACAATTCTGCGCGCGCGCTAATCCCCGCTAAATGGCAATAGATTAATGAACAACAACAGATGTTTAAAATTGATCAAATAAATGTGATTTAGAACGTGCTGAAGACTGGAACATGGCTGTAAAGATAATATAGATGGCATGGCGGGGAGGGGGGGTTAGCGTTGGCCCCGCAACGAGGCGAACTTACATAAAGAACTGCGAGCCATTTGTGTTCTTGCCGCGATTTGCCATCGACAGCAGGAATGGGCGGTCGTGCTTCTTTTCAAAGCTTTCATCTGTCAAATGCAAACAACAAATCGGTCTTTAATTATTGATTTTTTCCAATGCACACACACACACACACACACAAATGCAAGAGCGCGTATATACACACAAAAAGAGAGGGAGAGTGCACGCTGCTTACCCTCGAATATGCCGCCATAAATTGATTCGCCGCCGGTACCGTTGCCTGCACTGAAATCGCCCGCTTGGACCATAAAATCCTTCACCACACGATGGAAAATGGCCCCCTTGTAGTGCAGTTTTTTCTCTGTAATCAGACCAAGACCCTTTTCGCCCGTGCAAAGGGAGCGAAAATTCTCGGCCGTTTTGGGAGCCACATCGCTAAATAGTTCGAAAACAATGCGTCCAACGGGCAGACCGCCGAGCGTTATGTCGAAGAAACAACGCGGACGCGCAGCACTCGCGTCGCGCTTATTTACCGTCATTTTCTATATTTATTTATTTACTTTTTCTCGAACAGAATTGTATTTTGATAAAAATTTTCACGAATTTTCGCGTTGCACAATGTCGGCTTGGTTTTAGTGTGACCCTGTCATCAAATATACCGACAGAATCAGAAATATACCATAAACTCGTTTTTAAAAATACCATAAATATTCGGTAAGTTATTACAAGCCAGTTGGGACTGTCAATACTGAGCTTATATTTGTATCCTATTAATGAAACTATTTTCTACAGGATTGACGCTCTTATTTGGCTTGTTTATAAAAATATGGTTTAAGAAATGAACCTACAAAAAATTCTCTAACATGGTAACGTCACATTTTCTAATTGATGAACAATGAACCAGTTCAGTAGTTCCAGAGAATAATAGTAGTTTTCCACTACACTTCAATTGAAGAGTGTGAGAAAATCATGTAATGTCTTATGGGAATGTCTTGCTGGGCATGTTGGAGGGGTGATAACATGGCGTTGTGGAATATTGCTTATATTGTACATGTTATGTTGTTCCCAATCTTCAAATTTCATCTGCCTATTAAGCATTTTCGGCAAATCCGCCTACGGTTACATCATAAACCAATGTTTACAAGACAAATTCGATGTGTGCGTGCGTGCGCATGATTGGATGTACGTGTGTGCGTGTGTGTGTGTGTTGTTGCGCGGGGGCAGCGGCGGAAGACGTGTTCTTAGGCGAAATTTATCACGAAAACAGAAAAATTCCAGCAACTTGCGCGATAATAAGCGGGGCCCAACAACAGCAACAACGCCAATCGTATGTCCGCAGTGCAACTGACGCACCAGTTTACATAAAAGAAGCAGCTTATCGTCGTGTCGACGTGTACCCCACAGCCAGAACCAAGCACAGCCAGAACAGACGCTGCGCAGATCAGAACCCAAGTGGAAGACGAACATAATGTGTGGCATATTCGCGTACCTCAACTACCTGACACCCAAGTCGCGCCAGCAGGTGCTGGACCTGCTGCTGCAGGGCCTGAAGCGCCTGGAGTATCGCGGCTACGACTCCACTGGCGTGGCCATTGACGGGGCCAGTGCGGGCGACGACATCCTGCTGGTGCGGCGCATTGGCAAGGTCAAGGTGCTGGAGGATGCCATCGGCGAGTTGTGTCGCGGCGAGGCCTTCAATCAGCCCGTGGACATTCACATTGGCATTGCGCACACGCGCTGGGCCACGCACGGCGTGCCCTCGGAGGTGAACTCGCATCCCCAGCGCTCGGATGTGGAGAACAGCTTTGTGGTGGTGCACAATGGCATCATTACGAACTACAAGGACGTGAAGACGCTGCTGGAGAAGCGCGGCTACGTGTTCGAGTCGGAAACGGACACGGAGGTGATTGCCAAGCTCGTGCATCACCTGTGGCAGACCCATCCCGGCTACACCTTTGGCGAGCTGGTGGAGCAGGCCATACAGCAGCTGGAGGGCGCCTTTGCCATTGCCTTCAAGTCGAAGCACTTTCCCGGCGAGTGTGTGGCCTCGCGTCGCGGCTCGCCCCTGCTGGTGGGCATCAAGGCCAAGACCAAGCTGGCCACCGACCATGTGCCCATCCTTTATGCCAAGGCGCATCGGCCGCACGGCCAGCCCTTCCCCGTGCTGCAGGCGGGCAGCGATGGCAGCGCCGAGTTCCAGCCACTGGAGCACAAGGAGGTGGAGTACTTCTTTGCCTCGGACGCCTCGGCGGTGATTGAGCACACGAATCGCGTCATCTATCTGGAGGACGATGACGTGGCGGCCGTCAAGCGGGACGGCACGCTGAGCATCCATCGCCTCAACAAGTGCACGGACGATCCGCACATCCGCGAGATTATTACGCTCAAAATGGAGATCCAGCAGATCATGAAGGGCAACTACGACTACTTTATGCTCAAGGAGATCTTCGAGCAGCCCGAGTCGGTGGTCAACACCATGCGCGGACGCGTGCGCTTCGACACGCAGACCATTGTGCTGGGCGGCATCAAGGAGTACATACCGGAGATCAAGCGGTGTCGCCGCCTGATGCTGATTGCCTGCGGCACCTCCTATCACAGTGCGGTGGCCACGCGCCAGCTGCTGGAGGAGCTCACCGAGCTGCCCGTCATGGTGGAGCTGGCCTCGGACTTCCTCGATCGCAACACGCCCATCTTCCGCGACGATGTGTGCTTCTTCATCTCGCAGTCGGGCGAGACGGCGGACACGTTGATGTCGCTGCGCTACTGCAAGCAGCGGGGCGCCCTGATTGTCGGCGTCACCAACACGGTGGGCAGCAGCATCTGTCGGGAGTCGAACTGCGGCGTGCACATCAATGCGGGGCCGGAGATTGGCGTGGCCTCCACCAAGGCCTACACCTCGCAGTTCATTTCGCTGGTGATGTTCGCGCTGGTCATGTCCGAGGACCGTTTGTCGCTGCAGCAGCGGCGCCAGGAGATCATTGCGGGCCTGTCGCAGCTGGACGAGCACATACGCTCGGTGCTGAAGCTGAACTCGCAGGTGCAGGAGCTGGCCAAGGAGCTGTACCAGCACAAGTCGCTGCTCATCATGGGCAGAGGCTTCAACTTCGCCACCTGCCTCGAGGGCGCCCTCAAGGTCAAGGAGCTGACGTACATGCACAGCGAGGGCATACTCGCGGGGGAACTGAAGCACGGTCCCCTCGCCCTCGTCGACGATGAGATGCCCGTGCTGATGATCGTGACGCGGGATCCCGTCTACACAAAGTGCATGAATGCCCTGCAACAGGTGACATCGAGGAAGGGCCGCCCCATCTTGATCTGCGAGGAGAACGACACCGAGACGATGTCCTTTTCGACGCGTTCGCTGCAGATTCCCCGCACCGTGGACTGCCTGCAGGGCATCCTCACTGTCATACCGCTGCAGCTGCTCTCCTACCACATTGCCGTGCTGCGTGGCTGCGATGTGGATTGTCCCCGGAACCTGGCCAAGTCAGTGACGGTGGAGTAGGAGCACAACAAGAATTCCATTTGCTGATGTCTAGAGGAATCCCTTATTCGTAACCATTTAGATTTAAGCTCTAAACATTTTTGTATTCTCTCCGCGATCCTTTGGTTCAATGGAACCTGCGATCGACCTTGCCCCTCTGTGACCCTTTTTTGCATTTGCATTTCGTAGAGTATAATTTGACCTGTTTGTGTGTGTTGTAAACCCGATTAATCTTCTGTGGATGTGCAATTGAAATATAAGTATTTCCAGAAATATCTATAAACTTCTAAGAATTTGAATTTGAATTTAAATCTGAATTTTTCTAGTCGTTTCCGGTTCCGCTTCGATCGAATGAAATTCGGTATTTTTCTGGCAAAAGATAATGGAATAGGAAAAAGAGTTCTGAGTGTCTGAGTACTGGGCTTTTATCTTTTGGAATTTGAAATTTTAAACACAATCTTTATTTGGCCACGTCACGTCATTTCCTGCGTAACGCGCCATCCGCTTACGTTACTCGAAAACGTAAAAATCGCATATTTTCGCTACTGGCGGAGTGTGCCCAGCTATATTACACCTAAGCTGTTTTGGTTTGTTTACAAATAAAGTCTGCTTAAAATTCAAATTTTGTATGCAAAAGCATGCAACAATCTATTATTTTTCATCTAAATTGTTATATAAATGGGAATTTTCCTAGCTCTGCCTATGTTTTACCGGTATATTTTCAAAATAATTTGGTATATTTCGGTACATTTCCGTGGTATATTTTATCGATATACCCGCGGTCACACCGAACCCTGTTTCCTTTTCGACCGTAAAACCACATGTCTGGGAACCGAGATTTTACTATATTTTTCTTTTCGGCGGTATAATGCGGCAAAGTGCCGCGAAAATATAGCAGATTACTCGATCGACTGCACGGCAACGACGAACAATTGAAAAATCATTTCAATCTGCGACCAAATTGTGTGAAAAATCGCATTCGGGACAATATTCGTAACCAAAACGTTCTACCACACTAGCGCGTGAGTGAGTGTGAGCGAGAGGGCGAGAGCAAAGTGTGCGAGACGAGTGAGAGAGAAAAGAAAACCCGCAAAAGCAAAAAGCATACGAAACAAAAGCAACAACAACAACAACAACAGCAGCAGAAGCAGCAGCAGCGTAAGAAGTGCGTAGTGAAAAGTGAACGCAAATCAAAGCAGTGTAAAGCAGAGCGCACAATCGTCAATAAGGGAAGGGGAATTTGTGTACCACAAATTCTTCTTTTTGTGGCAGGCTCTCCGCGTGTTGTTGTTTGTTTGTCCCCGAATAGGATCAACTTCTGCATATTTTGAATTTCCATTCTTGGTGCGTATTGTTAGGGCATAAGTGAGTGCTGCATTTGTGTGCGTGTGATATACTTTTAGGTTGTGTTGTGTCCCGCGTGCATCTTTTGAAATCTGAGGCGAGTTGCAGCCTAATCAGCTGTTTGCCATCCAGGGCTGCATGCTGCTGCTGCTTGCAGTGCATTGTTATTGCATAATCGCCATTAATGCAATTTACCAGCCTTTGTTTATTGTTTACGCCAGCAGCAACAACAATTACAACAACCAACTGTTGCACATGTTCTCTCCGTTTTTGTTATTGACATTAGCTCGTGTTGTTTCTGTTTCGCTTTTGTGAAATTCCAACGCAGCGTAACGCAACGTAAGGTGGCGTAAGCCAAACGTAAGCCCAGCAAGTGGACAGGGCGTCGCTGCTTGCCAGCCCTCGCCTATGTGCGGCTGCCTGCTCTGCTTCTAGTGTGGTGTGGGGGGGCATATTCGGTACGTCTTAACCTCACTTCTCGCTGGCCTGGCTGCTGCTGCATAATAATACATTTCAGTCGGTGCGCTCTCGCCTCGCCTCTATTTCGATTTGTCGTGCCTCATTACCTTTGGCCTGCCTGCTGCTTGCTGCCTTCTGGCTGCTGGTGTCATAACTCTGTCCAGAAGAGGTTCAAATCCGATTCGCAAAGCAGCGTGAAAATTGCCATTGAATTTTGATCGCAGGCGGTTTGGTGTGCTGTTTCTGTGCCTGTGTGACTGTGTGTGTGTGAGCGATGTGCCCCCAAACGTCGTAGCACCCCAGCCAAAGGCGAGGCTTCATCAGCACCACCAACATGGACAGTGCATAAAGTTAGCCGTAAACAGGAGGCTCTAAGAATTTACCAGTTCCTCTGTGTGTCCTCTGCTAAAAAAGGTCAAAGTGCACATCATTAGTAGGGCTGTGTATGCGTATGTTCGTGTGTCTGTATGTGTATCTATGTGAGATTCAACAACAACAACCATCAACTAACCTGATTGCGTTCGCTCTCTGTTACAGTTTGAAGAAACTCCAGAACGATTTGACACGACGACAGCAGCCAAGGAGCACCGACCAACAGGAGCCTCTGTACTGTAGCTGTATTCGGGATCTGAAGCAGAAGCAGGAACAAGCAGCAGCTACCAGCATCTGAATCTGGAGTAGCGCATAGTGCTGCCTACTCTGGAGACGAAGGCACAGCCACAATCAGCGAGCATGTCCAGCAAGGAGGAGACGCCGTCCTCTGGGGCCGCTGCTGTGGGCGGTGCCACCACACCCAGTGCCGCACCTAGCAGCACCTCGTATGCCAATGTTGTCCAGAATCTGGACACCAAAAAGGGAGGTGCCCCAGTCGCCGTTGCCGCTGCGGCTGCCGTCGCCTCATCCTCAGCCGTTGACAATAAGGAGAATCAACCAAATCTGAAGAGCCTCAAGTCATGGAGTGAGGAAACCGCCGCCGCTGAAGCCGCTGGCGAGACTGTGGTCAGCAGTGTCAGCCTGGCGCTGACAGGCGAGAAGCGTGCTGCCGCCGGTGGCGACAATACCGCCGAGAACTCATCGGAATTGGACGACAATAATGACTTTGTGCCGGTGCTATCCCATCATAGGCGGGACCGCAAAAAGGCACGCAAGGACAAGCCACGTGAGCAGCGCGACAGGCCACAGCAGCAGCCAGGCAGTGGCGCTGGTCAGAAACCCCTACAGGCCGGCAGACGGCCCGCTGGAAATGGCGGTGCTGCCTCTGATGGAGGGGCCACCGATCGCAAGGCAACAGTCCGTTCGCGGGCACCACGCGGCGGCAGTCCACGCAGACCGGGTGCACCCGGTGGCGCCACAGGAGCTGCCGGCAGCGGGAAGCCACAACAAAAGGATCGCAAATCGGACACCTCACCCAGTGCTAGCCTCGAGGCCACTAGCAGCGGCAACGAGGGCAAATCCGGAGACGGCGAATCGCAGTCGGCCGCAGGAGCAGCCGCCGGAGGAGCAGCAGGCGGTGCAGCAGTAGTTCCTCCACCCAAGCGCTTCGTAGCAGCGCCACCGCCCAAAGTCAATGCATGGAAGGTGAGTGAATTGAAAGGAATCTTTCTGTTTTATTGATTTTTTACGTCCCGTTGTGTATAGGGAATCTCTAGGGAATTCCCTTGCGTAAGGGGATAAACCCCATTCGCGATTAGGTCATCAAATGGGTTAGCATTTCAGGGGTTCCTCGTTTCTTTCTTTCAATTTATAATGAAATTAATTTATGGATTATAGGGATCCCTTTTTGGGGGATGAAAAATGCAACTACTACGCCCCCCCACACACACACACACACCTTTTGAGGTGTTAGGCAACACTGCTCAAGCCCCCGATGCGCACGTTTTTCTCTGGTTTTGATTTCGGTTTTGTTTTCCTTCTCTTTTGGTCGGTATTGCGTCTTAATTTGTGATGGAATGAACGTAAAAACAATGTCCGTATATGTGTGTGTGTGTTGTTGTGTATCTGCATGCGTGTGTGTGTGTGTGTTTTCTGTTTGTAAACAAATGTGCGTAGAATGACATAGACGAAGTGACAGAGCAAAGCAAGCCAGCTGATGAACACGAATGCAAGGCAACAGCCCGAAGAAGCGTAATGGAAACACGTTTTCTGTTCTCTGTTTGTTGTTGTTGTTTTTTCTATCGTTATGGGCCCCACGAAGATTACCAAATTGTATCTCTCAGATAAATTGCATAATATACGAAAGGCTAAGAAATAGACGAAAAACATTTGCCAAAACAACGCCAAAAAGAACAGAATCAAAAGAGAGAAACAAAACGATTTTTTATATGCCTCGTTTATTTTTATTTATTTTCGTTTTTTTTTGTGTATTATGCAATGCAAAGAAAACGGTAAAAAGGCGCCGGCCAACCCTCCCTCATTTGCCCTTTTTGCAGGTCTTGAAATACAAAAGTAAATACAAATTTTTTTCTCTAATTCAGATTTCCTTCCTTTTAATTTCGTTGTAAATTTGTTTGATTAATTTCATTAATTTTGTTTGTATATCTGTTCCATTTGCCATCTGGTTTTTTGGTGTTTGTCGCACAATAAACGAGAGAAAAAGTAAAATATATTTTGCAACTAAAAATAAATGTCAAGGTCAGCTGTATCTGTATCTGTATTTACCCCTCCTCATCCAACGAAACGTAAGCATACAACAGAACAGAAACTGTTGAGAGAATGAAAACGGTGAAATAAAGGGAAATCCGTTTCGAACCCACAAAAAAAGGTGTGGCTAATTCTTCTTTCTACGGAAAAGTTAGTGCTGGTGACGAGTTAATTATTTGCTTTCTATCACGTTTCTTGGTTTAGTTTCCTCCGTCGCCTTTCCAATGCAAATCAGTTGCTCACTTTTGACATTCTTTGCATATGCTAATTTGCGACTAATTAGGAAGCAAAAACAAAATAAAAAGAAGCTTTATTTGAAACCTTCTCTTTGTGACTTCTCCATCTGTTGCCAAGGCGATCCACTGCTTCCCCTACTACACTATTGCTTCCGCTGGTTTTAAACTTGTATGACATCGAAGCCACAGGTAGCAAGCAGTTCACTTCGTAACTGAGGGCAAGCAGTGAACTCCATTACTGAGAGCAAGCAGTTCATCTGATGGCATTTTAGGCTTTGTTTGAGCTATTATTAATACCGTGAAACTCTATGCAATTGTCATACTGTCTTAAACGGTTGGGTTTGCTTTGTTTCGATTCTTGTTTTAACCCAATTCGACGTCTACGCTTCACGCCTCTGCCCCTACAATAGTGCAACGCGGCGGCAGCGTAAGCGTATCCAAATTTAAAAGTCCACGCCAGTACCCGTTGACGTGTGCCATTGAAGAGTTCGGCTTCGAAACACGAGAAATGAGTGAAGAAAACGCTCCCGAATCCTAACTATTAAAACTATTATTAATAAATTAGCAAGTGGTTGCCACGCGGCGCGATCGCGAATTAGTTGAAAAACGGCACGTGTTCTCGACGGCACCACCGTAAAGGTTCCACTGTTGCGAAGCGATTGAGAGTAAAGAAATTATAATAATACACATACAGAGAAAGAACTACGTTGGAAACGTGGAAGTTATAACTTGATAAATGCTCATATGTACATAGAGTGGAAAATACACTTGTTGATATCAGCGGCGTGTGTGAAAAGTGTACATGTGCATGTGTTCGCTTTATATTCTCGCCCTCTCTTTATCTCTGTGCCGTATGTGTGCCATTTCTCGTTCCGTCAAAGCATTACGTTTACGTTCTAGCGTAAGGTTCATTTGTTCCGTTGGAGTGGTGTGCGTGATTAGAGAGTGATAGGCGTACCTCTCTCTCTGGTTCTCTATCTAGCTGAGTACAGTAATCAAGAGAAAGAAGCACAAAACAATCAAACAAAAATGAAAACGAAAGTAAATATGCAATCATCTTAACAGCTTTATGACTGTTTCTATTTGTTAGAACTTAATATTATTAAAGTAAAATAAAATAATGTATGTCATAGCTAGAGATGTGCCGGTTTAAGTGCTGGGGTTTGACATTAAATGGATTTTTCAAGATATTCTTTTGGTTCGAAAACCACAAAGGGTCAGAGTTTACGTACTAGTTTTGAGCACTGCCAGAAAAAATGTGTACATACATTTGTTGTTATATTTATTGTCGTATTAAACAATAACACTCTCTATTTACGTTCTATTTATAAACATTTATCGTGCAATCGGGGCTTTAAAAATATTAATTTGTCTCAATTAACGTCGCTGACGGCGCTACGGTGTTTGCTTTGTCTGCTATTACGTTGTAGATCGTTGCCGAGCCCCTGCCCTCCCGATCCCTGGGGGGTATACACACATGAGTCAAATCCAGCTGTGAAATTTAATGCTTTGAGAGAATATTTTCCACTACCCATTCTACATCACTATACGATTCTCAGTTACGCTTGGGTGCCAAATTTTGCATTTGTTTTCGTATTTGTCTGTATTTATTGTTGTAGGCATGTAAATATGATCTGCTGAGGATGCATAATATATCCGATTATATTTACGTTACTTGCCTTTTGTGCCGGATTTTCATATTTTTGTTGCCGTCATTGTCAGACGATTGCTTGTGAAGACTTCCTATTTCTTTGTGTTGGAAATTTCAACGAGCCAAGTGTCCGATCCCGATCCTCTGTTGTCAGTGCAAACGAAGAAAGAAATCTGATAAGAATTCCTTGTTCCATTTCCTTTCTTTAATTGTAATTTTCCATAAGATCTTTGGCCATTGCTGCTTTCAATTGAATAAATAGGTTTTCCATTTTATTGTAAAAATGTGAAAACATGTTCGATTCTTGATCGTTTCTTATATGCCACTAAATGGCAAATAAAAATTTGGTATGACCGGGCATGGTGGTAAATCAACAGAGTCGAAATCTACGTTCAAGCGCCCTTGTGAAAGGTATAAGCTGATTGATAGGAAGTCAAAAAAATAATAAGATAAGAAATCAGCCTTGACAACTTAACTCCTCGATAATATTCGATAGTAACTGTACTTTAGGGGACTTAAGCTGACTAAAAATACGCGTTTATTTGAATATATGTATCTGAAATGTTATAGATTACTCCATCTAAAGACATTAGATAGCTGACTCGCTTTCATTACTTATCTTTCAAAGAATACACCCCTACCTATGTATTTCGATGCACTTTTACCATTATTGACTGATCAAATGCAATATGTACACTAAAGTATACGGATATAGTTTTATATATGTACATAGTACCTACTTATGTACATACATATGTACATGAGTAACCCACCCCGTGGGGTATCTTGCCCTAATAGCCCCCCACATAAGAAATTTGTTTATCTTGGCTTTCAAACGGGGCTGCCGCAGTTCTTATCAGTTGTTTACTTGTTGATTTTTTGAGTAATTATTTACCGTAAAAGTGAGCCATCTTTATTTTTTGCGCGCCACATTTGCAAAAAACATTTGGCAGAATATACCCACTGGTATTATATATGGTATATTCATGTATGAACGTGTACACACAGATTTTGAAGGACATCTGATTGACTTTTATATAAATTTGATTAGGTTATGTCATCTAGTGATAGAAATCACCTTACTCAATTCGTTTTATTATTCAGATTACTAATAATTAAGCCTGATAACATGCCTGTGAACGAACTCAAAGGTGCTGCAAAGCCTACCTCAAATAGTAGATGTACTATTTACTTGCACTTATTTATTTTAAATGTAAATATACATATAAGCGATAAGAATGAACACTATAAAAGTAATGTGTGTACATACCATGGCATGGCTGGATGTGTTATTTTTACAAATGTATAACATTCGCTTTGAACTGACTGAGTCGGGAGAAGATTAAGCCTAATAAGAGAAGTAATGCGTTTATTTACTTTAAAAGATAGAGAAATAAAGACTGACTGATAAATATGGATGTTCTTGTTACTACTGTCCTCTCCTGTTCTGGCTCGCTGGAAAGCCGGTTATAGAGGGTACTTAAACGTCGAGCACTTCGTTCTAGTTCACGTTCACTCTGTCTTGCTTTTTATTATGTTTCTTTCTACTATTGTTGCCTCGATAAGAGTTCTGCCTGCTACGCACTTAATAATGTTGAGCCCCTCCACTTGATTCAGCGACAATAACAACTTCTCTCTCCGATCTCCCCATGCGGCCGGCCGCCCACCCACTCCAAGAGACAGACGAAGATCAGTGGCTGTCGCTGGGTGTCGTTAGAGTTCGTCGCCACGAAGTCGGATCCGAATCGACTCGACTATCACATCCACTCCACTCGCCAGAGCCTATGAGCAATTGCCATCCAGTGTAATCGCTTATTTAATCATCAATAAAACTAAAAATAGAAAAAAGTAAACAAAAAATAGTCATAAACTTGTTTGCGTGCATCACATCGACCTTTTTGTTTTCAATTAATAGCAATATTCATGTAAAGCTGAGTTTTAATATACTTGCTGTGCCGATCGGTGCTGGCTCTCTCTATCTGTCCCCTCTCTCGACCATGCTTTCTGTGCTATTTTTACATAACGCCTTTTGCGGCCGGCATTATTACTCGTATTTGAATTTGCTAAAACGCAGAAAAATGTGGATCTAGTTTGTCCCACAACCTCCCTCAATCATTGCAGCCCCTTCACCCGGCACTTTAACCTCCCGAACTGATTGGCCCCGGAGCGAATGTTGACTTGGAATCGGGAATGTGGGCCTTTTTGCACGTTTCTATATCTCGATCCGGTCCTCGATCATTGTTTGCTTTATTTTTACCTATTTTCTATTCGTGTTTTTTACGATTTTATTGGTTGCTATCTTGGTCGGGTGCGCTCGCGATTCTTATGCCATTTAAAGTAGTAGTTTTTGAATGCAATCGCCTCAGTCGTCTTTCAGCGATCGTGCGTTGCAGATCACATTATTTATCATTCGATTACGGGAAAATTCACCAAAGTGTGAAAAGCGAAAGTGACAAAACTTTATGTGGATATTTAAATTAAACTCAATTGATTGGCAAGTTTATATTTTTTAAATATTCAAGTAATCTTGAGTCAACTCTCACATGGAAATTATAATAGATGTAGAATATTTAAGAACATTAAAAATAAAAGTATCTTTCAAAGCTATCTGCCTATCATCGAATGACCTTGAATACACTTCTAATCGTAAAATTATTGTGTATATTTTAATGACAAATACCTCTTAATACGTCAGCATTGATGGGGGGTTCAAAATGTCTAATGCGATAAGAAACATGCCCAAAATGTGTGTAAATATAGAAACATGTGCTTTGGCACTCATCCATTAAGTGGAAACGTGGAGGAAAGCATTTCTTTGATATTTAGAGGAAAATTAATTTGCTAGAGAAAATGATTTACCGTTTAAAATACACAGTAAGAAAAATTACCCAGTAATCCTCTGTATGATCATTGATTTATACAAGGGAGATACAAAAATTACTTTCTTTGTCAACCATATTCCATAAGGGCTCTCTTTCTGTAACCTCTTCCTTTCTTTCTCTTTCTCTTCATATTGGAGTTTTTCCACCCGTGTGTCGCGACGGTCTCTCTCTCCTTTTCGCATGGCCTACGTGCCGAAAATCACGTGTTGTTATTTTGTATCTGCCTTTCTCAATGTTACAGTTACAGCATGTTGGGAGCGAGAGGGCGTAGATCTATTGTTAATACGATTGGCACCTGTTTTGGCGAGGGTTTGCCTTAAGCGTTTAAAATGCCTGAACTTTCAAATACAATAATATCTAAAGTTCGAATATTGGGCGTATGCATATATAGAAAATGCGTATAAAAACAAAACTCAAATTGGATAAACACTTCATCTCACGTACGCACTCGTAGAAAGAGAGAGAGCCTGCGCTCTGTCTCTGCTTGTCAGTCTCTCTCACCCGGCAACACTTGGCTGCGTCGTCACTCTTCTGGCGCACACTTGCGTATCTTTCGCTCTCACTCTCTCACTTACACGGCCATAAACCGGCGCATAAATATGGCCTGTTTTTTGTTTTTGTTTTGAATCCGCGTGTATTGGAATACCCTGGCTGAGAGTATGATGAGTTTGCTGAAAGGTTTTTTCGAGAACTCAAGAATATATACAAATATACACTGCCAATCAGACGAATAGACTCACGAGTTTTCCAAGTGAAAAGAGGTTTCTAAAAGTCCAGCAGCGAATGATAGTGGAGCAAATTTATTTTTCCATTAATCAAGATTCTTTTCCTTGTTTGAAAAGTAAAGAATTCGACTTCTAAGTGGAGAGGTTTTTTTTTTATGAATTATTTTGTGTAAATACCCAAAAAAAAAGGCCCGTTTTAGCGATCACCGAATAGACTCAATAATGAATATTAGGTAAAATCTTTCAAAAGCTTTGTAATAAATATTTTTTTTATAATGTTTGGAGCTTAACTAATAATGTTTGTGGAAAACTTTTTTGGAATTGCTTTGTAATGTCCTTCAGGACATTAAAATTAAGGGGATTCAAAGGGTTCAATTAAAGCTCGCTGCAGGCCTGTCTGATGCAATTATGAAATGGTTTAACTTCTTAAAATTGTTGACAGGACTCATATCCTTTACGTAAAAGCTATCCCCATGCGATCCCTGCAAAATTCTGATCAGGAGAGAAAAAAAACTTCAAAATTAGGTAAAAATTTGAGTCTTTCATCCACTTCTTTATCAATTTACCGTTATATTTCGTGCGAGTATCCTGGTGAAATTAGCACGACCGTGTGACAAAAATGTTGCAGAATCTCACCAAAGGACTTTAAGAGTAGCTTTCCTACTGATTTACTCAACATCCACGAAACAAATCGGGTGTCAAGTGCGCCATAAAAGCAAATGGAACCCAACACCAGTATGGTCCTCAAAGGTCTATTGTAACGAGTCAAAAAATTTTCTTTTTTTCTTAGATCATGAAAGAATAATTAAATCGACCTATTCTTTTCAAATTAAAACTTTTTTTATAAAAAAAAAACGGATACAAAAAATTCGGTTTCCGGTGTCATGACACGCGCGACAACAATGCAAGAATCCTTGCGAGACCCAGTAAGAGGATAACTTTTGTCTAATTTCAATAATACCACAATGCTAATAACATTTTTGTCACTCGGTCGTGCTAATTTCACCAGGATACTCGCACGAAATATAACGGTAAATTGATAAAGAAGTGGATGAAAGACTCAAATTTTCACCTAATTTTGAAGTTTTTTTTCTCTCCTGATCAGAATTTTGCAGGGATCGCATGGGGATAGCTTTTACGTAAAGGATATGAGTCCTGTCAACAATTTTAAGAAGTTAAACCATTTCATAATTGCATCAGACAGGCCTGCAGCGAGCTTTAATTGAACCCTTTGAATCCCCTTAATTTTAATGTCCTGAAGGACATTACAAAGCAATTCCAAAAAAGTTTTCCACAAACATTATTAGTTAAGCTCCAAACATTATAAAAAAAATATTTATTACAAAGCTTTTGAAAGATTTTACCTAATATTCATTATTGAGTCTATTCGGTGATCGCTAAAACGGGCCTTTTTTTGGGGTATTTACACAAAATAATTCATAAAAAAACCTCTCCACTTAGAAGTCGAATTCTTTACTTTTCAAACAAGGAAAAGAATCTTGATTAATGGAAAAATAAATTTGCTCCACTATCATTCGCTGCTGGACTTTTAGAAACCTCTTTTCACTTGGAAAACTCGTGAGTCTATTCGTCTGATTGGCAGTGTACATAATTGATGATAAGAAACGTTTCGATTTGGTGGGTATCAAAATAGCGAACCCCAAAGATACCGTCGCATGTTTTTATGGTTGCGCTATAAAAACCAGTTGTTGTTTTTGCTCTTGCTCTCTGCCTATCTCCCTCTGCTGTGCCTCTTTTTCTTGTTGTTGCGCTCTGCCTCTGCTTCTTTGTGCGCTTTGCCTTTGCTTTTCTGCTCACGTAGCCAACGCGTGGACAGGCCACAATGGGCGAGGGTGGGGGTGAATAAGAGGAAGAGACAGAGGCAACGCCGACTCGCGGTACTGCTCGACGCGAACAAAACTCGACAAGCAGTTCAGCGGAACGGACGTACAGAATTTCCAGTCAATTGTTTAAATAAAAACCCAAAACAGCAGCAGCATACAAAAACCCACAACTGTGCTAACTTGAAAAACAACAGAACGTTTGCCATTAGAACAGCGAAAAGTGTTATATGCGAAGCAAAACAAACATTGCGGAACATTGCGACACGATTAGCGGAGAAAAGCTGCAGTGAAAGAGCAAAATAGCAATGAAAAGAACCTTGTTTTAATTAGCTAATATTCAGGTAATTTTCATAGTGTGATTCTTTGTGTACAACCACGATCTGGTGGTACTATATAGGCGATATGTATACATAACGTGATGTGCGCGTTGGCCTCTGCAATGAACCGAAACTGGGTTAGGGACACTCCCCAATATAAGAGGGAGACGCGGCGGCGGCTTCTCTGTGCCCAGAGGTTGAGGTTAGAATCGGAGCCAAGCTGCGCGTGGAGGAGTCGGCCAAGTGTAGGGGTTCAGACTCCTAAAACGAAGTTGAATTGATTTTTTAGTCAAACCCAAGCCGGACGCATGACACATCTGTCTATCAGGCAGTGGAAAAATTTCGTACACTCACATATCTAATTTATAGAAACCTCTCTAATTTGTGTGTGTTTTCTGTGCTATGTGCTTACAGATATCAGCAAAACAGTCGGCGAGCCCAAAGGCAGGAACCTCTCCATTGGACAAGCGTGTGCTGCAGCCAAAGGCACAGCAACAACAGCAGACCAAGCAGACGACTGCCAGCAATAATACTAGTAATAATAATACTAACCAAGGCGCACAGACTACCAGCAGCAGCAGCAATCCCAATCCCAACGCCAGCAACAAAAAGACACAGCAGCAGCCGCAGCAATCACAGCCACAACAGGGAGCAGCAGCATCTACAGCGACTACTACACAGACAGCAACAAGCAGCAGCAGCAGCACAGCGGCAACCACAGCCCCAGTAGCAGCAGCAGCAGCACCACCCGCATCAGCAGGAGCAGGAGCAGCCACAACCACTGAGGCAACCACAACAACTGGTAAGTTGTGTTCCCATTAATTAAATTAAAAAATCAAGTGCGCCATAGAGCATCGCAGTAGGGGAAAGTAAATGTAGGGGCATGTTGAGAGAAGAGCAGCCTTGGAATTTATCTAGGACAAGAAATCATCTTTATCTTAGATGATGCTGATGCCAAAAAAAATATACATATATAAATTCCAGCCATCACCCCCAGCGGAGAAGAGGCCTTCCGCCATGTGACTTTGCTCTCCCATAAACACACACACACACCCACACTTTCCTCTCATTTCTCTCTGTGATGCTCTGTGAGAGTTTGTTGAATGGCCTGATTATTTATTTATAAACTTTGTGCATTTCTTATCCATCCCCTCACCCTGTTAAATTATAGTAGTGGATGCCAGTCAAGCGGATGCACTTGCCAAAGTCGTGGTAAAGGACAAGAAGAAGGTCAACCAGAAGGTGAGTCATCATCAGAAGAGTGTCTCCCAACAGCAGCAATTTTACACTCTCTTTCCCCACCTCGTATATGTAGGCCAGCGATTTTAGCAACGTTGGTGATTGGCCCACGCTTATTGGGGGAATTTCTGGCAGTGGCAAAGCCACCAGCAACGAACCCAAACGCAACCCAACGAAAAAGCAACCAGCTAAAGCAGCAGCAGCAGCAGCAGCAGGAGCAGCCGCAACCAGCGTCACTTCAAGTGAAGTTGCCACAGAGTCTAACGTAGTAGCCGCCACTTCCAGCACCAACAGCAGCAGCAGTAGCAGCCAAGCTGCAGCCGTCGCCACAGCCGCTACATCAACAGGAACAGCAGGAACATCGTCTGCTACAGCCAGCACGAGCCATGATGCCAAAGCCCAGCGAGAAGCCGAGCTACCCACTGGCAGTGCCACTGCACCAGCTGCTGGCGCCCTTGCCGGCTCTGCCGTCAACAAAAAGATACCCAAGCACAAGTGGCGTCCGCTGCAAATCGATCTGGCCAAGTCCAGTCGCCCTAAACCCATTGGCGGCCGGCCCCATCGCCGGCTCAGCGACGATGGCGCCGATCAGCGGCGTCCGCCGCGTGACTACCACGCACGGGGGCCGGCGCCAGCCAATGGGCGGGGAGTCGATGCAGCTGCAGCAGGAGCACCAGCAGCAACGGAGTCAATACGGCCACACAGTGGTCGGCATCCGTACGTTGCCCGGAGCACGACTGCTCCGTCCGAGCGCGTGGATTCCTGGCGTAGCAGCGGCACCAATGCCGCTCCCTACGATGAGCAGCGCTCGGGGCCAGGGTCAGCAGCAGGTGGTGCCGGGGCAAGTGCCGGGGTGCGCGGACCGCGCCGCTTCCGTACGCCGTACCGCGGCGGTCGGCAAGGCCGGGGTGGATTCACAAGACCGGGACCAGGTCGTCCGACTAATCGCATACCACGCCATCTGCTAGCTTCGGGCGAATATGCAAACTATTTGCCAGCGGATGCGGCTGGCGCAGATTCAGCCCAATCCACATACGTGCTCATGGGCACCCATTACTTTGGCAATGTGCCAGCCTCCTATATCGAAATGGATGCCAACAGCGTCAAGGAGGCACTCAAGAAGCAAGTGTAAGTATACCCGAAAGGATCCACTCTTTTGTAACCCTCTGCTTAATCCACAAATTTACTAATTATATTCGTTCTCTTGTTCCCTTCAGTGAATACTATTTCAGCTCCGATAATCTTACCGGAGACTTCTTTTTACGCCGCAAAATGGATCCCGAAGGGTATATACCGGTGACCCTGATTGCCTCGTTCCATCGGGTTCTCGCTCTGACCACAGACGTGGCCCTGATTGTGAACGCCATCAAGGAATCGGATAAACTGGAGCTCTTCGAGGGCTATAAGGTGCGCACCAAGACCACGCCCACCGTTTGGCCCATCAGCGATGCACAAGATGCTGCCGCAAAGGATCAGCAGTCGCTGTCGAAGCAGGAGAATGATAAGCAGCCAGCAGAGAAGCAGCAGAAGACTGAGGCAGCCGAGGATGCAGTAGCAGCTGCAGCAGTAGAATCAGGATCCGAGGGGAGTTCACCTCCCGCCATCCTGACGTCTGCAATGGCCACCAAGCCACTGAGCAGCATCCCGCCGCCACCGCGGCCGCGTAACTCTCAGAATATGGTGCCCAAGATGCTGCAGGATAAGCAGCAGCAGCAGCATCAGCATCGTTCAGTAAATGCCATCAGTGTGCTCACCCAACAGGTGGAGGGCGGTGCTGCAGAGCTGGCTGGACATTTGAGCGGACTGGCGGAGAGTGTTAAGCCGAAGCCCGATAAGAGGGCGGCACCCAAGGCTGGTTCGGGATCGGGATCAGGATCAGGGGCTGGTGTTGCCGCTGGCGCTGGTGCTGTTGCTGGGGCGGCTGTGGCTTTGGTTGCGGAGCCGGAGGGCATGTGGAAAGAGGTAAAGAGACGCTCGAAAACAAATGCTTTAAAAGAAAATGCTACTAAATCCTCCACCACCACAACCAACACGTCCACGACTACACAACAACAACAACAATCGCTTTCACAAACGCTCAACAACAACAATAATTATAATAACAATGTTAAAAATGTCAAAACGAACAACAACAACAAAAACAACACCGTCACCGCAAACGCCACCTCGTCCAAGTCCACGTCCACGTCCTCGTGTGCATCCAACGCCCCATCCAACAATGCCTCATCAACAATCACCGCTGCTGTCTCTGTGTCGTCCGCCACAACCACAACCAATGCTGCCGTTGCCGCCTCCACCACGAACGCTTCCTCTGTCACCGTCACCACCACCACCAAAACCACAACAACAACAACCACCACAAACAACAACAACAACAATAAGAAAACATCTGCCAATGCTATCTCCAACTCGAAATCCTCCTCCTCCTCCTCCAAAACAGCTGCTGCGCCATCCGCTCAGTGCCATGCCGAAAAGGAAGAACTAGACTTTCAATTTGACGAGGAGCTGATGGACCCCATACCCGCCACTGGACGCATCAATAACTTTACCGAAAACTTCTCCGACGATGACGAAAGCGATTACGAATTTGCCGATCGCGATATCAATAAGCTGCTGATTGTCGCCCAGGTGGGACGTCCGCCCAAACACGAAGGCTACGATCGCACCGCTGACTTTACCTCACGCACGAAAATTACCCAGGATCTGGAGAACATCATTAACGATGGGCTGGTCAACTACGAGGAGGATCTGTGGACCACCACGAATGTGGTGACCGACTATCGCACCGTTAATGTCATCTCCCAGGCGGACTTTGAGAAATTGGCTGCCACCGGCGTCGTGCCCAATCGTGGCAAGGTTGCGGGTGTGCAAAAGCAAGTGCCACCACCGCCGCCAGCCTATTTGGAGGATCTGGATGACACTCTGGTTGGTGACACCACACTCAATTCCACACTGAACTCTACGCTTAAGTCACGTCGTGCCCGCTTCTATGCTGCCCCCAATTCGCACTCGATCGATCCCCGCACGCCCCGCAAACGTAAGCTACGCCACACGGCCAATCCGCCAGTGGAGGCCCATGTGGGCTGGCTGCTGGACACGGTCGAGCATAGGCCACGAACCACTTCGATGGGTTCGTCGGCGGGCACATCGCCCACCACATCGTTTGGCTCGTTTGGATCTTCGGTGCCGCAATCGCTGCCCGTCTTCCAGCATCCGTCGCATGCGCTGCTCAAGGAGAACAACTTCACACAGCAGGCGTATCACAAGTACCATTCGCGGTGCTTGAAAGAGCGCCGTCGGTTGGGCTTTGGCCAGTCGCAGGAGATGAACACCCTGTATCGTTTCTGGTCGTTCTTCCTGCGCGAGAACTTCAACAAGACCATGTACAATGAGTTCCGCACTCTGGCCCTGGAGGATGCCGGCAACGGTTTCCGCTATGGCCTCGAGTGTCTGTTCCGATTCTTCTCGTACGGCCTGGAGAGGAAATTCAGGCCAAGCATCTATCTGGACTTCCAGGACGAGACCGTGGCCGACTACGAGACGGGTAAGCACATCATTATTGGCTCTAATTTGTCATTGTATTAATATTTTCTTCTGGCAGGTCAACTGTACGGCCTCGAGAAGTTCTGGGCCTTCCTCAAGTACTACAAGAACGGCGAGAAGCTGGAGGTGCAGCCCAAGTTGGCCGACTATCTGAAGAGCTTCAAGACCATCGAAGATTTCCGTGTGGTGGAGCCAGAGATCGATGAGATGCTGCAGGGTGTGGGCAGCCTGCATCCCGGCCGTCAGCTCAACAGGCATCGCAGTGTGTCCGAGAGCGATGGCACCGCTGTGATCACCGCTGGTGGTCGTCGCCTGAACACCACCATCACCAATCGCAGTGACTATGTGGGACGTTTGATCCAGCAGCAGCAGCAACACCAACAGCAGCAGCAGCACTATCAACAGCAGCAGCAATATCATCAGGGATACGGCAACCAGAACCGCCGACGCACCGGCTCCTTTGGCAGCAGCACAGTGCGCACTCGTAGCGGTTCGCTGGGCAACAAGCCGCAGGTGGTGCATCGCAATCAAGGATCACAGCATGAGCTGCGACGCGGTGGCAGCAATTCAGGACTGGCGCCACACAAGCGTCAGCATCATCAGCAGCAGCAACAGCAGCAGCAAAAGCCCAAGCCACAGGCTCAGGGCATATCACAGACAAATAATATCGTGCGAGCCTCCACATCGGCGGCAGCGGCAGCAGCAACAACAACAGCAACAGCGCCAGCGATAGTTGTGGCACCAGCAGCAGCAGCAGCAGCAGCGGCGTCCTCGTCATCGTCGCAGAAGTAGAAAACATGAAAATGCAGACACATTTTTTCGATTAGACTTAAGTTAAATTGCGACTTAGTTGGGAGCTGAAGCGCTCCTCTCTCTTTTGTTCACTATTATTCATTCTTATTATTCGTCTGTAGTAGCAGTAGTAGTTGTAGTAGTATTCGAGAGTCAGGCGTTCAAGTGGGGTAGGAGGCGTGTCAGTAGCCTCTTTAGCATAATTAAGTACAATTTTTGAAATTTGTTTACTGCAATTTTGCCCTAGCGCCCGTTGGTTTAGTAGTAGACATGATGATACCCCTTTATTTTTTATTGTTTGCAGTCCCTTGAAATGAAATAATTCTATATGAAATGCTCAATGTTTGCTGTTGGAACAACACACCCACAGATAAACCCCAAAAAATACACACACTGACAAACTCAGCAGCCACTAAGCGGGGTTCCCAGTGCCAATCAGCCATGATCTAGAAACTGAATGACTATTATAATAATATTATTTTTTATTTGTTAAATATTCTGTTTTTTCTTCTTTAAATCAGATTTATTTTTCCTACTTGAGAGCAGAGCGTTCGTAATAGACGTAATGCCAAATTGAACTGTTGTACGGTGTGTGGAAAAGCAAAAAAACCAATAACGATAATCCTTTAAATAATATTCCCTAACGGAAAACAAAGCATAACACAAAAAAAACCAAATGATCTGAATTCAAATAAAAAACATTTGTAAATTAAAGCGAAACGTTAAACCACATACAAACATACATACATTCAAACAAGTGTATGCGCAAGAGCACGTTATATATGATAGACATATGTATGAATAATATATCTATATATATATTCTTATAATTATTATTATTTCTTGTGTGTGACCTAAAGCGCAAACTGTAATGTTTAATTTGTTTAAGAGACAACGAGAGAACTTAACTTGTACACCTTTTACACACACCCATTGAGGCATGCGGGGCTCAAGTGCCAGCGAATTTTAGTTATTTAAGCATTTAAAGCATAAACCAATCGCAATCGGAATTAGAGTCGGAAATGGAAACGGAAACGTAGCCTTTGCACTGCCCCCAAGTCTGTCAATCTATCTTCGAATTGGTTCCCCACACACACACACAAAAACACACACATTACAAAAAGACCGAACCGAAACCGAACTTCGTACCCCGCCAAGCATTTAGAAGCATGTCAAAAAAAGAAAAACCATTTATTATTTACGTTTAGTTTTTGCACTTGTTAATTTTTTGATTCGAAGAAGATAAAAGAAAAAAACAAAAAAATTTTAAAAACTGAAAAAATGTCAAGTCCAAAAAAAGTTAAAAACTTTCTAGAGAACATAAGGCAGAGCAGATCATGCAAATCGAAATGAAAATCAATCGTAAAATATATAACGAAAATTGTTTCGCATTAGTTGATAAATCATTGAAAACACTTACACAAAATGTGAGAAATCAAATGTAAGCTTAATACTGATATTTACCTATATAGCTGCGCGTATATCTACGATATCATATACATACATATATACATATAGCGGGACAGCAACCGACTTGAACTGCAAATGCGAAAATAAAAACGCAACGAGAACTGTGAAGTTTGGTTCGATGCCGCCGGATCAGATCTCGGTGGGCTGAAAATTCCTCAAGAGCCTAAATCTATGAAATTCATAATTGATCGATCGATCCCATCAGCTCCTCCTTGATATAATATGCTTCGCTCATCTAGCCTAAGCAAATCACACAAATACACACGCCCCCACACAAAAAATATGAAAAAGTGCAAAATACCCCCCAACCCTGTCATTAAATATTATTTCTTTATACATACATTAGATATCTGTAAATATATTTCTTCTGCTTTTTAAAATGTCGCCTTATCAATTTTAAATACAAACACACAAACAAACACACCAATCGAACCCCTCACAAAGCTATTGGCCAGACGCTTCTATATGAGCTTAATGATCTACCAATAAAATAGATATAGGTATAAATATATCTATTGATCTATATAACCATCTATTTAGATGCACATCGCTTGATGTTCGACGACAATTCGTTAGGCTGTTGCATGACTACACATAGTTTTTTGCCACAACTATTCTGTTTTTCACATAAAGTGTTGACTTTAGTTTATTACTTATATAATAATTATGATTGAAGCCTCACACACATCTATCAGATTGGTTGGTTATACCCTGTATGTGCCCTTTAAGTTTTCAATTTTTATATAATTAGTTTACACTTAAATCTATATGATATATGATATATATATGATACGAGAATACGATACCAATCTACGAGATGAACACAATGGAAAATCTATTAAAAGTAATTTTGTAAGCAAACTTAATATGGAAAATACGATACGTGAGAAAAACTAAAACTAAAATAAACATAAACAAATAAAACGAAGGACAAGATTATTGTGAAAAACGTGATAGTTTAAACCATAAAGAGTAATATTTACTACTATTATTATATTAATAATTAATTATAACGATGCATATATGTACAATATATACACATATGTATATGTTTATGTAAAACAGAAAACGCAAAAAAATTTCTAAACTAACGTAAACAAAAAAACAAAAAAATTTAAAAACTTTTTTTAAAATTACCAACACAAAAAAAAATGTTAAAAAAACAATGAGTAGAAAAACTAAAACAACAAAAAAAATGAATAAAAAAACTTGAAAAAAACCAAAAACAAAGGAGTTCTATGTAATTTTTACTCTACAAATATTTTCTGTGGATTCCACTTTCTGAGGGAGATTTATCAGCGTTTATGGAAATTATTATAGTTATGAATCTGAATCAAGAGGTTGAAAGAAAGGGAAAGGGACAAATAGTATGTTGCATGCATTAATGTTGCTTCATGAATATGTTGCAGCAACATCTGCTTGTATACATGCAAAAGAAGACACCATCATACAGGTTCCAGTGGGAGCTGTGTGGGGCAGACAAAAGATGAAACAAAAGGCGTAATAAACTCCCGTAAAACACATCGATTGACCCTTTGAGTAATTAACCCTCTGGGGTGTGTGTACCATTAGTCACCGGGCGACAAAATGCACAGCAAACTACAAACTACTTTTCATGCTCCACACTCTGATGCTCTCCCCTAGATGCTTTGGCCGCCTCATCCACATTCCTGTCGTTGCAACGACATATGTTGTGGGCTGTGTCGCCCCCGTACCCGTCCAAGGGATTGGGTGTCACAGATTAACGCCCTACTTGAATTATGGTCTGGCAGCAAAGACCCAGGGACAGGACCGGAGCAAACTACTCCACAAAATCCGAGCCGGAGAAACAAAGGGCAACGCGTGGAAAAATCATGTATAAAACATAAGAGCGACACGCACACAGGCATAGTCCTGGCCTCGGAAAGCTGACAAGACGCAAAGGCACGCAAGGAGCGGTGGACAGGGGACCGGGGACGGGTGCGATGTGGCACCTACCCAGACGATAGCCTGGAGCAGGCGAGAGGCGTTTAAAAATTGAAAACCAATTTTGAAGCGATTTAAAACGACTCTAGCACGGGGCAGGGCAGGGCAGGAGGGCAGGGCGCCTGCCAGATGGCGTGTGTGTGTCCCGAGCTTATAGTGCGACTTTTCGCACCTCAAACGTGCACCGCACCACCCGCTCCTCCCGGGCTTTTGGGGCCAACGAGCCCTGACCCGGCGCAGTGCTTAGATTGTTACCAATATTTATGGCTCAATGGGGATACGGATACGTGGGGGAGGACAGTGCCGAGGGAGGAGCAGGACACGACTTTTGGCTGGCGTGACCGCAGCCTGGTTCGGGCCAGGCCAAGTCTAATCACATGACCCCTAGCCAGTGGAAGGAACTGTGCTGCGGAGGTAGGGGATATCGCATTCATATCGAAACTCAATTTAATGGGCGTTTAACGTGTGACTCGCCTTTGAACTTTGCCCGCACTTAGCTCACGCACATGCTTCCGGCGGAGAGTGGAGTGGAGTGGCGGGGAGTGGAGTGGGAATTGGGAGACGTCAATGTTGCAATTTATTGGCATTTCCCCTAATAATCAGCGACTGTTCGGCAGGGGAGCCATTTGCTTGACAAGACATTAATTGTGCTTCGGAGGTGCTGCAATTGCCTTGGGATAAGGGAGTTATTCTCACGCTAATCCTGGAAACGACATGCATTCATGTCTTTGACAGGAAATTCGATGGATGGTGTTAAGAGGCTTCGATTCACTTGTGGAGCTTCATGTTTAATCAATTCCATACACCATTCAGGCATTCAAAAAAATATTACCACCCATTCACGCTGATAAAACTGTTGTACTCCCATCAGACATTGCCCATTTCCCTTTGTCTCCTCATCAGACTGAACTGAAAAATTCTTCGTGATGCAACCACAGGCACAACAATTTGCACATTGGCTTAGCGTAATTATTGCCGCGATCCATAAATATAATTTTGAGCTTTCGACGAATTTTAATACCAAAAATATTCGCTTTGGTGCGCCGTCTAATTAGTTCGAGCTGGGCGGGTCGATGGGAACGGGGGCGAAATGCAGAAATGGCACCAAAAACCTCTGTCAAAATTCTATTACCGCAACATAACGGTGCACAAACAGGACGGCCGAACGGACGGACGGGCAGACCCAAAAATGTACCAAAGAGCGACCCCATGGGAGCACCAGACCAATGGCATCGAAAAAATTATATCCCAATATTCGAAATAATTAAATAAAATATTTGATAAAATGGTTTCCGGTTGTGCCCCACGCCACTCTACAAAAACTAATTATATTTTAGGTTTTCCAATGGTTGTGTGGCCTCATCCGATGCATATAACCAATGCAGTAGCCAACAAATTGCAACTCAGTTTTGTGTTTTTTTGTTGTTGGATGCCCAGCCAGGCAGCCACCTTTGATCTCAATGAAATTTGAGCACGCTCGAAATGTTCATAAATAAATGGTTGCGGGGCCCAATTTCGTCAACTGTCTGTGTGGAAATTAGTTTCCGGATTCTTGATTGCATTTTAGTGCGTATAAACAATTTTGGGTGGATAAATACTCGTAGTTATTAGAACAACAAGATAATTAAGTTGTATTTCTGTTTAGCTTGTTGGTGAGTGATGATCAACACTTAAATAAATAATTTTGGGTACAAAATCTTCAACATCTTGTGGAGAATTGATTGATGAATCGTATAAAATTATAACTTTAGCGCTGAGAATCACAACTAGCTATTAATTTTAAGAAGAACATCAAAATCGGCGAAAATTATCTTTTTTTTTTTTTTTTGGTATTTAATCGCTGACGCGATATTGGATGGTCGCACGACGATGAGTCCGCATTGACCAGGTACTTCAGTTCGATGATGGGGCTGTCGATATTTTCTTGACTATCGATGGTTGTTAGTGAGACCGTGCATGGTGTTGCATTGGTAATTCTTATAATTTAAACAATATGATGCTTAGTTTAAAGTGTGGTCGTGTGTAAGAGTTTAACAAAATATATAGTAGTGAAATGAATTGATGTGTATGTGTTGGTGTAGGTGTGTAGGTCAACAGAAGGTTGCCTCAGAAAGTAGGAGCAACAGAAGGTTGCTCCTCAAGGTGACTTCCGTTGGCACCGAGTTAACCCGACCTGAATAAAATTCAGTGTGTTTCGATTCACAACTCCAAATTAGCCTCATTAATAAATTTGGCCAATTCTCTCAAAAAAAGAGGCTCCTTTGTGAGCAATAACTCCTTAAGATCTTTAAAGCGATGAAAAATTTTATATTTTTTCCTGATAATAGCATGTCGTTGGCAGGAGAAGATTTCATGTTCCGCATTGTCGAGAACTTTGCAAACTTCGCAAATGTTGGTGTTTCTGGCTTTGATTTTGTGTAAAAAACGTTATCATAGGTTCGATTAATTAACAGTCTATTTATGACCTTTATGTTTTTTGCACTCCAGTCGAGAGCCCAGTGCCATGGTTTGACTGGAATTTCATTGTAGATTGACGCAAAATAAATTCCTTTTGTTTTGATATTTCCTTGTATTCATTGTTCCAATCCGTCTGAACTTTTATTTTAACTTTTCTTATTACTTCATCGAATGTTAGGGGTAAATTAAATAGTTTGCCTACATTAGTGGCTGATTTGGCTAGTATATCAGTCTTTTCATTGATGGCAATGTTCTTGTGACCGGGTATCCAGTGCACAATAAAGTTGCTCGTGAAGGAATTGTCCATGTTGAGGTGGATTTCGTCTGTTAAGTATGAATTTGATTCATTTCTCTTCAGAGCCTTTAAGGCGCCTTGACTATCGCAGAGAATTACAGTTTTACTGTATCTTTTTATATTAGATATCTTAACTGCCGTTAATATACCTACAAGCTCTGCAAACACAGATGAGGAACTACTTTCAGTCCTAAACATATAGCTAAAGTTACTAGGGTAATCTAAGATACCTATACCTGTCTTATCACCATTGATGGATGCATCAGTGGAAAGAATGTTCCATCCACCTGACACCCATTCGTCAAGCTTAGCTTGATATATCGCATTGCATTCTTCGTTTGAGATGTCAGTTTTTTTCCTGTCAAAGACTGACAGACAAATTAGGGCTTTGGAACTGTGTTTGTACTTCTTAGCTTCATTATAATTGTCGAAAAGACTACTATATTCTTGGTACACAGCTGTGTAGGCAGTCTTTGCAGTGGATTTAGTGACATCATTATACAAGGTCGGGTTTAGAGACTTTACTTTAAGTAGTTCTCTGACTGTGAGAATTTTAGCTCTGTGTTTGGGAGGTAAAATACCAGCCAGAGCAAAAATCAGATGCGTAGATGTTTTGGAGGCACACCCACGCAACGGCGAAGGCAGTCCGTCTGTGCAGTGTTAAGAGACTTGCTGTTGCTAATGTTAAGGTTCGAAAAACTAGTAATGGCATGTTCCTGCTGAGATCTGATGAAGGATTTGAAGATGTTGGATGAAACCTTGGGTTTGAGTCCCGCTTTGATGGTAGTTACAGCATGCAACAAAAAGCTCACTTTTGTCTGATTTGTCCCTAATTTTTTGCAATGTGCAATTTGTCTGACATGTTGGCACTAATGACCCTGCCTAGGAAGGTAATTGACTCCTTTATTGGGAAAGTGATATTATTACATGTAACTGCAATATTATCACGTCTTCCCCTACTGCAAAACATAACTGAGGATTTGCTGGGGTTGAAATTGAGGCCTAGATCTTGACAGAGAAGGTGAAAGTCGTTGATCTTTAACTGTAAGTTTTTGCTAGCATCATTTATGTTGTTACCTGTTGAGATGATGACAAAGTCATCAGCAAATTGAATAATGGACGTATGTGAATCATTAATTTGATGCAGTCTTTTGGTGTATAGATTGAAAAGTAGAGGTGAGAGACAGGAGCCTTGCGGCAACCCACCATTGATTTCTTTAATGAAGTTACCCAGTTTTAGGAATCTAGACGAAAAGAAATTGACAATCCAGTGAGTATATTGCGTGGGAATGTGTTCATAATCCATTAGCATTTGTAGAGTTTGTAGATTAACGCAGTTATATGCATTATCGATGTCTACTACTACAATTGCAACGAATTTTCCCCTTTTCTTCTCACAGGCCATGGTATTGATGAGATCATTTATGCACATGGCTGCTGATTTACCCTTTGGTAGGCATAAGATCGTCTGGGCATGGTGTTACGTTTTTCTAAGAACATGTCTATGCGACTCTTGATCATAAGATTAAGAGTTTTAGCCAATACCGAGATGAGTGAGATAGGTCGATAGTTTTGATAGATATGGAGATCCTTACCCCTCTTTGGGATGGGAATGACTTTGATTGTACGCCATTGATCAGGGACTCTACATTCTGTAAATAACCTATTGTATTCTTGTAAAGATTACTCCGTGCTGGGCTCCTGAGGGCTCTTATCATGTCATATGTGATTCTATCTATTCCTCCCGCAGTGTTTCTGCCCCTATTGAGAACAGCAGACAGATCACTTAAGTTAAAGGGATCAATGTTGAGTGAAGCTGGCCTGACAGAGAAGGTATGAACTTTCGCCAACACAGAGACTTGGCTTTTAAGAAAGTCAAGGTAAGGCTGGGACCATTCCGCATTAAAGCTGGAATTAACGGGATCATTAAAGGACTTAATGTTCCTCAAGAAAAGCCAGGCTTTCCTTGAGTTTGGCTTTTGATTAAGTACATCGATCTTGCGGGCGTAAGCGTTTCTTTTTCGCAAGTATTACTGCCTTCTTCCATTCTACTCTCAAGTTAACTGCTTTTATGTAGCTTGACAGACTTGGAACTCTTTGTGCCTGAATCTGTGCTTCGGTATATTTAGAATACAACAGTTGCAGTTCTGGATTCCACCAAGTCTTGGGGCATCTATTGCTGCTCAAGGAGTAGGTGGAGGCCCTAATGTTGTTTGTGAAGCTTTCTGTGATGTTTGAAATGTCTCCTGATGGCATAGCACCTGTTAGCCTTCGAAGCAGTCTATTCTTAGCAAGAAAGAACTTGGGCTTCTCTTTGCACTCCGGAATTTCTATGGAAATAGGATGATGGTGGCTGCCTCCAACAAAAATTGAATTGCAGCTCCAGGTGACATTATCGGTGCAGTTTGAAAAGGTCAAATCCAACACAGAGCCACTTTGACTGTCGATGTGACGTCTAAAGGTGCACCTTCCATCGTTCAAACAATTATAACCGGAGTTACTCATGTAGTTCTCTAGGAATCTACCCTTGGCATTGGTGACATTGTCACCAAAGCAAGTGTTTCTGGCGTTAAAATCCCCAGCAAAAATCACATTGCTCCTGCCGTCCAGTTTTTCAACTATGGTTTGAATAGCATCTTGAAAGGTGTTGGTCTTCATGGAGGGTTCAAAGTATACTGAGACAATGGTGATATTTTTATTAAGGTTGCATGTCTTGGCTATGATAACATCGTGCTCTGAACTAAAGGCTTCCTTTTTTTAAGCTTGATGCCTTTTTAACAGCAATGGCTACACCTCCGTAGCCATCATCTCTATGTTTTTCTAATAGATCGTAGTTGATTAAATTTCTGTATGACATGTCATGGGAGAAAACTTCTGAGAAGATGGCTATGCCATATCCACCAGAGTTCAAGGTGTATTCTATGTCATTTTTGTTGTTTTTGAGTGATTGTACATTAAGCTGTAAAATCTTAGTGGACATATTAGTGGATGAGATTTGTATTGTTACCAACATCATGTTTTCTATGTTTCGAACTGCTCTGTAGGAATTTTCCTTTGATGTTTTGAATTATGTTTGTTCCATTAGCTGACTTAAGCAGTATGGGAGTGACTAATTCAAGAATTTCCTGAACTATGCTGCTACTGACACTGCTAATAGTGTCATGGTTTTCTTTTCTTGGGAATTCATATGCATGATCACTAGAGTCATTTGTGTATGACTCCAGTGAGTAGTGCGGTTTTTGCTTCTCAAAGCCTACAGTGCGTTGAATCACTCTGCTGCTATATGAATGTTTTTTTAATACCTGGTTTGCTTTTTCATTATTGCTTATAACTTGCGGTATTTGCTCACATGCATTTTTGTTGTTGTTGTTGTTATTTTTATTTGTCATTTGAGGAAAGTTTTTGTCATAGTCTCGAATCTGATCATAGTTTTGTTGAAAGGAGAACTGCTTTAGAGCTTCCTTTCTTGCCAGTTTCTTAATGGCCATGATTTTATTTATGTCACCTTCTCTGGCCCACACCTGACACTTGTTCCTTTCAAATGCATTGTGCCCATCACCTTGACATAAGATGCACTTGTTTGTGTTACAATTTTCGTTGCAAGTGTTATTGCCACATTTCTTGCATCGCTTTTGTGACTTACAGCGCGCTGCTGTATGACCCAAGCGACCACAGTTATAACACTGCCTAATCGCAGGAATGTAGTGGGTTACCTTTAAAGAGCAAATACCATAAATCTGAACGGCCGATGGAATTTCGGTACCCGCAAAAGCAATTTTGACTGTCTCAGTTGGGACGAGCACAGATTCATTCATTTCGTTTTTCGTTTTCCTAAAAATTCTTTCCACTGTGTTTATCTTAATAATTGAATCGAGATTGTCCAGCAGTTTCATATCTGAGATATTTGGTGGGATACCCTTATAACACCCACAGACTCAGTGTAATTCTTTGGGATAAATACGTCGATGTTTAATTTTTTAAATTCCTCACTTAGGACCATTTCATTAGCTTCAAAAGGACCACCGAAATAGAGTTTGTACAGAGTGGCAGCTAGCGGGGTTATGCGTTTGAGACCAACAAGATTGATGTGTCTTATTTTCTCAAAAAGGTATAGATCACTTTTAATATTTTTGTTTTCAAACAAATTACTTCTCTTAGTCGATAGAAGCACACTGGCTTCTCCTTTAAATGAGTGCTCATACAAATTTATATCCCTTTGTTTTTTTATCGACTGTGTTATGCACATCTCTAGCGATATTTGCATTGGTATTTGTGCTGTTGACGGGGACATGAACATTCTTGTCCAGATCGTCCTCCATTGTGTTTGTAGGTAGAATTTTATTTTCACCTTTCGCATCATTATTAGATTCTGCCAGAAATCTTTTTGAAGCAATTTTCTTGTCTGAACAGGACTCAGACAAACGCTTAACGCCTGACACCGACTGCTCGGCGTCAGCCATCTTCACTGGTGGTTTCACCAGCCTGCCAACGACTTACCCTCTTCGTTTATATAAAAATAGTTATGGTCGCGCACAAAAAGAAAATATATCAAAAAGCCCTTTAATACACGAGCAATAGCTCACAAACAAAAACCCGGATGGAAGGAGTGAAAACGAACACTGAAAGGGTGCCCCCTGATAGGTCTGTCACACGCGGTTGCCAAAACGGAAGTGAAAATTATCTTAGTTTGAGGAGGTATTTTGCTATGATAAGGTTAATTTCGGTATGTTTTTGAGGGTCGTGCAGTAGAGTTTATCGATAAGTTCGCGGTCACACTGGTGATCGCGGTAATATTGATGTGCAGTTGTGCTAAAATTAAGTGATCAATCGGTTTTGCATGTTCTTATTCGAATCGCTTGGTGATTTGAAACAATCAAGACGTCGACTTAAAGTGTGTGTTTTATTGTTCAACGCGGTCGGTTTAATAGTTTGCGTGTGCGGGTGCGCAGTGATAAATGTCGGGTGATCGCGGTTATGTCGAAATGTTCTTGTGCTAAAGTTATGAATAACTGTGATCAATCGGTTAAAATATTCCAATCGCTTGGCGATTGGCAACAATCAAGACATAGACTTGAAGTGTGTGTTTTTTTTTTGTTTTTTTTTAGCTGTTGCAAAATGAAGAAAGCTCCCTCCCCTCCCGCTAATGCACGTGCATAACTGCACTCTTTACAGGTTAGTCTTTCTATTTTTCTATGCTCTTCATACTGATGGAATTATGCAAATGTTTACATATATAAAAACATAAATATAAGTGGAGAATATTTGGAAATTGGTTATTACATACACATTTTTGGCGGGAAAATTTCCAACTCACTTAGCAATTCACTCTTGAAATAGCTGTACAAATACATTCACATACAAGCATACACTGGAACAGACTCGTCAATTTGTGTTCACTTTTCGCACTTCCCATTATATTCATGCGCGTTTATCATAACGGTTCTTGGTTGTACATATGTAATTATATTTACATATGCACATTCTGTGGATGCCGAGAACAAAGGCTTATGGGTACCGTTTCTTTTGGTTCCTCTTTATTTCGTTCTTCTACTTATAACCTATTTGCACTGCTTGCTGGCAGCAGGAGCGAAGCTGAGAGAGTAAATCCGGTGCTCTCTCGAAGAGTTAGAATAGAGATGGCAATATGGTGGTGTCTCTGCCGTGGGCCCACTACAATTCTTTCGCTCTCAATTTTATGCTTTCCTCTTTCTACTACTAATTCGCTTGAAACAATTACAGTGAGCTGAATAACTAGTGGTACAGTAGTAATAGTGCGGCTACGAGAACTAATATTCGGGATTGCATTTATAATTTGAAATATTTGTGGGAGGTGTACAAATATAAAAACAACTTCAAGATTGAGCATAAAGCAGATCAATAAGAGCGTAAGAAAATACAATTTGATGGGTACTCGTACTATTTTGAGAAACTGTAAGTTAAAGTCACTCCGCAGAGCGCCAATCCATGCTTGATCGTTGTTGTTTGTGTGCAAAGTGTGCAACAACCGACACCGACACCTGACCGGCGTTGCCTGTTTGGGATTTATCGCTCAAATGTGGGAGATCTGCCGCTGGAATGCAATTCCATTAACTAAGCCTCAGCTACTGCTCGGGTGTGGACTACTCCAAACTATTTGCATTGCCATTATGTATCCAGCGCACTTACCGAGCCCTTAATGGGCTAGGGCTTACACGGCAATTACAATTCATTTGAAATGCAATAGTACACAAGTGCCACCGCCCCCCTGTCCCGCAGTCACCCTTCATACACACTAAGATACAGGCTACAACACTACTGGGCCCAGAGTGGGGCTTGACAAATTGTCAGAGATAGAGAGAGGGAGAGAGAGTCGGGGCAATGCGTACAGAGCAGCCCCAAGGTAGGGCGGCCGCCAGGCAAAATCAAATTAATGATATGAATTTCTTATTTAAGGACATTAACGCAAGGTCTCCTTCGTAATGTTGACAATATTGTGGCAGCAGCAGCAGATAATTTACGTACACCAAATGTCGTCTGCTGAGTTTCGGGCCAATAAACAGGAAACGGAAGTGCGTCAGCGTTCAGGGTCCCTCGTTGGGGATTTATTAAAATGTCAGCCTCTGGACAGGATCAATTGCGCTCTCTCTCTGTCGCTCTCTCTTTCCCACTGCTGCGGAGACATGCCAGCAATTACGCTTATAGGAATGCCGCATTAGTTTCGCATCTTTTTTGCGACCAGCCAACATTTATCTAGTCAGAGGTATTTGGCAAACAGTAACTGTCCTCAAAGTCTGTGCCACATAGTTGGCTTATGCAGTGCGAGTCCCGGTCCTCCTTCCAGTGTGTGGGCTAAAGGACAATTAGATAAATACCAAGACACGCACAGTGCTTGGCTCTAACTCTTGTCGTCTGCTGTTTCTTTCTATTCTTCTTCCTGGGTTTGTTTTTTTTGTGCCTCGTTGGCATTTTTCTACACCAGACGGAGGCCAGGAGTCCCCGTCCAGCTAAGCTGCCATTGTGGTCATCCTTTGTGTGTGTGTCCTGTCCAGCTGCTGCTCCTGCTGCTGCTGCTTCCAGGGTCTGTTGCTGTCTGATAGTTGTAATTGGCCAACTAAAATCATGTGACAAATTAACAGCGCAAAATTTATTGCCTGCCCGCCGCCTTAAGCTGTTGATGAAGAAATATTGTGTGCGTTGTGGTTCGCTCCAATTGGAGTTTGCCTTTGGCTTGGCTTTGCTCTTATCCTCCACTCACTCCTTCGATTCCTTGCTGGCCATGAGACAGCATTTTGTGATTGCAATCAATGGAGTGTCGGAGTAGGATCAGAAGCACTAGGACAAGCCCCCCCAGGAATGTTCGTGTGTTTTGTCTGACTGAGTGTCGAAGATATCTCCTTCAATTGGCTGCCTGCTTACCTTGCCCTGTGGCAATTAAATAGAAAGTTTACTTGGGGCTACCTTTGTGTGGCGGTTGCAGGGTATTGTGTCTAATGGCTTCCAACTGAGTTATGGCCATTGGCTGCAGGGATAAGCAGGTAATTGGCCGTGGAAGTGATCGTTCTCTAAGGGAAAAACGTTTCTTTTTAAATATTTTAAAAGGTATAAACTGAGAGGGTAGCTTACAGCAGTCTGACAGACTTCTCGTGATGGATTTCCCTTCAGTTATGATAATATTTCCATGGCTAAACGGGCAGTTATTAAACGAAGCGATAGTTTGATCTGCGCCACTGCAGTACAGAATTTATTACAACCATCTCTGCTGTCCGTAGAAATTTATCTAATATGTAATATGCATTAATATGTACACAGATATGTACAAATGTATGTATGCATGAGTAAATATGTATCGCGTTGGATTGTTATCCTGACTGTGTTTCTGTTGTTTGCTGATGCTGCTGCTGCGGCTCAAAACATTAATTAATGCGCCTGCAGTCAAATGACGCCATTTTGTACATGTCGCTATGCAAAGATACTCACACACACACACAGAGAGAGATTGGGGGTGTTGGCAAAAGTACAACAGCGTCCGGCACGGCAGGACAGAGAGCGGGAGAGAGAGAGTGAGAGAGAGCGACACCTGCAGGCGACACGGAAATGCATTGGACCATGCAAAATGCGTTCATGTCTTATGAACAATGAATTTTAGATGTACATATGTATAGGTGTAGGCGAGTGTGTGTGTGTGTGTGTCGCCCAAAAAACATGCCGCCATTACAAATACACTCACGCCAGCGACGTACGTACACATTCACACCTGTGCAAGCAAACATGTTTTGCCTTGAATGCTGCCAACTGCCGGAAGGCACAGAGTTAGAGAGAGTGCGAGAGAGGGAGATCCAGAGCGGGACAGTACAACGGACTGACCAGCGGCTAGAACGAGAACAAACAACAAGGACACGGCCAGGACTAAAACTAAAAGCGACATGTTTTTGCACGCTCGAATGCGATTTTGGCCAAAACAACAGCACAAGGCAGGGAGGAGGAAGAGCAGCAGCAGCTGCAGCAGATGTCTAACAGATGAGCGCGTGACTTGAGGATGTATCACGATATCCTAATTGGTTGCTGTTCATATTCAAAGAGATTTCAGCTGTAAAAAGTATTAGGAATATGCGCTCAAAGTGCAGCCAATTGGGAACGCAAAATTTAATTTTTCACTGATTAAAAGTCTTACTTCATCGCCTATTGTTTGACGATTTCTTGCAATGGAAGAATGATGGAGGAAACAACAATATTTCCGATAATTTTTCATGCTCCTCTAACGAGTTTTTACAACACATTCTGCTCATTGTTCTTTTTCTCTACAAATAAGATCTCCGGGATTTTCTTGAGCTTTCTGCATTAAGTACTTGACTTTTGCAGCTATACATATGTGCTGCCCAACACGATCAGGTGCAAGCGCTCATCTCTAGTTGTGATATGCGCAACAGCCGCCGCAATTAAGCACACAAAACCTGCAGCGCTGCGAGCGTTTCCGGGTCGACCCTCACTCGACTCTCTCTCTCACTCCCCAGCACTCGACTTCCGCTGCCGGCGTGCAATTAAATTAAAATGGCTGCCAGGCAAATGACGGCAGATCCAGGCTCCTCTGCCTGCCGCCTCATTCAGACGCCAAAAAAGAAAAACAACAAACAAAGTACGTTGTGTGCTCAAAGTGCTGGCCGCGACAGGAGACAGGAGACAGGCGACAGGGGCGTCGCGTCGACTGCTAAATTGAAGGCGCTAATGACACTGATTTGGCGCATTTTAATTAACCCTTGGCCTTGGCTGTCGGCTCGCTCGCTGGGCGGAGGCAGACTGATTTGCAAACAGCGCCAACTCCTTGAATATCCGTCATCTCTTTCACAGCAGCAGGAGCAACAGCAGCAGCAGCAACAGCAACAGCAAGGTTGTTGCATTTGTAATGAGAGTGGTGCTTGAGCAAAATGGAAAATTTATTGCGCTGACAGTTATGGGCCCATAACAATAATAAAAACAGCCAGCTGCATTGGGGGCCGGCATCTCCAGCAAGGAGTCGCTTCAGCGGCTGCCCTTTGCCATGGCAGCGGCAACAGCGGCGCGGCTGACGTCCTGGCGTTGATGATGATGGCAATGATGGCGTTGATAGCCCAACGAGATGCTACTTCAAACTCAACTTCAATTGCTATGCCATCCAGCCAAGGACCCATCCTTCCATCCATCCAGCCAGAAAGCCAGCAAGCCAGCCCGCCAAAGGACAATCATTGGTTTGACTGCCATCCAGCCAGCCATCCAGCCATCCTGGCCTTGTTTGGTCCTTCTATTGCCAGCTTTGCCTGGTCCTGGCTCTGCCGCTAAGTGCGCTGCTGCCAGTGCAGCCTTTTTTCTGTGTGCCTCCCCCCACCGCTCATCAGCGTCGCATTTGGTTAATGGCAAAAAAAAGGGAAAAGGGATGAGCCTGCTGTCATAAATGTGTAGCGGCGATTGGCAGGCTGGCGCTTTCCTATATTGACGGCCTGTCCGCCATTTGGGCCATGCAAAAAAAGCAGCCCAGTCCTGATTTGGCTGCGTGCTGAGCATCCGCAGCGTGGCACTCGGCACTCGGCACTCGAGTTTCTGTGCAGAGTTAAATCTGCAGCTTGGGGTAAACTTTAAGCTGCTGAGGCATGCCACAAGACACGTACAGGCGTCTAAAAGTGCAAACAGTCTGGCTATTTATGCACAACAAAGTACCCCCAAGCATTGTTGTAGCAAGAAGCTGGCATGAAGCGGTGGGATCTACACGGCACAGTGGATACACTACGAATAACAGGATCTTCAGAGGGATTGAAGAAATGACCAGAGCCACGAAAAGTTGCATTGATATTCCTCTCATTTTTAGTTTTATCGATTTGATTTTTGTATATTTATTACTATTCGGGTTGGGCATATTTTATTTTCATTTGCGGCAATAAAATTAATGATCTTATGTGTGGTTTTTGAATTGGATTTACCCTCTAGAAAGATTGATTTATTGTATTATAAATTATGTCTAAATGTCTTGATACATTATTTTGGTTTTCATTATTTTAAAATATTTAGTTCCATTAAGTTCTGTTTTCTTTCTATTTCAATGACCATATTGTAGGGCGTTTTTTGTTAAGCTTCCTCTAGCCCATTCCCTAAGCCGCTCTTTTCAATCGCAGAGCATTACAAAGTCGTTTTTTATCTGCCATGTAGCTGCTCCGCATTGGAGGTCTGTATTCCGCCATACATTCATATGGCTCTATATAGTATTTTAAACATTTTTATTGTGCAACCTAATGGGCGTTTTGTTGTTTGCGTCCGGGTGCTTTGACTGAGCTGGGGGGGCACATTCGCACTAACACTCACACTCACACTCACACCACGAAGAAAGAGCTTTCTTTATGCCACAAAACTGTACTGCTAATGCACGATTCTCGTCTGATGCTGTTGCTGCTGCTGCTGTTCCTGTTCCTGTTGAAAAGGTAAACTAGCCACACACGCACACACACACTCAGAGAGTTGTGTGGGTTTTGGTTGTTGCCTCACCAATTGAATTCTTAAGTGTTGCATTTCTCGTTGATCCCCCCCCCTACCCTGTCCAGACGTACACTCTCGCATCCCACATCTAAAGTGGAATACTTTAAGATTTCCAAACATGTTCTGGCTTACAATGGGAATATTTACACCATTTGGCTTTTGATATCGCACTTGTAGTTTTTGTGTGCGTGTGGGGGGGTGAACTTTTCCCATGTTTATTGTTTGCTGATCTCGGGAATCCTTTAGTGAATCTTTGCCACGTCCCAGCAATTGCTCATAAATACCAGGAGTAGCTGGAGCAGGAGCAGGAGCAGGAGCAGCGGAGCCACTGCCAGTGGCAGCAAATTATGAATTATAGTTTCCTTAAAATAAATTTCTTGTGCTTCGCCTTTCCACTCACCCCTTTTGCTGCTGTTCTTTAATTTTATTTATTTTCGTGTGCGTTGCGACAGTCTTGGAGAATTTACGAGTCCGCCTAATTGCATGCGACGATAAATTGTGCAACTGTAGCCCGAAAAAATTATATATGTATGTTTGTGCAGCATTTCTCGCACTGTATTATGATAGCAACTCGGAGTCGGGTCCAGGCCACAGCTATAGCTTCACTTTCAGCTGCTGTCCGCTCCGACATCCGACATTTTTGGCCTCTTGGCTGTGATTTTATTTATGCGCCATAATACAGAATAAAGTGCAGCCTCGAAATTGAAACGGATATTAAGCAATATATCGAGTCGGCAACGGGCCTTCCTGCCCCTCTCCCCCTGCCACCAACCCAATTCAAGTATTAAATGTGCGCCTGGCATATTCCTTTATGCGAGTACTTGGGTAGGGGCATGCCCATATCCTTTTGCCAGTCAAATGTTAAATATTATTATATTTATTTGCAATTAATAGCGCAACATTTCCATCGGCATTTCGCGTGCACGCCAACATATTAATTTTCAATGTAGTTCGGCAGTAATCGGGAAATTATATTAACCTGCCAAATGGTGTGGAAAGCCAATAAACTGCTGGCGTGTCTGATGCACAAAACTTAATAAACTACAGCCAGGAAACACTCTCTCTCTCTGTGTCTTTACGGGCAAAAAGGCCGACCTCTGTTGAAAATTTCAATTAAAATAGATTTATCCAGTCATAAAGCCACAAACATAACCAAAAGCTGGAAGATCACTCGCAAAAGCTTATGCTGTCAAGGGAAAAGGCTAAAGATAATATTCAAAAGCATGAAGCTTGGCCCAGGTGTCCTTATGTTGTCTTTTTACACAACAACAAAACGAATTACAAGTTGGAAATAAATGCAAGAAAATAGATTTGTATCTTTGGAATGTGTTTTGTGTGGTTTTAATGTTGTTTAGTTTGAAAAATATCTCTATGGTCTATCCAAAATTACGACTCTGTTAGCTCCCAAGTATTTATTTCTACAATTTGGAGCTAAAATATATTTTACTCCAGCAAGTTTTTAGCCAAAAACCGCTTTACATTGTTTGATCAACTCTCATTCTGAACACGTTCTTCAATTTCCCATGGATACCTTCGCTAAACATTTGGGATGCTCTTCGCGGATGCTGCACCACATGCTCCAGTGCATCTCAAAATGTCAGTGGATATTTGCATCTACAAATACAAAAAGTTTTCCATGGCACTGGCAAGCCAAATCGTAGTATAAACTTGTCGGGCGAAATGTGTTTGCGACACGTTTAAATGTCAAGTACGCTTGCCACGCTAAAGACAATTTCTAAGCAAATCGCAAAACCACATAAAAATGTCAAAGTTTTTGCCGGTTGCCACGGCACCTTTGCTCCGGCAGCTTTTCCTCCCGACACCTTTTCGCCTGAAACTGCTGCACCTTATCCTCTGCTTTGGCTGCCACCCCACCCATTGTCTGTGCGAGAAATGTAAATTGTATCTTTTGGTGAGACTAACTTTTACAATTTCATTATGTTTCATTTGCATGAAATGCGTGTGCAGCGGCAGCAGCCACACTCCCCTCTCCTGCAACGAGATTCACCCGAGTCGCGGCATCCAAAATGATGGAGGAGTAGACTATCCCAACTTATGATTACCAGTAAATGACTGCAGTTGTCTCTGAATGATTGCCTGCTGGGGGGATGGCCTGACCTTGTGGAACCCTTCCATTCAGCTGCACAAAAGCTGCGGGTCTTGGCAAAGTTTTACCTTTTATTTGTTTCGTTGCGCACCTGGGAACGAGCAGAAGCAAGATCATTAAAAGGGCTCTAAAGTTTCAGCCTGGCCAGGGGGCTTTCCTTCTTTTATGTGTGTGGAAAGTATAATATAATTAACATTAACAGTTGTTGCGATTTGTTGGAGCGGCAGTGCACATTTACACATTTACCTAATGGCAAAGTTTGCCCCTACCCGGCAGCCATCTGCCCACCCTCAGCATAGATTACTCACACGCTTGGATTAAAAATTCCCTTTCAAGTGTTTGCCAAGGCAAGGACATCCTAATGAGCCGAGGATATTCTAGCCCCGCACAGGATCTCTTTCCCTCTCTGAAGGCAACACCAAATTAACATATGCTTTTTGCGTTTGCTGGCAGAAAGAAGATTTCTTATTCTATTAGCTCCGACACAGACCCTGGCAATAATTTAATTGGACCCTGCGCAGTGCGTGTATCCACAAGATACGGCGAAAACCCCCCCCCAAAAAAAGGGAGGGGAGTGGCATACAGTCTAAAGCAATTTTTCTTCGTTTCTTCTTTTCACCCAACAGCCGTGCCGTGCCGGGCCCGGCCTAATGAGAATGTAGTGCCGGGGACACACACAGAGAGCACACGGTACACGGTACATGGCAAAGCAGGACCAAAGGACACTAAAAACGCATAAGCTATGAAGTTTTTTGAGCGTGCGAGTATCTCTCGCTATTCTCTCTGCCTCTGCCTTTTGGCTGTGGGATAATTAAAAAGGGGGAACCAAATGAATTGAAGATATGTAGATGCCAGGAATCCTGGGCGAGTCGCAGATAGCGCGTGTCGCGTAATGCGCATGAATAATAATTTCCATTAAGATATGCCCCGAAAGTCCCACCCCCACCCCCAACCCAACAACTTCAACTTAATTTGCACTGGCGCCGGAAACGCAGTCTGCAGCACTCTTCAGCACTTTCAAGCACTCTCAAGCACTATCTCCATTGTAAATTCCGTCTTTCACACCTGTTACACGCAATTATCTCAACCGCAGGCCAAGAAGAAACTTTCGGGGCGGACTGCACGGCACGGCACGGCACGGCACAGTGCTGCACTTTGGGCCCTTGATAGAGTTTCATTTCCTACCCCAAACTGTGCGTGGAGAGGGAGGGCAGATGGAAATGAGTTTCGGATTAGGGCACGACGAGAGTTGGGTGACCAGCTCCTCCCCACCATCCTAGTCATCAGCCAGTCAAAGCGCAGTGTAAGTAGCTTGAGCTAAGTGCCACCAACACCACCATCGCCATCACCGCACCACCGGAACCCTCAGCTAGTGACAGTGCCAGTGGTAGTGCCATCGCCAGGGGGCACCGCTACCCACTACTCGCAGCATTACCAGTTGAGTGGAGCACGCACTGATTGCCAGTGAAATGCATGTGAAATTAAGCTCGTGCGCTGTTCGCTTTAATTTGCACTCGATGGCTGGCTGGCTGGCTGGCTAGAAAAAGTCGAAAAGAACTTGTGACCCTCCCCACACTCTCTGTCCCTCCCTGTAATGCATGCCCATGCAATGGAGGCGACCCGTTTTTGCTGATGCCTCACGCCAGCAACGGCAACGGCAACGGCAACGCTTGCCTTGTCCCAAATGTAATTTTCCCCTTTGCTCATTTGCTGCCTGACTGGCTGATGGCCTGAACGACAAAGACAGGGACAAGCGACGAGTCCCCGACGTACACTCTCACTTGCCCGCGGAGTCGCGGCGTCAAGTTGCGTGGTTTTGGCAAGCGTCGCATCCCAAGGAACGTTGAGGCAGCTGCAACTTGTCAAATGGCCTGTGCTGTGGTGCATACCAGAGAGAGAGAGAGAGACAGCTCTGACTAATAATTGCACTGGGATGAATAGTTTGCTCACAATCGAATAATGGCTGCAGCACTGGAGGCTGGCAGGACTTTGGTAGCATATTTGGAATAGATTTTCTTTACTCTTCTAATAAACCAGTAGCAAGACGGACTTTACCGAGATCGATTTATGTTCACAAATTCCAACTTCATAGATTTCCCATAGGTAAGAGGCATTTACATAAATCAAATTATCAAATTTTAATAAATTGATGAAAATAATTGAAACATTTTCACCGCATTAATCCAAAGTTTAGGCATTTTGTGCGAATACTGGGATCCCTGAGCCAAATCTTTGGAACTCGAATATAAACGAATAATTCAAACAATTTCCATGTATTTAGCTTCTCTCTCTTCTCGTCTCTTCTCTTTAAATAAAAAGAATAACAATTAAATTAGTTTTTATAATGAAATGAAAGCCAAAAGGAATTTCTACATTATTTGATAATGGTGCAATATGTGCGTATTAATTCATGCACCGAAGACACTCGATTCAGGTGGATTTGAATGTAATTTGTACGACACTTAATTTTGCATTCACCGAGAGCCTTCTGCACTCTGCATCTGATAAGCCGCTTATCCTGGCCGCAGTTTACTCACAATTTATGGCACGATGCCGTGCCATGCGGTTCATTTCGTTTTGGTTTTTGGTTTTAATGAATGCTTAATAAGCATTTGTCGTCGTATACATAAGCAATGGAATTTCGCATTAAAATTGATTTCATTCGCTGTGCAATTTACAATTCATCTTCGTCATAAAACGCAGCCAGGCAGGGAATTTCGCGGGTGGTCACTTATCCAAAACTCTCTGAACCACACACACACACACACACACAAAAAGCATACCCCTACACACATAACGTACACGTGGACAGACGCTCTGCATAAACTATTCATTTCAGTTCAATAACAAAGCCGGCCCAAGGCCCGAGACTGGCCATATGTGTGCATTCCAATGGGTTATTCTCCGCATTAACGAAATCAACATTTAAATTGCAAATTGTGTGTATTTTGATTGAAAAATGCCGCGCTGACGCACTTCCCCACACACAGATGCTCCCACGCAGACAGATACAAGGAGGAAAAGGGAGGTAGAATGACTTCACCGAAGATTTACATACCCTTGCAGAGGGAAGTCGTTTTTTAATTGAATATTTGTTAACCAATATTCAAAATGAATGCCAAAAACAATCGGCAAAGATCATTAGAACCTCTTGATTCAGATTAGCGCCAGGGGCAACGTTTCTGGTAACGATTCGGAATGGCGAGGAAGAGCAGCAGCAAGACTGCCAGCAACTTCAAGCTCAAGTTTGGATAGGAATAACAACGATCATAGATCATGCATAGGCCATAGGTAAAACTGAAACTTTTCAATTGGTTTTAGAACAAAAACTAAATCTCTACGAATCGAATCTCTAAAGGGTATACAACAGCGATACAACAAAGCTGCAAATTTGCGTTGGTCCTCGACAACGGGAGCTTGGTTTGATCCGGTTCGGACGGGAGGATTTGGTGGATTGGCTGCTGCTTGGACTCTGTCTCTGTCTCTGTCTGTCTGCTGCCTGGACAGCTGCTGTCTTCGCACATTCGTCGCACATGCAATTTGCTGCTCTTTTGTGCAATAAAAAAGAAAAATCAGCAGCCGCACAAACAACAATGAACATTTTCCAACGCATTAATGTGCGACATTTGAGGAGTCCTCGTACTCATCCACGTTCTGGTGCTGTGCTCTCATCCTTTCTCTTTCAATGCGCCAAAGTGCAATAAAAATGCAAAAGCGAATTCGAATTCGAATTGATTGAACGGCAACACACAAGAACAGTCACGTCACGCACAATGGGTTAAGGGAAAACAAGAGCCCAAAAAATGGGGTAAAAAAAAGCGAGAAAATTATTCATTAACACATGCGTAAAATGCAAAAAGGAACATGGCCATAAATAAATAATTGATAAATTGCAGATGAATTTTCATATTTAATGATGTTTAAGTGAGTGGGTGGCTCAGAGTGGATCGGAAAGGAAAGTATTTGGGTGGTTTGAGCCGTTGTGGAGTGTATTGTGAAGTGGTGCGAATGGAAATGCCCATTTTGTTCGCATCTGTGTGTGAAATAATATTATGTTAAAATATACGATTACAATTCGGTTGCTCCTTTTGCTCCCTATTTTTTCTTTTTACGACTCAAGTTGCGTGTCCCCACACTCACACACACACACACACACACACACACACACACACACACACACACACACACACACAGAGTGAGACACATTGGGAATGTCGCACAAGAGTGCGTATGAAAATTGATTGTTGCTTTATTTATGGCCGCGCACACTCGCAAAGTAGACATAAAAAATTAAGACAAACATAAAATGCAATCATGCAGCTCGGTCTGGATAAAAATCTAGAATTTGTGTAAGGCCGCACCCGTACCGCTCCACCCAGTCCATTTTGCCTGATTTGGTTTTACGTGCGCCAGGAGACGACACACCAAAAGCGGCACTAAGATGGCGATGCCTCCCAGTGCAGGGGGGCTTGGTGGGTCATGTAATAAAACGCATAAAACTTTGCCTCTAACGAGCATTGGTTTTTACGAGCTGACAGTGTGAGGAGAGCCCGTCCCCGTTGCAGGTTTTTGTCTCCAAAAGTTTTCCCTTCGAATGCATGGTTAATGATTTTTTAGATTGTGACTGAAGTTTGATTGCAAATGATGTGTACTCTGAAAGGGGTTGAAATACTGACGGTTCAGGCTGCCAATCGATCAGCTTAAGGATAATTAATTGCTGCCAACAAATAATTAAATCATTCGGTTAATTTGTGGTTATTAATGAGCTACAAAACAAATCAGGGTACACAGTTCAAAGAATGAACAGACGAGAAGCCAACCAGCATCAAAAATAGATATTGACAGGACTACATTTTACCATACAGCTGCAGCTTAGGCTTGTGTATGTATTTGTGTGTGCAAATGCTTTCATCTGTGACAAAACTCCAGGCCAGGGAGTAGGCATGGTAGAGGATTAATTAAGCAGAGTAAAGCAGCTCCAGCTGCAGCTCTATTGTTCGCCTCAGCAGAGAGAGAGAGCGACAATATTCATCCATCTGCAAGTGCTGCAGTCCTGCAGCCTGATGGAATGCGTTGGGTCCCTACTGCAAAATATGTAATTAAACTTAATGAGTGTAAAATGCTTGTGTCCTGGCTCAGGATCCTCGTCTGTTCCGACTGCCGCATCGAATCAACTGCTGTCAGGGAAAATCAAGTCATTCATTTGTCAATTAGATGACAATGGACTTGGACCCGACTCCGGCTCGTCTCGTGCTTGAGCACAAAAACCAAAAGGCAGTGCGACAAATGCCGAACGTAATTGCATTTGAAATGTTATGAAGTGAAGTCAAGAGTTAACTCCGCCCACATTTTGTAATCTGGTGTAGCTGATGAAATGCATTTCATTAATATTTATGTGCCAGAGAGGAACAATACCCCAAAACCAGTTGCAGAAAATGACACTAAGCCCTGTCTGACGTTGTGGTCTGGGCAGGCGATTTGCGTGTTGTCTAATTCCCACTTTCATATTCCATAAATTTACAGAAAATGAAACCCAAATCAAAATCTAAAGCTAAATCGGTGCCGCCCTCTGCGCGGCAGTTGGCTCGTGAGCGCCGTGAACGGGAGGGCCGCTTGGCCATGGCAGCGGCTCGTCATGCCGGATATCGCTATGGATCCGCAGACGTGCAGCCAGCGGTTGAGGGAGTTATCTTTGATAACTACCAAGAGTTTGTGCTGGATGCCACACAGATGCGACGCATGCAACGCTACAAGCGCAGGGCGATACGTGAACAAATGGGCCGTTGAGGGTCCGAAAATAATCACTTAAATATTACCGAAATTGTGGCCAATTTTCAATTAAAGCTTCAGCAGAAATTTCGCTCATTACGTGTACATAAACCCCACCCTTTTATTTGTACAACCCAAACAGATGTTGCAGCATTCAGCATTGAAACTTTCGCATATTTTGTTGCTGCTTATTGTTATTCCGCTTTATGTACTGTGCCACTCGCCACTTGCCACCTGCCACTGCATTTGCCTGTGTCATGCGGCGGCCATTGTTTATTATCATTTTCGGTATGTGATTTGAAAATTTGCGCAAATTTCCCACAAATATTATGGGATGTTTTTTTGTTGTTGCTGCTGTTGCATTATTCTATTAAATGTGCACGGCCGCAGTTTGTTTAACACTTGCGCGAGTTCAGAGTGAAGTGGGTGGGGGGGGGCGGTGTTTTTGGGTAATATTTTGCGTACATTAACCTTAGCGGTCGATGCATTGTCCAAATAGTTTCCAGAGTGGTTTTTGTGGGAGTGATTGGAACAGGAATTGATTGCTGGCCGGCAATAGTTTTGCGTAATTCCATAATGTATTCCAGAGTTTTTCTGTCATTTATTTTTGTGTGCAAAGTTGTAGCAATTATTTCCATTTATATTTTTGAAAAATTTAACGTTTATATTATGGCTGAAAGGGCACTGCGAATGGTCTTCAAACCAATCATCACCTACGATATGGTGATGCACCATTTACCCTGCGAGAGGGAGGATAGGATTCGGTTGCCAGATGTCTGGGACGATGGCAAGGGCTTACCAGGAGCGACTGTAAAAGACAAAAAGAAAGATATAGAACAGGAAAATGGCCAAGTCGAAGTCAAGTCGGAAGTGATATCCGAAGTGGAGGTTGCAGTAGCGGAAACCGTGGCAAAGGAAGTGAAATATGCCTGGAATGCGCCCTGCATGATGATCATATTCGAGGATGGCGATCTCAATAGTGCACTCCACCATTTGGTTGGCTCTCTGCAGAATCCCTTTGCCCTGGATGCCGTGGCCACGGTCTTGGTGCAGGAGAACATTGTGGCTGAGCTCTGCAATCGCATTGTCGATCTACTGCAGCCATTGGATCCCCGTGTGGCCAATCACCCCAACTATTTGCGCACTCTCAGCAAATTGGCATTGCTAAAAGCAAAGATTGTGGCTGGCAATCCAGACAAAGTGCCCGCCACTGCCTCGCCCATGATTGTACGCGATGTGCCACACCATTATCTGGGCGCTGGCCCCACTGGCATCATAACGATGCACATCTTCCGCACACCCCTCGAGGCGACGCTCGTTTATCACAAGGAATCCCTGCCCATTGCCTCGGTTAGCATTTGGAACGAGAGAGTCTCCAGCATGTACGATATGGTGGCCGTGATCAATGTCGATACATTCAAAATCAATTGCTTCGATGTGGACATGGAGCCCATCAAGCGCACCTTCGAGTGCCGTCGACACAGTGCCCACATGAGCCGTGGCTATCACTACGAGTCCTTGATGCTGAATGATCGGCGCAAGATTGTGATCTTTCCCGTGGGCTCTATTTATGCAAATTAAAAGTGTTTATTTAACAATATAAAATGGGATGCCCTCTAGCTATCTATCTCTAATTTTGCACATTCCTAAGCTACAATTGTAAATGCAATATAACTTTGGCTGTTGGGCAACTTTGCCCTCTCTCTGCACCTTTTGCTATGCCTTCTATCTAATGTATGCAATCTCATTCAAATTGCGGGGCGGGACCTTTCAACAACTACTTATTTACACACTCACACACCCAAACACATAAAAGAGGGGAAGGGCCCGCACTTTTTCGTGCGCTAATCTAAATTAATGCCTCTGACTGCGGATCAGAATAGGCAGTGTGGAACGATGTTTTATCATTCAATTAAAAACCAAAGCAGCAGGAAAACGCGTGCATAGAAAATGCGCGAAACCAACCAGCGGATTTTCGCGTGAAATCCGCACTCACCTCCCGGTTCCGGAACGCATTGGTAAAACAATTTGCAGCCGAACGGCAACAGCAGTCCCACACTCCTCCCACCGACGAAATAATGAAGTGTTTAGTTGATTATCTGAACGCACGGGCCCGTATCCGGATCGGGGGTAACCAAGTCGGAATGCAAACAGTATACAGGAGGAATTGCTTGGCTTTTTCGGTAGGACGCTGGCAGGCAGTAGTTGGGGTCTTTAATGCGCAAATAAACAGCTAACAAGTTGGCAACAGCAACAACTGCAAAAAAACACAATTCTAAAATGGCCGTAGGTCCGATTTGCCACATAGACACGTGTGTGTGTTTGTCTGTGCAGTTGGCACAGGTACGGTACGGTACGGTACGGAACGGCATTGGGATTCAAAGTTTTGAACAAAAGCACAGCTCGATGAAGGCGCCGGGGCGTGGCACGCATTGTCTGAAGGTAAGCCTTTTTGCGGTGCACGCTTTTAGGCCTCCAAACGGAACCAAACCCAGCCACGCATTGGCGATGATAACCGAAAATGTTACATTGAGCTGTGGAGAGTTTTGGTGTAGTGTCTGGTCTGGGGGTTCCGTGTACCAAGACCATATTTCACGGGTAAATCAAACAGACAACAGATGGACGTACAGATAGTTGGATAGGCGGTAGCAAAAGGCGTAGGAATAGGCATAGAAGTAGGCGTAGGCATAGGCGTATGCGTAATGGTATGCCACGATATTTACTGGATGTCTTAATTAAATTTGATTAGCTGTGTGCGCAAATTAGTTAGTTTTGCCTGGGAATTGATGAGCGTGTTGAGTTTGTCGACTAATTGGCTAATTGATTGATTGTTGGAGTTGTTGCTTATTGCCTTCCTACCGCCTGCCGCCTGCCCACCCCCTCCAATGAAATGTTTGTCTAATTGCGCCTCAAATGCAGATTGAGGTGGAGGTAGAGGCAAAGGCAAAGGCATAGGCACAGGAACAGACGCATACCCAGTCGGAGTTTGTATTCTTTGTGTGCATTTCCTAATGAAAATCGAATTATTACCAGGCCTGAGCCCCTTCCACTGTTAAGTCCATCAAAAATGCATAAGCCAAGGCGAGGAGAGGCTCTCTTTAGTTTGTTTTGTACTACCCCGAGAATACTTTCTATTTATTTAATTTATTTAGCAGATAAATAGGGATTAAATTTTATTATTTAAAGGAAAAATAGTAGAATTAAAAATTGCCATAATTTTAAGCCACATTTCAGGCAGTGCACTGTCCTCTCTTTCCTTTCTTAATGCCCGTAAATGTTAGGGTATCTAAAGCTTCGTGCCTTAGAAGTTACCCACTTATTTTTGTTTTGTTTTTCAATTTGTGAGCGCAGTATTTTCTGAACGCAGATTCCATTGCCGGGGTCCAGTACCCTCCAAACCCGCCTTAATACATATCGAAATAACCTTGGTCCGAAATTCGCCCAAAAGAATAACTGTGCATTGTTTGCCAAGAAGAACTTTCTGCCTTGGCCCCCCCTTTGGAATGGTTGGTTGTCAGAGTTCCACCCCCCAAGGGAGGAACGGCCATTGGTTGGGTTGGGTAGGAAAAGTGCTAAAGTTTCCACTGCGCGCATGAAATTTCCACTTTAGTTGTGTTTTCTAGTACATTTTTGTACTCGCCTTTGTTCCTTTTTCTGTTGTTTGTGTGTATGTTTGTGTGTGCGAATATTACCCCCATCCTATGAACTCGTTCTTGAGATCTCCGCACCCCTCAATGGCGCGTGCTTATTTCAAGTAGTTGAAATTATTTTATAGTATAAAACTTTAGTTTTTTAACTTTAGCCAAGGCAAGGAGAGCTCTTGCTCTGGCACTGGCACTGGCACTGGCTTCCATTTTCAGTTGGTTTCGGACTGCGCTGGGCTCTGCTCTGACCATGGTCTGCCTCTGCCCCATGTTGCCTTTTGCTCTGCTCCGTGTTGCTTTCTGTTTGTGCTGTTTCTTGCCTTCTTCATCCATTTGGCGTTCTCACGCGCTTTTTGTTTTAGCATATTTATATTTTAATAAGCATTCTGGCAGCTGCGCTCCAGCGCCTGCCGCTCCGACTGCTCCGACTCCTTCGATGCCTGGTGCTGTGCTGTGCTCTGCGTAATTTTACTGCAATTTCTGACAGTTTTAGAAATCTTGCGCGTGCAGAACTTATAGACCCAAATGCGCTCCTCCTGTCAGCGGCAAATGGCAGCGGGTTGGCAGACGGGGCAACGTGGCGTATGATTGTTATTAATTCCATATTATGTGTAAGAGCAGGGCACCCCCCGAACGCAATAAGCAATAAGCGTCAGATGAAATGATATTTAATGTCAGCTCCGGCAAAGCGACTACTGACGGAAGGCATCGAGAGGTTCCCCACCGCCACTGGAGAAGGCGCCAGCGAGCGAGGGGTGGGGAGGGGGAGGGTGCAGTGGAGTGGGCAGCACTTTGAGGCGCAGTTCAAGTGGTTCATTGAAGCACAAAAGTGTTTGAGATTGTAAGGAAGTGTTGAGGTTGAGAGTACCCAACCCGACCCATTTGCATAAAGTGCGGTTAATCTGAGGGATATTATGGAGTGGAGCAGATAGATACTCATACACTCCGGCTGATTTAATTAAAATGCAATTAAAAATGGTTGTTTAGTTAACGTTTAATGGGGAAAATCCATCAGCAGCAGCAGCAACAGCAGCAGCATCCATGCTTCAATGACTTATTGTTGCCATTCTACTCGCCACAATTGTTAACCATTTTCACTTCAATACAATGCGGCGGCTGTCCTGTCTGCCCATTCACGTGGATTGTGTGTTTATGACAGTGTCTGTCTGTGTGTGTGTGTGTGCGTGTGTTGGCCATTGTGTTTGTAGCAAAATATAATCATAAACGTAATTTAATCGCGCCAAACTGCGTCTGTCACGTACTTGCCAGGCAACAGACAGCCAGCCCACCACACACATCGATACACGCTACACATTGTTGTAGCACACAGATACACACATTATTGATGCTCACACAGAGACACAAAGCCACACAAACACACACGCACCGACAATGTTGAGGCAACGCTGACAACACAGAAACAGTTATTATAATTCAATTCCATGCCACAATAGCATCGATTCAATGTAGTAAACACGTTTGCGAATCGTTTGCGACTTGCCACCAAATCTAATGATCACCTGCAAAGGCAAAGGAATTGATTTTGCCAGCACAAGCATGCCATACCACCCCTCCGCTATGATTTTGTATTGAATTAATTACAAATGTTGCAAAAATGTTTGAAATTAGTTGGGGCAAAATGTTGCACAGAAATTAGCTCACAGCGCTGCAATGGGGTTATGTTTCAAATTAAATTAGAGTTTGTTTTAATGTTAATGAGAGACCATTGCCTCCCACAAACTTTAATAATGGTCTGAAAGCATTCAAGCGACACTTTTAAGTTGATTTTGCCGTCCCCACAGGCTCAAATTATTTGCTGTCTGCCTCTGCATCGTTCATTTACTCCTGGAGGAGGTTGTTTCTTTTGCTGCATCAGCGCATCATCTTTTTTCGCCGAGATTTCTGTCAGACGCCAAATCATCGGAAGAAGACTCGGCGTCTCCGCCTTTAATGCACCGGAGTCTGGATTCCCGTAGACCGTAGCGAATCAGTCACGTGTGTGCGAAAAATCAAAACGATTTGTGACGGGCTGTCTGTCTATCTTTTACCTTTACTTACCCGCCTGCCACATGTCCCCCGTTTCTTGTGTCTAAGTCTTTTGTTTGCCATTTGCCGTGCCACGAGGAGGAGGAGGCAGCGTGAATGCGCGTAAATTACGGCTGACAGGAGACGGCTTCGTCGTGGATGCCTTTGCCTGATTGATGCGCTTCGCCTATGCAGCGCTGCAACTTGCGCCACTTAGCCATAAGCCGCAGGATCCGCAGCAGCGCCGCAGAAATCGGAGCCATTCCATGGCACACGCATGACAGCTGCCATGTGCTCTGCTGTGGCATCTGCCTCCTAAACCAGAAGGCTCCAGGAGAGGTGGGTAGTTGGGCTCCTAAATGCGTTGCGTGGCCGCTTTGTCCTTGTCACCTTTTTAGTTTTCGGTGTTGACAGGCGCCTGGCACTCGTTCCAGCTACAGCTACAGCTACAGCTTCAGAGTGCATTTATCTCGATCTGGAATGCCTTTTGAATAACTTGCCATATTAGTGTGTGTGAGTGCGCGTGTGTGTGTGTGTGTGTGTGTGTGTTTCCGTTTCCGTTTCCTTTCAGCTCAGCAGGCACCAGTCAGCAGCTTAGTCGTGTGTGTCTGCGTGTCCTTGTGTGCGTATTTGTCAAAAGGATTTGGCAGTGATTTAGCTGCTGGCCCAAATTTCATACCAAATTCTATCTTCTCGCTGTTGGTGCCGCTGCTCTCGAGGATTGGCTGACTGACAACGCCTCTGTCTCTAGCTCTGCCTCCTTTGTTCCTCTCTCTCGCTCTCTGCATGACAGCAGACAGGATTAGGTCGCGTTCCAGCCTTTTTGGCCTGCCTGCCTGCCTGTCGTCCTGCCAGAGCCGCCTGAAAATTAGCTGCCTAATTGTTTGCCAAAGCCGCAACTTTGGCCATTTCTTCTGTGCTTTTGGCCAGAGTTGCCAGCGACAGCGACAGCTTCAGCGCGTTTGCCGCCGCCGAATGACAGCTGAATAATGTGCGCCCCATAAGCAATTAACGCGCCTGCGAGGCTTACACACGTACGTGTCTCTGGAGTGAGTGCGAGATGGTGTGTGTGTGTGTGTGTGTGCGTGTATCTGTGTACGCAAGCTTACAAATTGAGTCAATAATTTTGGTGGAGAATGCTTCCAGCTACGCGGCGGCATACGCGATGGCACTTTGTGCATAATAAATAAACGCCATGAAATACGCGACTTAACACGCAATGTACAGCAAAGTCGTCGCATGTCTCTCTCTCTCTCTCTGTGTGAGTGTGTGCATGTCCCTCTCTCCACATGGTCCTTGCTGTATGTATGTATGTATGTATGGGTAAGCACCATATGACACCACCTTGACTCATTAATTACGCACTGGCATTTTTATTTTCATTGCATACTTTGATGCAATTTATTATTACAGCAATGCGCGGGAAGGAGGCATGGGGAGTGAAAAAGTTGAAATACAAATTGCCTCTTTGTTTTATATACTTACGGAATACATACATACATATATGCATATGCATACACTTGTGACTTATTTACGGCGGAAGGCAGCGACTGTGTGGCCAGCAGGACAAGCCACAAATGAAATGTATTCGGGATTTTTGAGCAGCTCTCCATCTTCACGCCGACCAAGAGCCCGCCTGATTGCCAATGTCCTTGGGGCATATGCAGCACAGTGCGTTTCATGCGTGCAAGACAATTGTAAATATTTTGGAAAATTTTAAGAATTTTTTAAAGTAAATGGAAGTAAATGGGGAAGACCAATTAAATTTGATACAAAAAAAACTATTTATTGCTTTGTTTACTCTTTTCCCTCTGTGCATACACTTCTATACCGCACTGTCTATCCATAATTGAGCGCAAGAGCATTATTTTCACCCCTTTCTTCCACCACATGCATGTAAATGCAATTGACATTTCAACTCGAAACGTTCCTGCAGCACAGCGTACGTATCCTTTAATCAAAGCGTAGCTAAACTTCATTTTGCTGTGGTCTGGAGAGGAATTTTGCTTTAATCTTAGCCCACAGATCGGCAGAGGGCAGCAGCAGCAGCAGCAGCAGCCCCAGCCCTACCGAAATGCCGAAATAAATATTCACTTTTTACTTTTACTTTACTTGTTGTTGTGGTTGCATTATCATTGTCGTGGTTGGGTGTTGGTGGTGGGGCGACACTGCTGTGGGGCAACTGCATGTGGTCGAATATTCCCCAAAGAATCTGACGCACTTATCGCAAATTACTTTGGCAGTTGCAGCACAGAGCACACAGCCACAGTCACAGTTACAGCGCTGCAACGTTTCTCTCTCTTTTGTATATAAATTTAACAATTTACCCATACAGGGGCGTGCTGGGAGGGAGGGGAGGCATGCGTACACTAGGGATTGTAAATTACCATACAAACACAGAGACACACACATGCAGAGAGCTACACAGCTACAGCTACAGACACAGATACTTTTGAGACTAAATGTGTTCAAAAGAACGTACAATGTCCAGGGGTAGAACAGGATTTTGTGTAAAAGTTGTATCCCAGAACAAACAACTGGCAAACATGGCGTATGCATAATATTTCCTTCTTGCCGCAGATGCATGTCCATGTTCCCACAGTTACAAACTTCATTAACAACCCAGCCGCAAATACCAATGGGCAACTGGCAGCCACCAGATGCCTCAGCATCAGCAGCAGCATCACTGGTGGCAGTTGTCCCAATTAGCCGCGTAGGTTGCTGCCCTGCTGCACATTTTTAAAGCCAAACCAACCACTTGGCCCGAACTCTCGTCAATTAGCATTTGGGTTTTTTTTTTTTTCGGGGCGTTTAATGGCCCTCCAGCTGTTGTGTTGTGATGTTACTGCACATAATTTATGGCTTGCCTCCGCGCTGGCTTCATAAGATGTTAACGCGCACTTAATGCCACTTAAAAATACGCATAAATCGCGAAGAGTGCCAGCCACGGTGCGGTACGGGAGGGGAGGGGATTGGGATTGGGATTGGCATTGGGAGAGGAGTTGCAGTTGCAACAACGGCAAGCGGCAACTGTTACCCGCGGCCACTTGTCCACTTACATGGCTACTTACAACGCTGCTCAAGCATATGCATGCAGATGCAGATGACCATGTTCCACCCAGTGCCCAGTCCTCGTCCACCCATCATCAGGAAGAGCAGCAGCTGCAGCTGCTGAAAAACAAGGTCGAGCAGGGGGGACAGCAGAGGGATAAAAAAAAACACACACACACAACCAACACCAAATAAAGGGAAGGAAACAACAGAATTGGGAACCGAAGCTGCAGATACACTTTGGAAGTTAAAAGGGAACTTTGTTGGATTTTATCTTTATCGCTCTCGCTTTTCATCTGTGCTAAGATTCCACCAGATAACTGACGAGCTCCCTTTTCCGATAATACCCTTTTGAGAGTGTATAAAAACAGCAAAAAGAAACTCCAACTGCAACTGCAACAGCGAATGCGACTGCGGCACGCAATTAAGTGCATTTAATTAATTATTGTTGATAAAATAATATTTTTGCAATTTATTGTGCAAGCAGCAGCAGGGGTGGGGTGTGCGTGGGTTTTCCCCCCACGTTATTTATGCATATGTGAGCGCAAATAAATAACGCAGACTGTGGCAGCAGGAAAAAAAAAACGTGCGCTGGATACCCACTGCGTTGCTGCGTTGACGTTATCAGAGAGCTGGCAGTAACCGGCGGGCCACTGAGATATCGCTTCGGTGGCAGCAGCCAGCCAGCAGCAGCCTATCGCTAGGCCAAATCGCAACCGCAATGGCAGCAGCGACAGTGCAACGGCAGCAGCAATGCAGTGCAGTGCAGCGACAGAGACTGCTGGCAGATCAATTCGAATAACAATAATTTCTTCCGGTCGAATGGCAACCAGCGGGGAGCAGACAGACAGACGGACAGACAGCGGCAGAGATGCAGATATGCGGCTGGGAATGTATCTGCAACTGCCATGGCATTTGTGTGTATCTGTGTGTGTGTGTTCGTGTGTCTGCATTGTTTGCGTGCATTTCAAACCGGATGCGCATAAGTATACGAGGATTGACAGGATGTACGGGCCGTGCACTCGTGCATTTTGGTTGCCGCCTCTGGCCCGTGGGCGTTTCATTATGATTCCGCCCAACACACACGTGTGTCCAGACGGGACACCCTCGAACCCCGCCCCATTACTAATTTGTATTGTTTTTTCGCCAAGTTAATGAATTTCATATAATCGGAATTAATGTGGAAATTATATGCGTTGACATTGCGGCAGACAACGAGAATCTCCGCCTGCTGGAGGGTCTGGATTTCCAACAGACTGAAATCCAGTTCATGTGACAGCTGCCTGCACCCCCCACCCAACCGAACAGATTCAACAAATTGTCAAAAGAATTTTTGCCCGACATCATCAAATTATTTAATCAAATGCATTTCCGAAACATTGACAATTGCAAATTTCGATGAGATAGAGAGGGACCCGGAGAACGTGGAGCGTCCACAAAGACTAGCAGTTTGGTTGCTTAACAAGGACCGCAAGGACCATAGCCACAGGGTCCTGGTCCACAGGAGCCCGGTCCGCAGGGGCCACAGGGTCCGCATCTAGGCCCACAGGGGCCACAGGGACCACAAGGGCCACAGCGGCCCTCGGCAATGGGATACTGGTTGGTGGAGAAGCACGGCAAGGGGCAGCATCCTCCGCCCGGGGCACAGGGTCCAATGGGGCACGGCGGACAGGCGGCGCTCGGCTTGTAGTTGATGGGTCCATTGGGGTAGCAGCAGTACTCCCTCGGAGGAGGGATGTCGATCGTCTGCGGCTTCGGCTGGCAAAGGATCGACTGGCACACCTCCCTGGGCTCGCAGACCTGCTTCGGGTAGCAGACGACGTACGGGTCCGGTATCATCGACGGGTAGTAGATGACGCGTGGCTCCCGCACCATCTGCGAGACCCAAATCAGCTTCGGCACCTTGATGACTCGCGTGGCATCGACCACCTTGGGGATCGTGATCTGCCTGCATCGGTTAACGACCATCGGCTCCGGCACAATCTTCTCGGTGAACACGACCCGCTTCTTGCAGATCATGCGAGGTGGCTGCTGCACGGTGATGCACTTGGGGAAGGGCGGCGGTATGCGCGGTGCACATTGCGGCAACGCCTCCAGCTGTGCCGAGTTGTAGCACTTGGGGGAGCACTCGAAGGGCCCACAGCAGGGGTCGCAGGGTCCACATCCCGGTCCGCAAGGAGAACACATTTTGTCAAATCAAACAATTTCCAAAAAAATATCGAAAAAAAAATAAAGAATTTAAATTTTTGTATTTTATTTTGCTACTAAATTTTTTAGTCAAATTTTGATACTTGTCGAAGCGAAACTGAAAACGAAATGAGATGTGGCTAGCTATAGCTCGACCAGTAGCGTGTGACTGGAATGTGGAAGCCTACTTGATGCGGAATAAAATGATTTTCAAACTAGAAAGGGTCGGGAGATACGGGCAAATATTTCAGAGAGAGTTTATCCCTTTTTCCAGAGAGCCCGAAGAATCTTCAATTAATTAGTATTATTATATTGCATCCAAATTAAACTAAATTCTCGCTCTCTGTCGTTGGGTGATAACCATATAATTACCACCACAGTAATATAAGTAGCAGCCCAAAATTATAGATTAACAAGACTGTCAGTCCATGGCCCGTGGCTGAGGCTCATTTCAAAGAGGTCTTCCCTCTGTACAATTGCACTTTTGGCAGCCCTTCAATGGGTATTGTAATTTTCTAATTTGGAAAGCCGTCTTGCTGTGTGACAGCTAATTGAAATTTAACTTGATCGTAGCTGCAGAGTAAATGTCAAACCATTTTTGTTTATTATTAATTTGCATTTTGATTGGAATTCTGACATTGTCAATGGAGGCTGACAGCCACCGAAGAGACATGTGAAATAAACAATATTATATTACATTCGAAATTAAGCTTGAGCAGCCAGAACCGACACTAACTGACGGATGGTTGGATGGATGGTTGGATGGATGGTTGGATATTGGACTGCTGCTGCCTCGGCTGATTGCTTGACTGACTGGCAGTTGCTTGGGGCGATTTGTTTTACATTAACATTAAAACATTTCGTAAAGCATTTATTTTTAATAAATATTTCGCCCAGAGGCAGAGCGCCTCGCTGGTTATTGTTTTTGTCGGCGTTCCAAAACAAGACAATAAAGTGTTTGCAATAATTGGTTAATGAGAGCGGATAGGATGGGCGGGCCTTGTGGCTCTTCCTAGGAAGAGTATCTTCCCCCTGCATGCTTATCATTGGCAGGCGACGGCGCTGGAGGCGGTGAAGGGTCATGGGTGTAGTGTGGCAGAAGAAACTTTTGCCATTTTGTTGGTTTGGCAGAGCAAAGCAGCAGCAGCAGCAGCAGCAGCAGCAGCCTTGACGCATATAATTAACATTAGCAACAAACTGGAAACTGGATTCGTGGAAAGCGGGAAGGAAACTTGTGCGGAACGGCACCCTAGGCATCCCGTTGCGCCGCTTTCTGTTCTGTTCTGTGCCGCTGAACTAATTTAAATTAATTGAATATGCTTTGATAGCATTTCAATTAACTTTTATGCCGACACACGGCCTTGTGCCACATTTTTTCGCCATGAATTTCAATGCATTTCAAGTGAGCCTGCCACACACACAGACACACACTGAGGGGGAGACAACCAATCCAATCGGTATACGATACAATCCGAGCCGCCATCATGGCTCTATCTACTCGTATCCCATCTATGTATCTCTGCCTCAGCTGCCTCACAGGCATTCCGGCCATGCAATATAAATGAGACGCGCTCTGTCATGACATGTCCAAACCATTTTGGACTCGACTCCACCCTCTGTCGCCTCTGGTCGTGGTGGGTCCATGTGCGGCATTTTGCATAATAAGTGGCCAAGCGGAGAGCCAAAGCTACAGATGTAGCTGCAGGGGTGGAGTGGGGGTTCTGCAGCTGGAACTGAAACTGAAACAGAAACTGGGACTGAAACCTTCTCGACTCATTGCATTTGGCCAAGGCAACTAAATCACCAGAAATCAGTTATAAATTCGTTGGCTGGTTGGGCCGTTGGGGCTTGGGCCGAGTCCTGCTGCTGCTGGCTGCTTCACTGCTCTGCGCTTTGCTGCATGGACATTAGATTTACAAATACATATGCATAATTCCCTTTACCGTAAGCCTTGGCGCTGATAACATTGCAGCCCACAGACAGGCAGCCGGGCAATCCTCATTTCCCTCACACTCTCTGTGCCGCTTTGAACGTGTGTGTGTGTGGTGCGCCATTTAATTATTCAAATAAAACAACATTCTGGCCCTGGCCAAAATTGCAAAACTGGCGAAGGACAGGCATGTAGGTTAGGGTTTGGCGTGTTGTCAGCGCCAAAAAGCGAGAATTCCTGTCAGTTTTTGGGCTTCGTTTGTGCTGTTTGACTTGCTCAGACTTTCATTTGCGGCACATGAACGCTTCCATCATTCGCTGTTGATGGCTGGTTAATAATCATTTGAAACTCTGATTGAGGAAGTGACTGACAGCAGGAGGGGAATCGAATGAAAAACAAACCCAACTGAAGGATACTCGAAGAAACGAATGCACACTTTCCGCTTGCGTTTATAATTGCAGGTTGTCTGTATTTTTTATTGATTTGATTTACTGCTAAGTAGATTACAATTTCCCATCTCTCTCTTTGCAATGGATACCCCTAGCTATGGCTTCATTAAACAATTAAATGCCTCACACACACACGCACAAAGCCTCACAAAGCTCCGCCAATTAAGAGATATTCCCCCATAATTACAAGAGATACTTGACGCATCTAAAAAAATCATCATCATCGTCCTGCTTGGCCCCACCCCTTGCACGTGCTGATGGATATGGCTAAAGTCAATTTGATTGATAACACTGCCCCATGCCCCATGCCCCATGCCCACACCATGGCCAAAAGCATCAGCAGCTTTTCCTTGTTGTTTTGTCCTGGCTGTTTCGGTCACTCTGTCAAGTGCCAATTAAACTAAAGCATGGCAACAAGCGACAGCCGCAGCAACAGGACGCAGGAGACAGCGAATAGGGTGTAAAGAGGGGGACAGGGGGTACAGGAGGAAGGCTAAAGGCATAGTGTATGGCCCTCAGATAAAAATGGCAGATATTTTTTTCACGACGCACACACAAGTTTTTTTCCAGGACGACTAATGACACACGGCCCGGCCGTGACCGCGCTGACGTTGATAGGCCACAACAATTTTCATTGGACAGCCATTTACAATAAACGTCAGCGATTGCCGGGGTAGCAGAAATCCCGCAACGCATTGAGAGGGTGTGGAAAAAAGCGAGCGTAGTTTAGGGCTAAAATCAAACACCATTGATTGGTGTCGGTGGTGTCGGTGGTGGTGGTGGCGGGACAGATCTGTCTGTGCCGTTTGATAAGCGCTAATGAATGGTTTTCTTATACGCTCCATTGGACTATGTCCGCGCTCGTTCGTTCGTGTCCGTGTCCGTGTCCGTGTCCCGCGGATAGCCGCAACTCTAACCGAAAGAGCAGGATAAGGAGAAGAGCAGCAACGGCACGGCCACTTGTCGCGGTTTTGGGCAATTTAAGCGGCGGTTGCCGTTGTCATTGTCACGACGTCGATGCGGTTTTCGACTGACGCAAATGTTTGGCTTTGAGGCAATTAACGAGCACCAAAAATGGGGCGAAACACAACAAAAAAACACACAGTCCACAGAACACTAGTGAGGCGGTGCACCATGCAGCTTTTTTGTCCATTGCTGCTGCTCTATTTTTTGGCTTGTAATAAAATGGCAACCGTATGCCGATGCAATCAATAACCGAAGCCTCGAACAGCGCCGGCTACACCTTTTTCGCCAAGAGCTCAACGGTAAAAGCAAGCCGCAACGTTGTCGATGTTGTTGTTGTTGTTGTTGTTGCAAGGACATGGCACAACAGCAGAAGGAGCTGGAGCTGAGGCAGGAGCTGTAGGAGGAAAAGCAAACCAACAAGCGACTTAATACAGGCCAACTTGATGAAGATACAAGACAGATGGATAACGGCAGGCGAGCCCAGGCATACAAATAAGAAAATTTTCCCAGTGTCCTCCCCATGCACATTGCATCATCACCACAGCAAGCCGCAGAGCTCTCCCCCCACCCAGGAAGAGCTTGAAAAAAAAAACAACAAAAAGAGCAGAGCAAAAAAAAAAGGAAAAGAAAAGACAAAAAGTTTTAAACAAGATTCGGCACTCGGTGCACAATGACCAACAACGGCAGCCAGCCTCACGAGACTCAGCCTCTTTTATGCTTGACCATGGTCCATGGACCACTCCAATACAAATCGTTACCAATTTTCAGCCGGATGGGGCGAATTGGTTCGTTGGGGGAACTGATCTGGAATGGGCATGGCAATGGGAGTGGGAGTGGGAGTGGGAGTGGGAGAACCCCAAGCCCACCCCATAAGCAATGGTCGTCTGTATGGACAAACACGAGGCACACACCTTTCATTTATTGTTCGCCTGCTCACAGTCTCGCTCGCTCTCTCTCTCTGCCTCATTCTTTGTTCCTCTCAGGCCCCGGCTCTGCTGGCGTATACGTAACGGAGGGAGGGAGCCGCCGCGTACGACACGGTGGATCGGCGTTGGGGGTCTACTGGTGGGATTGGCAACCGAGCTGAACTGGGTCTGGGTACGGGCTGCAACCCCGGCTTTATGTTGTGTATGTGTCTGGCTGAGGTCTTTACGTTGGCTTGATTGGATTTGCCGATGCAAATGAAGAATCCAATTTTTAAAGTTTGTTTTTCGTTATCGTTACGTTTCTTGTTAGTGGTGTAGCAGCTCCTACTGCTGCTGCTGCTGCTGCTACAGGTCCTGCTCCTGGTGCAGCCTCCTACTTGGCTTAATCTCCACTCCTACCACCACCACCCACATCCTGTTTGTGTGTGTCGTGTCTCTTTTTCACCACGTAGCTGGTGTCTTGGGTGTCTCCCCCCCCCCCCTTTTTGGGGCCACTTTTTGAGTTCTTTTTACACTTTTGGTCAATTTTTTCTCCACTCTCGAGCGTACAATAGGCTGCTGTCCAGCCACTGACGCAAAGCATCACGACGAACAACAACTATAACTAGGGACAATTCAAACTAACCGACGGATAGGGACAGACAGAAAGACAGACGGAAAGACAGCCAACAGGACAGCAGGGAGCAAAAATTTGTTGCCTGCATAGAAAAAAAAAAAAAAAAAAAAAAGGGAAAAGTTTTTTTTTGCTTTTTGGTTTGGCACGCCATTTGTTTGTGCTGTTTCCATTCCCACAGCTATTCACATTGGCTTTTGCCTTACCACAAAATCGAATTTTCACTTTTAAACAATTGACGTTGCCACATATAGACACAAAGAGGAGTGGCAGCAAGAGAGAGAGAGAGAGAGAGAGTGGGAGACACACACCTGTGCTGCAGCAGCCGGGAGTTATATGGTTTACACTTGACAAAGGGCATGATGATTTTGTAGAGCATAGAAGGCAGCAGAATTGAACTTAGGTGTGGATAATTCTTTCACCAATAACACTCAGGAATTGCAGGAATTCGAAACACTCGAGGGGACATTGGTCTCATTTATTTTCTATTTTCCATCATTGTATATTTATCATTAAATCAAAAAATAAATTATCATTTTGTAAGGGTACTAAAATCTTCACTTGCCAAATCGAAACTTTAGTTCTTCTGCTGTTTTATCAAGTTTCATTCGCTTTTATTTCGTTTTATCCCTCCCCTTTACGAGCATTGCCATTCAATTTGTTGGTTTCTCTTTGTTTTCGCACTGGTCAGCTTAGTGCTGGTTGCGCACCCCCCGCAACGTGGCCAATGGCTTTTGTGTGCAGTTTATTTAGGAAATAAATTTACCAACTATTTGGCTAAACTGACAGGCGGGACGGGGCGGACGACACGACACAAACAACACAGCGACTGATGGGTGCAAATGCCGACAAAAGAAGTGCTTTAACCCGAAAATTTAATTTTAATTATCGTTCAACATTCGGTTAAGCTCTGTGTGTGTGTGGGTGTGTAGGTGTGTAGGTGTGTGTTTTTGTTGTTTGAAAAACAAAATGGAATTGCAGCTTCAGTGCGTGTTATTAGCTCATTCGATCAGCTGTAATAATCAATTAGGATCTGCTGCGGGGATGGTTGGGGGGCTCTAATGAAAACATGCCATTTGCAATTTGTTTATTTGCAATTATTAGAATTAACAATGCGGTAATGATTGAGTTGGAAATTAGCGCTATTTATTTAGTCATGAAACTACCTGGGACAACTGGCCATAATCTTTCCCAGCGATCAAGGAACGCGGCAATTAAATTGCATGAAATTTGATAGCTCAATAGCGGCAGGGGGAGCAGACACTTTACGGGGGATTAAATAATTAAGCATCGAGTGCCGGCAATTTATCATGAATGATTTGTACAGGGAAAACCCAACCAACCCAGCCAAGACACGCTATCGAATTTCACCGAAGAAGTGCTGCTTATAAATCTATTTGCAATACGATCCCCTGACAGGCAGCTGGCTGGCTACACTTACACTTAGAGCGGAATGAAACAATCGCTGGAATGGTATCAATAAATTAATCAACATCCCGGAGAGTCTTGTCTTGAGTAGCCATTAAATCGTTCGGTTGCTATTTTAAGAAGCGAAAGCGTTTACGGGTCTATGGCATGGTCAGTGGTAGTGAAAATTAGCCACAAAACGAGGCGGCATATGCCATAAATCCTGGGTAACAAAACTGAGGAAAACCATCTACGGGCAGAGCCTCGAACTATGAGGCGAAACTTTATTGACCCACAAATAACGTGCAGATAATTACAAAAACAAAAGGCATCGGACTTGGACTTGGACTTGGACATTGGTCTGCCCCCAGGAAAATGTGGGGGAGTGTACTCTGGGCATGGGTGGAATGTGGCAAAGTGGAAAAACTACTTACAAGTATGTTAACATGCGCAATTGTTGCCTTGCCCTGTCTTGTCCGGGGTAGACCGACCTCCGGGGCATACTCGCACTCAAGCCAAAGGAGCAGCAAGCAGCAAGCAGCTCCTCCATCCATCCAGCAGCAGCAAGCAGCAGGAGCAACAATGGGACGGAAATCTTTTCTTTTTTCCTGTCCGCTGCTGTGGGTTCTCCCAAAGATGCTCAAGTTTATTTCTTGTGGTCATGGCAAAAAGTAATCCAAAAGATAAAATACAATAAAATAAAAGGCCAGGCCAGGGCGGTGAGTTATGTTTGTTGTTGTTGTAGCTGTTGCTGTTGCTCGTTTGCTGGTGGTTTCTGTTTCTGGGTCGCTTCGGTGGGCAGGTCCTGCTCCCTTAGACAATACCTTAAAGCAACCCATGTGTTGTGTCGTGTGCATAATTTATACGGCGAGCTTCACATGTTTTTGGCTAAATTATTTCCCCGGCCAGGAGAGCACGTGCTGCTGCTGCTGCTGCTGCTGCTGGCCAGGCCAAGCCACAGGGCCTTCCAGGTCAACCGTTTGGCCATAAATTTGGACGCCTGCCCTGCGACACGCTCTATGACATTATTGAACTTGAAAGGGATATGTCCAAAAAAACAACAATACAACAAGAAGGATGCAAAGAACGACAGGAGCAGGAGCAGCAGCCGGACCCTGGCCATAAACACAAAAGCCACTGAATTGACCTTGGAAATATTTGGTTAACTGAAAAGGAATGGGCTTTATAGTCAGCTGGATTGTATGCAAAGTGGCTTACTTTATGGCTGAATACGGATATATCGAGAAAACTTAACAAGATGAATGTTTCGAGCACACAATACTCAAAGACCTTTGACCTATCCTGTGCAATGTGAAATCACTGATCGTTTGCGGCCATAAATTATGAACGGGATGCGAGTCTTGAGTCAAAGTAGCTGCTCCCAGAGATATATTAATATTTCACACCTCTTTATGTGAATTCATTTTCTGGTTAAGCGTTTTATCAAGAATTGGACAGCCCATTCTCTGTTTTCTCTTCTCTAAAATGTAATTTCATCATTCCGAAAAAGTCCAATATTCGCATGAATATATTAGAGTAAAAGTTATGCAGGCGCCACATATTAAGTGTTTGGGGAAAGTCCACAAATTCCACTTTCAAGCGAGAAAATACAGCTTGTTTATAGGCGATGCCACCTTGGCAGCTTTTTTTTATTAGACAAAATGTTGTTTGCTGCTGCTGCTGCAATTGCTTTGGGACCATTTAGCATTTTCGAGTAACCACATGGGGCCAAGACCAGCAGCAGCAGCAGCCACAAAAGCAGCTACAGAATAAGCCAAGGCCCCCAAAAACCTAATGACTGTTGGGGGGCGTACGAGAGAACAAGCGCTAGGAGACGTCGGAGGACGGACGGATCGTCGTTGAAGTATTACGAAAATTCTAAACAAACGCAAAAAGTTTTGCCAAAGAAAATGTTTCTTAATTTGATTTCTTCAACGCCCCTGGAGTGCAGTATTTGCGGCCACGGGGGCATCTAAATGTGCGTGTATTTTATAAATATCCACAAATATAAAATACATAGGTATATAAAACATGAACCGAGGCCAAGAGGCAGCAAAAGGCTTGGGCAGAAAAGTTTTTAATAAAGTTTTTATACCCTTAGCAGCCGGGCAAGGCGCCTTAACTGACTGAGAGTTGGGGGCCATTGGCCAAAAGGCTATAATTGAGGCAATTTGTTATGAATGAAACAAAGGTAAGGGCTGATTGCGCGGACTGAGGTAACTCATGGGTTGCGCTTTGTACTCTGAGAATTATTTAGTGAGTTTAAGGCTTAATTTGCGATGGTAAAAAGTACTTTAACTACGGATTTTATTGCTTGGATTGCACTCAAAATGCTGTACTCGTGGTGTTTGCAAAAAATAGCTTAATAATTCTTAAACAACTATGCAAATGCAAAAGACGGAGGACTGTCAGGGGAGTTAGCTAAGGGAACACCGCGCTTGCCGCATGCAGTTTGAATTTCATTTCAAAACAATTTGTAAAAGTCTCTCAAGTCTAAGACACACTTGCGGCCTCGCTGCAATCGAACTTTGGTGTGGCAGCTAAGCAAATTTGCTGTAAGTCGGCGGAAACTGATGCTGCCACTGTTTTTGCCACTGCCACTGCCGAGTCAGCAGTGTGGTAAGCATGAGGATGCGCCTCTGTTTCCCCGGCGCTTCCTGTGATGCGTGTGCCTGTCAATAGTTTTCCTTCTTTTTCCCTATACACTCGTACTTGTACTCGTATATATTTTTTTCTATTTTTTTTTTTGATGAATTGACAGGCAACGCTATTTGTCAGCAGTCAATGTGTTTGTTACATTTTATTGCCAGCTGGCTGCTGCTGCCGCTGGCTGCTGGCTTCTGGCTGGTTGCTGCTCCATTGTTAATGTCAGGCGTTGGGGCCATACGCTAAACATGGGGAGCAAGTTATTTGTCTGCATTTTATATGCAATTTCTCTATGCATCTCGCTGTTAGACAGACGGCCTGTCAGGCAGGCAGGAAGGGAAGGACTGGCAAGGGGAAACAGCAGATATACCAGCAAATTGTGTTGTATTGTGCCTGGATGCATCCGACATCCGACAGTCGATAGTCGACAGTCGACAGTTGAGGGTCGCTGGGCTGGGCTAGGGCCAAAGCTGCTTCGATTTGCATGGTCGCTGTTTGAAATAGATTACGCATCCGGGGTGCCAATTGCCCTATCCGAACAGTACTTGAACTTCATCGAGGAGCAGCCAGCAGCAGGCAGCAGGCAGCAGCGAGCAAAGTCCAATCAAAGAAATTGCTCTGTCTGCCTGTCTATGATTGAATAACTGAATCGATGACGATCTCATTGCAATCAACTTTTGCGATTGTATAACGACAAGAATGCAGTGTTAATAATTCTCACTTCCAATTTGATTTGAAGGTGTCTTGTCTGTTGGCCCTGGCGACGCTTTTAATGAAATTCTTTCAACTGCAAAAGAAAAGAGGGAAAAGAAAAAGTCTTTAATGACATCTAATTTGTGGAGGCTTACGGCCAAATCATGTGGGGAGGTCTTTTGCCGGAGTTACCTGCCGAGCAACGTAACCTTATTTAATCCAAGGCTTTTGTTTTCTGCTTCTTTTTCTTTTTCTCTTCCTTTCACTTCGCACCCCGTTCCCTTCCCCTCTCTCTTTGTGTCGATTTGCATGGGAATTTCCATTCCTTTTCGTTTTTCTCACAGCGAATCAACGGAAATGAGACTCCATTTCGCACGTACCTTCCGTACCAGCACCACGCAGCCTTTGACTGCTCGCACGACGACGAGGATGGGATGGTCATCGTCCTTGGATAGTGGGTAGGGGAATAAGGCAGGAGGTTGGTGGTGGCATCATGTTTGCTCATTCCATTTCCACTCAAAGCGCAAATGAGAACGTGAAAGGTTTTCCAATCTATGTATATGGCTGGAAACTTAATCAAACCGAACAAAGGCAAAGGGCAAATGGCTTACATTTTTGAGACTCTCCCCCTTCCCTCCTCAAGCTAGCTCCAGAGGGTATATATGCACAAACCTCTGATTCCAACTATAATGCAAAAATAACTCTGAAATCAGTTTCATTAAGCTGCTGCCTGCATGTTGTTGCTTCCACTTTTCTTTTCTTTTCTTTTCTTTTGGTAATGGTTGCGTTTTATAAATATGTAAGTGCATGTCAACATAAATTAAAATACTCCATGTTGATTAATAATGCAGCAAGGAAAATGTCACAAAGAAATATGATTGTACGACGACGACGTCTGATTCCTTCACTTTTGCCCTCCCGAAGGCAACCTGGAACGCCTCAGCGACTGCGCTGAAGTACCAAAAGGGCGAATAGATTTTGGTGGCATGGCAAATCTTGGATACTCTTAAATGAAACACTTTAAACATTTTATCTACCATTTGCTGAGCCTTTTTCGATACTTTTAGGTTTTAAATGAATATTTATTATCCAAAACATTCCCCTACCAACAGTGGACGCATACACAAAACTTAGACATGAAAATATTAATGAAAACATTGGAAAATATCCATAATATGTCGTGATTTCAATTCAATTTCATTTCATCCGTGTTTTCCGCTTCCTAAATTTGCTCTAAAAGTACTTCCCATGCATTTATTCATACGCTTTCTCGAACAAACCCAATGAAAAATCAACCAGATCCATTACGTGCTTGAAGTGTATGCAAATATTTTATGCCAGCACAAAAATAAAGTCATTAAAATTGTAAATATGCAAGAGGAAAACGCTGAGGAAGGAGTCCTTCCGAAGCCGAGGCCGAGGCCAGGGAGGTAGGCAACCAGGACTCAGAGGAGCAGCCGTAACAACAGTTCCACATGCAGGAGGGAGCAGGAGCAGCAGCAGCAGCAGCAGGAGATGACGCGGCCATCCTGTGTGCGTGCAAGAAATGGAAATGCGGTTAATTTCCGTAAAGTATGCAATAATTTCTGGCACTGAGCATAAGCAACAGTAGCAAGTGAATGCAAGTATGCACACACACTCGTGCGCATACACACATGAGTGACTGTGCGAGAGTGCGGCAACAAAAGGCAAATGCAAAGGCACAAAGTAAAATAACTGCCACACGTCCGCCCTCTGGCCTCGCCGCTCGAACATGTAAATCTCTTTGGCCGCGTCTGCAAAGACGGAACTAACGAACAAACGGACATTCATCAATATAAATCAACCGGCGGCCACAAGCCAGGCCCAGTATACCAGTAACAGTAACAGGCGGAGACGGAGACGGAGACGGAGACGTAGACGGGCGGTGCATCGGGTGCAGGACTGGCCTGGCCTCCTCCAGTGAAATAAATAAAAACATTTTTGTATAAAAATTCTGGCAATCGTTGGGCAAGCGGGGGTCAGCCGAGAAAGCGAGGCTGTAAAAATGTTGGCCAAAGAAATATTTTCACATTTTTGTACACTCTGTAGAGGGTACGACGACTTTTGCCTTGCGTTGGCAAAAAATATGTAAGAAAATACTTTCTGAAGATTATTCAAGCAAAGATTTCTAATATTTATCAGTCCATCAAGTGAAATATCTCCTTTAATGATCGTAGGATTATATTTAAAGATCTACCAATGCAAGGAGGGCATTTAAATTGTTGTCCCAGAATCCTCTCATTTATTCTTGCTATTTATTTGTGTTCTGGTAGTGGTAAACGGACGGCTTCGGCTTCGGTTGTGGCCGTCGCATTGTGCACTTTCCTGTTGTTGCCGCTGCTGGTCCACCCTTTGGTTCTTACTCTCCTTGCAGCTGGGGCTTTCGCTGGGCTGTTGCCACAGTAGCATTTTCGTTTCATTATGTTCCGCGTGCCTAAAGGATTGCAATATATATTTGAATTTTTTGCTACTGCTGACTGCTGCACGGACTGTACTGTACAGTTGGCACTCGCTGAGTCAGTGGCAATGGGTTGGATTGGCACACACAAACACACGCACAGATGCAGCATACGCAACACAACAGAATCGTTGAGGCCACGCATTTTGACTTCGGTATTTGCGGCTTTTTATGTAATTCATGGTCATTCCACATATGCATGCAGCATGTCTCTCTCCAACTCTGTGTGTGTGTGTGTGCGCGTTTGTGTGAGTGCATATTTACTGCCTCAAATAAAAATAAAAAGACGAAAAAAAAAACAAGTAAAATTGTGCAAGCCTCGTCGCTGGTCCTGGCATGCATTTTGGGCCAAAGAAGCTTCTCCGAAAATCACGTTATTTATGCGATTTTTCGTGCCATTCCATACGAGATGATGCCACATGAGGCAATTAAAGCCATACAAGCGCACAGACCAAATGCCAAAAGAGAAATCAAAGCCATGTGATGGCAGCCGTCAAGATTAACAGAACAAAACCCAATGAACAGATGTGCCATACATATTTATAATTAAGAATACCGAATACCAGCGCTGATTCCGCCAAGGAAAACTTTAATGACTGGAAGGGTAATCATTTTGATTTTCCCCCGACTATTTCTCCGAGCATCATTCGCCTCTTATTTATGTTATTTGTGTTTATCATATGCGAAACTTATTGATGGCAAAACATTATTGAAAATATTGTTATGAAGATGCGTGCATTAAAAGCAAACACACTGAAAAAGAGAGACGACAAACAAGCGGCGGTTCAAGGCGCATGGCTCGCGTCTCCCGATAAAATACTATCGTGTACTCATTCGATGAGTGTAAAAATAACAACACTGGTAAATAAATAGGAGTGGAGCCGCCTTATATTCAATTGATATGCAAATGCAGTCGACGCGAGACAGAGCGGGCTCGCTGGTGTGTTTTTTCGCACAGTGCATTTCAATGGCGGTGCATTTTATTTGTCATTTCCGGTTTGTGCCGGAAGTTGAAATTATTGAATTCAAACGGAAATGCAACGAAGCAAATGCATAAAAAACGCCCAGAGCTCAGAGCCGAAAAGTGTGCTTAAAGCACGCATTCGGCGCCTGGCACAACGATCCATTTTCCTGTCGCTCTCAGTGTGTGTATTTGTTTGTGTCGGGGAGCCCATAAATAAATATATGTACTGTATATACAGTACACACACACCCACACCCACAAGAAGAGATTCGCTGTTGGCTTGTCAATAAATCAGAATACTTATCAACGTCAAACGACCACAAAGACTGCTGGCAAACAACATAAGCGACCATGGACCGGCAAGCACAGCACCAGAAACAGAACAAGGACCAGTGTCTGCCTCGTGTAAGAGCCTGCGACGGTTTATTACGCGCGATTAAATTCATTAAAGAAATATGCCAGCGAACCTGCAACATCAAGCGGAAGCAAATCCGACCAACCGCACACATAAAGGCCCGCCTCCCAAGCAGAGCAAACCCACCAGCTGACAACTGACACTTGCTGCTCTATCTGGGTGCCGGCAGGCCTTCTTACGGCCCACCATCAATTTATGGCCCGCCACTGTTTGCTGCTGCTCTGTATTGGCCCCAGAACTAAGTCCGCTAATTGCGCCGCCTTAGCCGGAGAGTATCGCGCGACACTCCACTTGGGGCGGTACTCATAATTATGCCAAATTTGCGCCATTTCTTCGGACTGTTGCCTCTTATTGTTTGCATTATTAGCTGACAATTTTCGGGGCATAGCACAGCACCGCACAGGCTGTGTGATGCCGAGTGGCATGGCTGTGATTAGACAGGGTTTCGGGTCTCTGCAAATGGTGGGATTAGCAGGCGCTTTGTCCGTGGCCGGAGGAGACAGAAACAGCAAATGCTTGTGGGACCGCGCCACTCCTCGATAAGCGTTGTCCTGGTTCCCCCAAAGAACTTGATGTTTTTCTTGCATAATTGTCGCCCTAAGCCATGCGATTGTTATTACAGGCCCAAGAAGTCTACGCAAATGCCTAGAGACCAAAATCAAATCGATTGAATAAACCTATGGCCGCAAAAAAAGTTTCAGATTATAAAATGTAACACATAATTCAGTTTCTGTCAGAAGAGGCAATTATCTAGCTACAAATCGTTAGGTTAGAACTAAACTTACGATTTCTGATAGTCATTGAATGAATTCCAATAGCTTTTTACATGTTCCAAAGCAGAATTACTCAGATTTAGGCTGTGTAACTGCAGCTGGGTGTGCAGACCGCACCGTCGTTTTGTGATCCATTTAAAAATGAAGAAAATATATTTTAGATTTTACCTGAAATCCCCTGTAAAAGCCTTTGTCAACATCGATGCTCTGGCGTGACCAAATTCTTTGTTATATATTTTTTGTCTTTTTCGAATTTTTGCCCAATTGTTCAGTGTCGCCATGGTGGTGGCGTGCACAAAGCGCTGATTGCACCTCGTCCCTTCCCCCTGTCCACACTCACATACAATAAAGCTTTGCAGCCGCCACACACTCCGACCAAACGCTTTTTTCCTGCTGACATGCCCGGGCAGGGCAGGGCCCGAAAAAAAGAGATATGCATACACATACATATATATTCAATAGGCCAGCAGCATCGGCCGTAGAGTGTTTTCTGGCGTTTTTCTGTAATTCGTTGTAGTTTTTTCCAAGGTAGTTTTTGTGTGTGGATTGTTGGAAAAAAATGTAAACTGCCTGCATAAAGGCGCTAGCATATTAAAGGCTTAAACCCACTCAGCGGCAGATGCCATATTGCTGAAATAAATACACAGAGATCGGAACGGCACGACCGGGCCCGCATACCTCATGTGGAGATAAAATTCGCTTATGGAAATGCATTTCATTCAAGAGTCACCAGTGCCATTTTTTTCCACTGCAAATGTTCCACGAACGAGTGGCATTTAACCAATCTTTATTAAAGATACGTGTGCGAATATGCAAATGGGGCTACTTAGCTCATCAGCTGAATCTGGAGTCATGGCCTGCCTGTTGGCACGGAAACTTTTGTTTCAGGTCTGTACAAAATATCAATCCAAGTCGGCCTTGTACATAGTTTGGCCCCTCCATGCTGTTGTAGTCTCCGTTTGATCTCATTCAGTTTTTAGTCTCGCTCCGACCAACTCCAAATTGTACAAAATAATTCAATATAAAATTTTTTGAAAAAAATTCTCAAATACTTTTTTTTCGGTACAAATTTTGGTATAGATATTTTTTTTGAAATTAATTTCGGAACTTTATAAGTCGACAAAATGTGTTCTCCTTGCGGACCGGGATGTGGACCCTGCGACCCCTGCTGTGGGCCCTTCGAGTGCTCCCCCAAGTGCTACAACTCGGCACAGCTGGAGGCGTTGCCGCAATGTGCACCGCGCATACCGCCGCCCTTCCCCAAGTGCATCACCGTGCAGCAGCCACCTCGCATGATCTGCAAGAAGCGGGTCGTGTTCACCGAGAAGATTGTGCCGGAGCCGATGGTTGTTAACCGATGCAGGCAGATCACGATCCCCAAGGTGGTCGATGCCACGCGAGTCATCAAGGTGCCGAAGCTGATTTGGGTCTCGCAGATGGTGCGGGAGCCACGCGTCATCTACTACCCGTCGATGATACCGGACCCGTACGTCGTCTGCTACCCGAAGCGGGTCTGCGAGCCCAGGGAGGTGTGCCAGTCGATCCTTTGCCAGCCGAAGCCGCAGACGATCGACATCCCTCCTCCGAGGGAGTACTGCTGCTACCCCAATGGACCCATCAACTACAAGCCGAGCGCCGCCTGTCCGCCGTGCCCCATTGGACCCTGTGCCCCGGGCGGAGGATGCTGCCCCTTGCCGTGCTTCTCCACCAACCAGTATCCCATTGCCGAGGGCCGCTGTGGCCCTTGTGGTCCCTGTGGGCCCTGTGGGCCGTGTGGTCCTCGTGGCGGACCCTGCGGACCCTGCGGACCTGGAGCTTGTGGACCGTGTGGTCCGGGCGCCTGCGGCCCCCGCTGTGGACCCTGTGGACCGTGCGCTGTGCCTAATTGCGGACCCTGCGGTCTGACCATGCCTTCGGGTCCCTTCATCCCAGCACCCTGTGGCCCCTGCGGCCCTGGTAGCTGTGGTCTGAACGGCCCCTGTGGACCATGTGGACCCTGTGGACCGTGCTCGCCGCCGTGTCCCTACGAATCGCCGGAGTGTGGACCCTGCTACCCGTGCGCACCCACTCCGTGGAACACGCATTGTGGACCAGTCGGACCGTGTGGCCCTCAAGTGCCCTGTGGTCCCTGCGGTCCATGCTAAGCAGCCGCCAAAGAACCCTTCCCTGGAGTACACGTTGTCGCTCTGGAGTGCCCTGTGTTCCTTGTTAATCGGCTTAGCGTGGCTCTCAAACTGATGACTGCAACGTTTGGGGAGTCCTGACACAAAATTATCATTGTCAAAACCTGCTGAAACCCCATCTGGGCTGTAATTAAAAAACAAAAAATATTTATGGAATACTCAATGCCTACTATAGTTCATAGCTTGAAAAGCTTTTCAGCCGGCACAGACAATATTCGTATGCCACAGGAAGGAACCATATTTTCGGAACTTAGTTCGGAGCTGAACATTCGATTATAATTTAATTACAATTTGTACGATGCGTTTCTCTATTCCTTTCCGCAATTTTGGATTTCTATAAAATTGTTGGAGCTTTCTCCGTTCATCGTAATCCTCGAGTTCATTGTTCACATTAACCGGCACCGAAATTTATAAACTTTTTTTGATGGCCAGAAATATTTTCTTATCTGAGTGCATAGCTTCCTTCTGTGGAGTTGGTTTTGCTCTCGCATTTGTTTGCTGGTTTAATTTTGCATGGAATTTGGTCAGGTTTTTGGGTTTCTGTTCGCTTATTAACGTTTTGCCGTTAGCATTTTCATAGAATTTGGGTGCATTGTTGGGTTGGTGGGTGGTTCGCTGGACATTTTGGTCAGCCGCAGATGGTCAGAAAGCATCTGGTCGGATCCGACCCCCACTGCGACCCTGCCTGGCCTTTGTGTAACTAAATTATTTAGTTGTGTGGCCAGCAAGTAGTGTGGGCAATGCTAGCCCCAAAACGCGACTCCAACCACGATTGTACCACTGCCTGACGGCAGTCGGCAGACTGGCCAAAAACGCACTGACAGCCAACCAGTGCGCTGTGTGCGCTGTGGAGTGGAGTGGAGGCATCAAATGATTGCTCCAGACACTTTATAATGCATGAGTCCGGGAGCCAGAGCCAGAACCAGAGCCAGTGCCACAGCCAGAGCCTGAACCAGCAACAGGAAAATGCCGCACAATGAGCATGAACACGAGTAAACAAATTATTTATATTTAAATTGTTTCGGTTGCTGCATTTGTTGTTGCTGCTGCTGCTGCTGCTGCTGCCTTTGAGCTTCATCCGTCTATTTGCTGCCGGTGCACACAGAACAGCCAGCGTCCAGTCCTGGGCCTGACTCTGACTTCCAACACTGGACTATGGTTGCTCCGGGTTGCCATGATTATGTGGCAGAGCGGCATGCGGACTCTTTTTGTGCCTTTGACTGAGTTTAAGCAGACGCAGCAAGAGATCTCCTCCACCTCCTCATCCTCCTCCTCCTCCTCCTCCCGGTCGGAGGCAGTCAGACAGGACAGGAGTCGTGTCCAGACCAGAACCCCGCGTGAGGTTTATTTATGCATTTCATTTGGGGTGTGCGCCACTTCCCTTCCCTTCACTCCGCACCGCTTCCCATTCATGCGGGTGTCCTGTCGGGTTCTGTGCTGCGTCTCGCTTTTGAGTTGATGTATTAAAAATTTTCACACATGGCAGTGGGTGTGGGTTGGTTTCCACAGAGAAGTAGGAGAACCATGAGGATGATGCCCACCAACTTGCAGTGAAATTTGATTTCCTTGCGCCCCTGCCGCGTGTCCCCAGTTCCGAGTACGACACCAGAAGCCAACACAACTTTGACTGTGCATTTTTCAGCGCTTGATTTGCGTTGAAAATGCGCTTCTGCATCCTCCACACACACACACACACATTAACGGTACATACGCACCCGTTGAGTGGCTGCATCGGAAGTTGGACGCCGTGGTGTGGAGATCACACGGTGCGGTGGCTTTTGACGGTGCGTTCATTATGATTAGCAATTTCGGGTGCACAGAGAGACAGCGAGGGAAACCCCTTACCTGGTCTGTTAGTTGCATACCTTCAGCTGGTGGGCAAACACTGCGTTTGGGGGATTTTTAATAAAAATTTCGTTGGCTTTTCGTTGGCACCAGCGGCGGCAAAGAGTCAGCGGATGAGTGGCTTGTGGCTTGCGTGGATTTTGTCATGTGCAACTTGGTTGCATATTCATTTCGGTCTGGATCGACCTTAAAAGAAAAGACTTTAATAACTGCTTGAGGGATGCAATGAGAAAGTAGAGTACAATATTTCCAGGAATTATATTTTCAATGGAAAAAACATCTGAAATAATTATTTTTGCTACTTTTGGTAGAAGTAGCCCAAATCGGGGCATGCTTTTTTTTTTTTTGGGCTACCTGCAGCTCTTAATGTTTCCTGGTTTTGTGATGTACTTACTATAAGTCGGGTTTCTTTGCCATTACCCGTAATGCTTTGTGTGTGTCTGCTGCATGTGGACCTTGTCAGAGCACTGCCATCCGCAGCATTTTGTGGCATATTCCAGCATGGAATTGCATTTTTGCGTCATTGTTTGATGGCTTCCGCTGTTACAGCTGCATATCCTTGCCACTTAAGCTTCCTTCTTTTGCGCTGAAGCTGTGGCGCTTCCTGTTGCCATTGCCTTGCCATTGTGGTGCCGTGTTCTGGTCCTGGTATGTTGTCACAAGGCACGCACCCCACACATCCGCACCATCTTCATGCCGCTGCTGGAATACAGTTAGCATTTGGTTGTTGCTGTTGTTGCAATTTTATTGCTGCTGCTGCTGTTGCGCTGCCACACACTAACTGTAACGCATTGTTGTCAGCGGCAGCGCGTGCCTCATCGTTCTGCACTTCTCGTGGAAATGGAAACATGAAAATTGCATAATCCACGCATTGCGATTTATGACTTTTGCGGCAGGATGACTGATGGCAGGACAAACAAATGTCAGGGAAATGCTGAAAATGTAGATGTAAATGCAACAGCTCCCAGACAAACGCCTGTCACTTCTTTTATCAAGAAATGTTCATTCTTATAAAAATATATCCAAGCCTGGCGGGGTCCTTTGAAGCGTGATTTTTCCACTTTATACACTTCGAGACTAATCAGAAAAAATGCTGAAACTCTCAAGCTGAATGCCCAGGGGGCACTTGTTTTTCGCATCAGTTTAGTCTGAAAAATAAGCAAGAACTCTGGAGAGCTGTGAGATCTTCGCTTCGGTTCTTGGCAACCGCAGGAATTACCCACCGGATTCTGAGGTTAATCAGCAATTTACTGCACAAATTGATAGGCTCCTTGGGCCACTGGCCGCAAAGTGTGAGCCCTACTGCTGGCTGTCTGCAGCAGCAGCAGCACCACCACCGCCACAGCAGCAATTGCTCAATTAGCCGCCAATGCAGTTGGGCCTCAAACAATAGCTGCCACAAGCGGCTTTCGCTTAAGAGCCAATCGAATCCTGCATAATTAATTTGTGAAATTTCGAGACAGCTGCACTTGACTTAAGCCTCCAACGTAAGCGCCAAACTACAAGTACACCTCGAGTGCCCAGAGCACTCTCAACGGACCGCAGATACTCTGTCAGCTGCTCTCTAGCTCTCTCTCTCTCTCTCTCGCTCGTACTTGCTCTCTTTCGTTCTCTTTTCCACAGCCGATCTCCTGTTGCGTGAGGGGCGCCCTTTATGAATGGGAGCGCATAAATTTGTGACATTTTTTGTGGCATTTTACGAGGCAGGTCCATTAAAATGGGGCCACATGTGCAGCCGCCACGCGCGCCGCGCCGCCCCAGGCACTCCAGCTCCAGCTCGAGCTCGAGCTGTCCGTTGTGGGGAAATAAAATGAAATACATAAATTTTGCAACGATTTGAGAGACCGCATTTTATAATTGAATCACGTACGGACGTTTTCAGAGGCGCCAGGAAATAAGTTTTGCCGCTGATATAAATTAGAATCTTAAGGGATTGCCTGACATGGCCGCCTGCCCGCATGCCTGCCTGCCTACCGACTTAATCAATACTATGTATAGGACTTGCTCCGCCAGAGGATCCCCTACATATATTCTCAGGCATTGTTGTGCTTGTTTGTTTGGTTTTGGGCCTGACTTTAAGAGCTCAGTGTGCGAATACTTGCAATTTATGTGACTTGTTTGGCGGCGCAGCAAAGTTGCAGCGAGTTTTTCTTTCGCTCTTGCTTTTTCTTTTTCCACTCTTTTTTTTTTCTTCCTTTTTCTTTTGAAAAGTTGCATGGGCGCATTTCCGTTTCCGTTTATTAGAGTGTGCGTTTGTGTGTGTGCAACAGCAACCTTTTGATTTACTTAGGCCGCGGCACGTTTTCCACCAAAAGAGTCGAACAATTGCCAATTCGCAAACAAAATACAAATCGAGTGAGAAGTGCGAAGTGCGAGAGGGTAGCAGCGAGTACCAAACGAATTGAGTTCAGGCAAAAACTTTTTTGTTTTATGGCCACCTCTATACACAGTGTGTAGAATGTGAAAAGGAGAGAGAGACACACAAACATTTTGTATCAGTGTGTGCACACTCCATTGAGCCCCAATGATGCGTACAAAATGCAACAGCAACAATTTTCGGCATTTTTTTTAAATGGTAATTTTTTGCTCGCCATCTCTCGCTCTCTCGCTCTCTCTCTCGTTCTTTCTGCTGTGCCTCGATCCGCTTTCGCTCTTGTTGCTTGCCACACATGCCGCATTACATGTAAAGCGCTTTACCCATTATTTCGTTGGCATGTTCTTCTTGTTGTTTTGCGCATAAAAATGCATTGCATTGATTTTATCAAGTGCAAAAATCAAAAATGTTGACACGACACCGCCGCACGGGGCAATAAAATGTGGCAAAAGTGCAGAAGTGAGTGGTCAGGGTGCATCAGAGTTTCGCTTATCTGTTGGCAATTTACGCGTTGCAATATCTGTGGCGCTTCAAATTGCATTCCACATCATTTTCGAGACAGTCTTGGGTGAATTTCTGATTAGTATTTGGTCTCCACAAGGCCTGCCCGAGAGCCATTCATCTATTTGGCTAAAACAAATATGTTGCAATGTTTGCCGTCCGTCCGTCTGTCGAGTTGCTATAGCCGCAACAGCAGCAACATGGCCAAAACAGCTAAGCATGTGGCGCAGCCAAGTGTCTGAACATGGCCAAGACCAGAGCAGGGACGGGGAGAAAGGAGCCCAGTTCTGTGCTCGGGCACAGGCTCAACACAGTCTGAGGTTTGAGGTTGCTTTGCGGCATTTTGTCGAGATTTGTTGAAAATTTATGCGCTACCTTGGAGAATTTATGAGTTGCAGTCGAGTGAATTATTTTATCATACGCATGCAGCAGCAGCAGCAGCAGCAGCAGCAGCAGCAGCAGCAGCAACAACCGACACGGGATTCGGTGTGTGTGTGTGGGGGCATGTAAAGTGCTTGCCACAACAAGCTTCAACGGCAGCTAAGACTTTGCCCTCTCTCTCTCTCTGAGTATCTGCTGTGTGCTGGCATACACAACACAGTTTAAGCTACTAATTTCACATGCAAAAGTCTTCACTAAGCCGGCATTTTAATCTTGGCCAAGTGTTGTGCCCGGCACGGCACGGCACGGCCCTGGCTCGGCCCAGCCCGGCTCTGGGCTTGTAAGTAATTAAGCGGTCGCACTGCCGAAATGCCTACACACTAAATAATAGCATTGGGAGGAGAGGCAAAGTGCATTTTTATACCCTGTAAAAGGGTCTTGTGAAATCTGAAATCGAATAGATTTTTTTTGTATATTTTTAGAGCTGAGATTTGTCCCTTTTTAGATGAAACTTTGGCAGTGGCAAATGCTTTCTGCTAACTTTGATACAAATTTGGAACCTATGTAAATCTATCCAGGGTATTCAAGGCTTCGACTTAGACCCTTAGAACATGGGATTTCTTTTTCAGCTTTTTTTTTGTTCCTGGTCCAGCCTGTGAACAGAGATTTAAGTTGTTGGGGCAGCAGGACGAGCGCCATTGATAGGCTCTCTACCCCTTAGGCTGCTGTTCGTGCTGGATCTGAGCCTTGTCAAATACCTGTTCCTCCTCCTCCTCATGCTGCTACTCTTGCTCCTGCTCCTGCTCTGTACTGTTGTTGTACTTAGGCCTAATGCCTTGCTCTTGTTTGCAAATTGCATTGGGATAACAACAAGCTGGCCATGGTCGGTTGCCTTGTGCTGTTGATGCTTCTGATGCTGCTGCTGCTGCTGTTGCCAGGTGTCTAGGTGTCTGGATTGCCGTTCGTGCTGAGGATTGCCTTCTACTTGGGGGCTAATCAATTTGCATGCTGCGCGCAGTCTGCACATCCGGAAGGCAGATTCTCCTCCTCCGATCTGCCGCTGTTTCTGTTGCCTTTTCATTTAATTTCCAGTTGCCATCAAGGCTGCTTGCTGCACATTTGCATTCCGTCGCCAAGTCACGTCGAATGGAATGCTCTCTCCTTCTCTCTCTCTCGCACCGCTGCTCTCTCTCTCTCTCTCTTTTGGAAAAGGGAAAATGAAAAAAGTTTTTTAATTTTACACATGCTGCGATTAAGATGTCAAAATGTCAATTGTTATCCAAGCCAACAAAAAAACTAGCAGAAAACAAACAGCGACAGGCAGAAGAATATTTCTTGGCCAGCCAGACAGCTGGAACAGGAGGATATTCGACAGACCTGTCCGAGCCACCAGGAATTTCATCAAACAAGCTAAAAGCTTTAGAAATTGAAGACGCGTGCTATCAATTAGTCGTGGGCCGGCTTTGATGTAGATTAAAGAACAACAAGAAGACGGAAGTCGTGGACTCCACTCTGTGGAGTGGCCAACTCTGTGCTCTCCCATCTGTTTGTCTGTCTCTGTGAGGGCTGGCATGTACCACCAATCTCTGCCTGATTTAATTAAAATTCCAGCACATAAAATACAACATTTTCAACCCCTCTCTGGCCAGAGCTTCTATGTAAATATATTTACATACATTTGATGTATGTATGTATGGGTTATGGGCTGGCCACTTTGACGTATTTGCCAGCCATAATTAGCTTCATTACTCATTCATCTTTGCATTCATTCATTAGAAACCAATTGACAGTTTAATTAAGTTTTAGCTTTTGGCCCAGGCCCAGGCTCAGCCCCTGCCCTGCGTTCTGTTGCTTGCGCCTCGTTTGCCTTTCGCTTTGGCCGATGAAAAAGTTTTCGGGTTTTAAAAAAAAGAGTTTAAGCAAAATGGACCCGAAAGGAAAAGTGGAAAAGTCCCACCAAATCTACGGAAAGTGTAGACCGGCAGCGCCTAATTGGCACCCAATTAGGCATAAATATTTGACTGTGTGGGCAATAAAACAATTATTCAGCTACACTTTCACACAAAGCTGCGCTTACGACTCTTCAGACGGTCTACGGCTAGTCCTGGCCCTAGTCCTGGCTGCCTTTGACCCTTTCGAAAGGGGTCTTGGTCCTGATTAGGCGCTCTAATTGAGCATACTTAAATGTACTATAAGCTGATTGTGGTGAAAGTTAACTGCCAACTGATGGTAGCTGGAGGAAGAACTACATTAAAAGTTCTACCTCAAAAAAGGCTTTTAAAATTAGCTACGAAAACTTAAAAATGTAAGCCAAATGCGCTTCATGGCTGGATATTTATATGTTCATCAGTTTATACATTTTTACAATGCAATTTATGTACATTAAACATTAAGACACAAAAATTGTTACAAGTTTCGTATAGGCTGTGGCTTTTGTGTAGCTGCTCTCTCAGCCGCTCACTCTTTAAACTTGATTTTGACATTAAAAACCTGGCCATATTGTTAGCGCTAACTATCAAAAAACGCTTTGGGGCCTTTTCTGTTTAACCCCGTGTCTTTCATTAATGAAATGTGGAGTCATGAGTGGCTGTGGTGGTGGGCCCCAGCTGCCGTTCCATGTGTGTGTACCTTGTTCTCGCGAAAGTTGGTGGAAAGTGCCGCGGGGCACAGCAGAACACAACTCTGGCTCTGAATTTTCATATGTGCGCTTTTACCTGGATGCCGTGGATGTGCGGCAAGAGGCTGGAACATTAGTCTGCGGCTTGTTTCATCATGTTGCATGTTTATCGCGTTTGCGGCTCATTACGCCAGGTCAGAGCGTTCTGTTCTCCAACAGAGTTCAGCGAAAACTGTGGCCGTATCCGATGTACATACATAAAATAAGTTTAATTACGCTTAAACAGTCTATGTAGAGAGCATATTAATGGGATGCCAATCATTTTCGGTTCTGCATTCGTGTGTGTTTGCATTGGGCATATCGAAATCCGACAGCAGCCATCAGATCAAATATTATACTTCAAATTAAACAAAAACAGAGGCATAATTAAAGTCCCCAACCCAATGCACGAATATGTATACATATTGGGGAATTTCGTATGTGTATTTTCCAGAGACAGAAATCATTTCAAAATCCAAATGCAAGAACTAATTGAAATCGAGCATGTTGATCCGGAGTCGCCTGTCGTTTCAGGCGCCCCTCTGCCGCTGACAGATGGCCAGAGTCCCTTCGTCTGGGCACCGTTTGATGAATTGATGCAATGTCTAGGCCTTTTTATGAGCCAAATCCCTGTGAATATCTGTGTGTGTGTGTGTGTGGATGCGTTCTTGTGGCTGACAAACAGCTTAAAACCTTGATGGACATTACGTTGTATGGTTTTATACACCCAATCCCCCGACTGGTTGGAAGAGTTTTACATTTGAACGTTGCTCCTATCGAGCTCAAACAAAAGCGCTGGGAGGCCTTTCATTTCGCATTGGCTAGGTAGCAATTACTGTTTGTTTATGCATTTGTTACTGTTGTCGTTGTTGCAGCTTGTTGTAGGTTGCAGTTGCAGGAATACTCGTCGAAGCTGTAGCAACACCAGGGGGTGGGGCCAGTGGCAGCGGCAGCAGTTTGCCAAAGAAGTAAAATTGAAATTTGAAATTCATAATTCAATTGAAGTTGTGCTTGGCAGCACAAAACCGAAACCAACAAAACGAATTACATAGTGAGTGTGGAGAGAGTGAGTGAGGCGTGGTCGCCGAAGGCTGCCACTCACATATGTATGTGTGTGTGTGAGTGTGTGTTAATTGAATGCAACAGCAGCAGTAGCGCCAGAAGACGAGAGAGTGCGCGCAGAAGGAAAAGTTGCAGGAGCAACAACAGCCCAAAAAGCTTGCAACGCAATGCAACCATTGGCAATTGCAATTTCTTTGATCATTTTGCGATTGGGTGCCACCACCAGAGACGTACCAGAGCACTGGAAACAGAGGATAAAGATAGATGTGGCAGCCAGAGTCGATATTTGGACTTGAGTATACCCTGTACACAGATTTACAGGGCAGAAAGGACTGGAACACATTTTCAAAGAGATTCAAAAGATATGTCCATAAATACAGCACAACTCTCACCCCTTCTGAAACCTAAGAAAGAATTATCAAAAAGGCTCGTACCCCACTACAACAGGACATCCTTTGAAAAATATACATATATGGCTGGAGTGGGGGAAATCACAAAAAGGCCAGCCAGCATTCCAGTTTCCCATTGCAGTTCGCTCTGTCTCAGTGTAGTTCTTTATGTGTGTATGTGCTCGTACGTCCGTTTGCTGGCATTTTGTTTAAAATGCATAAATCATCAAATGCTGCAGTGTCATAAACGAAGCAATGCACAAATACACAGAGACAATAAATAGATGGATAGATACGCTCTCTGTGTCTGCAGCTGCTGTAGCTGTATCTGCGAGAGGGTACGAATGTGCATATGAAAATCAAACAGGGGATATTATTATTTTGTGAACACAGCAAAAAGCAGCAGCAGTTGCAGCAGCAAAGGCAGCAGAGCAAAAAAAAAATAGTGCCAGCTATTGGGGGCCCAAAGTTTTTGATGCCCTTGCGGATAAAAAATAAATAATATATTTTTATGTTTGACAATTTTCAATTAAGGGTAACGTACAATTTGCCCAACTGCAAATATCGAATTAACATTTTTATAAATATTTTAAAAATATTAGTATGCATTGAATATTCAAATGTTTCTTTTTCATTATGGAGAATATAAATTTTTGCACAAATTTACATATGAAAATGACACCAAGGACATTTACGTATGGTTATGGTTAAAATGGAAACACCCTCTGCAAGGGTATTCGCATCGAGAGAGAGGCAGGAGAAAATTCAACTAGAATGGGCCAACGTGCAAATCAAAGGCAAAAATCCGTATGAGTTGCAAGCAACAACCTTCCTGCCTCCTGCCTCCTGCCTCCTGCCCTCGCCGCACGGGCGCCTGGTTGCAATAAATCTGTTGGGGCAGTCATAAATATTGATTTCGAAATTGTCCGCATGCATGTGCCTGTCCCTCTCTCTCTTTCACTCTCTCCCATTCTGTGGGTGTGTGCGGGTGTGTAACACCCACTCAAAGGGACCGGACCCCATCCGTACATCCCATGCTACTCTCCTCCCCTCCCCTGCACTTAGATTTGTCGCTTATATTAGCTGCAGAAATGAAAATCGTTTTCCAATCGTATTCTTGTCGTTTACCTTTTGCTCTTGTCGCTGGCGCTTTTCCTTTTGCTTTTCCCCATTTTCCCTCTGTGTGTGTGTGTGTTAGTGTGTGTCTGTTCTATTCAAGTGTAATTTGCAGTTGCTTTGCTTGTCGTTGTTATTCCTTTGCTGACAAACGTTCTTCTGGAATATACTCTAACCCATAGGGTGAGTCCGAAAGACAACTAAAAAATTCAGGTCTTTGAATTGGGTTTTGTTTGATCTACAAACTGGATGCTTCCAGATAACACAAATATTTTTAAGTTTGAAGATAATTCATTAAAGAACCCATGACACAAAGGTGTGAACCTTTTTTCCTATTAAATTAAAAATACATTAATAATTAAATACATCTCATTGCCATCACCGGACTGCCTCGATCTAAGTAATACAATTTTGTATCTTAAAACTAGTGCATAAATCAGTCGATCTTAATCGCATGTCGATCTCTTCTTCTCCCTCCATCGCCCCCCTGTTGAGTGTTGAACTCAATATTTTCCATATGATGGCAATCAGTTTTTGCATTTGATGCTTTCGTCATTGACCGCCATGGTTCCAATGGATTCATCTCTTGTCGCTCATCTTTTGCCATTGTTGTTGTCTCGTTGTTGCTGCTGTTGTTGTTCTTGTTTTGTAGAAAAGTTTCGAATTTATGATCCGTCACTGAGTTTAGAATTATGGCCAATGGCTTCGGACTGTCAGGTGGTCCCATGCCACACACACACTCACACCCGTTTCCCATCCCATCGCAGTCCCAGAGAGAGGGCAGCTCACATGTCTGGCCAGACTGAAATTGAAATTAAAGCCATAATTCATTCGAGAGCCCTGGTCGTGGGGCGAGGCAAAGTCTTTTGGCTTAAAGCCACTTGTCCTGTGTCTGTTTTTGCTAGTGGACCGCTCTCTTCCTGTTGCTGTGGCTGCTGCTGGCCGGTATCTGCCTGTTTCTTGCCCTCTATTTAATGGGCTTTTATGAGTCCCGTCTCCACCCTCCCCCATACTGACCAGTGGCATAATCTTGGCCCACAGGGAAACACTGGCCAAAGGCCAGACCAGACAAGACACATTCGTTTCTTGGGCCTAAGCTTCTTGGAGGCACAGCTGGCCGGGGACTTTTTCTTTTATTGGCCTGCCATGAAATTGAACTTGTGCGTGAACTCGTATACGTCTTCTATCTACCATAGATATATGTGTGTACGTGTGTGTGTGTGAGGTAGTTGACAATTTTTGGGGCTATAAAAACACCATCATACTCATCACTGAACGCTGACAGTTTTGCATTCCCCAGGGATTGGTTGCCTGGCTCTGACTGAGGCTATTGCCAGCATTTTAGTCTTATCGCTGGACTATGCTCATCCCTCATCCCTGCCCTCCCCTACAGTTGCCTTGAGCATGATTAGTTGTGTTTTGTTTAATATCTTTTCAGGGCAAAACGGGAATTCAAGCTTGGATTTGTTGCAAAACTTTAAGTTTTACTTGATTTATGCGCATTGCTCCTTCAAGTATTCAAATATAACTAATTTTAGAATTTATCCTGGATCGTTTGGACAATTCTTTAATATATTTTCGGCGCACTTTTTACCTTAAACCTTTCAAATCATTTCCGTTCGTATTCCTCTTAAATATTCCTGCCCGCTGGCCGAAAAAAAGTCGCTCAAACGAAAACCATTAATGAAATCAATTATATATCGAAAGATTTTAATCATCCTTGATTAAATTTCCATTTTGTCATTCACCGCAGCTGATTGTGAAAAGTGTGAAAAGTTTCCCCGACAGAAAAAGAGCTACAAGGGGTTGGTGTGGGTTAAACTCAATTTGTAATGTTATCACACTGGCCGACAGCATTTCCATTTAGTTATCCGTTCAATGGGCGCCGAAAATGATTTCTCTATGGCCTATCACACTCCCGGCCTAACATTTTATCCAATTACCACGTTACCTTTGAACTAAAACGGCAAAAAAAATAAACTGCAACCAGCCAATACAGGCAAAAACCCAGGCACATGGCTGTGGAGGGAAATAAATTGCCAATAGGTATCGAGTGTCGACACAAAGCCGGACACGGACATGGAGCCCAGGCCTAAGCAGAGCAGCGCAGCAGCACGGGGGCGGCAGCAGGATCCTTGGGGGAGGGGCCTTTGTGTCCTCGTGTGTCACGTTGTTTTTAAATATTGGCACAAAATCAAATTATCAGCTATTTGTCAATAAATAACTCTTGACAAAGGCGAAACTTTATTAAAATTCACCACAAAACGCTGCAGTTTCCGGTTTCAATTACGCCATAAATTTTCGGCTCTGCACGCCCTCGTTCTCGGATCGGGGGCGGACCCAGCACCAGTATCAGTATCGGGGGCAGTGGCGTCGGTGTCGGTCATTCGATGACATAAACCCGAACGCAGGCATATTGAAATTTAAAGCCCCGTTGGCAACTTGTCACAATTTACAACCTGTCCCCAAGCTGCCCCCGCCCCACCCCGGTTACATTTTGAGGCCGCACAAAATATGAGCCAATATAGAAGCAATAAAGCAGGACAGGCACAACAGCATCCACCGGACACCACGGGCCATGTAAATGGAAATCAAAATCGAAATTGCACGACAGGGGAAAGTATTCCCTTTTGCGGAAGGAGCGCATTCCTGGACACGCTCTTTTATATCCTTTCCGTGCTTTGATGATTATCTTGTGGCAGTATGCTCCACTCTCCACAGAAGTAATGGCTCTTCAAGAGTATCCAAAGCTTCGGCCTAGTGGAATCTCCTCCTGTATGAATTATTGTAATGGACAGTAAATTAAATTATAAATTGCACTGGGCGAAGCAACTGGCACAGATCAAATGACGACAGCGCGGGGCCATAAACATTAATAACCAATATGCCAGTGGGCTGGGCAGATGTGGCAGGCAGGTGAGGCAGGCAGGAGAGCGGCAAGACAAGCGTGTGAAGCGCATAAACAAGCCGCAAAGGATTGCAGCGAGCGATAGAGAGAGCGAGTCGGAGCAGAGGGAAGGCTAGATCCCAGTGGCTGGCAAAAGCCACTTTCGCAATTTATGGCAGTTGGTGGGGCAGCAAAAAAAAAACACACCGAAGCACAGCAAAGCAAAGTTTGTTACTTTGGCACCGACATCGCCTCGCCGCCTGGCAACCTCTGAGCAAGCGGCTCTGGCGGCTTTCACCGATGATGCATTGATGCGGATTTAAAGTTTAAAAGGTTTCGACGCGGACTGCCGCGGGGCCCCTTGGCCTGGCCAAGACCGCCTCCAGACCTGACCCGCTCTGACAGCCATTTGGCGTTTTGGCGCATAATAAATTCGAGCTGTAGACACACGGTTTAATTTATCATCAAACGCTCTCGCGCGCAATCAGGACGCGCATAGCGAAAGGCGTGGAATTTATTGGTCTAACTTATGGGGCCGGGCCTCAGTTGATGGCTTCAGCTACAGCCACAGCCACAGCCGCAGCCTGCCTGCCACCAAGGTGCTCTGTGTCTGTGTCTGTGCATAGTTTATTTCAAATTGGTTAGGTGGCTGCCTCTGCCACTGCCTTTGCCTTTGCCCCTCTGCTCGGCTGCTCCTCTGACTCTGCCACATCAGATTGATTGAACTGATGAATGAATGCTCACGAGTTGGCTTTGGTGCTGGATTTCTTCACGGTACGGAAAGGAATTTAAAAATTCCATTATATTTTTGTTTTTTGCAGCAATATTTGCTCTCGATTGGTTATGTATTGCCGTGCATATTGGAAAGCGAAAACAATATCTGGTTCTGAAAAATGGAATACAATTTACAAGGCAACAAATATTGAACGGGGAGTTGCAGCCCCGCTATTGTCGAGTGCGGATGAACGTCAATGAAAGGGAAAGGGAAGCTCAGCCACACTCAATTTGGCCTACAAATCAGCTTTGGTTTTCTAATTGGTTTTTATGATTTCAACACATCAAATAAGAGTGAAAAACATGAATGATTTTTATGGGCGCCAAGTCGTAAACGAAACAACGCTAATCAACTCCAATGATTGGGTAAGACAAACCGATTTCTAGGCAATGAAATGCCCAAGAAGATTCATAATTTAGAGCATAAGATAAACACACACCCACATACACGAGAGCACCACAACAAGGACTTGGGACTGTCGGCATGACGCTGCCCTTCTTTAGTATAGTAATAAAAGAACACGCTTCGATGGGCAGCTCTGGCAGCATCTTCAAATCAGGCAGAAAAATGCTACCGTGTCTGACTAGCTCTGTGTATGCACAGATACGAGCACACACACGTGTGTGAGAGTGTGGCAAGACATTGAGAAGAGAAAGAGTGTATTCTCCACATTTCATTACGTTGAACATGACGAGGCTGAGAGCACGTAACAAGTTTAAATTGCGCTCGTTGACTGCTGACTGCCGTGCGGAAGATGCCGATATCGATGTTGGGACGGAACGGGACAGGCTAGGGCGGGCCATGGCCGACACAGCCCCGGCAATTGAAGCAGAAAAGTGTATTTATATGTAACGGAAATGATGCTGCACTTTAGCCCCATGTCCCGTGGTCGAAAGATGAAGGCAACAACGAGTTGGCCTGGCCCTAGCCCCGTGCCTGGCAATAAGCATTTGGTATACACGGATTTTTCATGCTAATAGATGATTATGATACCCCGACGAGCACATCCCTTCGAGCGTCTGTGTGTGTGTGGGGGCGATAAGCGCCGCATTATATATACATATATAATTGTAAGTGGAAAATCTATAAATGGCAATGCTCATAAGTAAATAAAGATAGGAGTGTGGCATGTCTGAATGGCGGGGCATTACTTTTTATGTAGTTGAAGGCTGAATGTGATGTGATGTGTGCTGTGATTTCTTTTTACATTCTTTTGCCTAATTTTATGGGAGCTCAAGCACCGCCTGCCCCGCTCCCCCCAACGAGTGGTTCACCTGTTCCATGCTTATCGGTGGCGGCCCATGAAATGTTTGCAGTCAGACGTATATCGCTTTTGGCAAACTCTGTTGATTTTTATGGCATCTCTGGGTAAATGCGTAAATTAAATTATTATCTGTGGGATTTTCAGCAAGCTGAATAAATACATTTTATGTGCTATGTGCGAGTATTTTTATGGCTTGTGCCTGGATGTAACTCTTCTCCGCTGTACAGCATAGCGGCGTAAAGTGATGTGGCACCTGCAGAGGCCTGTGCTGTGTGCTTGCCTAGCATTTGCATTTATTGTAATGGGCCAAAAGTTTGCCTATATCAAAGTCATGCACGCTGTCGAGCATTAAGCGTTCAACACACACCTACAGAAAATACACAGAGAGTGAAAGAGAGATAGATACAGGCAGGTATCCATGCTAATGCTGCGTATACGTTATATTTTCAGCTGCTGCAAATGTTGTAATGGAAGCGCGATTCTCGGCTCCAGTCAAATATTTGTGCAGAGCCAAAAACGGGCACACAAATGTGTAACCAACACGCTATTTGCTTAAGGCACACTCTGGCCTCACACAAACACTCTGACTAACACACACACACACACACACACACACACACACACACACACACACACACACACAGACAGAAGCAGAGAAAGAGCGAAGCAGAGAGACTGACTCATGCGGATGCCAGATGCGACACCGTGCAAATAAAAATCTTGGGCAAAAAGGTGAAACGTGTATTAAATAATTCCTTTGTGGAGCACATTTTAATCGTGCAGCGGCAACAGCAAACAAAAGGAACCCTCTAGCTGGTAGCTGCTAGCTGGGAGCTGGACAAGCCCAAATGTCCAGCGGGCAGAACAAATACAACCCCATCATCCTCAAAGCCCGTTCTCGTGCATGCCGCAACAACAACAAAAAAAGTGCAAACTTTGTAAAAATTCAGAACTGCGACAGAACAGAGGCTGGGATGGGGACACGGACATGGGCATGGACAGGGCCAGTTACCGTTACCGCCAGTAGACGGCGAAATTTTGTTGTGTCCACGTACATGAGTTTTGGTCTGTGGTCGCGCATGCCAACTAAGTGGAGCTCGGATACGGGGGTCTGGGTTTCGGCTTTCGGGTTAAGCCTAGCAAATAGATGACAGCGGTGCAACGGTTTGACAGGCGTGTGAAGACAAATTTCTGGAAAATATTCATTGGTGCGGCGTCGGCGGGGACAGCACAATGAAAAGCAACGAAAAATGAAAATATTACACACACTCACAGATACAGAGAGATATTGTGCAAAACAAATAAAAGCGAAAAATGTACTCCTTTCTCTCTGTTGTGTATTTGTGTGTTTTTTAGCATCTGTGTGTTTGTACACTGGGAGAAAAAATGGCAGAGGAATTTGCTGATTTTAGAAGATTTTTGTGGAACAATTTTCGGACCATGGGCTTCAATTTGTATTTCTTTTTCTATTCGAAAATAATGTTTAACGCTTCATTATTTCCGTTTTCTTCTGCCGTTTTCTTCTACCATGGTATCGGGATGAAGGAAAGTTGGGAAATATACCAGTACTTATGGCATTCCTGTACCACTTAAAGATTCGTAAAAGTACACTGGTAAATGAATATTTCTAAGAATATTTCTCCAAGTGTCTCTTCGCCTATTCGTGTGTATGTTTGTTTGTGTGTTTGTGACCGTTGCGGTTTTGCGAGCATCAGCAACGGCAGTGTGAAGCAGCCTCCGCTTCAGCGTCAGCATCAGAGCATCAGCACCCGTACGTGGCAGCAGGGGGAACGGCAATGACAAAGCCATGCCATCTTTTTATTTATTTATTGTTTTTGTCTGTGCTGCTGCATTGGTGTTATTAGTGGCATTTGTTGCTGTTGCTGCTGTTGCTGCTGTTGTCCCGTGTGCTAGTGTAATAAAGTACAGCACACACCAAAGCAGAAAACGCGGCAGGAGCAGGGGTAGGGGCACGGATATCCCTGTGTATCCCAGCGTCAGCTGGCATCATTCAGCATTATGCTCGTATTTCTATATTTTACGAGTGTGAGTTTCGTTTGTAAGCCAATATGCGATTCCCTTTTTGATTCCTTCCCAACAACAAGTTTTAGCTCTGCAATTTTTCCTTTGGGTCTTATGCAATTGAAAAAGAGCATTTTGTCCAACTGGCTTTCATTTCATGTCTTATTTCAATGGATATTTTGGACATTACTTGATTGCCTTGGTAATAGGATTAGCCTGCAAAGTAAATGTCGATTAGAAAATGAATTAATTGAAAACCAAAAAATGTGAAATACCAATTTAAATTTTCGATGGATTAGTTATGCGTATTGTGCCCAATTATGTCCTTTGTCATTCATTAAACAAAGTATTTTACAATTTTGGATATTGAAAAAGGCCGAGCCAACGAGCTCAACGCCAATGAAATGAAGTTTATTTAAATGCATTTAGTTTATGCAAATGGAATATTTCGTTAAATGCCAAATGAAATTCGCTCTTTGAGTGTAGGCAACTAAAAATGGACACGAGCCGAGGTCGAATGCCTTGGCAAGGACTCTATTTTATAAATTTTATTGATATAATTATGTTGAAACTAATTCAATGAACGACCATTTGCAATCCTTCTCTCTATCCTGGCAAGGCCACTCTTTTTGTTGGATGGCTAATTGTGTTCTGCTCTGCTCCTCCTCTATTAATGAGTTTGGAAATTGCTGACAAATATTTATGGGATAAAACCGATATATAATAAAAAATAATGCAAATGTAAGCCATAAATTGCATGGCCTGGATACCGGCGGAACCATAAAAGTAATCGGATAATGGCAATTATCCCATCTATGTATATGGCTGCGTTTGAACCACTTTTGTGATTGGGCAAATCATTTAAATTGTCAAACATGTAATCCATTTTATGCAAATAGAAGGACTCTTGCAACTCGCAGCATCCTTGAGCATCCTTCGAGTACGAGCGTATTGTGTACAGCTTTTGTTTTTGTGTGTCTGTGTGTGTGTGTGCGGCTTTGGTTTCCAAACAATTAACTTGCAATTTTCGGTTAACTGCTTCCAAACAAAACAATTAATGCATTCTCTCAAGCAAAATTGAACGCAAGAGCCGGGCCACAGCACAAAATAAATTCTATGGCAAGAATCGTAGTCGAAGTGGCAGCACCAAAGTGCAGCCACAACAATGACAACAGAACAGGATGTGGCCCAGAGAGTGACCATTGAACAGGCGGCCAGAGAGTGACCATTGACCACCAGTTTTGCCGAGCTTCTCATTAAAGATTCAGTCTGACTTTGGTTTCCTGGGAAGAGTTAAATCAAGCTGCTGCCAGACCCAGGCCCCGATTGACCGCAACGTGATGTGAGCAACATCATTTCATGTGGAACTTCAACAGAGTTCAAGAGACTCCGAAATCGAACTGGTTAAGAATTTGGCCCCCAGCTTTGATGCTTTTCTGGCTGGCCTGTTGCATATTTTATGCCAAAACCTGTGACGTGTGTGTTTCCTCGTTTGACTTGAATAATTTCCGTAAAAGCAAATGAATTTGGATTTTGCTTTCAGCTCTTTCTTGACTCGCTTTTGGTTTTTTCCCCCTGCTTATTTCGGTTATGTTTGACCGAGGTCAATTGCTGGCAAAGTTTAGCATGAATGCATGCAAACGAGAGGCCTAAATATTTTAAAGCCAGATGGCAAATGCCAAACTGTTGCATACCTACTTATGGGGGAGAAGTATGGGCAGAGGCCGGAGCCGGAGCCAGAGCCGTAAGGCATTTCCATTATTAATGCCATTGAAGCTGTGCCGTTGTACGAGATCTTTGTGGAATTTTAATAAATCATTTCGCATGAAATGCGTATCCGAAATGAAATCAAATGAAATGAATGAATGCCTCAGTGCTTGTCAGACGGTGGTACGGTGGGGACTGCACAGAGACAGAGCCTGCCCGGCCCGGCCCCCAGACTGACTGAGCGACTGCTTGACAGACTGATGGACTGAAAGACTGCCTCACTGCCTGGTGGGACTGACTGCCTGAGTGAGTGACTCGAAAAATGCCGGAACGGCTGCCGCTTCTTTTAGCCAAATTAGAGGGCGCTTAGCTGGGGTCGGTAGCCGTAGGCCCCCAGCCCCAGAATTCAGTTGAAATATTTAAAAATTGTCCGTGGATATTTGCTTGCTCGGTGGATTGTAAATCAAAATGCCGGCGCATTCGGAAAATATTAAAGTACAGTGAAAGTGGGGAGAGACAGCATCAAATATGCAAATTGCTGTTGGACTGCCGTCCACAGCCCCTCACCCTTCAGCCGTCATTCTCTCTCCCTTTCAGCATTGTGTGAGACTTTGCTGCGTGCCTTGCCATACATTTATCTGGGGGAGAAAAAGCCGTTTCATGCATTTTATTGGGCCAATGAACGGGTGGGAGAGCGTAGAGCGTGTGTGTGCTGCGTCCTCGATTATCAGGCTGGGAGGTGGAAGAGATGTCGATGTGGCAGCTGAAGGAGTTGGAGTTTGCCGGAGAAGTACTTATCAAAGCGCATAAATCAGCCAAATCACGGCGCAACAAATGTTTTACAAACTCATGCCCTCATCAAGGAGCAAGCATCCTGGGGCTATTAGTTTGTTCATGTCTCTCTCTCTCTCTGTTCCCCTGTTGTTATTGTTGCATACTTTACTTTTTCTATATGTAAATGATGATAAATACCCGCCATGTGTGTGTGTGTGTGTGTGACGACACTCCTGTCAAACATCCATTTGTCAGATGAGCAGCGACAATTTATTGAAAATGCCCTTTTCTCGCTTTTCGCTTAGTCAGCAATTTGCTTTTGATTGCGAAATGATGAAAGAGCGGCATGAGATCTGCTTTGATATGATTAGCCTAGTGGGGGGTTGGGGTGGGTCTCAAAGATACCGAAACCCACGGAGCTCACAAATAGATTGAAGAAGAGACCCGCCCCCCTGCAGCGTGCAAACTCCCCTGCAATGCGGATGGGAAGGGAATATTTCGCGCATTGTTTAATTTACAATTTTGCGCATTAACTTTGTCACATAATTCTAATTAACGCTTTTAATTACTTTATGAGGCACTTGGCGCCGTTACCTAAAAATATGGCTGCCTCAAATTGCCCGGGCAACAACGGCTTAAATGTCATCGCTACTCTCGCGCTGGACTCTGCTCTTGTCCATGCCAGACCAGACCAGACCAGACCATGGCCAGCACTGGGCAGAGAGCCCCGAGAGTGGCTCGTTAGGGGCCGGTGCCGGGGCTTTGGCGTCGCCCACTATTTTCTGATGCTGTAAAAGCTGAGGCTGAAGCCCGGGCCCAGGACATAGTCATTAAATGCGACGCAAATTAGATTTATTGTACGCCACTGCACTTGCCAGGTGGGGGGACTGGAAGGGCCATGGCCATGGGGACCGCTGCGGTTACCGCGTTGACCCGCATGAAGCTTTCGGCCTTCTTTTTTCTCCCCTACTTTTTGCTCAACAATAAATTTACATTAGCAGAATGTTACATATTTGCAGCACGGGGGTTTTCGGACCGGTGCGGCTCGCGAGCATTTTAAAAGCTGTGTGGCACTCGGACGGGCAACTCTGCCAACTGGCGCTGAGCCGCAGGAACATGCACGCATCGCACCGCACCGCACCGAGTGCGAGTATGTGCATGTTTGTGGCAAACGCATCCACCGTTAACGTGCAAAATGATATGCAAATAGGGATAAATTCGTCACCCAGTTACATGCGAACCCACCAAGAAGTCAGCCCTCAGCTCAATGTCAGTTGTGCCTGCAATTGTCCCCCCCCCAATGGGTTGACCTCTGACAGTTGTGTGACACTAAGAAAAATAAGAGATATTACACAATAAAAGAAGTGCAAAAATATTTCATGGTGTTATTTTAAATGCTCTTAGTAAATGCTACCAAATGGGTTAAACTTAAGTAGAAAATTACACTTAAGAAATCATTTTAAGCATCAAAATTAGGCATTTATTAATAATTCTATTTACAATCTAATTGCAGGTATGAACATATTTACTTTTGCATGAAGAACACGTAATTAAGGGCTGACTTTGGTAAGTCTTCTGCATTATCAATGTTCAACATTTCCACTAGTCGTGTGCCATGTCTGTGCCTCCTCCGTAAATTCATAGCTGACGTCATTTAATTTAGCAAATATCACGACCCAAACAAAAGCCATTGAATGCAACTGCTGCTTTTGGCTGTCCGGGCATCGCCTTGGACCATAATGAAACAAGAAATGGCAGAGCCGCCTGCCACTGAATCTCGTGTAGGAGACAGCCAGTGATACAGTCTGTGCAGTGGAGAATAGAGATGGTTGTAGAGGTTGTGCAGGAGTAAGAGAGATGCAGTAGGAGACGTGCAAAGCGAGACAAATGGTGCCTGTGCATCTCCTTCAGATCTACGAGTACTTTTGTAGGTATAATTTTTTTGTTTAGGTGGGCAGGTGTCAGGCGCATGAGTCGAACCGAGCCGAGTCGAGTCGAGTCGTAGGCAATGCTGAAGTTTTCGCATAAACAAAGGCAAATATTGCGCACTTGTGCAATTTATATTGCAAAACAATTGTCATTAGAAAATGCCGCACGAACAAAAACGCCGCAGACAAAAGCGCCGGGCGACTCAGCAAAGGACCAAGGACCAAAGTAGAGACCCAGAGCCAGTACCCAAGCCAGTGCCAGAGTCTGGGGCTGCAGCAACTGCAACTGTCACATGTGAAAGCGAGGAGGCAGCTTCCAGTAGCAGCAGCAGCATTTTATGGCGCAGCTTAAGTGCTTCAAAAATTCCACGTAATGCACTCAAAGCAACGTCTGCCGGAGAGCCCTGAGAGACCCCACTGATTCCACCGGCCCTTGCCCTCGATTCCGGGGATAGCAAATAAGAAAACGTGCGGAGAAGCGGCGCAAATTAAAGTCGGATCCGGCTCTCTGACTCTTTGCTTGCTGACAGAGCAACGTGTTTCAGGGACTCCACTCTTCGGTCTATCCCATCCTGCCTCCATGCTGGTGTGTGGCATCCTGCTCTAGCCGAGTGTTGTCATCCTTTTTGCTCCTTTTTTCATCTCCGTGTGCAGTGTGCGGCATTTTCTTCATTTAGGTTTTTGCCAGTGAGATTTTCACACACTTTTTGTTCATTAGTGGATAATGAACAATTGCAGCATTATGACAGCGGCAGCAGTGGCAGTGGCAGTGGCAGCACCGGCAGCTCCAATGTGCAGCTTCAACATTAGCAGAGTCTGCATCTGGGCAGTTTTTCACCTCTTGCTTTCATCCGACACAAGCATTTTTATTAAAATTCCTTGTCGGAACCATTAATTTTACCTCTTTTCGTTTCGTTTTGTTCTCTCTGTAGGTTCTTTTTTTCCTGCCAGAGGCGAGAGATGTGCAGGAGTGTGTGTGTCGCTTTTATTGCAGTTTTTGGACACTTGCAGCAAGTAGAGTTCGCCCGAGTATTTCATCTCTCACTTGTGACAATTCATTCCCTCAAAGAGCACTCATATCGCAACCATTCTCTACTCTGAGCCTATGAGTTGGAAGTGCAGAAAACCCTTTCAGGGATGCCATTTATCGAACTGAATTCCAATTAATTCTGTCAAAAAAGGAATACCAAATCAGTCTCTATTCTTTGGGCTGGCTAGGCTCCCCCTTAATGCCACCTTTTGCCAATTAATTCCGACATGCAGGTAATATCGGATCGGCATCTATTCTTTGGGGCGGGCGAGCGAGCGAGCCATTCAATATGCAAATGGCACGGCGTTGCGTGGCTGCCATATCTCGGTGCGCAATCAGAGTTTTGTTTGGCACATTAAACCACATCTGGCAATTAATTTGGCTTAGTTTAGTTTAGTGCACTTCCGTTGCGCACGGCGGCCATTTTGTCGCACCACCGGATGGACAGCTGCAGCCGCCAGAGGCCAGATGTGGGGCTGCAGCGGAGCGGCAAACGAATTCATGACCGCTCAAAAGCAGCTTTAGTTTTTATTACCATTAAAAGTGGGTGCCGCTGCTGCCCCACAAAACAGAATGTGGCTCATAACTCAAAGGCATAAACACAACGCACAGCGCACAGCAGGCTGGGGCAGGGGTCAGGGTACTGGGACTGAGGCTGAGGCTGAGTGCATAAACGCATGAGGAGCCAACTGGGGGGTGCATCTCTGGGAGCATCTCCTGCTGCGGCGTGTGTCCGTAGCATTGTGCAGACGCCTTTGTTGGTATTGGTGGGCGGGGAGTGTATTTAACAATTTTGGCAATGCTCTTTGCCGGCTGGCATCACCTGAAATCCAGCCCAGCCCTGACCCCATTGTCCCTGGGCTTCGGTGGTGTATGGATGGGGCGTATGGGTCACAGCGCTGGCGGCTTTTGAAAGCCAAAACTGAAATCAACTAACAACATTAACATGGCAACGCAATTTTAACGAACGAGAGCGGCAGCGGCGGGTACGAGAATCGTTTGGATCCGGGTGGGGAGTCCGCAGGTCCGGAGTGTCCGGAGGTCCTCGGTCTGGACTAGGATTTTGCGTTGCTTTGTGTGCGAGTGTGTGTGTGTGTGTGTGTGTGTGTGTTGGCAGACAAAGCAGCAGACAATAAGCGAGCTCTTCCATTTGTGACGGCTTCAATGGTGGTCCTGGTGGTTATTGCATATGCACAAACCAACGTCACCAGCATTACCCCACCAACAGGCATCAGCAGGCAGGCAGCCACCAGAATACTCGTACACAGAGCACAGCCCCGGCAACAGAGTTAAATAGACAAGCACCGCATGCAGAGTGCATGTGCCAAAAAGAGAGAATGTGCGACAGGCAGGACAGGATCCTGGAGCGGCATTTAGGTACTCAAGCGTCGTTGTCATAGTCATTTGCCATGGCCTGGCTATGGGGTTTCGGGATGGTATGGTGCGGTGGGGTGTCGATGCTGCTCCCTGTTCGCTGCCAGCGATAGAACGAGGTTTAGGTGTGCGCTCTAGTCATAGTCCGGTCCTTTTGGCTTTCTATCTAACGGCGTCACATATGCTCCTAACGATAATAGTTTTCTGCGTAATTTGTTCGCAATTTCAGAGGGAAGCTTCGTGGATATCGCGCTAAAAACTTGGCCCACGCATCGCAGCCTCTAGCTCCAGCGCGCGGCGTATAATTTAGTAGCCCCAATGTCAACCCCCCTGCACCAATCCCTGTCCGAAGTGCACCGGCATAGCGGAAGAGGAGATGGCAAAGATAAATAGAAAGAGCGGGTTAGGTATAGCGAACAGGATACTGGGGACACAAGCAGATGAAGCAGACTAAAGGGCCAAACCCACTGACACTTTTCGCTTTGACTCGTTAAAATTCATTTCAATTTGTTGGCAACCACCATAGATGAAGGTAAGGTAAACTACAGCGAAGGACGGAGAGAGTGAGAGCGCGAAGGCTAGTGTTTTCTGTTAAGCTTTGAAGAGAGAGAGACAGCCGCAGAGCTGCTGCCGAAAAGAGACGACGCACGTGTCACCGATGCCGCCGCCGCCGCCGCCGCTGCCGCATCCTGCGTAGCTTTATAAACAATTTTGAATTTTGCGGTTGTGCGAAAATTAATGGATGCCTCGCTTTTGTGCGGTTTTTGGCCGCGTTCCCAGACGCGGAACTCTGCGATCTGCGACCCACGACGACCCCCCGCCGACACGCTCACGGTGCAAGTGTTGGGTAACGGCAAACATTTTGGGTAAATTTTAGCATTTTGTCATTAGCGTTTGCTCTCTGAAAACGAGATTGTTGTTTGTCGTTGTGGCGACGGTGGTAGCACCAGTCGCAGTGGCTGGGAGTGGCTGAAGGTGGTGCAAGTGGTGCTGATGATGCAGCAGCTTAATGGCCAGAGAGACTGCATCAAACATTGTTGCAAGACTATTTAAGAGACAGTGAGCGGCACAATCAATGAATGCAGCAGCCGACGCAGAGAGTCTGTTTGGCCAACACCAAAACAGACATAAAAATGTTGGCAAGAAGTTGTGGTGCAGCTGCATCCTTGTACTCTTGATTGTGTGGCTACCCCACATGTGGGTGGTGTGTGTTATGAATAAGGCAAGAAAGAAAGAAACTTCGGCTCTGGCTGGGGGTGTGCTTCCACAGCTATCGCCTCGCATCGCTTTCCATTGCCAGTTGGCAGCCACGCAGCCAGGCAGCGCCATGGAGTCATGGAGCCAGGCACGGTTAATAAAACAGACAAACACTCAAACTTTTGCCATAAAAATTGTTAGCTCCTGGGGCGGGCTGCCGTGAGAAGAAAGGAGTATTTTTTTTAAGTTGCCGGCGTTGTTTGCCTGCTAAACAAGTGCTATTAAAAGAGCATAAAAAGGTGGAAGGTGAATTGGGATTCCTTCTTTTGGGGTAGCAGTACCAAAAGAAGGAGCAGGAGTAACAGACGTACGCCTGCAGTCATCGTTAAGGCCCCTGGCTGGATAAGAGAATGGCATGGGATGGAATGGGCGATCCTGCCCAGAATAATCTACATGAAAACTCTGAACGACTGGCTCTGAATCTGGGTTTTATATTTAGGAGCTTAGGTGCACTTTTGCAGTTGTCCTTTTATGTTTTTAATGCAAGAAACAACACACAAAAAATAGACAACAACAAAAAGCAGACAAAAAACTAAAGAATACAAAAATATAGTAAAAAACGCTAATGCAGTGGATTTTTATATGCTTAGCTTTTATTGCAGAATATTTTGGTGTACACGCGAGTCAGGTACAGGTAGGAGCCTGTGCCTGTCCATCAAGTCAAGTGTACAAGAAGTACTCGCCGCTGGTTATATGAGACTCTTATGCGGAGAATAGGATGATTCGAGGGTTCTCTTCTGGTGCTCCATCAACAATTTCCGTGTGATTCATGGATTCGTGCCCCACAAAATGGGGCCCACCCCGAGCAATGGGTTTTGGTGCGACCAACCGGGCGTATGGGTAACATGTGCACTTTATGCATTTACAGGGAGTGTGTGATCGAGGGCTGGGACGGGGCCTGAGCCTGGGCTGTATTTGCTTTATTTATATTTCGTTGCTGTGCCATTTTGTGCGCGCATATTAAACAGGTTTGTGGCCATGGCAGGCAGGACCATCATGATTGCCATTCAGGCAGGACGTCAGCATGGGTACACCGAAAGGACAAGCCGGTTTCGGCAGGGCTTCACGCAGTACAGTACCGAGGCGAGGGTCCGGCAAGGATATCATAGCCCCGAGAGCAGACAGTAGCAGTGGCACCCGTCGCAGCGGCAGCGGGGTCGCAAAAGTGCAAAATGCAGTAAAATATTGAAATTGTACAGTTCCCGTTGTGCAATGAGGCACAATGCCAGCGACGTTTTTCGCTACGACCTTCCCCGCCACCCCGCCACTCGTGCAAACAAGCTGTAAAGGTGCAGTCACATATGGGAGAACCTTTTTGGCTTTTACGTGACTGGCATGGGGCTTTTTTATGCGGGGACGCTACCTTCAGTGCAGTGTAAAAAGAGAAGCTAAAAAAACGTATGGGTTGACAGGTCTAAAAACGTTGTTCTTTTCATTCTAAATTAGCCTTGGAAATGGTAAAAATAATCCTAGTATTTTGGGTAATATAAAAGTGGCGTAATTAGAGAATATTTTAGATATTATTAATCGACTTCAACAAGAGATACTTCCCTGATATCTCTCTCTATTCTGTTTTCTACGCTCTGAAGTGCCCTTTCCTTCAGTTTTTCTTAGCTTGTTCCTTAGTAAACCCTTCAGTATCATAGTTCTTCCGCTATATCTGGAGAGCTACCTCGGGTTAGGGCCATACTTCGGCAGCTGCTACCCATTCTCTATCCTCCTTAAAGTTTGAACAAAATTAGTTGACTGCAGTGGTAAAGCATTGAAAAGACTTCCCAAAAGCGCAGCAGGAATCAATTGATAAATATTTATCAATAGCGCTGCGAACTGCATTCCTTTCACACCCGAAACCATTTTGAAAGTAAGCCATTAAATGAAAACACCATGGTAATTGTTTTTTAATGTCATTTTTCGTTTTTTTGATTAACATTTTTCCATTTTATTTGATTATTTCTCTCTGGCTCGACTGCATTTCGCTTTCAGGCTGCAGCGCCTTGTTCTATGCATATATTAACGTGTTTGCTTCTATGTATGCGTTTGCTCATTCTCTGTTCGTGTGAGTGCGTGGGTGTGTGACGGTGTGATGGTGTTTGTTCATAGCTGTGAGCGTGTAAGGGTGTGTGTGTGTGCGGGGGCTTTGTTCAGTTTTGATTGAATTGGATAGGCTTTTGATAGGCGCTTAACATAATTATGGGATTTTGCTTGCACACGTTTCATAATTCTCCACTTCACATATTTTTTTCTCTGCTCGTTTTTATCCCGCTCGCAAATGCAATTATGTCTGTCTATAGCCGTAAATGTGCTTGATGCTGTATGGGGGGTTGGGCTCGGGTTTGGAATTGGATTGTAGGCTGATTCCGCTATTATGATCTAGACATATGTCGTGGCGGGAACTGATGCTGACGCTGATGCTCCCCTGCAGCTTTTGCTTTTTTGTGTGTTCTTGTTTTTCGTTTTTTTTACATTTTTATGCAAATATCAATACAGTTTTCATTTTAGTTTGTTTCCTTTGTTAATGCGCACATGGAATTCTTGTCATTATTTATATGGATTTATATATATATATATATTTATATGTACATACACAACATTGAATCATTTAATTGTATTCCTTTAGCTTACACCGTAACTATGTATACATAATTAAATATAATTATGCTAGTATATGTATATCATAGGGTATTACTGATTTTTCTCTCTCTTCACTTCGTTATCGTTTTCCATAATTTTTTACCATATTTTTTTCCAACGTTTCCAACATATGTTCAGCTACAATTTATTTGATTTTTCCATCATATTTCATTTTTTTTACGCATCCATTTTTTTTTTTGGTTTTATATTTGTAATCATATTTTAATGCATAGCTTGCTCTCGCACACAGTTTTCTTGTCTGCTCAAATAACATTTATAGTATATATATATATATGTATATATATAGGTGTATATATATAGATTTGTATATGTGTGTGTATGTAAAGGGATGCATACGCCGATACACACAGTTTGTCGTTGGCTCTCAAAAAACTCCCCACCTTCGCCGAGTTTGAAAAAATAAATCAGTTTCGTTTGTCCTCAACATCTCTCACATCACAACTTATAGAAATCAGACGCGCTTCCTATCCATCCAATTGAAAGTGTTCTAATTTTTTGATTTTATATTCTTTATATTCTTTATCATCTGAATCGTTTTCATTTTCATTTTAATTTCCATTTGGTTTTCGTTTTCGTTTGCTTGGTTTTTAGTTTCTTTGGTATGTAAAAAATAGTTTACAATTTGTATTCGTTTTTGGGTTTGTTTTTTGTTGTTGTTGTTTTTTCTTTTCATGCTTGGTTTGCCTTTGTAAATACCATAAATAATTGTGTTTAGGTTTACATTTAGTGTATAGTTTTACAGTTACACTTACGATCCTTAGCTAAACATTGACTAAATTTTGTATTTTGCTTTTGCTACACGTTTTCTTCTTCCGCTCTCATAATTCTCTTTCGTTTTTTTTTTTTTTCGCTAAATATTTCGCTAGATTTCTCCGACTGTCGTGACTGTCTGTCTGTCCCTATAGTTAGGTTTTCTCTTAATACATTTACACGTTACACAAACACAGATACATTATGAATATCTCTTATCTGAATACCTTATGAGTGTGTGTGTGTGTCAGTGTGTGCTCTGTGGTAGCCTCTGTTCTATGGATATCGTTTAGGAGTATCTGTATATAGTCATGGGTCCGTCCAAATAATCTATCTCTGCCTCGTATCCTCCTCTGTATGTCATTATGTATTCGGTGCAATTATTCTACTCGATTTGTGTGTCTTGTGGTGTGTGCTTAACTCAGTTACATATTTCTTGATATTTCTCTAGGTAATGCTGGATAAACACTCATAATTTGTGACTCAACTGATCGAAGCTGCCTATGACTACTTGCCTCCTAACCTTACGCTATGCACATCAATCGGAATGATCCTCGGAATGAAATCAATTTGGAAAAGTCAAGTTTTTTCAGGGTAGGGGACCAATATTCAAAAATTAATTTTTCAGTCAACATAACTCTGCTCTCAAAGATCTCTCATTCTACAGACTATATGTGGATTTGGTTTTCTCTGTTCCGCTTAAAGTACACTTAGATTGTAGGTATTCTGTTTTCATTTTGCATTTTGAAACGTAATTCATAGACAGCAAGCCTTTGGTTTTTGTTTTGTTTTGCTTTGGTAAATCATAACCAACGTACGTTATATGTAGCACCCACTCTATTCTTACTCTGGTATATTATGTACATACCTACATACATACATATATGTACTGTTATTTTCTTTCTTTGTTTTCTATACCTACTAAAATACATTTAGAGTTTGTTTTTACTGGATGGGCACCCACCCGCGGCTGGGTCTGTAGCTCCATCAAAAATAGACACAAATAACACACATTCATAACTTTTTATTCTTTTTCTGTATTCTGTATTTTATGGTTTCGGTTTTGGTTTTTGTTTTTTTGCTTTTGTTATCTTTGATTAGATCAATTTTAATTATGACTATTGCACTTTCTGGCCTGTCGTCTGTCTGTGTGTGTTTGTTTTTGCCATTTCAGTGCCTAATCTCTATGCAGCCATCAACAATTTGTTTAGATTTATGTTTTATTTCGGTTGGTTGTTTTGCGACTTGAGTTATGCATTCAATTCTGCTGTAGGCATTTATGGCAATCTCCTTGGGATCGGCCATGAGCAAATTGCAAATATTTTTACACTTCTGGCAGCCCATAGACTTGGGTTACTTGATTTATGCCCCCGCCTGCCGGTGGCTGCTGCTCGTTGTTTTGCACCTGCTGTTGCTGCTGCTGTTGTTGCACCCAGTGCGAGGGATAATACAGTTGGGGGACATAGTGTGGCTGCTGCTGATGGTGCTGCTGCTGCTGCTGTTGCTGTTGCTGCTGGTGATGGTGGTTCTGTGTTGGTTGTTGCTGTAGTGGCTGCATTTGGTGGTGGTGCTGCTGCTGCTGGTAATGTGGCTCCTTCACATATTCGCCGGACGTGGTCAACAGTGGCAGTTGCTGCTGATGCTGCTGCTGCTGCTGCTCTTGTGGCTGCTGTTGCTGCTGCTGTAGCTGCGGCTGCTGCTGCTGTTGTTGTGTGGGATACATGGCCACGCCTCATGGCAGCTACACGAGCAAACTAGGCGCCAGCCACTCATCCTCCGCCAGCTGCAATAGCCACAAGCACAATTCACAATCGTTAGCCATCATCGGGCCATCAATGACCACCACTCACCTGCGGACTGACCTGAAACTGTTGCATGGGATAGGCCACCACTCCGGTGGCCTGTGGCAGCCCACTGCCCACGCTCTGGGTGATCTGCGGTGCCGTGCCAGCTGCGGCGCCCGCCAACTGCGGCTGGGCCGGCACACTCTGCCAGGTGCCCGGCAGCTGTACGCCCATTCTGCAAATAAAAACATCGGAAGACGCGATTGGTTAGCCCAATGCAAAGACTTTCCTTCCCGCAGGAGTAGTCTGTGCGGTGCTCACCCCATGTATCCGGCCTGCTGATAGCCGGCGAATTGACCGTAGGTGAAGCCCTGCATGCCCTGCAGGAACTGGCCCGGCTGCAGGGCGCTGGCCGGGGCCGCTGTGGGATATGTGGGTGCCGGTGGATACCAGTAGCCGGCCACCTGCTGCCCATAGGCAGCCGCTGCAGCTGCCGCCGCTGCGGCGGAGCCAAATGGAAAGCCCTGGGCCAGGGCCTGGCCGGCAATGGCCGACATATGGTTGGGATCGCCGCTCTCCTTGCCCCACGCACACTTCACTGGCTGCTGGTTGATTTCCGTGTTGTTGACGGCCACAATGGCATGGGTGGCCGCCTCCTTGGTGGAGAAACTGCAAATCGAAATCGAAATTGGAGTCTATACTGGGGGTACACATAGTCTGAGGGGGGTTCGGGGGCTGAGTGGATAAGGATAAGGTTGCAGTAAGCAGATTGGCCTGCTTTAATTTCCGTTTAACCCAGAAGCCGAAGAGCCAGAGAGCCGGAGAGCCGCAGTAGGAGCAAAGCACAAAGTTGTGGGGTTGGAGCAGAACAAAAGCGTAAAAGTGGTACAAGCGTCTGTGGAATTGTTTTGTTGCGGGTTCCAGTGGTGGTTGCCGTTGCCGTTGCTGGATTGGTTATAATGATGCAGCAACTGCGACGGGGCAACTCTGATGCAGCAGCTACAGCTGCTGTTGCTGCCGCTGCCCCTGCTGCCGCTGCCGCTGCCCCTGCTGCCTGGGTCCACTTGTAGTCCCCGAGCTCATTATGTTACAAAATGCCAAACAATGCCTCTTCCCCCCCTGCCTCTTTCACTCTCTTTCTCTTACTTTCTCCCCGCACTGCTCGCTCTCGTTTTCTCTTGGTTTTTTGCATCACGTTTTCCAACACACAAATGAGTTTTGGAGCAGGGCACAAAAGGCGCCCATGGACATGGCCCAGCAACTGCAATGCGTTCCAGCTCCCCTGACTGTTGCACCGCCCCCTCGTGCAAGCACCCCCGTACCAGCACTATCTCAACCCCTCTTGTTGCGGTGGGTTGAACTCTGTTCGTCGTGGGCCAACGGCTGCCATTAAAACCCTATCAGCATTCGTGACGGCAGCTGCGATCTGCAAACCACCTCCTCGGCAGCAGCAGCATTTTTTTTTTTGTGGCACCGCTCAATGCAGTTGGAATACTCTGCCAAGGGGTGCTACGATTTGAGCAGAAGTTTCAGAATTAAGGTAGGAAATTAAATGGAACTTTTAAGATCAGTTTTAGGCTGCTGATCGATGTAAACTCAATCCATAGCTGGAGTAGGAATCCTTCCTTGACAAATAAATATTATCTTTCAGCAGTTCTTATACCATTTAATGGATCATCGTACTGCTAGGGTATATTGCCGTGTTGCTGCACCAAAAGTAAGCTATCCTGCACTTTTTGTTCGTCTCTCTCTTTTTTTTGTGCCATCGTTGTCGCTGTTATTGCGGTTCATTGTTCTGTTTGCAACTTCAAATTTGCCTCGTTTCGTTGTTGCTGTTGTTGGGTGTAAAAGTGTTGTTGATTTATTAACGGCGGGTGGCTGGGTTCGGGATTGGGTCTGCTTTTGCCGCTGTGGCTGGGTCTTTGGGGGTTGGGTTGGCTGTGCCACACATTGATATGGCGTGCACTCAGCGACAACGAGAACGACAACGACAATGGGAATACGACGCTGACACCACAGACCGCAATACACGCACACCGAAGAGTCGCTTTAAGTTGGTTGCAGGGAGGTAGACCAGAGGTGGAGGTGGAAAAATCACAAAAATTGTGGGGAACAAAGGGTTAATGTAGTGCACAGTTGGCGCTGCTTCGTTTTAATACCCTGGAAATGGAGGGGTGGGGTAGGTTGAATCAGTCAACAATTGCCTGATCATTGGCGTACCCCCTCTGTAGTGTGAGAAAACTTACCGAACAAATGCGTATCCTTTGTCCTTGAAGACGCGTATCTCCTGTATTGTGCCGTAGGGCGAGAAAGTCTTCTGCAGTATCTCCTCGTTGAGGAAGCCAGAGAGGGCCCCGTTGATGCCGCCACAGTAGACAGTGCAATTGGTGGGGCTGCTCTGGTTGTACACCTCGTCAAAGGTCAGCGGCTTGGCGTTCACTGTGCGGCAAGGGAGGGAAAAGCAAAAGGCGAATTGAGATGACAATGGGTTGGTGGGGTTTGGCATGGGTTGTGTAACGGCGTAATGGGGGTATACTCACTGTCTGCCTTGGTTGCCGGCGGCTTTCGTGTGGCCCAATTTGTGCGTATCGAGCGCGAGCCCAACCACTGCCCATTCATGGCAGTGATGGCGGTTTCCGCTTCCTGCAACGAGCCAAATTAAATGGAGAGCAATTAGCTAAAAGCCCAACGCCATTTGCGGGGGTTTGTCTAGCCGCCTAAGCCGCTTACTTAAGTCTCTCTCACTCTGCCAACTGCAGCAGCAGAAGGAGAAGGAGAAGGAGAAGCACTCCCTCTGACGCTGAGAGGCCAACCAAAAATGTATAAACAAACAGCTCAAAAAGTGTTAAGGAAAAGCAGCAGCCGCAGGAGCAGCAGCAGCAGCAGCAGCAGCAGCAGCAGCAACACAAAAAAATGAATAAATAAACTGAAGAGCGGGCAAAAACAATTGCGATGTTGGCGGAAAAGTTGCTCCTTGGTGGAAAACGCAGGCGACATTGTTGCTGCTGCTCGGTTGCCCTTTGATTTACTCGAAAGAAAGTACCAACTGGGTAGGAGCAGGGGGAGAGGGGAATGCCTTTCTCCGTATACGTACAATTTACAAGGCCGTGCACAAATTATAATTTCAATTTCGCATAAAAGGTAATTCGTGCGTATCAAACGTGATTCATGCCAAAATGATTGCAACTGGCAGAAGGTCCTTGCATGCAGCCAGACTACACACACATTCTAGCGCTCTCTCTCTCTCTCTGGTTGGATGTGTGTAAGTGCAGTATGGTGGGCGTTTCATAGCAATTTACTTGCGGCACACCATCAGACCTCAGACTATACAGAAGCAGAAGCAGAGCCAGAGCCAGACCAAGACCCCCGCCCGCAACGCTGCACCCAAGTCAGTGGCAGAACCGATGCTATAGCTATGCAATAATGGCATTTGCCGAGCTGCAGACGTTGCAGCTGCTCATTGCACGTTCCTTAAATGGCAACGAAGTCGGGGCTCGGAATCGGAATCGGCGTCTGTGGCTGGCAGTAACTGTAACTAGGCACACACACACACACACACACCGCCCGCCCACCTCGGGCTTTTCCGCCTTTTTTCTTTTCATTAATTTTCCTTCGCTTTGTGCACGGTTCGGGTTAGGGGTCGAGTCGGGGTCTCGTTCTGGCTGTGCTTGCTACGTGCCACGCTTGAAATCAGCGTTGACGTGCAGCGGCTGAAAAAACGGTTATGCCCCAAACCGGAAGTAGACTTGGGGGGAGGCAAACTTTTGAAGAGCTCACAAGAGTACGGATCTTGTTTGGCTAATGACTCTGTCTGAGCGGTGCGAGGGAAGGGACAGGTGCAGGGATTTTAGAGCCATAAGTGGAAAGTTTGAACATTGCCAATCTACCGAAGAGTCTGACTCTATGTGGAACTTCCAACAGGTTTTTAAAACACAACAAAACTTATATCTTTGCCGTGTCCAAGCCTCACTCTAGATGTTGTTTTCGAATGGGTTCTTATGCCCATAATTTTGCACCATTATGGCGTAGGATTTCCGACAATCATCCAATTGTTTCAATTGCTTGCCTTTGTCCTTTGTCCTGGATTGCTTGCCTGGTGGCGCCTTTAATTTTAACCACTTGAGCAAAAGTCAACAATCGAGCGGCTGCCACGTCAGCGATAAACCACGCAACTGTCGCCCAACTTTGGCTATAATTTAATGTCTGAGTGTGTGCGTGTCCGTGTGCGAGTGTGTGTGTGTGTGACATGTGGGTATGCTTGAGCCGAGGCAACGGCCATGGCAACCTCGCGTCTCGTCGCGTCAGTTTGCGTGCGTGCGCATTTTTATGCATTGCCAGTTGCAGTTTTCATATTTGCATAAACTATAAATTTTACATTTTTTAAGCGATACGCATCGTTGATTGCAACACACACACACACACACACACACACACGCACAAATAGGGCCACAGACCCCCAGTCAACTCCACACGGGAGAGGCCTCCCCTGCCGCGCACACAAATTTTATTTACATATTATAACTTTAGCTCCAAGTGATGGCACTCATTTTATATATTTCCAACTGGCAGTGCTCGCATTGCGGTTCGCAGCAGGAGACATCATTCAGGACTTAATCGAGGAACTGATGTCCAGTCAAGTGCAGGACCGAGATGTGCAGCTACCCGGATTCCTTAACCACAATTGCAATTGCAATCGCAATTCCATGTGTCAATGAAAATTGTCTTGGCAAATGGTCAGCTCCGAATGGGGTTTTATCTCTTTTCTCTTTTTCTCTCTTTGGGAGGGTTAAGTCCTGGCCAGACAAAAACTTCTTCTTTTCCTCTGCAACTGACAGTTTTGGTCGAGCAATTTTTGTTGCCTTGGACAGTCTCTGAACGTGGCAAACTTTATCAATCATTTTGGTGCTAAATTGCTTGGAAAACAGCTAAGAAGAACACACTTTAAAGGTGGAACTGAGTCCACATTTTGTACATAGCAGAAGCAAGCCAGCTGAAGACTTTATTATATCACAATTGGGAGAGTTCAAGAACCTTTAGAGTCGTTTGCCAATCCATCTTGGTCGAGTGGCAGCTTAAGCACCGCAATATGGCACCCACTACGACTTTGGCAAACTATTTATGAAACTCTTCGAAACTCAGTCCACAAATTTGGGCCCAAAACTTGGCACTGAGAATATGTAAGCTAATTGGAAATTTACTGTGGAAAAGCATTGGGTCAAGCAGCGTCAGCCGCCAGACGACAATGGAAAGCGTCTTGGGGTTTGACTGCTTGTCCTTTCCCCCCACAACCAACTGACGACAAAAGTTCTTTGTGTGTGTGTTTGTGTGTGTGTGGCTAAACTGTTTTGCAGTCGATTGTAGTTCAGGGGGGTTGGGCGGAAATTAATTAATGGTAAATGGCAAATTGGCAGCTAATAGCAGGAGCACAAAACTTGAAGCATTTTCCGCTCTGTCGCTGTGACAACCAGCAAAACAGCTGTAATGGCAGGCAGCTAACAGGCACCGCCTAGTTCCACTTCTAGTTCCAGTGCGAGTTGGTGAAATTAATTCCTCTTTGATTAAAAGTTGTCAGGCTGTTCCTGGTGGACAGTCAAAAGTTTGTTGACTGCGCGCACGACACGCGACGAACGCAATTCACTTGAAAATTTTCTAAATGACAACTTCCGCTTTTGGGATAAGTTAATTAATTTTCATGGACATGGATGGCGGGCAAAAGTTTTTGGCTGCTACACAAAATTTAAGAACATTTCTGCCGTACAGATTCAATTTGGCGGCCAAAAACTTTGAGCCGGAGACTGGGCCTTTGGTAAATATTGATTACTTGATAAGGCGCAGAATCCTTTAATGCTGGAAATAGTCCTCCCACTGCCATGGTCCAAAACGGAAATGAGTCGGGCTTGAGATGGTCATGGTGTGTGGGTGTGGGTGTGCGGGTCAGGGCTAAAGTCTTAAGAAACAAAACCAACAAAAAGGCGAAATACCTTCATTAAGCGAATGAAGAAAAGCAAAAGTAAGTTGAAGAATTTTTAAGTGGTTTAAAAGGGTTTTGTCATACTTTTCATGTGGATCTCTCGCTGGAATCGACCCAAGCAAAACCTTTCCCCAAACCCTGAAAACCCCAAGAACGAAAATTTCGCATGCCACAAAATGGGGGCATGGGATGGGATGGTGCTGGTTGTGGCTGACGTGTATACAGCCGTAAGTCGAGAGCAAGACATTTTCAATGTTTATTAAAACAATAAGGAAATGGTTTTGTGCCTAAGCGAAAAAAGGCCAACCGGAATAGGACAAACTGTAGCGAAAGAAGGTGCAAAAAAAGGACAAACCCCAACCCAAACACTCACACACAGAAAGGGGGATAATCCGACACATTTGGAGAATGTTCTTCCTTTTCTTTTTTGGGGGAGACCGTTTTGTTCTTGAAAAGGTAGCAGGAGACACCAAGCATTTAGTCCCTTTTGGGCCATTCCGACTAAAAGGTTTTTGCCTGGACGAACTGCTAAGCCGGTTTAGCTTTGTTCTTCGGTCAGATTCATTAACGTGGCTATTTAGATAAGCGTGAAAGTCGGTATCAGAGTGTACACTGCACGTCATCCCAGCTCCCCAGTTGAATATTAAAGAGAGATAAGGAAGCGCCTCCTCCTGCCCTGAGCAATTGTACGACTTCTGATGATGATTTTTTGATATTTTGAAAGTAACTCAAGTGGCAAATCGTTTGCACACTCGCATTTGTCGCATTCCAAAGAGCAGGACATTGCTGGAAATGGAGAGGCACAGACAGAGACATCGATGATGATGTGGCCAAGAAAGGCAGCGAGAATCCTGAGTCATCCAACTGACTCTCTGGTCTCTGGTCTCTTTCGGGGGAATCATGTCTGGTGCGGTCCAGTCAACGGTAAAAACTGTTTTCATTTCGCTTAGGCCAAAACGATTTTCGATTTTTGACCATTCCCCCTCTGCCCCTGAACGGTCACACATCAGCGGCACAACCAAAAATGGTGGATGGGCAGCGGCGGGCAGCAAAAATCAGTATTTCACGCTAGAACGCACTTTTGTCAAGACATAATTCCATGGGATTTATTTATGTATGTCAGTTTTTGCCCTTGTTTCCCATTCGGCATCACTCCCTCCCTCCCCCTCCCTCCATCCACTGAATGGTTTTTTATAGCTGTGTGTGGGGTGGTGTGGGTCTGTTCTGTTTTAGGGTTTCCCATGGCTTATGCGTGTGTAGGCAGTTTGTCCCTATGGCCCTAGTCCTCAAATCACTAGTTTCTGAATTATTATGGAAAGCATAAAATGAATGTCCAGGCCATTTATATTTATAACCTAACCGAGTGTTCTGTACGCTTCACAAAATTTATGGCCGGAATGTTAGAAAATAAATAAATTGAAAATCAGGAAGCGCACGGAGAGAGTCACTCTACCTTAAAGCGAAGGTTAAAGTTACGTTTGTGGTTGAGCAATAGGAATTGCCACAATAACTTGAGGAATTAACTTGAAACGAAGGGGAATAAATACATCTAACGATATGGCAAGGGTTAAACAGGGTTAAATATATGATAAATAAATTCTCAGCCAAAGTTTTTATTTGCATCCGCCAGAGGAGCGACCGACCTGAAATACTATCTATAATTTCTTGCTTGTTATCTATTTATGATGCACTTTCGATGCCAATCCAAGGAGAGGGGAGAGGAGTGTGCGCACGGGGAGGAGTGGTTCCAATTTCTCGAACTTTCTCGATTAGTTTCGATGCAAGCCCCCAAAGAGGAAGACAGAAGCACAAACACAGACACACAGACCAAATGGCAAACTCAAATATTTCAAATTAAGTTTCTCGACATGCGTTTTGCAAACACAAACACACACACACACACACACACACCAACACACACACACTTGGCTTGCCTAAGCCGATATGCCACGCCCCTACCCACAACGCCCTGTCGCTTGCAGCTGATTTAATGCAAATTTTATTTATGCGAAAAGTTTTATTAAATTTTTGTGCAAAGTTGATATTTTCTGTGGTTTTGCGGAAATTGAAAAGTTATTTTTCGAATGGCTTACTGCACACACACAAGCACACACGGAGAAAGAGTGGGGATATAATATGTATGTATGTGTGTGTGTGTGTGCGTGTGTGTGTGTGTGTGCATTGGGATTGGTAACTGAACTGCAAGCAGCGGAAAAGGAAGAAACAGTTTTCTTTCATTTTGCACTTCCGCTGCCGGCGCTTATGGCATTTTTGCCAATCGCCAAGGCTTTCCCACAAAGCCCATTCCCCCCCCCAAAATGCCAAAAGCAGCTCAAAAAAGAATCTCCAAAAATATTTAACGCAAATTGTTTGGCAACATGTTTTAAATAAACAGTGGGGCCAAAAGTATCTCTCGCGCATCTTCACATGCCATCCCATACCATCCCATACCATCCCATCCGTATGTTCCAGCAACCGTTGACGACGCATACAAATTGCCATAATTTAATAACCATCAAGGCAAGCCTGAGCTGAGCATTTGCATGAGGAGCTGCCGGCGTGTCATTAGCATCATAAATCACAGGAAAAAAAAACAGAGGAAAACAACGACAAGTACGGGCAAAAATTTGCGCAAACATTAAACGCAATAAACATGTCGATGCCAGAGAAGAGACAGCGGCGACATGAGCAGGAGCAGGAGCAACAGCAGCAGGGAGAGAGAACCAGGAACAAAAGCCTCAAAGGACATGGGAAAAAAAATAGAAGCAGGCCTCAAAGAAGACACAGAAACCACAAGCGAAGGAACTGGAGCAAGGCCCAAGAAAGCCACCGAGGAGCAACATTGGCAGGAGCAGAAACTGTAGCAGGAACGGTAGCAGGAACGGTGTAAGCTCCGCCCAAAATGCTAATGTCCTGCTGTACACACACTCGACTCTCGACTGTCGGCTTCTGCTATTGTCACACTTCCAACGAATATTAACATATTATTGCATGCCACATGCCACGTGGCCACACAGAAAACAACTCAGGCTGTTCCTGCATCTTGAGTGGTGTGGCGCCGTCGCCGCCCATGAAAGGCCCGGCTTTCCTTTCGACACAAAACTGATTTGCCCGCATTATGGAGACAAAGGCAGGCTCAGTAGCAGGACCAGCACCGGCACCAGGGCCTGAGTTGCATTTAATCGCATTACTCTCCCTGTCGCTGCCTTTTTTCCCCGTCCTCCGTTGCACTCTTCTGCCTGCCCAGACATCACACTATTACTTATTTTTCGTTGTATAATGCACTTAAATTTATTTAAAAGTTGCCACGACGCAAGCAAGAAAGAAACAGAAACAACAACAAAAACAACAACAACAGTTGGAACGACAACGAAAACGAATTGACAATGTGTGCAGCGAACAAGATATAATGTCGACTTGGCAGTGCCCCCCACAACCACCTTCAACCAGCAGATGCAGCAGTGGCAGCAGCAGTGGCAGGAGCAGTGCCAGTGGCATTGGCTTACGTACTGCATGCTGCATGCTGCCCCATTCTTTTCATCATCTTCTTGTGCGGTTCATTGTTGCATTATTATCATTTGTTGTTATTGTTGCCGTTGTTACCGTTGTTGTCGCGGCACACACACAATGCCAGTGGTTAACCCACTCGCCCCCCCACGCACACACTTGCCTCAGATGTATCTTTTATGATTCTGGTGCTGTTCCCTTCCCTGTCATGTGCATGTGCACTTAAATTAAAAAGCCTTCCACACACATTGCCCTTAATATACATCATGTTGCAGGTTGCATGGTGCATCATGCTGGTTACCGAAAAATGTATTGCAAATTTCCAACAGCCTCACGAAGTGTTTGCTATAATATTGTCTAGAAATTAATGAAAATACATTTGAAAAAATCTAATAAAAATAGATAATACATTGAGGCACATTTCCTACTCTTAAAACTTTCGATACTGTCTTCGCTGCGTGGATTTTATCTGCTGAAAATCATTAAACCCTCTGCCAGTGATAAGACACACACACATTAAGTATACGCGCCATTGGTCGGGGCTATAATTCCATCAAAAACAAGTCAGTTCCCAAACGGCTTTCGACTTTGACTTTGGCTTGAACATATACATATGCACATATTTGAATGACAGCTGCCAGCGATGGCTGCGTGGGTGTGGGTGTGGCAGCCTACTAGTGTCAGAGATTAGGTTGTATTTGCACACGACCTGGTAGCCGGGCAACCCACACCTCTGATGCTGCTGCTGCGGCTGTAGACGCTGGCACCGCCCACAAAATCCGCGCTTATCGCTGCCATTGGTCTGGCGTACAGTTTGCAGTATTAGCATGAAAATTTAATTAATAATTTTGAACATTTGCCGCCTAATTGACTTGCAGCACCTTTGGCCTTTACGCCTTCTGTCAGAGTCGAAGAGTCGCTGCCACTGACTGCAGCATTGATTTGGCTTAAGTCTTTGGCTTTTACCGCAAAGTATCTCTCAGTTTTGGCCATGTATCTGTGTATCTGTGTATCTGTGTGCGGGTCTAAGCCTTAAGCTTGCGCATTTTTTCTGCTTGACTGGCTGACACGCAATTCGTTTGGCTCTGTCTTTGATGCTGCCTCCCCCACTCACAGTCTGCGCTTTGTCGAATTTTCTACCTATTAAGCACATGAAATTCAATCACATAACACAGATACAACACACGCACAGACACGCGAAGAAAGTCTTGCCAGAGGCGGTTTGGTTTGGTTTGCTTTCCCCATTTGGACCCTTATCAGTTACGGTTTAAACATATTGAATATGATGTGTAAATGTTTACAGAATCTCTCAAGGGTTGCTCCCCGGGCCCGTAACCGTGGGATATGCTGCATCTGCGGTCATAAAAAATCAGTTTCCAATGCGTGACTCCCCTAGAAAATGGCCACAGGATCCATCCATCCTTCGTTAAATATACGAGTGTGTCCATTTGGTAGAAAATAAAATCAAATACTCGCCCGCAGGCAATCCGGGCTTAAGTCTTTTGCAAAGGTAGCAGCAAAAAACAAAAGCCACAGGTGTCTTTTGATATGTTAAGTTGCCAGGAGGCTTGTCATCCTGGCCTTGGCTGCTAGCCAAAGTTTCAGATTGTTTTAATTAAGATTTCATTTCATTGGTAAGCCAGGAGTCGGCGAGCGGAGAGCAGCTGCTTTTGTCTTTCTGGTTACTTAGAAAATTAAACTTGTGCATGTTGCGGGTTGCGGGTGGGCATGGGATGGGTTGGTGGGATTACTAATGCGAGTTTGATTGAAACATTTCTAATTGCTGTTGAAATACGTTATGCTCGGCTTTTGATGTTGCAAGGATTTGACGTTGTCTTACCGATTTCTTGACAAAGCTGACAAAGCCATATCCCTTTGATTTCAACGTCTGCGGATCACGCACCACTCTGCAGTCTCTGTGGATGAAACAGAAATGTGAAAATATATTTAATCTCGTCTCAAGGGTATGCAAAAAACAATTAAAATGCAGCTTACCATAATTTATTAATGCTATTTAAAATTATCTCCTAATGTTGATGGGCAAACATTTTGCACCCAGCCCAAGGATAATGGCCCAGAGAGCACTCCTTGAGCAAATTAAAAAAAAAAGGAAAGAAAACCCCTCCCAGAGCAGAGCGCTGGCCAAAGTAAAAGTCAAGAGGCCAAGTCGATGTGTCGACACAGAGGAAATCCAATAGAATTACGTGTGAGGAAATATGAAGCGTGGAAGAAGACACAAGCAAAAAAGAAACCTACGCTCGAAAGGGAAATCCTACTCGTAATGGAAGTGCAGATAGTGGAGGCAAAGGCAGCGGCAGCGCCTTAAAGGATGTCAGTGTGTATTTGGTGTGGTGGTGGGGCATGGTTAAGGGGATTTACCCCCTGCCAACGACCAACCAAACCACGTGTCGTGTCGTGGACGCTGCACACATTGCCTGCTGCCGGCTGATGGAGAATCGGGGCGTCAGCATTCGGCTTAAATATGTTTTCCCGTCCGGGCTAAGCCACGAAGAAATATTTTAGCCCTCCTCCGGCCAAGCTTTCAGTGTGTGTGTGCCTGTGTGTGTGTGTGTGTGTGTGGGGCAACCGCAACAGCAACAACAGGCGAATAGTGTTGGTAGTGGCTACTGGGGGAAACCAGGCCGAGTCGGGTTCGAGCCAAAGCTGTGGGCTGGGCCTGGGGCTGGGGCTGGGGCAGGCAACCCGCATGTCGACCACGGCATTTAAAAAAGGCCAACTTGATTGTAAATCACGATAAAAGTCAATTTTTAATATGAGTTTTAGTTTAGCCCGTGTCCCAACCTCCCCCCTCCCTATCCCCCTCTCACCATCTTCCCCGCTTTCATGTTAAGTGGTAGAAAAAAAAGTAGAAAAAAAACTGGAAACGTATTTTAATGGCCTTTGGCTCGTTTGGCTTTGGGTGGCGGCGGCAGCAGCAGCGGCGGCGCCTCAAGGTTGAAAATTTATGGAGCCGGCACAGGAGGAGTGTTGACCAGCAGCGAAATTGCATTGCGATTGCATTGGTGGGGATTTGGTGGGGGGTACTTTGTGCCGAGTCGCCCCACAATCGATATGCCCATAAAATGTCGAACAAAAAACATATTTAATTAAACTTTAATATTTATTAGCCAGCAAAAGGAATTGCCACTGCAAATTGCTCGGAGCGGAATGCTCAGCTGGGATTCGTTCTGATCTGGCTTTGATAGGGATTGGGCATGGGCTGACTGGCCGGGACTGGCTTTTGCCTTTGGACATGTCTGGACTGTGCTCTGGTTGAAGTCTGCCGCTGGTCTGGCTTGCACGCAAACAAACATACAAACACGGCATGCAAACACCAAAATAAACACTCGAACAAGCACACAGATACACACACACACACACACTCAAGCATCAGTTGTACGAAAGATCCCTGTCAGCAGCGCCGCCCGGGCTGCCAATGGGATTGTGCTAACAAATTAAAAGCCATGCAACCATGCAGCTGTGTGTGTGTGCTGTGTGTGTGTGTGTGTGTGTGTTGTGGGGGTGTCTCCCTTTGAGACCGACCAACTCCCTGCCCAAATCCCCAGAGCATATCATATTTCACAATCGATAAACATCACAGTTCATATTTTCATAACGTTTTTGTTTGAATATTTTAACATGCAGACGGTCGAGCAGGAGAGGAAGTTGATTGGAAGAGGGGGTGTGGCGGGTGCGGGGGGTGGTGTAGCACAATTTCCTGCTTGCATGTAAATACGAATTCGAGGATGTCTGCAAGTGCTCCAAGCTCCCTCTCTCTGCTGTCTTTTCTCCTGCATGTTGCAATAATATATTTGAACATTTAACAGAAAACAAATATAACCTTTGCCCCAAGCCACAGCCACTGCCGCAGAGCGGGAGCCGAGCGGGAGCCGAGCGGGAGAGGGGAGGGATATCCGGAAGAGCCTTCGCCTGCACTTCGCATCGATGGCTCTCAAACTGTGTGTTGCTACACAAACACACAAGCACTCACACACACACTCACACGGAGTTGTTATCATGCACGAGAAGCTACCAAAAATTTCACTACGACTACTGCTGCAGCTGCAGGAGGCGGTGAAGTGGCAGTGGGCGTGGCGGAGCTATACCCAATGTTTGCCCAAAGAATTGAGCGACGATGTGGATGCAGCCAGAGCCCAGATGCATATGAGAGGGCAGAGGCAAAAGACAAGCGACGAGCAGGAGCAGACATTCAGATATGGAATGGCAAATGCTCTTACGGGGGGCTTACCAATAAAGATTCCCAGATTATAATAGAGCGAAAGACACTCACTTTAAGTAGTTCCTCCATGTAGATTTGTCTAGTTTCCTCCTTGACTCATTCGAAACCTTTAATTCCAACTGAAAATTGGACTTATAATATGGCCCCTGGGGTGTATCTGCCTTAATGCCTGAGTGTTCAAATATACCCTTCTGCTGTGTGTGTGTGTGTGTGTTCTTCACTTCCCCTGCACTTACCCGCGCTCAGCTCAGGCCAATCAATATATTTTTTACAAATATTGGCAAAAGTTTTGCTTTTGGCTTAAGCTCTGTGCCTGATACTCGAAAATAAATTCAACTGGAGGAGTAGGAAAATATTTTGCTATCTTAAGTGCATAAAACTATAAACGTTAAACAAAATATTTTACACACACACACACACACACACACATGACGCACACAAATGCGGTTATTTATACTACGTACTCGTATTTTTTGGCTTTATTCCCAAAGCCTTTGGCCCGGGACTCCGAGTAGCTTTTGGCCCGAAACTGATGATGGTTTCGATGCCGAGGAGCAAGCAAACGAAAGGAATGGAATGGAATGTTTTGCGGCGCGCGTTGAGCGCATTAGTTGTGGAGTCGCCACCAGTTCGGTTTCTACAATTGGTTTATGCTAACAATGCCCCCACATCCCCACTGCACACACCCGCTCCCTGCCTACCCCCGGATGCATGGGTAAATTCTTTTGTATTTGAATTAAAATTGCATAGATGATTTATAGATCGAATCGAAACTTGGGATATACTCGTAAACTTATGCATGAGATTTTTGTGAAATGCATTTGGGGCGGCATTGGAAGTGCAAGCCAGCCAGCCAGTCAGCCAGCCGGCACTGATAAGTGTGCCGAGATATGGGGAGGAAATGGTTGAAAGGATTTCGATTGAGTAAGCTTTTCCCCGGACTGCCACCGAAGTGTGGCCTTTTGCCCGTATCGCACGCGCAAATATAGACATAAGGAAAAGCTAAACTATCATTTCAAATGCCAAAGAAATCAACTCGGAACACATACTTATAGACCATGCAAAGCATGTCTTGGCTAGCAATTTGCAATTTCCTGGGCACTTTAAGCTTGGCCTGGGCCCTATCGGCACTTCCATCGCACGCCTGGCCCTCCATCTATACTGACATACGGAGACATACATATAATTTGCAGAATGGATCACTCCTTGCCGCATGCTAAACACATCAACGGCAATGGCAAACACAAATTACTCAGCAAAGCAAACAAATGAAAGGCGATAACATCGCGCAGCACCATCAAAGGGGGCAGGGAATTCCCTTGATATGCATAGGAGTCAAAATCTATACCACTAAATCAATGAATTGCGGCTTGTCCTTCAATTTCCTTTCGCGTAAGTGTGCCAATGCATTTGCTTGAGCCCGGCACCCGGAACAGAGCTCATCCAGCATTCATCTGCCATCATCGTGTAATCATCATCATCATCGTCATCATCTTCATCATCCTTTGCTCAGCCATTGACTTGCGTGTTCGAAATATTGAAATATTTTTGTTGGCCCTGTTTACACATTGGTCCATTGACTGCGCACATTTTTTTTTTGCTCTTTGCTCTCCCATTTTTACAAACAAATTTTTTGGCCAGAATTTTTATTCGATTTGTGTTTGTGTGAGTGTGTCTCTTCCTCTTCGATGGTGGCCTGGCATTTTATTGGCCTGCTTCTGGTGCTGCTGCTGCTGCTGCTGCTGCTCCTCCGGAACGATGATGATTTCCATTTCTTGTTCGCCGTTGAACGATTGCTATCAGAGGAGGAGCAGGCTACAGCGGGGGCGTGGCAGCTACTTTGATCATCCCGTTCAAATACCAAATACAGTTGTAAATTCAAATGAAATGCAAGCGAGCGCATTGTTTGATTTGAGAGCCACGAAGGGAAGGGAAGGGATGAGTGCAGGAAGGGCTTTCCTGGCTTTCTGGTTAGCCAAATATTTAAAGTGGATTTCTTGAACATTTTATGAGCTTTTCACTGCGGTTTTCGTTCTTTCATTTGATTTGATTTTCCGGCCAGTGGCATCTGCTTCGCCTTGCCCAAAAGAATTAAGTAATAAATTTTCGTTGGGGAAATATGCGGTTTGCGAATCGAAATGGCAAGAAATGGGTTTCGAGACACAGAGACAGAGAGAGAGAGAGAGAGAGAGAGAGAGAGAGAAGTAGGAAGTAGAATGAATTGCTGTGAATTACAAATCCGTAAACGTCGCATCTTTGATGCTGCATGCACTCTGCGAAATGGGGCAGAGTGGAGAGCGGAGCCAATGAAATGGGCGAAAAGGAAATGCTAAAACTGGGGAACTCATCACGTTCTCGTCCTTGTCCCTGTGCCCCCGTCGCAGTCGCTGCCATCGTGACATTTATTTACACTAACATGCAAAAGTCGCATTGAGACAATTTCATGCTCATCTGCATAAAATCAATTCCATTTTGGGAGACAATTTGAAGATTGGAATACAAATTTCGAATTATCAACATGGGACCCCCGAAACAGAGCTGAACTCTATGGCCAAGAACCGGCAACCGGCAACGATCGCAATCAGCATTGAACCTCCTCCTGCCACTCCAAGGAGGGGCCATCTGTCTCCTTTTCTTGTGGCTGCTCTTGCTGCTCCTTGACTTGTGCCGACGCGTTGTCTGTTGTGGGTCCATTTTTTTGCCTCCTCTGTCCAGGCACCATTACCACCACTCATGGATGCGACAGCGCCTGGTCCACTTCCACCATCATGCATACGTAATGCGCCTGGGGATGCCGGCAGCAGCAGCGCAGCAGCGCGTCTACGACAGCCACACTAATTCCGTAGAAGCCATTACGCGTGGCCTCGCTGTCTCCCTCTGTCTGTGTGAGCCTGCGCCTGGGCACACTGCAGCTGGGAAAATTATGTGTGGTGTGTGATTTGCCCTGGACAACAGAGCTTTCAGCTTTCAGCTCTCAGCTCTCAGAGTTTTCCTCGCGTTTTGCTATTGAAATTTGCTCTTAGCCGTGGCAGAGGTGATATTTCAGCAGGGACAAGAAGAGAAACAAAAAGAGTGTACAAAAATTTGCATGCAACTCGTTACGCCTCTGGCACTTGTGTGTTAAGCCCGCTCATCCTCCAGCCACAACACACACGGCTTTCCTTTAGCCCTTTTTCCGACAAAAGGAGAAGCAATGGGAGCAGCAGCAGGAGCGCCACTCACACGTGGAAAAAACCATATCGATTTTGCAGTAAATAAAACATTCAAAGATTGAAGTTGCCGCTTTTGAGCTTAGCCGAATGGTGAGTGTGTTTCACGGTGGCCTCCTTTTTTATGGAGTGAAGTGGAATGGAATGGAATGGAATGGAATGGAACGGAGTGGTGTGGTGTGGAGTGAAGTGAAGCGTCGTGTCCTGTGCCCCACCAGACGGTGGGGAGCGCTTCCTTTTATGGCTTCCGTTTCTATAGCAGCTGCTGCTGTGGTGCGGCTGAAGGGACGCTGCCACCGCTGCCAAATTGTAAATATTTTTGTCGGCCACGTAGCGGCACAGGAGAAAATATTGCATTTCTCGCTTGGCATAATAAACGATGTGCCGACAAAAAAAAAATATACACCATCCAGCAAGGGGAAGAAGAAAAAGTGTATGTGCCACCGAAAAACCACACAAAAATACCAACAGCTGCACCGCACAAAGACCACCGCATGGACACAATGGGCATCGTGCAGTGCGAACAATGCAAGGATCTCCGTAATGGTTTTAGGGGGTAAACAATATAAAAGTCCCCCACCAACACCAACTACAAGAAGGAGGGAAAAATGCACTGACAATGACTGCTAAAAAAGTGTGACAATTGGTGAATCGATCTCAGCGTGATTTGGTGGCCCGCAGGGAAAATTAATATAAAAAAATGAAATTAAATACTCATTAAAAAATAGACATACATATCTACATACTCGTATGTGCATGAAGTAAATCTGTATTTTAATTTATAAAATATCTGACAAGCCGTTCGAGCCTTTTGGGTCTGGTACTTAAAACGTAGCATGCAGACAGTCAAGAAAAAATATAATTCAATGCTTTCTTTTGCCCTTGACACAATCGAATATTATAAAATGTCTTGCCACAGATACGAGTATGTTTTATACAATACTTTCACAATTTCCTCGCCTATATTTGTGTTGGAGTAGCAATTTGTTGGCAATTCCTTTTACTCAATTGGTATTCGCTTGGTTTGGTTTGGTTTGGTCTGGTTTCTCATCAGCTAAAATGCTTAAATGGTCAGCCCGGCTGTCACATATGGCCAGTGCGACGCCAGAGCAGCGGATAGACAAGCCATAGCCGAAATAAAAAAGAACTGGTAAAATCAAATTAAAATGGCGCCATTGCCATCCATACACGCAAATCCACCAACTTTTCTTTGTACTCTCTGGGTGTGTGCTCTGTGTTGGTGCGAGAGTGTGAGTGTGTGTGTTGTACGAGTGTGCGTTGTCCAAACTGTTCAATAAATTATATAAGATATAGCATTACGCTCTTCCTTTCGGCATTGATTTGACATGAATTATTGCTTGCCGTGGACAAAAGCAATTCCTGAAATCTTTCTCGCCCATTTCCCATTGCCCAGAGAGAGAGCTGCTCTGCTGCTGCCGCAAACTTAAAGGCTTTGAAATGTATAAATTCCATTAACTGATGCCGGCCGCAGGCTAAACGTTGAAGTGCATTTCCACCGACCAAACGAAGCGGGCGTTATTTATAACGCAACAGCCCACATCCATGCCAGTACACCCCTTTAGCCATCGCCATCCGAAGCGTCCAGCCCCCCAGTATGACCACGCCCGGACACACGTCAATAAAACTGCTGCAACTTGTCCACATTGAAGTTGGAATACCCTTATGCAGAGGGTGCCATAAATATCAGAATAAAACCCACTTTAACTTTAACCCAAAGATAAAAGCGATGCCGTTTGCAGGTTTAAAATGTCCTAAAATTATTGAATGCCGGCAAGAGTATTTCGAGCTTCGTTATGTTAACTTTCGTGCTGTTGTTGCCGTGGCTGCAGCTGGAACTGGAGCTGCGAGTTGGGAGCTGGGAGCTGATGCCGGAGCGATAAGGCTACTTTAACGCTGTCCCCGATTCCTGCATGATGCCACACACACACACGGTCCGGCCCCTTTCGTGTTTGCCCCCAATAGTGGTTGATGGCCACTGAATGGCAGGGTAGGGCAGTGGTGTAGTGTGGTGTGGTGAGGGGAATGGCGGTTTCAAACATGCAAATTGCTTGCGGTTCGCTTCGGTTCTCCTCACTTTTTCCCTCCCGCTCCACTCGCATTTTTTCGCTTTCATTGAGTGCTCCGCTTACAGTTAACTCGCCAATGCACCAGTGTGTGTGTGAGCTGCGTGATTGTATATGTTTGCTTTATATGCAACAACAAAAATCCATTTAGATTAATTAGTTTTAAAGCGAAACAACCAAGCGGCCCTGCTACTGTCCTCTCAGCTTTAAACGGGTCGCTCTCAAGCGGGTCAAACTCTACCATAATGCAGTGGGCAGTGGCAGCACCAAAGTCGTTGTGGCATAAAATGAAATCATAAAAGTTTCGTCTTTGTAGCTTTATGTTGGTTCTCCCCCTCACTCGCCCCTTCTCTGGCTCAAATGGAGCATCGTCTTTCTGCCCGACTTCACCTGGGAGAGCTCTGCTGGAATCTCAGTGCCAGTTGCAGTCGGTAATGGCAATCCCCCCCCTCCCCTCCGCCACACAAAACGTCGCTTAATGATGCCAAAGATGAGCGACGACCCAACCCGCCGTGTCAATGGACTGGACGGAGCCAGCAGCCGAAACCAAAAAGGATCCCTTACCTTACCGCCTCCTCCATGGCGGACATCTACATAGAGCTAACTAAGCGTGCCGTGTTGGCATCTCCTTTTGGTGTTAAACTTGTCGTACATGGACCACTCAAGCAAGCACAAAGCGAAAAAAAGTATGCTAAAAGTAGTGAACTAAACTTTGCTCAAAAGTTTGTTTATTACACCGACAACGGACACTCACTCACACACAGGGAAATAGAGGGAAAAAATTCGAGTGGCTGTGCCTGAAAAGATGGTGGCAGGTGGAGCTGGAGGACGGCACGGCGGCAACTTTATGTAGTCGTTGAAAATTCATCATCTTTTCAGCAGTTTATGCGCCAGTTTGCGTTTGCTGCCTACTGCCTGCTGCCTGGTGCAGATTCCTTACAGTGTGGCCTGGTCTGGTCTCTGACCAAGTCTGTTTTGGCCTGGTCTGGCCGCCCTTTTGTGTGCGGATCGAGAGTTCTTTGTTTTGCCATCGCCGTTGCCTGTTTTGCTCCATTAAAAACTTGTAACAACTTGGCTCGTTATCCATTTTTGGTATCGAACTGGCTGTCCAACCCACCCTTCCTCTTTCTTTTTGGGTTTTTGGCGAATAATTTCATTTTGGATGTGACATCGTCGGTTCATAGTTTTATTGATAGCTAAGCTCTGCCGGCAATTAAAAATGAGTGCCAAGAAAGCCAAAGACAAATTCCTCAAAAACATTTGCAAAGAGATGCAAAAGTTTGATTGCCACGAGGAAGGGACAACTTTTCTCTCTCGCTCTTAAACTGTAAGTTGTGACCAGTGGGAAAAGATAAATTCACAGAGACTGAGAACAAAAAACAACATTTTACAGCATCATTAAGGATAAGCATCACAGCTGGCGATGAGGAATTTTCTTTTGCGGCCATTTCTGGGCTTTGTGCGATTCCACTTCCTTGAGATAAGTTCCAGGGGGACAAAGCTGCTACTTAAATTTTCCTTGAATAATGTAAATGTAAACTTAAATGTGGAATTCAGCACGAAACGGTTCATTAGACTTGCAGTTGCTGCATTCGACGACTGCCCAGCCAATTAAGAAATAATTTAGAGCGCCAACAAGTTAACAAGTGTGACCTTTCAATGCACTTGCCACCTCTGTGGCAGCTGCTATTGCAGCAGTTGCATGTGAATGGCCCAAAGTTCGTAAATAAAACTTGAGATTCTAAGGCTGACCCATCCAAGCGACTCCGACATTCGAATCCCACCTCTGGCTCTGTACTCTGTGGCTCTGCCTCAGGCTTTGGTTCTGTGTCTGACTCCGGGCCGGGACGGGCACAATGTGAATCCTTGCGAAATCCTTAGAAATGTTTTATTAGCCCTACGTACGCTTGAATAAGCTAGCTTAGCGGAAGCTATCGGATTTTATGCTTTTGACTTTTGCAACGCTGAGCGGTGTCTGGAGTGGCGTGGCATGGTCCGGCATGGAATGGAATCGAGCTGACCTGGCCAGGGGATTGCCATGGGGCTGACTGTCCGTCTGTCCATCTTGACCAACTCCATCGCGGTTTAAGCTGTGTGTGTGCATTGCAGCAGCTTTTACTGAATGCTTTTGTTGCTTTTTCTTTCTTACTTGCGGAATAGTTTTGTTTTTTTTTTTTTTTTGCCGAGTGGAATGGACCTTTCTTTGGTTGCTGATTATCTGCACGTGGCTGATATTTTGGTTTGCTTTTGGCTCTGTTGCACGGCTTAACCCTTTCCTCTCGTTGTCTGCCCAATCAATAAGTTGCAGCTTTAAGGAGCAGCCCAACACCTTCCTACGGCATATGAATGCAGTTTTCCGATGGCAAACATTATTGTAGGTGGGAGAGCGGAGTGCGGAAGCCTGGCAACTGGAGTCTCTGTGCAACATATGCTGTGAAATACACGCATCCTGCCACACAACGCGACGCAAAGAGCCTGTTAATCCAGCAGCAACAATGCCCATACGGCTGCTCAATGCAACTCGAGGCAAGTCTGGGCCTGCCCTGGCTTAGTGTTCTCGTGTCTGGTGTGTCTGGCTGTCTGTCTGTCGGTCTGCTCTGTCTGTTGTCTGGTTTCTGTGTATTAGAAATATTGAACAATTTTTTTTATTGAAACAGGATATATGAATGCCAGCCAGCAGCAGGAACCTGCAAGCGCAATCCCCTGGGTTGGATTGAGCAAAGAAAACAAAACGAAAACTCAAATTCCAAAGCGAGAGGCAGCGGCAAATCAAATTCCTCAGCCCCCAAGTGCGAGTACACGTATCCTGGTGGAAATATTGTGAATATTTTGTTGTTGTTGCCCCAACAGATGTTCCTCGTTCGTAAACACATTTTTTAGAAATTGTCTCTCACATTGATTTACATAATACTCGCGAATGGTGGAACGATCCGGGGATGGAGGAGTGTCGGATGAAGCTCTTCACGCGTTATTGAGATGGGAAGTGATTCCATTTCGTCTTTCGCTTGTTTTTTTTGTCCTACGATTTCATTAAATCTATTTCAAGAGCTTTGTGTTCCCCTGTGTTTTGCATACGGGGTCGCTGCCGGAAGCTGCCATTGTCCTTGGGTCCTGGGGCGCACGATTTAATTATTCAATGGCAGGCCACCCACCATTCAACCGCACACCGCAGCAGAGCAGAGCCAGACATTTGACTGTGCGCGGTGCGGGGTTGCGGGATGTCTTCCCATGCTGCCTCCGCAGATGTTGTTGGGTTTTGTCGATGCCATAATGGAAAACAACATAAAGATACGATGTAGACAAAAATGTAACTTCCGGTGGCCATAATTGATGATGTGCTGTGCAGGACACGCACACACGGATACAGGCGTGCATGTGGGGGCTGTACAGTGGGGCAAAAGCATGCACGAAACTCTCAGAATTCATTGGGGGTTCAATGGCAAACGTTAATGGCATGTCTAGCAGTTGCTTGAGGTCAGTTTGTTCCACTGTCCATCCTCCCTTGTCGGTTGTCTGGGCAACAAAAACAGGAAGCAGCTACTCCATAGACATAAATATTCTGCAGCTAATAGCAGACACACACACAAAAGCATACACTTCCGCCTAACAGATGTAAACGTGCGGGAGAGGAGGGTGAACCTCTGATTCCTCCAGTCGGAAGACATACACACATAATCTCTATCATATTTATAAATTAAACGACATCGATACGTAGCCAGCAGGAGTGGGAGCAAGAAGACTTGCCAGACCAAAACATAAAAATGAAATATTTATCAACCTAACGCCAGAGCTCCAGCTCTCAAATGGGAACGGGAACGTGCGTTGGCATCTGCCGATTGCCGGCAATCAGCGCCCCAGAACGAGAGCTGACAAATATGTTGTTGGTTGAGAGAGAAACAGACATGACGTACCCGACCCCAGGATCGATTCAGTGAGTGGTGTGTGTGTGTTCTCCCTCTTCAAATTTGTCATCATTTTGTCGCTTTATCAGTCTCGCATTTCAGGATTGTGTCACTTTTTGGATGACTTTTACGGAAACGAAACGTGCACGTGTACGTGTACGGGTTTTGGCTTAATTTCTTTTACGATTGCCTGCAATTTGCTCCAAAAAATAAATAAAACGAGGAGGAACGTTGTGAGACGCGTCTTAAGCCGCGTCACAACTCTTATACCCGGTACTCAGTACTACATCTGCAACTTAGCGGTTATTTGTCAAATTTTACATTTTCTCTTCATCTGTCATCTACATCAACAACACTACTCACGCCAATACGCTCCTTTAGCTCGCCACCCTCCCTAGAGACACACACTGCAGAGTCAGGGCAGAGGCAGCGGCAGAGTCGTGGCAGAAGATGAGTCAGAGACGTGTCAGGGGAAGAGGCCTCTGCCACTGCGCGAAGCAGAGTGTGAATGAGAGAATGTGTAAAAGCAACAAAAGCTGCTGGACAGGGTGGGTTTAGCCACTGCAACTTAATTTCTTCATTGTGGCCATAATAATGATCCAATCGGATCCCAATTTGGTGATCAGATAGATATGGTCATTCCCTACGGAATGGCGTTTTTAGTTTTCTTTTATCTTTAAAATTGTAGATTTGGGAGGTTTTCGCCCTTTTTGGGGGCGGAAGAGGGCGTGGCTCATTTTTGAAATACACTTGTAACAGTGTGAGCATACAGAAGTCTGGATGCAAAATTTGGTGGCTCTAGCTTTTATGGTCTCTGAGATCCAGGCGCTCAACAAGACGGACGGACAGACGGACAGACGGACAGACGGACAGACAGACATGGCTCAATCGACTCGGCTATTGATGCTGATCAAGAATATATATACTTTATGGGGTCGGAGACGTTTCCTTCTGTGCGTTACATACAACCGTTATGTGCACAAATACAATATACCCTATTTACTCTTCGAGTACCGGGTATAACAAAACAAGCAAAAAGCTAAAGCCATCTAAAAGCCAGCTCTTGATGGCCATTTAATTTCTGCAACTACAATCGGGTCTGAACAAAGAATAAAATAAAATAAAAAATATAAAAGAAATAAAAAAGGAGGAAAAACATTTAAAAAATTGAAAAGTTTAATGCGAAACAACAAATTTTGCTGAAAATGGTTGGAACTTTTTTTTTAAGGCAATCAATATTACAAAGCTCTGGAGGGAGACTGAGCGACTGATGCGATGGACAAAGCAAAGAAAAAAAAAAAAACAGAACTTGTAGCAATTTGGAGTTTTGTCATAAAAAATTGAAAATGTCAAAAACAACGTGGACGTCGGGGTCGTCCGCCAGTTTGCCAACCAAAATGTATTCCATGTATGGGTGCTGCGTACAAGTCTCTGTGTGTGTGTGTGTGTGTGTGTGTGTGTGTGCGTGGAGTGTGCTTATGTGTATCCGTGCTGCTGTGCGGCTGTGTCGACGGCATGTAGTTGACATCATTGATTGATTTAGCTGTCAATTGCATAATCACTCAAGCGTTATTGTTGGACCGCTCACACGGAGCCCCATGGCTGGAGTCGGAGCCCAGCCTCTTGTGACTTCCCACCACCACCTGCCCCCACTGTTTGTCTGACTCTCGGCTGGCACTGAAGCAAACGAGCGGTGGGCCGAACTGGGCTGGCTGCCACGTCCAGTCCACGTGTGTGACAAATAAACCAGCTGCCCAGTGTCAGGCAATTGTCAGCAAGCCGCTGCCCAGTCTCTGGTCTCTCTCTCACTCTACCTTATAAAGGGTATTGAAAGGTATGAAAGCATTTCTAACACTCTTGATCAACAGTAATGTGTATCCAAGATGCAATTATATTCGAAACTATGCTCTCTGCTTTCTCTTCTTGACTAGAAATTGCAGCATATCTCCGAAAAAAAGATCCAAACTGATCGGTAAAAAGGGTATCCAAAGCTGCCGCTATCCATTTCTCCCTGCTGTACCTCTTGTAGTTGTTTTTGCCATAGTAGTTGTAGCTGCAAACCGCAACAGCGCCAGCTGTCGGTGAGATTGTTACACAAGCGTCTGAGTCCAGAGTCCTCAGCGCTGCTGCTGTCCTGCCTGGGAGAGTGTGTGTGGCTCGTGGGGGGACATTGCGTTCCGTGTTTTGTGCATGCGACTCGCATATTGGCAACAGCAATTGATGTGGCAACAAATTAACATGCCACAAATGGAAGTAATGGCCAAGTGTTAATTGTTGTGTGAGTGCCCCACACACACACACACACACACACACAGACACACACAAATGTTGGTACCCACAAAAATGGCCTCCGTTTATTGCAATTTAATAATGATGTGATTCGAAATTGATTAATTTTTTTTGGGCTGTGTCACATCCCAAAATTGACCCACAAAAAGAGAGAAAATCAAGTCGGAGAAAAATAATAAATTACCTTCAGTGAATGACCCGTGGTGAATGAATGTTGTTTGGCCAATGGCCATTGTTATTCCCATTTTGCCGAGAACCAACATAAGTCCGTGCAAATAGAAAAAGAAATGACCAAACATGCCCGAGGTGGATCTGGGCTTGGGTCTGGGTCTGGGTCTCGGTCTCGGTCGAGTCCAGAGCCCTGTCTAGGCTTGTAAAAAATGGATATGTCAACGTCCGGCATGTCAACAAGATAACTGGACAACGAAAGCGAACCATGCCCACTGCCGTTTGGCCCTCGTCAAAAAAGAAAAAAAGCCACAACAAAAATCTACCCCGAAAAAAGAAAATGCTGAACAAAAGTTCAAATCAACAAAAGCCAAGCAACAATTGTGGGTGGATTTCTGGCCGCTGATGTATTGCTTACCAACAACAACAAAAATCCAACTCAAAGTCAACCGAAAAAGGCTGTTGAAAACATCTTCTTGGCTGCTGAATGAAGTCAAGATTAAGAAGCTTTTCGCAGAGAGAGCGAGAGTTGAACCCATTTCGGATGAATGGTAGTAGATGCCTCGGAGTATCTACAATTCTTTGGCTGCCACACACACACAAGTGACGTGGCATGGCTGCAGTCCAGTGCCAAGTATCCATTTACGGTTTGGCTTGGCCATTGCATTTCGGGCAACTGCCTGCTGCCTGCTGCCGGCTGCCTGCTTGCCTGTTTGCCTGCTGCTTGCTCGTGTCATGCCGGATATCCGCTGTAGTTGCAAGTGCACGGCTAGCGCCATAAATCTTTAAGAATGGAAACAGCAAAGGAGCATGCAGCATAAAGACAAGTGGGACTCATGCAGCTCCCGATCCAGCAATCGGGGGTTGCTTTAATCATGTCACAGCACAACAGTAGCCCGTGGCCTGTCCCGCAGCAACTTTTGCCCAAATTGCAGTGTCATAAAAGTTGTTTTCTCTCTCTCTCCTTTTTTCTTATTCCTGTTCATGGCCAAAACATTTTATCGCCCGCTTTGACGGTTGATGGTCGGTGTCGGTCTCCGGGCACGGCCCGACGGAAGTGCCTAAGCAGCTCGCATTTCTCTGCTGCGCAATTTGGTGCTAAAATGTCCCAAACATTTCGTTTCGTTTGGTGTTATTTTTGTTGCGTTTTTTTCAACATGCAAAATGAGTGAGAGAGAGTTTGGCCAATGAGAGCTTGTTGCAGAAAGAAACGCGTTGCAATTGCACGTCAGTGGCATGTTTGCACTTGACAATTCATTTCATTGTTTGTAGATTGCATTTGTCGCCCACTACCATCAGCGCCCATTGCCCCCCCTCGTCGAATTGGAGGGGGCGTGGCCTTGCAGCAGCAGCTCCGAAAATTGCATTCGCAGCACGCGATGCGCGCATTTCACTTTGGAACCCCCGAAAGTCCACCCGATCCCGGTCCCGTTGCTGGCTCTGGCTCTGGCTCTGGCTCTGGACTATTCCCGACAAACACACAAAACGCTCGAGTTTATTTCTCAGCTGCCTTTTACTTTATTTTGCACTGTCGCCAGTGTCGTAGCTACCTTTTTCATGTTCTTCCGCCACCCCAAACAACCACCGAAAAGGCGAAGGAAAATGCAATTTTCTTGGCATTTTTCGGCAGCGAACTTGAGAGTTTTGTGTGGGGTTTGTGTGCTGGCCTGCAGTATGCACGTGGTCAACAGGTTATCCTGTCCGGGGTACTGGTGGTCCTTGGCTGACTGCCTGAATGCCGCCTGCCGCCTGTGCAACGTTTATTTCCGCTTTTGTACCTTTTTGGCATTTTTGTTTTCCTTGGTCTTCGGCTTGGCTGGCGTTGGGTTGGGTCCTTGGTCTTTCGTCCTTGGTGCCTTTGCCATTTTGTGCATTCTTTTTTTCCCTTTTTTGGGGTTCTGTGTGGGTTTGTTGGCTGTGTTGCATTGTGGTTTTCTCATTTATTTTGTGCTGCACTGAACACCAAAACGGCCGCAACATATTGCTTCAGTTGTTGCTGCTGCTGCAGTTGTTGTTGCTGCTGTTGTTGCAACAGGAAATGACTTCAATTTGCTGTTAACAAGTTTAAAATTTCGAAATTGCAACGGAAATACACAACATGATTTCCACCTGAGCAGGAGCAGAAGGAGCAGAAGGAGGAGCCAGGAGCAGCAGGAGCATTGGCGCACATAATTACTCAGCCGGAAAGGAGTTGAGCTTGAGGTGTGGCTGGCTCGCATTTGTGACTTGATTCAACGAGATTGCTGCTGCCGGACACCGAAAACGAACTAATCCGATGGATGGCCTTATCTTTCCCTTTCATTCGGGGTTGAATCAGCTTTCACACAGCTGCTGCTGCCTGCTCTGCTCTGCTCAGGCGATGAAAGGAACGTAGCAATCAGTTTCGTCTCAGAGCTTAACATCTTGGCCAGCACCTGGGCACTCGCTCATCCGCCTTAGCCTTAGCCACCCTCCCTCACTTGCCAGCTATCCTCTTACAGGACTCCAGAAGCTGCTGCAAGATGCCAATGAACTTTTTTCCCCTCTCATATTATTTGGCAGGGGTTGAAAATAAATTCACGCCAAGTTGGAAAAATCTTGACTACTTCATAAGCTGCACTCCAACTCAAGTTATATATTTACTTACTATATACATAAATATATATTTATGTATACATATTTATATACTGGCGCTGGCTGTGCGCAGCTTGCGTAGGTGTAAGTGCAGCTGTCTGTGATAAATCAACAGATTCATCAGACCAGCACGACAGGCATCATCTGGTGTCGGCTGCCGCTCGAGACGACACTGTTTGACTACAGAATTATACAGTCAAAGTTCTCTGGCATGTGACACCATATGCTGCTGCCACTCGACAAATACTCTAAGCAAATTATAGACGATTCTTTTTTGTGTGTCTTTAGTTATTGAAAAATAATCGAATCAGAAGAATTTCTGTAATTTTTCTCAAAGGAGTTTTTTCTTTTTCTTTTAATCAAATTTCGTGGGACACGTTCTCGTTTGCATTTTAATACTTCAAAATTATCTAATTACGCTAACACTTCGAATTAGTGGCTTTCTTTTGAGCAAATTACTTTTTTGTTGGAAAATCCAGTTATGCCCAATGAGGCTCCGTGTTAATTTTCACCACATGTGGGGTTTTGTACATTTTCGAGAATATGTTTTTCGCGGAAGGCAAACAATTAAATGGGAATCAAATTAACATTTTTAATTTACCTTTATGAAAGCGCTCTGCCTGGCTGTTGTGTGTTTGGGGCTTGTTGCCCATTCTGGGAATTGGCGGAGTTTCCACAGCTCTCCACATTATAAATTGTCAACGTTTTTATTTAATTTGTTGTGGCTTCGCGCTTCACTTTTTCTATTTGGTTTAATTAATTTGAGCGCGACTCACGACGAGTCCGCTCTCCTGATGACAGCTAGACAAGAGGCAGGCAAACACATACGCACACACACTCCCACTCCCACTCCCCACTCCTTTTTCCACTCACACATGCACATTTTTATTACCTATTTTAATCATAAAAAGCGCGTGGCCATGTGGCACAGACAAATTGGCATTATCATGACAAGGGATACACGCCCACTCCTGGCCATGCACGGGCATAGGAATACCCTTTCAGACAGCGGAAATAGTGACTTTTTGTTGTTGTTTGCCACAGCATTTATTTGTTTTTTCTTTCTTTATAATTTCAGGAATGAAAGTGTCTCCTAAAGGGTATCTAAATCTTCGACGCGGTAAGTTGTAATTACCTTATTGTCATTTATATTTCAGTGCAGATGCGTAAGTTGATTATTAGCTGGTGTAGGGGAGGTGTGGGTGCATTGGGTGTGAGTGGGTGCGCTTTATGTTGTTGCTATAATTACGTGCCGTACCCTCAGATCCTTAGAGCCCAAGAGCCGACTTTTGCGCATGGTTCATGCCCAGTTAAATACAGACATTAGGCATGCAGAGCTATTTAGCTGTACAAACACATCTCTGTAGCCCCTACCACATTAGGGGCTACGCTACACCTCCTTGCCCCACGCCCACTGAATGCCATTTGTAACTGGTGATTTCATTAGAGCGCTTGCGCTTGAGGATTTTGCCGCTGCGGCGGCGGCGGCTAAATTATAATTCCGTTTCATGGCAGACCCCGAATCGTCGTAATGTCCTTCGTGCGTTGTGCAATAACAACAAAGAAATGAAATTAGCTCAAAGGACAAATTAAGCGTGTCTCTGTGTGAGTGTCTCTGTGTGTGTGCGTGCGTGTGGAGCGGATAATCTAACGCAATTAATCGACTCGTCACTGTTTCGTCCCCACACCACCCGCACACACACATGTCACTCGCTCTCTGGGCCAACCGTGACAGGCGTCTAATATGCAAATTAATGTGAAATTACAGTGCATCGCATAGGCGGTACAGCCGCGGCCCACCTTTGACCCCAAACCTTTTGTCTAAGGAGCAAAAGGAGTGGCTGCTGTTCATACGTTTTAATTAATTTTAATTGCGAAATGAAACTGCGGCTTTTGAGCCACAAAAAAGATTAATTTGAAATGCATTCAATACAGAGAGAGAGAGAGAGAGAGAGAGAGAGGGTTCCTGTGGTACCCCTCCCGCACCCAAAAACAAAAAGCAAATCAAATAGACATTATGCAAATTGTGCTTGCCCCCAGAAAACACATTAAATTGATATCAATCTACTGGAAAATAATTTAAATATTAAATATGTACGCCACAAGCGATCCCAGGCTACCAGAACTCCATCCAAGGCCCAAAAAGACCAAAGGGAAACCCCACCTAAAGCCCCAGACAAATTCAATCAATCAAACAAGGAGCGAGCCGAAGCGAGCCGACCCGTGCCGAGCAAATGCCAATGCTGCCGTTACGCTGCCCCGTAATGAAGTCCTGTCCAAATTTGCCTTTTTCTAAATTAGCACAAATGTTCTTTTTACGACGATGAAAGCGGACAGGAACAGGGACACAATGGCTTCTGGCCGCTGCTCTGTGGACCTGACTCTGGCCCCGGCCGTAGGTCCGACTTTATCTATGGCTCTGCCTCTCCACGTTCCTGTCCATGCCACTGGCTCTTGGTCTGGCATTGTCTCTAATTTCTCATTAATTTGCAAGCGAAATCAGTGAGCACGGCGCTACCTCGCTGCCAACTGCCACTGAAATGACAACGAGAAAAGCGTACGGCATGGGGCGTCGAGCATTACGGCGGGACAAAAATGTAACGACAAAACGAAGCGAGGCAACAGGGCGTATGAGCACTCAATGTAAACAGCGGTTGTGGATGGGGCGTGAAAGACATAGAGAGAGAGTGAGAAAGAGCAGATGGAAGGCAGGTGGCATTCGACTGAATGCTCGTCAGGTGTTTGCGGTGGTTTTTCGAGTATTTTGCCAGAGACCAGACCAGACCAGACCAGAACGTCCAGCCCGCTGTCCTGTCAGCGCCACTGACAAAGTCAATAGGAGACGAGACGTGGCGTTGTTTCTGGTTCTGCTCCTACTTCTGCTGACGCTCCTTCTCCTACTCCTCCTTCTGCTGCTGCTGCTGCTCCACTTTCGACTTAATTGAAAGGCGTTTATTTGGCTTTAAAAACGTAAATCAAATTCATTTAATTCTCTCTTTCTCTCCCTCTCTCTCTGGCTTTCTACTTTGTCCGGCAATTACATGCCACTCGACACCTGCCAGACTGGAGACTTCAGACAGCCCGCGCAGCACTCGAGTGCGGCAGATCTCCCCCAGCTCGTATCCACATCCGGCAGCTCATTTTATAGCTTGTATTTTAAATAAATGTTACCACTCGCCCAGCCATCCCAGCCATCCCAGCCAGTCCATCCCTCACTGCTCTGGCCAAGCAAATTTCCGCGCTTACGCTACTTTTGGCAAACAAAAGGCGCTTGACATTGCCCGTCATTCGCTTTTGTTGGATTAGCTTTGATTAGATTTCTCTTGTTTGCAGCTCCACTCTGGCCCAGCCACAGCCACAGTGGCAGTGGCAGTGGCAGTGGGGCAAACGGGCAGCCCGCAGAGTGTCACTCAAGGGAGAGCAGCAAGCAGCAAGCACCACCTGACCAGACCAGACCAGAGCAGACCAGCTGCACCGTTGACTTTATTGGTCCCTGATTATATTATTTTGTGCGTCCTCTTTGCGCGCCTCTGCTAATTTTGTTCGACACCAACTTGGGCAGGGGCACCACTCCGCCGAAGAGAGGTCGTTGAGTACTTTAAAATTACATTTCCGTGTGGAAATTGCACCTGTGACAGAGGGCGGAGTGTGGGTAGGGACTATGGGGACCCCATCATAAAATGGGGCCACTCAATCTGTGTGACTCATTTTGTCAAATTATTTTGGGGGATTTATGCGTTGGCAGCCATTTTTTATTCGCTTACTTTAATGGCAGTCAATTTATTGCCAATAAATTTGTAGCCAAAAAGTTTAGAGCAAGGCCGAACCGAACCGCCAAGAGTGGAGTGGAGCGGAGCGGGGAAGCAAATTTTTATTTTCCCAAGTGATAAACTTTCAACATATGTGCGGGTCTGGGTCTGGCCCTGTGCCTCCGCCTGGGTCGGCTCCAAGTTGTTTCTGAGCCGCTTTTTGGCAGCAGCTCAACTTGGAGTGGGGAATGGGCCACAGACCCGAGCCCGAGCCAGAGCCCAAGAAGAGGCCCGAAAAACTGCAGTTAAATTCAATTTGTGCCGCGCTGCCTGCAAATGACAGGCAGCCAAAGTGCCATTTTAAACGGCAGCCAAAAATTGTCGCCCCGAATCCGCGCCACTTTTCCAGGCGCCCCCCTCCGCATCAGCGGCACATCCAAGTCCAGGACTCGACGCTTCGTCGACTCCTTGTCGTTGTCGTCTTCATTGCAGCATAATTTCTGGCGCGGCTTTGTTGGCGCGATAAAAAAAGTTGCCTGTCCCTGTCCCTGTGCCTGGTCCCTGTCTCTGGGCCTTATCCCTGGTTGTCCCTTTTATTTCCGTTGATTTAATTTTAAAAGGCGCCGCCTTGCCCCTGCTCAGAAGAGAAGAGAAGAGAGCACTTTTATTTATATACATTTAGCCACTGCGGGGCGCCGTTTTGCAAATTGTTTGGCTTGCCAACAGAGCGCCGTTTAGTTGGCCCCAAAACGCAGGACATTGTCTGTGAGTCGGCCCAGTCATTCAGTCCAAAAGTTAGCCAGTCCTTCAGGCTGGCAGTCATTCAGTTCCTCATTCAGAGACTAGGGCAGTCATTCAGTCTTGCAGTCTAAGAGTTGGGCAGTCATTTAGCTCAAGAGTCCGGGCATTTAGTCATTCAGTTTGTTCTCTCCAAGACGCTGTCATTCAGTCTCGCCAAGAAGCTGTCATTCAGACACACAGCCAGAGGCAGATTTGTTGCCCAAACGTCAGTGAGTCCAATTGTTTGTCGCTTAGTCGTATCGAGTGTTTGGTCGTCATTGAGTTTCAGAGTCTCAGAGTCTGGAAATCACTCAGTCGAAGAGTCAGTGGCATTTGACAACGCCACTAGCTGCCCCACCAGCCAGGCCTTGCTGGCAGTCCACTTGTGTTTTTGCCTTTTGTCCATTTTAATGAATTAATGCGTATTTTATGTGAAAAGTTGCCGCAGCGCAGCCGTGGCCAAGGTGTCAGGCGGCACCCAAAAAAGTTGCCACCCAGCAGAAAAGTAAATTAAATAAATTTATGCCCAAGGCCTGGCCGCTGCTCCACTGTCTATTATCTAAACATTAAACCTGTGCCTGGGTTATGGTTATTGATACAAAGTCTGTACAAATTGAAAATGAAAATTGTTTACCAATTTAATGATTGTGCAAACTTTGCAGCGCTTCAACCCCCATTAAAATTATATTAGAAAGTCTAAACAGATTCGAGCCATTTACCATTTTGCTTTAATTTGCATGCAGCTGTGTGGAGAGTTTGGCTTTAAAGACGAATTCTTGGCAATGATTTCGATACGCAACTTTCGCCTTGGACAACTTTTGACACTTTGCCACAAATATAAATTGTCGCAGGCGGAATAAGAAACACCAAAAAAAAGAGTGTCGAGGCTCTTGCGGCTGCAAAACCCAAAGCTGGCTGGCAACACTCATTTTTCACACAACCCGGCAGCAGCCAGCAGCCAGAAGGGAAAGGGCGAACAGAAGATGAGGATTAGGAGCAGGCAAGGATTCGATGCAGCCGTGGAGCCGTGGAGATGCTTGACTGATTGTGCCCGCGTTTTGGGGGTAAAAGTTTTTCGCATTAACTTCCGCTGCACGCCGCGTCGCATTTGAATGCGATTTTGATTTGTCATTCGCCGCCTTGCAACAAAAGCCGACGCCTACTTGGAGCTCCAAGCTGCACTCCAACTTTTTCCACCATTTCCGTTGCAGCAGTGAGTCAGGCGCCCACTTGTCGCCGATCATTGGTTTCCGTTGCCACTGCTGCTGCACTTGCTCCAAGTCCCAGTCTCCAAGTCGAAGTCAAAGTCGAACTGGAGACGTGCAGAAGCGCATTTGGAAGTTTATGAAAAGGCCGCGGCAAAAGGGACAGAAGGAGCCGGCACACAGGACTCGGGCCAGAAGCTGAGCCAACTTTCTGAATAGATTAAGTTGAAAGTTTTGCTCATTTTCAGCATCGCCCCAATCGAGGAACAAAATTATATGCCCCTCCATCCGCCAGAAAAATCAACGTAATGATGTCGCCGACAGGGACAGCAGACAGCAGCCAGCAAACCAAAATCAAAACTTTCTCAAGTGTCGTTAAAAGTAAACCCGAAAAAAAGGAGTCGAGAGTGGTATAGGGTTTATTTCCATTCCACTACTTACTATCAACTATTATCTTGTTGATTTGCTTTCGCGCAAATGGACTTTTCTCTCTCTTTCGTACCTAAGTTTCCGCTCAGAGGTTGGGTCAAAGTTAGCTACAAAGGCCTAGTTAATCCTTTTGTTGTGCACAATGTAAAGATGCCAATTACTGAGTGAATGCCACGGCTCATGACTCACATAAATCACATGAATTTGAAGCAAGAATATCATGAGTAACCGCACCAATCATCATATCGAATATTGGCCGAACGTGTCCATGTGCTCTGATGGGGATAGAGCTCGTCGTTGCCATGGCCTTTCCAATCAAATTGCCCATTGTCCGGGTGCTGCTTTGTTTTATCTTTCACTTTATTTATTTATGAATAAGGATACGTAGGATAACGCATAGCTAGCGAGCAGCCAGCACCCCAGCACATTGCATGTAATTAATCAGAGGAGCGGCACTGGAACGAGTCTATTGGGTTTGGTTTGGTGGCAACTGCAGCAACAAACGGACGCAATTGGAGCCGGAGCACCGCAGCCGGCTAATTGAATTTCCATAACCGAGAAGTAGGAGGAGGCACTTGGCCACTCCCTTTATGGTCTCGGTCCTTCTGGGTGCTGCAATCGATGGGCTTCGACGAATTTCACTAATTGGGCCGGCAGACAGAAGAGGTACTGCTGCTGTTAGCATGGTGTCGGGCCCCTTGACTTGGATTTTATGTTGATCCTTTGACCAGCCAAATAATTAATTAGCTGCATTAAAACAAGCACAGAGACCGAGCTCTGGAATCGTAGCCCAGAGGCAAAAGAGACTCGGAGATGTGCCAGTGATTGGGCCATGTGTTTTATGGCCATTACAAGAATGCCAGCTGCAGAGCAGGAGCACGAGGAGCATATCGAATGCCGTCTCATTATATTGCCTAATCGGATTGTGGGCTCACCATTAAACCGAATAGAACTTGGTGTGTGGTGGGCATAGATATTATATGAATGCTCCTCAAAGGGTAAAGCAATATGTGGGAGGGCCAGCCATTCATTGATCCAATCCGCTGATGGGAAATTGTACAAGTGTGTGCCTCCTGGATTCGGTTAGTGGAAGTTGCGGCCCAGCGGGGCAAGATATGATTAAGTAGTCGGCCTCTGCCCCCGTTGAGGTGTTGATTGATTTGGAAACTCAAAGGAACCTCATTATTTTGAGGGGATTATGATTTCTATGGCCAGAGGTATACAATTAATTGAAGGATTACATTTCCTTTTGTTCCATGTGCCACACCCCCACTCATGTTTCGACTTTTATAATGAGTTTCCCCTCGATATGGAACAAAGAAAAACCACACAAACTTTGGGCACACACATACACAGACGTATATTTATATAAATCACAAGATATAACC